>NC_090307.1:11338802-11963802 GCF_039906515.1 Pseudorca crassidens
TCATCCCTCAATTTCATCTAAGGATGCTGACCAGCAATTTTACTTCTGAGACAGAGATCGTGGATAAGAAGGATTAGACTTTCTCCCTATTGTACTTTATTTCTATGAACAAAACAAACTCAGTAATGCTCTGCACAATATACAAAAAATCAATGAGTACTCTTTCTTTTTAAATCTATTATTCTAAAGATATTAAAAAAAAATCTATTATTCACCTTCTTATCAAATGGTAGTCTAAGTATTCCTCATTTATCATAATTAATCAGTTCCTGAAGATGGACTAGATAATGAATTTTTAGATAGTGGGCATCTATATACAATTCATTTAAATAGGAAAAACAGTAATTCATTTCCAATCTACACAAAACCCCAAATTTCTTCATATATCTTAAAAACATTGTGAAATACCTATGTAAAAACCCACAGAGGAGTTGTAGAACACAAATTACCCAACTACTTATCAATGAATGGACTTTGGTGTTATTAATTTTTGCATAGCATGATACTATACACAGCAACAAACACAAATCCATTTTTTTCTAAACTGCAACAAATAAATACCATATCTACAATGGCTATGTCAATTAAGATACAAACTCTATCAGTTTTGAGTGTAAGTGGTATGATATTAAAATTACATAAGGACAACAGTCATAAACTGTGATGGATAGTCATTCAAGTCTAATGTTATTAAGAATCAAAATATCATGATAATAACGGAAAAGGAATTCAAATAACACTGAGAAAACCTGCTGCTTATTAATGGAGGTTTTGTTTAAATGAGGTTTGGTAATGAGAGGACAAAGATGAAGGAAGCAGTATGTGTATGGGTGGCAGATTAAAGTATTGATACATGCCAGTGAGAAGGCAGGGCAACAGTGTAGGGTAGAGGTTCATCAATTACCGAATCCGAGAAACCCATGTACTCAAGACTACGATAACTCCAGGAATCCTAATAGCGTAAGACCAACTTGTTATTTTTTTAATGTGATACATCTGCTCATATTATGATTATGCTCACTAACAAGATCTTTTCCTTTTTATTTTTTGCATAACCTAAAATTTCAACTAAATTTTTGGCACCTGGTATTCATAGCTACTCATCTTCCTCTGCCTCTGATCAGTGATGAGTATCAAAATGAATACATTAGGAGTAAGTTCTTTATTATTTGATGCTGACACTTTTGCAACATTTTCACTGTTCACTAAATCCTTGCCTTTCCAGAAGATATAAGATATATTTAATTCTTTGAGAGTGAGGTGGTCAGACAGTACCCGAACACCTTGAAAAACAGCAAGAAAATGGTAAAAACACTTTCTCCCATTCTCTGTTCTGAAACTTTTCTTTCAAGCCTGCATGTCTCCTTGATGCCAAAATTCTTTTGTGAATCCCTCACTGAATCCATATTATCTCAATCAGCACCCTGAATCAGATACTGCTTAGAATATTCTGGGAAGGTTGTAAAGAAAATTTGGTCCAAAACGTTTCAATAGTCATATATTAGGAGGCAAAAATCTCACTTCCTTATCACCTCCATAAATCAGTAACTCCTCCCTAAATCAATACATTCTTGAGGAGTTGCCTATTATCAAAGAGTGCTGCCTGTAAGATTTTTCCTTCTTGCATTATAAATTTCTCCAGTGTTAAATAACCTCCTTTCTCACTTACGCTTTATGATTTGAATACTATATAACTGGCAGTACACTCTCAACGTTATTTTAAGGGCCCTGGAGTTTGGGGAGTGATACACCAACAAAGATTTTACTTCTATCTTTACAATTTCTACTCCAGAATACGGTGAGCCTATCTTTGGGCCTTGAAGGAGCCAGTACTTTTAGTCATCTTCTGATATGTTCAGAAAAGTCATTTATTTCCAAAGAGCCCTGTCTTATCAAATGAGAATATTTGCTTTGCAATGTAGCTAACATGTTACCAGGAAAGCATGGTGTAGCCTTATATTCTACATAAGCTGTTTCATCTGCGACCTTCAAATTACAGTCGTGAACTACTCTAAAATCTCCCAAACTATCAGAAAGTTGCTTTGAAACTCAGTCCTTCAATAATCTCTGTTTTATCTTTTTTTTTCACTTCTTCAAAGACTCTACAACGTTTTCTGCTATATCAAGATTCTAAATGGCAAACACCCTGCCTATGGCTTTTTAATCTTCTGCAACAATGTTTATCTAGTATTTCAAATATATTACACAGTGCTCAAGTATCCTAGTGAGAACATCCAGAAGGAACAAAATTCTCATAAACCGTATGCATGGCACAGCTTATGATTTTTAGGCATATACTTCTCTCAATAAGCTTCCATACCAAATTTTCTTCTATTGAATGAGTTTTTCTAGGCTTCTCTGGCTCATCTACTTTCTTCCCAGGATTTTACACTTTACATAAGATTTTCTTTTTTTTTTTTTAACTTAAAAATGAGGAGCCTGCGACTTCCCTGGTGGTCCAGTGGGTAAGACTCTGCGCTCCCAACTCAGGGAACCCAGGTTGAATCCCTGGTCAGGGAACTAGATCCCGTATGCATGCTGCGAATAAGAGTCCGCATGCCACAACTAAAGATCCCGCATGCTGCAACGAAGATTCTGTGTGCTGCAACTAAGACCTGGCAGAGCGAAAATAATAAATAAATAAACAAATAAATAAACGAATAAATATTAAAAGAAGAGGAAGCTATAAGAATGATAATGCACAACCACAAATAGAAGACGCAATCCCATCAGAAGTACAGCTGAGATATGACGGTAGCTCACCATGCAGCCTCTCATTTAGACTCACACAACTTAAATGTTTGTTCTTGCAAGAACGTCTGCTATTTGTTATAGCAGATATCAAGTTTTGGGAAAATTTCACAAGTTGTTATGGCAACTGGAAGAGTTAAGATAGTAAGGGATTCCTATGTATTTTATTTCAGAGGTTTCTAAGTGAATTCTGAAACAAAGGTGAAAGGCATTTTGGATGAAGTTAATTTGACCTTCCCCAAATTCAAACAACTATTTGCAACCCATATCCATATAAGAAGGAAAAATAAAACCCAAATGGTCTATTTTCAGTTCAGCCACTGAGAAGCTTGTCAGCAACTGGCTGGTGAGTAACTAGATGACCTGGATGATCTCTTCCAATCCTAAGAATTTTCAATACACTGACCTTTGATAATCCATATAATCTGATATCTTTCAAGTGTAAGGATGGATTAGACTATAAAAAGCTCTGACATTTTTCCATTTACTTCTTTAGTAGCCAAGACAGCATAAAAAAGCATGCTGTCATATATTAACCCCAATGTCTTACCCCCCCCAAATTAGGAAAATAATATAGAAATAAAATTTAGGTTTATTCAATAAAAATTTTGCCCACATCTGCCATTCATGTTCTTGCAAATAGAATACATATTATTTAAGATGACTTATTTATGGTAACTGCTCATTTTGCCATGATTATATTTGCTTATTTAATTTGTAACATACTTATATCTTCTTTTTTGCATAGACTATAAACTCTTAGAAATGATGAATTATATAAAATTCTCATTTCTATCTTTTAAGGCACCTATTCCATTACTGAACAGGGAGTCAACCTTAACAGTCCTTGGTTTCTTTGTTTGAAAAAAAACATGTTTTTTTGGACTGCATGATCTCTAATTCTCCATAAATCTAAAATTCAATGATTCCATCAATCATTTTAATCAATTTATTACTTTGTATGATTTTGAAAAGTTTTATAAGATAGAAGTTTTGAATCATGTATTATAGAAAATAATAAAATAAATTTATACTAAGGCTGATCATTTGCCTTATTTCTCAATGACAAAGGTAAACTACTGTTTTATAATCTTTTAACATTTGTTAGAGATGGTCTACATAAATCTGTTAAAGTGATTCACTCTTAGTAATTAAAATATGCCATAGCATCTTGTCTTCTATCCAGAGAAAGGATAATTATTTACAGGTATTAGGTATTTTTTAATGTTTTTAGTACTTTATAAACAACATGCTATAATGCTGATCATTTAATAACTGATGACAAAGAATATCATTGAAAAATCTTCGTAATTCAGCTCATATTATTTCTATCCAAACAAATTCTCTGTAGGAAATAATGCCAAACAACAACACTATAAAATATGATGGGATTCTTTTCAAGCAAGCCTACTCAGGAATGATATTTACGTTTTTGTTTTTTTTTTCTTGCAATTGAATTGCAGAAATTGATTGAATTGTTCTCAGTGCCTGTAGTGCAGCAGCTCAGCAATAATTTGCCAAAGGTCTGCAGTGGCTCTTAAGAAGTCATTTTATTTAACAACAAATGTGTAAACTTGATGTTATTCTATGCATTTCCTGTGGCTTTAAACCATGCCAATAGAGAAAATTGGAAGAGAGGGAAGTTATTAAGAAAAGTAAAACTATATGATGTCCTTTTGTGAGTTAATTATTATGATCTTTTAACCAGTGAGGCTTTTTCATCCTCAAACTATCCAAATAATTGGTCTTAATCTCTACGTTACACTTTTCATACATGTTATTATGCATTATGCCATTCTGCATGATTTAAGGGAAAGAATATATGAATTAAATTCTGTCTCCCCTCCTAAATTCATATGTTGAAGTATTAACCCTCAGTACCTCAGAATGTGAACTTTTTTAGACATAGGGTCTTTAAAGAGGTAATTAAGT
The DNA here is from genome assembly GCF_039906515.1 of Pseudorca crassidens. NCBI lineage: Eukaryota > Metazoa > Chordata > Mammalia > Artiodactyla > Delphinidae > Pseudorca > Pseudorca crassidens. The sequence goes on from NC_090307.1 coordinate 11,343,486, forward strand.
TAAAATGAAGTCATTAGGGTGGTTTCTAATCCAATATGATTGGTATCCTTATAAGAAAAGGAAATTTGGACACATACAGGTCTAGATGGAAGACGATGTAAAGACATAGGGAGAATACAGCCATCTGCAAGCCAAGGAGAGGGCCTGGAACAGGTCCTTCCCTTCAGCCCTCAGAAGGAACCAGCCCTGCTGATAACTTTGATCTTGGACTTCTAGCCTCCAGCATTATGAGAAAATCAATTTCTGCTGTTTGAGCCACTCAGTTTGTCGTACTGTGTTACAGCAGCCCTAGCAAATTAATAGAGAAAGTAAAGCAATATTTGTATGATTAAAAAAGTTTTTAGAAACATCCAATAATGGATGAATGACAGAAATCCAGGTGGGACAACCTATCTCTAAAACATAACTGGATATAAAGTGTTGCAAGAAGGATCTCTGGGGTCAAAGCTGAACACCATTCATACAGAGAAACTGTAAGTGAGCAAACAAATAGAACACAAAAAGAATGACATGGCTAAAATAGGGGAGCAAAAATAAAGATAGGACGTAAGTGATTACATTTATTAAGCAAGAGGAGATTATGAAATTGAACTTAAAATAAATAGAAGTTTTACAAGTTCAAATGGGAATATGATTGTACGTGGTTGTAAACATAGCAGGAATGAGGTTGTAGGCATGGCAGTGCAGAGTCCTGTGGGGAGTAATGAGCTGGAAATTTTAGAGAAGAGAAACATTGCAAAAGTTGGTAGAAGGTAGAAAAGTCTGGAGATTTGAAAAGTGCCAAATCATTTATACTTAATTTTGAAAGCAACAGGAAGAACCCAACAATTTGGACCAAATGTTGACCTTTCTAGACCTGACTCTAAGGAAGATAATTCCACTGGCACTTTAGACAGAGCTGGTGTGAAGGGAGTACAGATTGAAAATGAGTCCCAGGATTCCTGTCTTTGCAAATACTGAACTATGAAAACTTGCCAGTGGGAGAATTTTTCATTTCACTTGCCTTTTTTTCTTAAAATTTGTTGAATGTCAAACATAACGAATACGCCTTAATTTTTTCATGTGTTCATTAGTGTCTTGGACCTCTAGCTAAGGGGGTACATTACATTACTACTGTGTTCCATTTCATTTAGCCTTGTATGGCATTTGGATTCTTTGGATGGAAACTGATGAACATAAAGAGATTGAGGAAGACAGGATGATGGTCTGGATTAGAGTAGTGGTTTTTAGTGCACATGCGAATCTCCTGGAAAGTTTGCCAAGAAGAAATAAAAGAAAAAAGAAAGAAAGAAGAAGCAGATTGCTGGACCGGGCTCCCAGAGTTTCTCTGATTTAGTTGCTTTAGGACAGGGATCTTGAGAACTTGCAGGTAGTGCAGATGCTGGTAGTTCCAGGCAACTGAGTTGGAGAATACTGAGTTGGAGAAACAGAACTAAGAATGGAAAGCAAAGTGGGTGGGAAAGAGCACTTTCTAAGTAATCAGATTGCTTCAGTTTTGTTCATTTGTTTGTATAATGGAGTGTACTGTGGGGTTTAATGGAATCTTCACTCACTATTGGTTCAGGAATATCGTCATTTTCTTCCTGCTTTTCTTGTTAGTGACTCTATATCCTTTCATCTTTCTATCTTCCCTTTATTTTCTCCTTCCTCTTCCTCATGGAAGCTCTTACTTCCATGCTTCTTTCATTTTACCTTCTTTTTCTAGATTTGTAATATTCAAAAGGAAGTCTCAAAAAATAATGTCTGTAAAATAAGAAATTCTATGTAAACTCACTTTTCTTACCCTGTGTTTTGGGAAAGAAATGTACTGTTATTCGTATCTAATTTGAAATTATTAATAATTGTATTAGTAAGCATGGATCAACTTCCTTTTTGATGATTACTTTTATTAGCTTAAAAGACGCATACATCTAGATGTGTTTTTAAGAAATTGATATGTAATTAGAAACACTTTATTTCAATCAAGGAAAATTATGCCATCATGTATCAGAATAATAATGCAGATTAAATAACATATTTAACAGTGATTATTATGTACTACTGTGCCTTGTGGATACCTAGTTTGTACTTTTATGAACATATAAGAACATTAGCAGATAGTCCGGTGGTCTAGTAATGTGCATGGTATTTGATTCATGTGATTTTTTTTAAGGAAAGCATTGCAATATTCAGTAGGGGTTTAAAGTAGTATAAATAGCTCTGTACTTCTGGTAAACTTCTGTCCTAAATCACAGAAAAATAAAGTAACATTGTAGATGTTGTCTATTTCATTCATGTTTAAAGTACTCTAATATTTTATAATTTTTCTCTACAATTCAAGACCACCTCTCTTCCAAAAAGTAAGTATTATCTGAAGTTCTGGCAGCATTTGGTGTTGTCAAAATACTTCTGTCACTCTCTTGCTTGTTATATATTACTACCTGACCAACAGATAATAACATTTCTGCGAAACAGTGAGTCCCTTGTAATTCAGTTAAGTTCAATTAGTCATAACATCCCGTATGTTCTTGTAACAGGCAACTAGAAATAGAATCTACAGAAAACTCTATAATTCATGTTTCTTCTGAAAAGAAATTCAAGGCAGCAAGAAATTATAGTCACAAGTATTAAATGCTTAATTCTCAGGCTATGTCTGTCTGTGATATTTATACCTAAGTGCGCTAAAATATTTATCAGTTTGAATTACCTGCATTGTCCGACATTAAACAGTGAGAAAGCTTACTTTATTTTTCTTGTATATATGTCATTATTAATTGAAGACTTAAGTGGGGACATGAGGAGTAGCCAGCTTTCCGTTATTATCTCTAAAACCCAACAAAAAGCCTTAACTGGTAGTTGTGAAAAGATGTCTGATTAAATTGCGAACACCAGTAGTGAACTATTGGCTAACTGGATACATCAGTGTTGAAGCATTTTTCACAAAGGTTGTCTCTATTTCTTTATGGTTGATTTGGGGTTATTCAAATTCAACACATAAAATAACAACTGCAGTTTTGCTATTGATAGTATTTCAAATCAATTCTATTTAATCTACTAATCAATTAATATCTTTGTCTAATATGGAAAAGATCCATGCTGAGATTTAACAGAAAGTTATAATTAAGACCTTTAGTAAAGTGTAATTGTGAACAAGAAATCTAACACCGTGGAGTCATTTGGAAGATTCAGTAATAACTCACTGCCAAATTAAAGTTGGGGCCTTTTAGATGCAACTATTAGCTTCTGGAAAACAAATGGAGGAGAAATAGTTAAGTGTGACCTTTGCCTAAATCAATTCAAACTCATAAGGAAAACCTGGAGATGGTACTGGGGCTTGTCTTGCTCAGAGAACTCCAGTTAATAAACTACTTTCTATGAATTTTATTGTTCTTGCAGTTAAGGACCAGTACAAAGAGAATAGCAAATATTTCTAAATTATAGAGCTAGTATATCAAGATTCTAGCATATGTATCTTTTAATATGATCTCACCAAACTTTTTTCATCAGCCTTTTAGCAAGCTGTTTCATGGGGAATAACATTCTTTACTTAAAACTATTTGTGTTTGAATATCAATCACATCATTATCACCCATAAAGAGAAATGTGAAGACATTGCTTTTAAGCATCCTGCTATGCTGATGAGACAGAAACAGAAGCATGTAACTCACCAGAATGTAAGAGTAATTTCTCAAATTTGGTAGGATATTTGCACTTTGTGGTAGACAGAATAATGCCCCTTGAAAGATGTCCACATTCTATAATCCCCAGATCCTGTATTATGTTACCTTAAATGGGATTTTAGTTTCCTAGGGCTTCCATAAACAATTATCACAAACTGGGGGACTCTGAACAACAGAAATTTGTTCTCTTCCAGGTACGGGGGTCAGAGTCTGGAATCAAGGTGTTAGTGGGGTTGAATCCTTCTGTAGTCTGAGGGAGAGTCCTTCCCCATCCCCTCCCACTCTCTGTGTCTAATACATTTCTGATATTTATAAGGATACTCCTCATTGGAAGTAGAGCCCACCCTAAACCACAATGATCTCATTTTGGGATCTTTAATTACACCTACAAAGATCCTCATTCCAAATAAAGTCCCATTCTGAAGTTCCAGGTAGACAAATCTTTTGGAGGCTACTGTTCAACCCACTGCACATGGCAAAAGAGACGTTGCAGCCATGATTAAGTCTCTTGAGCTGGGTAGATTATCCTGGATTATCTGGATGGGCCCAATGTAATCACAAAGACCCTTTTAAGGAAATGGGTAAGGCAGGAAAGGAGACGTGGCAATGGAAGCAAAAGACAGAAAGGAGAGAGAGATTTGAAGATTTATACTGCTGGCTTTGAAGATGGAGCAATGGGCTAGGAGCCAAGGAATGCAGATGGCCCCTAGAAACCGGAAAAGACAAGGAAACAGTTTCTCCTGCAGCCTCCAAAAGGAACACTGACCTACTGACATCTTGAATTGAGAACTTTTGAACTGCAGAACCCTAAAATAATGAATTTAAGCCTTAAAGTTTGTGATAATTTGTTACAGCAGCAATAGGAAACAAATAACACCCTGTCCCTCAAATTCATATAATCAAGAAATATTTACACTCTACCTTCCTGTAGGAATTTTTATAAATTGTTAAGATTCAGATTTCTAAGCCACATGGATGATATACTTGCAAATGATTACAAATTAGTTTGCTATTGAATTCCAAAATCATCTTTATAAGAATTTATTAGTAATGGAATTTTTTTCTAAATTCATCTTTATTGTCGACACAAAATACAGGATTATGAAAAATCTTGAATGCTCTCTAAGTATAATTTTCACGTGAAGAAATAAACCTGTTTGTATTTTATACTTATTAAAGATACACCTGACAAATTCTTGTTGTCTGTGGATACCAATAACATGTTTCATCAAATTAGGGAGCCTACATAATACTAATAGTTCTATTTAACTCCATGTTGCTCTCTAATGTAATGGTGTTTCACAATTAGAAAAAAAATCCATTATACGTCCACATCTGACAGGTTTTTACTCCACAAAAATTTCAATTTATTTGAGCACTAACATTGTAGCTGGCAACAATTTTGGAAAGTTTATGGTAATGCAAAAAAAGAAAATACCCTTGCAAAATTTACCACAATTGTTTACTTTCTGAAAATGAGCACTAAAACATTTGCATAACATCTGCACTGCTTGGAGGGTTGAAACACTAAAGCAATTAGCTCTGTGTTCTATAAGGCATGTTGCAACTCAAGCAACGTTGAAGTTGAGCTAACTTAATATTTAGTTAGAAAAGAAAGGCACTTTATTTGCCCTTTACTGTTAGTTCTTCTTTAAACTGCCCGATCATGGTTAATGTGTTAAGAATCTTGTTTTCAAGATAATTCCAGGATACATCATTTTAAGAAAAAAATCTCTAAGGGACCTTCATTTAGTCTTTCTAATATGTGTGTGTTTACATCTATTTTATATACTTGAGTAGTACAAATTTTACACAGCAGTTATAGTGTAGTCTATAAAGCTGCATGTTTCCTATAAGAAATTATAAGGAATAATTTATAATAGCAATATGGCAGAATAACTATGTTATTCAAGATTAGATGCACTGACCAATACTTTTCAAATTTTAGATAAATATCAGTACCTACAATTTTATTTTTAGGAAAATATGCTATAACTACGTAATCATGTTGTATTTTGTTTTTGAATAGTCATAAGATTTGACAATAGACTCCTGATTTGCAAATACATTTAAATTGGCAATTTAAATTTTATTATTAAGTCACATTAAATTCTGCATTAAAATCACCATGATTATATGTACTATACCTTAAATCTAGACACATCTTCAATATGTAGCTATGTACATTCCACAGGCAAACTTTAGTAATAAAAAATAAATGAGTGTTAAAAAAGGTCTGCTATATTGGAAAGACACGAGTCATCTCACAGCTGAACAGGGCAACATTCAAACACACCTACAAATGCTAACTAAATATTAATTTGATAAAAGATATTTTAATGCATGGCTATGCCTGCCAGAAAGGAAGGGAAGTGACAGGTATCAGCAATGCAGAGGTCAGTGAGAGCAAGAATGGTGGGTTCTCAAGTTGATGAAAGAGGCAGGTAATCCTGTTTTGGTGGAGAAGGGCAGGTAATGCAGAAGTGATTAGTGGGTTTTAAAACCCAAGCAGGGAAAAAGAAAAGGATGAGGGCTCTAGCTTGCGAGATGGGGAGTTAAAATTGAAACCTCTGCAAAAAGCTGGGTTCCTGAAAGGGCTATAAACCCTACATAGAAAAGACTCACACATCTGTCTACCAGGGGCAAAGTAAGAAAGCTTGACTAAGCCATGTGTCAATGTTCAAAAGCAGTAAGATACAGTAACCTTCCCTCAAGACACTGATAAGCACAGTCCTGGCTCTGTCAGGTTTGAAGTTTGAATTTTCACTCCCTACATGGGCTTGTGGAGGAGGAAACCCAACATCCATAGGTTGGGCCACATTGTGTGGCTGATTATCAAGTGCTTCCTCTGTATCCAGGGACCTTTGGAGGGCATCCACACTGGACACACGTAATCGCACGTTTCTGAGTGCGTCTACATTCCTCTTTCCCCAAATCCCTTGTTATTGGAACCTAATCTTGCTCCAAGTGCCTGAACATCCAGCATTTCACGCTCAGGTCATCTCCCTTTCCAGGCAAAGTGAGTAACTAAACGTGCTAATCAAGGCTGATACTGAGCGGGGGAATCATTCTGTTACTGTCATCTTGAAGCTGGTACCAGCTATGAGACACAGTTTTCTCTAAACCGGGTTCACATATTCCCCACTTCAGTAAACAGGTCACAGGGAAGTCCCCTGGAGATTCCAAGGTTGATTGTAGAAGCAGTTGTCATCCAGCATTGTGGCAGAAGGAGGCAAGCTGAGAGTTCTACTACAACTTTGTTTAGCTTTAAGACTGACTTATCATTGATGCCGTTTAGACCATTTCTAAAGGACCATGGAGTGCTTCTCAGCACAGGCAAATCTGTATCTAAGTAGAGAAAATGAGAAGCAGGTGATGCTGAGCAGGTTTGCTTGTAAAGACACCTAGACTTTTATGATTTGGCATTTAATCACTTGGGTGACTCAGTAGAAAAGCAAGAACGTTTCTCAAAAGTACAGTTCTTTGGAGAAGAAGGTATGGCTTTGTGCCAAAACCCTACATGCAGTTGATAGGGTTCAGATATAAGTGCCTGACCAAATGTGCATACAATACCCTGTCCATGGACACACGCAGCAACCAATCCTATCGACTCAAGGATAAGGCCCAAATGTTAAAGCTGCTGACATTCCAGTATGGATCAGATGGGAACTTTTGCTTTTTTCTTGTTCTGTGTTCAAATTAAAGCACGGCATTTTATTCTACACTTAAATATCATGTGTAATATCCTTAATTTTGGGGTTTGTTTCTTCTAAAATCCAAAAAGGTCTAACAAGAGGTGTGTGCCTTTTAAAGTGGTCGTGGCATATAGCACATCTTTCTCTATGATGTAAAAATAATATCCAGATTATTCCAGACTATTGCAGCCCTCTTCTTTGCACAGAAACTATATTTTCATGAAATGAAAATATAGGCCCAATATTTTCATGGGATTCATTTGTCTCCTCTAATCCTATGATATTTTCTGTTCTCTAGGATCTAGCAATAAATAGAATGATTTGGCTTCATGTTATTTTAGTGATGGGAACAATTCCATTTCTTTTGGACTAAACTATGGACAGAGTCATAGATCGATGCAAGCCTGTGACAGTACAGTGAATGGAGGTGTACTGCTGGGCCTGGCAGGTATAAACCTCAAACAACTTCTAGTGTGTTTTCAATACTTGTCAAGAGGGGCAAACAAACATTCACCAGATCACTGGCTGTATACCAGATGCCAAAGCCTGTTTATTTACTTTGGTGAAAACAGATGGCACCTAGAGCAAAAGCTTCAGCTGGAGTCACCAGTGAATTAAGCTTAGAAAATCCACTGTTGTTTTCTCTCATTCCTCCATCTTCTGCACTTACAAATACTGACAATTAAATGGAAAAGTGGTAAAAACTGTGACTCTGAATTATTTTAGTCCTTATTGTAATAATGAGATCTCTACATAGCCGAGATATGGGAGAAACGTAACTGCCCATCAACAGATGAATGGATAAAGAAGATGTGGTATATATATACGATGGAATACTATTCAGCCATAAAAAAGAAAGAAATTTTGCCATTTGCAACAACATGGATGGACCTGAAGGGTATTATGCTTAATGAAATACATCAGATAGAGAAAGACAAATACTGTATCTTTTCATTTATATGTGGAATCTAAAAAATAAAACAAATGAACAAATATAACAGGAGGAAACAGACTCACAGATACAGAAAACAAACTAGTGGTACCAGAGTGGTCAAGTCTGGTGGGGAGTGGCAAGATACGGGAAGTGGATTAAGAGGTACAAACTACTAGGTATAAAATAAATAAGATACAAGGATGTAATGTACAGCACAGGAAATACTGCCAATATTTTATAATAACTTTATATTGAGTATAATCTTTAAAAAAATATCAAATCACAGTGTTGTATACCTGAAGGTAATATAATAAGTCAACTATACTTTAATTTAAAAAAAATTCAGGGCAATAGTTTTCCAAAGGTGATGCTATAGCTTATGCAAACTGAGTCAGAATTTAATAAAAAACTAGAATATATTTATAACCATTGAAAAAATTGGGTAAGTGAGATAAATCACTTAAATTCTACTGACAAGCCAAACAGGTGGTTTGGACCTTAAAATAACATATAATCATCTTGCAAGCATTTATCCAATGATTATGAATACACACACACACAAATACACACAAGTATCTGCAACTTGCCTTATGAATCTTGTATAACTTTTATCCAAAGACAGTAGGAAAAAGAAAAATTATATTCCAAAGTCAAGAAAAATGTAAGTATAAAAACTGTAAATATTAGAATATTAACAAATATAAGCCAGCAAATCATGTTTGTAAAACCTAATCATATAGGATTTATCCCAGTTAAAATATGTAACAATTATTTGACATTAGGAAATATATATTTTGCTACATTAACAGAATATTATCTTAATCAATGCAAAAATGCATTTAATAAAACTGGACTCTATCCATGATAAATACTCGTGGAAGTATGGAATAGAAAGAAATGTCTTTAACCTGATTTAAAAAATCTGTAGTAAAAATTCTATAATTAAAATACCTATAGTAAACATCGTATTTCACACTGAAATATTAGAAGCACAGCAGCCACTGAACCAAGTTTCTGCCTCACTTCAGAACTCAAGCTTGCCCTGATACACGAACATTCACCATAGTGATAATCCCCATGTTATGTTATTTTAGAACTTGAGGAAATTTAGAGTATGTGTATTTCAGCCTCTTTATTTTACTGTGAGGAAATAGGTCTGAGTGGGCTTAAGTGACTTGTCTAAATTTATTCAACTAGTGATGAGTGGAACCTTGACTAGAAGCCAGTGTTCTGTGAAATGAAAAAAAAAGCCAGCTAAAAACATGCTGGTTTGGGTCAGCACACACACACATACACACACACACAACACACACACACCAACTATAATCAATCTTGTTTATTAATTGTTCACTATTTATTTAACAATGAGTATTAAGCCCAGAATTAACCTTAGTCACTTTTGTCTCAAAATAATAAAAGAGAGATGGAAATGTATTAAAAAAAAGAGAATTTAATAATAAAATGATATAACACCAAACTATGCTAGTAAATGTAATTTATTATATGGGAAAAATGTAAAAAAAATCACTTTTGTTACAGTTCTATATAAAATTTGGGTGGTCTAAAAGGTTATCAGTTTTGCTGACATAAAGCTGAGAAAAATAAAGTGCAAATTTCCTGGAAATCAGAAACTCAAAATATTTCATCGGAAGCCATTTACTACTTTAACCACTTGGCAGAAACGAATATATTACACGCTCAAAACAGCTTGAAGAACGAATAAAAATAAGTTTGAGGTATATCTTTTGTAAGTTATCTCTAAATGAAGGCTGTTGTTTTTCTATTTTCTCAGTTGATTCCGCTGTCTTGCTGGAATGAATATCTAGGGTTGGGAGATTACACAATTTGTTTAAGATGCTAGAAACCTGAAAATTTATGTGAAATCTCCTGAATTGTAGTACACTGAGCAGGTCAAATAAAATCCATCCGCAGGCCTACTATCATACAATTTGTAACCTCTCCTTTAGACTATGAGAGTATTAAATTAGTACTCATGACTTAATGAGCTTCTTATTTATATACTGTATCCTTTGCAAAAATCATACTGGGAACCTGCCTCATTTCTCCTTTCCCTTTATTTTATTTATTTTTTATTCATTCATTTATTTTGGTTTCAAAAGAGGCAACCTACAAATCATGGTTCTTATTAAAGTTTTTTGAGAAATATTGAGATAGACGAAAAGACAAGGGATTGATGTATATGTAAATGGTACAGAAATGGGAGAGAGAGGAAAACTAAATAATTGACGCAAAGCAAAATTGCACTGAACACTTGTTAAAAGTGTAAAGGAAGACTGTATTCAAGACTATTGTAATAACGTCAAGTCTCCTGCTCAAGACTTGTGTAGTAGAAGAGAGACAACTCAATCGGCTGGAGAGGAGGAAGGGCTTTTAATTGCCGGAGTTAGTTTATGGAAAAGCGCTAGAGGACCTCAGCGGGGGGTTTGGTCAACGTGAGTAGGTCACCTTTGCTTGTTAATTGTCACGTATTAACAAACTTGGGCTGCTGCCCCCCAAAGGAGACTGGGAAGGAGGCGTATTATCTTAGCTGACTACATTTCAAAGGGGTAACTCCCAGGTCTTTGAGCAAAATGTTTCTGGGTTGGAGAAGATTTCCATCTCAAAGGGGCAGAGGAAGAATTTACAATCACAAGTGTTCTAAAGGAAATTTTCTAAGGGAGGTCAGGGGCCTATCCTCAGGAAGAAACCTGTCTGAAAGTTAGTTAAGATAAAGGAACCGTTAAGCCCATCTTGATCACTGATAACCACGATGGAAGTGGAGATTATGATTGTCTTTGTGGAGTATATTAGGTGCTTTAAATTTCCAAGGCAACTAATTTGAACAATAGGGAGATATGAATGGATGAGAACATGTTCTGGTTTACTGAAAAAGAGCCTGACTAATTTCACCAATTAATACACCAGACTAATTCTTGTTTGTGGGATCTTTGCTAGGGAAGAAGGGTCTTAAAATGCAAGCTGAGGGTTAGGGTAGGGACTAGGGGGCCAACAGAGGAAAAGGAAGAAACAGATTTTTTTTTAGTTTAATTTGTACTTACACTATTAGTGAGACTCACATGGCTTCTAATCAGAGAATGTTTCAGATATATATACATAAATATTTATTTTATGTATTTATTTTTTACTTGAGAGTTAATCATTTAACTAGGTTGAAGGTTTTCCACAGAAAGTTTCAACTGACTCCACTGAAACTAAATTGGGCCCCATCCTCCCAGGGGGCACAGCATGAAATGCGATACAGATCCAGTCCTCCACATGGTTTTTAACATTAGATGAGATACCATAAAAAACTGACCCCTATTTTCTAGGTTTTGTACTTATTAAACCCAAAAAGCCATAGCTCAATAAAATGATACAACTCTTATTCACCTTGATTACCCAAGAACAGGTTTTCCCGCTCTCCTAAAGCAGAGCATTTCTATGAAGCCTTCTAGAAGCCAAAATGGCATAAAGCAAAGAAGCAATTACCTAAGGACATATCTCGCTAGGAGGCACAAAATAAATCAAGATACAGCACAGATGCTCACAGATGCAGTTCGAAGCTATGGTGGCTCGATGCTAAGATGCTAAGTGTAGTTCCCTGGGAAGGAGATGGCAGGTGCCACTCTCATGGTTTGGGGTGCATGCTGCCTATACATCAGCTGCTACAAGACGAACCCTGAATGCTAGTTTCACTTTTCACCATTTTTTGTAAAAACAAAAATCCTCTTCGGATTTCTTTTGATTATCAAAAACAGGTACTAATGTGCTAATGTAGGTCTTTTGTGACAGTGAAGTGGTGTACAGCGAACTTTTGAAAAGCAGAGAATACCCATACATAAATTCCTCCCATGAGTGTTGGGGACTTTTTTGTAACAGCATTAACTTTTTACAACACCAGGGAATTATGCATTGCACAGCACAAATGATGTATTAAACCCTGGTGGATTAGGAGCACTGATGCACTTTTAAAAAGTGCCATATTGTTCTACTGGATAAACTGGGCATTGGGAGGATGGAGATGTAAAATTCAGCACTGATTTCAGCTTCTATGTACAACTGGACAACCAGAAGAATATATTTTCAAAATTCAAATGGAACTTACTGTGGCATGCCAAATCATTTTAGTAACTGTATTTACTTTGTATAGTATGCTGCCACATCTTTTGAATAGTGGTCCTTTCCTAAAATTCACAAGGTCTTGGGTAAATTATTGCTTTTAAGCAATTTAACTTTTTCTTTTAGCTACTGCTAAATATGCAATAAAAACTGCATATAGCTTCATTTGATATAGAATAGAATTTTAGTGTCATTAAAAAATACAAAGGATTTAGTGACTATAGCTTTTAAAAGAACCTCAATAAAATATCTTTTTTTCTCAGTGTATATTTCAATGAAACCACTAAAATTAGACTCAAAAGACTAGCCCTCGGGCTTCCCTGGTGGCGCAGTTGTTGAGAGTCCGCCTGCCGATGCAGGGGACACAGATTTGTGCCCCGGTCCGGGAAGATCCCACATGCCGCGGAGCGGCTGGGCCCGTGAGCCATGGCCGCTGAGCCTGCGCATCCGGAGCCTGTGCTCTGCAACGGGAGAGGCCACAGCAGTGAGAGGCCCGCGTACTGAAAAAAAAAAAAAAAAAAAAAGACTAGCCCTTACTGCTTCTAATTAATCTTAAAAGAATAAGTTATAAATTTGTAATGTAACGTGATGAAAACACATGAGACATTCATACTTTAGCATATGTGAATCTGAAGAAGTCTTGAAAATTGCTAGTACCACTTTCCTTAGAAATAAATGGATGTGATTTGCATTTCCCTGATGGTTAATGATGTACCTGTTAGCCATCTGTATGTCTTCTTTGGGAAAAATATCTATTTAGATCTTCTGCCAATTTTTATTTGAATTGTTTGTGATTGTTTTGCTATTGATTTGTATGAGTTCTTTATGTATTTTGGATATTAGCCCCTCCTTAACAGATATATGATTTGAAAATATTTTCTCCCATTCAGTAGGTTGCCTTTGCATTTTGTTAATGGTTTCCTTTGCTGTGCAGAGGAAATGAAAGTGGTTTGATGTCATCCCACTTGTCAATTTTTGCCTTTGTTACTTCTGTTTTTGATGTTGGATTTAAAAAATTATTGCTAAGACCTATGTCAGGAGCTGACCACCTATATTTTCATCCAGGAGTTTTATGGTTTCAGGTCTTATGTGAGGTGTCACCTCACACCTATTAGAATGGCTATTATCAAAAAAAAAAGAAATAACAAGTGTTGGAGAGGATGTGGAGAAAAGGGAGCCCTTGTGCACTGTTGGTGGGAATGTAAATTGCTGCAGCCACTATGGAAAATAGTATGGAGGTTCCTCAGAAAATTAAAAATAGAACTACCATATGATCCAGGTATTCCACTTCTTTGTATTTATCTGAAGGAAGCTTGCAAAGATATATGCACCTCCACGTCCATTGCAGCATTATTTACAATGGTCAACACATGCAAACAATGGAATATTATTCAGCCATAGAAAAGAATAAAATCTTGTCATTTATGACAACATGGGTGGACTAAAGGGCATTATCCTAAGTGAAATGTCAGACAAAGACAAATACCACAAGATCTCTCGCATATGAGAAATCCAAATCTAAAACAAACAAAACAAACAAACAAAAAAAAAACAAATCATGTAGGACTGTAGTATCTGCTACTGAGAAAAAAATCTGTGTATAGGTGGACCCCCACAGGTCAAAATTGTGTTGTTCAAGGGCCGACTGTCATCTCATAATCTAAATGTTAATAATGTTATCCAAAAAGATCTACTTATCAAAATTATATTGATATTTTTATTATAAAACTCATATTTATTCTTAAGCAAAAGTTCATCAATGTTTTTCATTGGGTTAGAATGATTGCTAATTTCAGATTATAACCGCTCATTTTTGTTCAGTAATATACAACCCAAATGCTGTATAGAAAATTGTAAGGATAAACAGAGTAATAAGCAATATTAAAAATAATATCAAAGAATATTAAGATAAAGACATTTTAAAAAATCAGCCTAAATTATGATTTACAGGCACATTAGATTATATTTTTAAAATTGGTTTAAAAAATTATGGAGACATAATGTAAAGCATGGTGACTATAGTTAATAGCACCAAATTGCATATTTGGAAGTTGTTAGAAGAGTAGATTTTGCTTTTCCTGTGGGAGCTGCCGGGTTGAGGGGAACGTGGCCTTCTCCTCTCCCGCCATGGTGTGTGCTCGTCCACTGATATCAGTGTACTCTGAAAAGGGGGAGTCAGCTGGCAAAAATGTCACTTTGCCTGCTGTGTTCAAGGCTCCCATTCGACCAGATATTGTGAACTTTGTTCACATCAACTTGCGCAAAAACAACAGACAGCCCTATGCTGTCAGTGAATTAGCAGGTTATCAAACCAGTGCTGAGTCTTGGGGTACTGGCAGGCCTGTGGTTCGAATTCCCAGGGTTTGAGGTGGCGGCACTCACTGTTCTGGCCAGGGTGCTTTGGGAAATATGTGTCTTGGGGGCCGTATATTTGCGCCAACCAAGACCTGGCGACATTGGCACCGCAGACTGAATACAATGCAGAAGCGATATGCCATCTGCTCTGCGTTGGCTGCCTCATCTTTACCAGCGCTGGCCATGTCTAAAGGTCATCGTACAGAGGAAGTTCCTGAACCTCCTTTGGTAGTTGAAGATAAAGTTGAAGGCTACAAGAAGACCAAGGAGGCCGTTTTGCTTCAGAAGAACCTTAAGGCCAGGAATGATATCCAAAGAGGTCTACAGTTCGCAGCAAATGAGAGCTGGCAAAGGCAAAGTGAGACACCGTCGCCATATCCAGCGCAGGGGACCCTGCATCGTCTATAACGAGGACAACGGTATCATCAAGGCCTTCAGAAACATCCCTGGAACTACTCTGCTTAATATAAGCAAACTGAACATTTTGAAACTTGCTCCTGGGGGGCATGTGCGACGCTCCTGCATTTGGACTGAAAGTGCTTTTCCGCAAGTTAGAGGAGCTGCATGGCACTTGGCGTAAAGCTGCTCCCCTCAAGAGTAACTACAACCTCCCCACGCACAAGATGCTCAATACAGACCTTAGCAGAATCTTGAAAAGCCCAGAGATCCAAAGAGTCCTGCAAGCACCACGCAAGAAGATTCATTGCAGAGTCCTGAAGAAGAATCCACTGAAAAACCTGAGAATCATGTTGAAGCTAAACCCATATGCAAAGACCATGCACCGGAACACCATTCTTCGCCAGGCCAAGAACCACAAAATCCGGATGGATAGGGCAGCAGCAGCACTAGAAGCCAAATCGGATGAGAAGGGGATTCCAGGCAAGGAGCCTGTGGTGGGAAAGAAAGGAAAGAAGGCTGTTTGCGTTAAGAAGCTGAAGAAGCGAAAGAAAGCTTTGGTGGGAAAGATGTCCCCAGTGACTAAGAAACAAGCAGCTGAAAAGAAGCCCGCTAAAAAGAAGCCTACAGAAAAGAAACCCACCACAGAGGAAAAGAAGGCTGCGGCATAAACTTAAATTTGCTTATTCGGTAAAGGTCAAATCATTTTGGACAGCTAATTTTGAATAAAGACCTGATCAAAGAGAAGTGAGAAACATGAAAAAAAAAAAAAGAGTAAGTCTTAAAAGTTCTCACACCAGAAAAACAAATGTTGTAACTGTATGATGACGCATGTCAACTAGACTTATTGTGGTGATCATTGCACCATGTATACAAATAGCAAATCATTATTTGTACACCTGGAACTAATATAATGTTATAGATCAATTATACCTGAATTAAAAAAAGTGAAAAAAAATTGGTTTAAAAATTGAAGAAAAAACTAACACAAAGCTGAAGTTATTTTAGATGATGTGTTTGTTAAATTTTTAACTGAAAACTTTAAATACATCTTAATTTCAATGTGTTCGTTAAATACTGAATCCTGACAGGTACTATTTTACTGTAAATATTTTTCCTTGGCCAAATATGTGTTTACCAGCTTGTACATCAGGCTCAATTCTATAATAGAGTCTCTTTTCAGATTAAAGAATGCAATGAGCTTTCTTAAGAGACTCAGCTTCTGCAGCCTTGCGGGTTTCACAGTTATAAACAGCTAGTGGTAGAGGGCACTGCTGTTTTAAATAATAGTGTTGTGGGTCACATTTTCAATTCTTTTGTTTGTTTTCTGACCAACAGCCTCACTTCTAAGTGGCCTGATCGAATTTCTTCCAGATTATAAAAATCAATACAGGTTAACATGACTGATGCAAGAAACCAGAATGAAAAAAACTGAAGTTACCATATAAGTCTATAAACTGAGATTTACTTACAAATGTGCTGCCCTAATTCAATGCAGAAGGACTCGACGGATAAGACAGAGCAACACACTCTGCCACTGGATATTAAGTAATCGAGTAAAATGTTATTTCATTAGTCCTTTTACCTATTACTTAATTATGAATAAAGGTGACTTTTAAATTGTAAAAATTGGAAAATTATACATGATTTGTTAATTTAGCTTAACTTTTTTTTTAACATCTTTATTGGAGTATAATTGCTTTACAGTGGTGTGTTAGTTTCTGCTGTATAACAAAGTGAATCAGCTATACATATACATATATCCCCATATCTCCTCCCTTTTGCATCTCCCTTAACTTTTGATCATCCCTTTATTTAAATCTACAGAATTAACTCCCCTTTCATATCATTCCCACCTTTGGACGATCAATATCATAATTTATGTTGTGGAGATAGTAAAACAACTTTTCTCTCTCATTACCTTATATTCTTTTTATTATTTACATTGTATTTTTACATTTTTTTCTCCCAGCTTTATTGAGGCTTAATACTTTATATTACCTGATTACCAGGCTTATTTAGGCCGGTTATGTGGAAGGATTTCGCCTAATCCCAAAGAACAAGGGTGAGGAGTGAGAGAAAATATTATGCACAGACATGTATGCAGAGCTCTTCCTGGAAGCAGAAGGGACTCATGCCTCCCCAGGGAAATACCATCATTCAGCACGTGAACATCAAGACACACACAAAGCAGGTGTTGCGCGGAGCAAATGGAGCGACTTGAGGGATGGACCGCGATAAGGCTGCAGAAACTGAAGAGCACGCCACCCATTTTCCAAAAGAAATCTTCAAACTTCTTAATACATTTTGCCTTAATCACCTTTAACTTCACAGTAAAATACCCTTGGAAAACATATCATTCATCTTTACATGTATTTATAGCTCAAATATGTATTCAGAATTTTCCATTAAGAATAATATACTATTCTTACTTTGCCTGAATTCACACAGGAGTGATTCTCTACAGAACTACACTTCATTTACTTTTTAAGTGTGTAACTCTGGAAATGATTTGAATATAATGAAAATGCTATTAAATACACTTTTGTTGAACAGAGTAATAAACCTCACTCACTTTAATAATCAGAATGTAACCCAGTCATTCATCTTCTTGGAGAACACTGCATGTCTGCTATAAAAGGTAACAGAGCTCTGAGTATGCCATTTCTCCTATTTTAATGTCAAACCAAAGCCAGGAAAGAATTATAAGGTATGACACATACATTGTTTGCTAAAACCAAACTCATAGCACTATATTTATGCCCTGGGTGCAAAAACCCTAAATGGATAGAAGGATAAGAGTGGCTTTATTTTACAACTTTACTGGTAAGAATTGCATAAAAGATATGTAAAAATGGTGGAAATTCTAAGACATCTTGGGGAATTATAAAGAAAAGTACATAAAATTATAGTGTGAGGAAGTTTGAGGAACACGTTTTGTGCTACTGAACGCTGGTAGGACTCTGATTGAAGGGTGGAACTCATTCAGGCCTCCTCAATTACAAAGTAATAGTTACTTTTCTTTTCCTTTTGTTTAAAGCTCCCATATGAATACGCTTGCGGGAAAGCACTATTCCTTTTAGAATACTACTGAGATTTGAAGATTCAATGGTTCAAAGAATGTGGGGTTTAATGCAAAAAAAAAAAAAAGTATCTTTTAAAAAAGAACATGACTTGTCTATTCCACAGTCTAATCTTAATCTCTCCCCAGATAAAGCATATTCCTGTGTAATATTCTCTTAATATGAATACCATCATCTAGAAACATTCTCAATTAGAGTTAAGACTTCCTTAGCATCACATGGACTGATTGCTTTCATTTCAAAAATAATATAGTTAATTGCATTCTTATTTAAAAAAAAAAACCCTAAGTTTCTAAAACAACCTGGTTGCATTCATGTTAGGTACTCCAGTGACCCTTAGTTATTACAAACATATTACGAATTATATGTAATTAGCTGCACTTACCTTCTGCACTGCTGCCCAGACCGGAAACTGCAGGATCAGCTTTGATTCCACTCAGTCTCAAACCCGCACGATTCTCTGTCTTAATTTGCATTCAGAACACCACTGCGTTTGACCTGGATTGTTTGGGAGGATCCATGACTTTAAGCTCTTTATACAGGTCATGCTCGAGGCACAAGACCACAAGACATGGTTTGAATTAAGACCAGGTTTGGGTTTGCTGAACACTGTAAGGCAGTGGCTTTCAACCTTGCCAAAACATTGGAAGCACCTGGGGAACTGTAAAAAAACATGTTGATGCCTGCAGAGATGATGATTTAATTGGTCAGAGAGCATTGCAAAAGTTCCCCAGGTGATTCTACTGTGCAGTCAGGTTTGGGAACTACTTCTCTTAGCTGAGCATTGTCTTGCAGAGAGGAATGTAAGCACGACTGGATTTTGAGAAGGTATGTGGATGAGAGAGGAGAGAATCTGAAATTTTTGAGAGGCAAAGTTGTGATGATTAGTACAGGAAGATGAAATTTTTAGGGAAAATTAAAGCAGATGTTGGAAAGGATCATCATGCAGTTACGCTGTACTGATGTGTCATATGGTGCTCTCTTCTATGTTCTCATACTCAGTAAATGCTCTGCAGTGTTGGTTACTTGGGGGATGGCTATATGTTGGCTGAGATAACGTTCTATCTCTACCAACCTACCACCCACAAGTCAGGGGGGGCCCTTGACAGTCCCTCCACATTCTATTTTAATTCCCTAGTTAACTGTCAGTCTCCTGCTTTAATTTGAATCTCTTTGAGAACGATTTTATCTTTTTCATCACTGTGAAACATTGTAGTGTGCCTGATAACTATCTAAAATTCAGCAAATGTTTGTTGAATGAATATTGAATAATGACGAAGTTGAATGAATAACTTAAGATTACTTTTGCAATTAGTTCAGTCTTTTTGGGCAAATAAACAAAATATTCCCACACAAATACTGACTTTTCTTCTTTCTTGCCTTAGAGTTTTAAATATTGATTCTCCTTTAAAGTCTCAGACGAACTCTTTCAAGACCCAGGACTCAGCTGGGGGCTCCTTTATCCCTTTAAAGAAGCTTCTGAAAGAGGTAATATGAAAAGTGACATCAAGGATAATAAATATACTGTGAATTCTAGTAGAGAGTTGCCTTGATAAAGCCTCTCAGACTTAAATAGTTCATCTTGGCTATCGAAGAGACATTACCTAAGACTACTTCTGCCCTTGGGAAGAACCATATGTATGATGTTAAAAGATTAGTGTGACAGTGCCAGCTTATCTGAGGAAAAATTCTCCTTCACAGCCAGCCAGGAAATATCCTTACTGAAATATAATCGAACAGCCCCAAATTCTGATTTGACAACAGGTATGCTTTGCTCTTCTACTTTGGGCGTACCCTGACTGTTCCAGCTGACTGTCTTCTATTCTATCCTAATATTCCCCGTTTTTACACTCTACCCTCTTTCTCATCACTCTCCCTCTGACATATTGATGAATTCTCCTAGTCATCTCTAGAACCCACATTAACCCTTCTAACAGATTATCGTTTCACCCTGTCCTAAATAAAGCCTTCTCTTTTGGGTGTCATGAGTTCCAGTAGTTCACCTTCTGCACTCCACTGTTGTCATCTATTGACCTGAAAGCTGCTCGCCTCCACCCACATTCAATGAAGACTTTGGCAACAACCTTACTGTTCACAACAACACCTCTCATTTTCCTGGACCACTGTTGCTACTCAATTGTACTTTTGGTCCATAACAACTTTCATGTCCATCTCATGCTTTAGATAATCTCTGATCACAAACTCCTAGGCTTTAATCCCACTGAATTTATCCTTTGCCATAATTTGGAACTCCTTTCATAATTCTCTTCTGTCCCACTATTTTCTCCTACTGATGTAACTGGCTTTCTGTTGTATCATTTCAACAACTGTCTTGTTTTTATACTCAGTTGCCTCCATATTGTATCTTTCAGTTAGAACCAACCATTCCAACTCTACATTTGTCCACTCTCAATTGTCTGATACAGCAACCAGTAGCCACATGGTCTATTTGGCACATGAACTATGACAAATCTGAATTGAAATATGCTGTATGTGTGATACACACACCACAATTCACTGACCTAGTGTAAAAAAAGAATGTAAAATCTCATTAATTACCTTGTTTGTGATAATCAATTCACAATGTGTATATATATATATATATATATACACATACCTATATATAAAATCATCATTTTGTACTCCTTAAATATATACAATTTTTACTTGTCTATCATACCTCAATAAAGCTGGAAAGAATTTTTTAAAATTACAAATATGGCTTGCATGTGTGGTCTGCATTATATTTCTGTTGAGCAATGCTGATTAACATGTGTCAAGGAACTTATGTCCTTCACTGTCAACTCCTGAGCATTGAACTTGGTGAGAGAAATCATACAAATAGGTGTATTTCTAACCTAAAGGGTCCACTTCTAGCCTAAAATGACCATCACTACTCCTCAGAAAACCTTTAACTTGTCCCCAGAGAATGCGAGCCCTAAACTATCTCTCACAATTCATACAAATGCGTACTGAGTGCCGACCATGCCAGTCACCAGGTTAGGAGCTGAGGATGGAGCAGTGAACAAGAGATAAGAGTCCTTACTCTCACGGTGGAGTCGGACAAAAAACAAGGCGCATCAGGAAAATATGTAGTTTGTTACACAGATCGAGTAGCTCTAGGCTAAACTGAAAATGTGATTCAGGCAATTGGGATAGAAGATGTCAACCGAGGAACACTGCAGAACTTGTAGACAGTGTCCTGAAAAGGCCTCAGTGAGGATGTGGCACCTGGAGGAGTGAAGAAGCTGAGCTATGATTCTTGGGGAGGAGCCTTCCAGGGAGAGGGAACATCAAGGGCAAAGTCCCGGCTGAGAGTGGAGCACAGCTAGAGGCCTGCACAAAGGCCTCTGTGGCCGGAACCAGGGCGCCAAGGACAGAGAAGCAGATGGCTCAGCGAGTTTCCGAGTGAGGATGGCTGTGAGTGGCAGAACACAGGCAGATCAAATAGGTCACCATGTGGACTTTGGCTTTTCTGTCAAATATTTGGAGGGTCTTGTCCAGAGGGGTCATGCGATCAGGCTTAATTTTAACATGACTCTGGATGCAGTACTGAGAAAAGAGAGAAGAGAGGTGAGGTTAAAAGCAGGTAGAATGGTTATGAGACAACTGCAATAGTCCAGGTGAAAGGTGAGGGTGGTTTCCACCAGGCTGGTAGCAAAAGAAGTGAAGTGTCTTCTCGACAGAGGTAGTGAAAGCCTCTCGGCTGAAGCGCTTCTCTGTGTCCAGATAATTTACCTACACCCCAACTCAGCTTTCCCTTTTTCCTTTTGTCAGAGGAAGCGTGACCCCATCCCCTCATTCATTGTCTGGATCCAGTCCACTTCCTACCAACCACTGTTGTCTCTAACATCTTTCCCTATTGGTTCAATAACTAAACTTAAGAAAATGACCACTCCCTCAAGCATTCACTCTCTTCCCACCTCATTGTCAGCTCTATTCTTTTTCCTCCTTTATAATTCCTGTCTCCAGAATCTCACCTCACCATTCATCTCTCTACTGCACAGTGGCTCTAGTTGCCACCACGACAGGAGAATCCTTTTGACCTTCTGATTTGGAACTTCTTAGATAATTTAAAGTCCTCATTTTATTGGACATCTTTGTGGCATTTGATAATACTGCTCATTCTCTTTTGGAATTTGGACTTTCCTCTGTTTACATTTATGTTGCCACTGGTCTGTTAAACACGAGTGCATAATCATATTTTACTTAACTCTGGTCTCTAATATCATGTATATAATTCAATTTTATGTACCTGGAGCGCATAAACATATATATACATATACATAAACAAATATATAAATACAAATTTATATATAAAATGATATACATACATATATACTATTTATATATATAATGGTTAATTATATAAGAATATTTAATCTCAGGTTCTATAGAGACTACTCTTTTCCTTTGTTCTTTTATTTCTGTCATTGAAAGAATTCAGCCTTCTCAATGGGTCTGTGGTACCTGTTTCCCCAAAATTAATGGAATTGTTTCCCTTTGCTCATACATAAGTTTCAAAGACAGAGACCTCTCTGCTTTCAAGGAAAGAGGATCCAAGGTTTTAGTTGCTAATGATTTTGGTCTCTAGGCTTCAAGGTCTATTGCAAAATAAAAGGAGTTAGCTTTCCCCCCTGCTCTGTGTATGGGTAACAGAAGTTTTAAGTTAGGGGTCATAAGGCAGATTATGGGTTCTCCATGGCATACGGATAACAGAAACAATTTTAATAAAGAGAATGTTTGCACATAATGGATTACAACAGATATTCAAATCACTTTATAAAAGAAAAAGGTTACCATGTTTCTAGTACTTGATATGAACTTAATTGGTTTTACTAATTTATCTAAAGAAAAAATAATGTGTCAAGCAGAAAGGGAGACTTTATCCAGGAAAGGCAGAATGGAAAGAATAAAACAAAAACAGCTAAAAAAGTCTGTGGTTTTTCATATACTCTGGGTGAGGAGACAACGCAAAGACTTAAGTATTTCTGTGCCACAGAGAAAAGCTTTCTATATAATGAAGACAGAAGCATGAGTTTTTCTCTGGATTTCTCTTTTTCTGCCACATTTTTCCCTGATGGCTACTGATCATTGTGTTTCCAGAGTGAAGAAGATGATAAAGCCAACGTGACTACGTGACTATCCTGATTCCTGTAAAATCCTCAGCATTTACTCACTGCTACTCTAAGTCACTATAAACTTACTTAATGTGATGCAACAGTTGGAAAACAGAGACAGCTGTGGTACGCTGACACCGCAGAAGGCTTAAAACTACCATTCTTTCCAAGTCAAAAATCTAACCGATTGTTTCTGAAATTCCTACCGAGTTTATTTTTTTCTTTTTAATTTTAACCATGATTTTAAAATATAGATATTTCTTATGAAAACCAGATTTCTTACCTCTTTTGAAAAATTGATCTCACAATCTGTATCTCCACATGGCCACAACTGGCTGGAGTTGACTAGAATGTGGAAACCTGGTAACTTGAAAATCCAGGTAGATGAGCCTGGAACCTTTCTGTCTCCTGATGACTCCTTACTTACCAACCACTGTCAGGGTCAAATTCTGGTTTTAAAAAATGTAAATGCCTGGGCCTCACCCCAAGGCTTTCTCACTTGGAATCAGGAATAGTTTAAGAACTCCCCCAGTAATTTTATTATGCAACCAGAGTTGAGACCCACTATTCTAGACCAGTATTTCTCAGCCTTAATGTGTATTTGAATCAACTACAGAACTTGCTAAAATAAAGATCCTGATTCATCTGAGATTCTACATTTATAAAAAGCTCCCAGGTGATGCTGGGGCCCCAGCAGCATTCTCAACCTTACTTACTACTCACAAAATAGAAACTTCAAAATTTTCATGCTTAGTATTCAAATTCTGATAATTTCTCAGCATCAACAGAACTTTCCTCTGTTGACCCTAACACCTTTACACCTCTTTTCCTCCCCCAACTTAGATTCCACAGTCAGGCATCCTCATCGATGCTTTGCATTTTCTTCCTACTGTCCCTTCTTCTTGTTTACTCCTGGGAAAACTCCAGCCCTGATGACAGACAACACTTGCCCTGCAACTGAACAGCTGAACTCTCAATTGGAGGTAAACACTCAACCATGCAGATGATAGGCTTGAAAGTTGAGACTGCAAATCTCAAATGGACACTCAGAACAGCAAATCAATCCTGCTACTAACAGAATCACGCTCCCACTGTGAGCGGGAACTTTCAGCAAAGAAATACATACATAATAATTATAATCCACCTTCCCTCCTGCTATTATGTTAACCAGAGAAGCAGTGAGAACCAACAGAATGAGGCTGCATTCATGCCTACAGATAAGATACTTGCCTTTTTTTTCCTTTTCTCTCCTGCCTTTCCTTTCAATGCCAGTGGAGCTGGAGCTTAGAAGAGGGAGGAGAGGGATCAGAGATCCAGACTCAACTCTCCACTCCCTTCCCACCACAGGGGCCCACACGCGCACACGCACCAACACACACTCTTGAGTCCGGAAGCTGGCACTTTGGAGAGAAGCCCTTTGACTTAGCTCTGTGGCTCCCAGTTTAAAATGAACATGACTGTGCCTCAAACACAAAAAAATAGGACTATAATAACAGATGCGGCTAAAAAGTTAAATAGTTTGGCAAAGGTACCACTAAGGAGTATGGGTTCACATAGCTCAGTAGAAGGGAAGCATAGTAATTGGGAAAATGTAGAGCTGCTTCCTACCGAGAGTCCTCAATTTACCAGTGACACTGGTAACTTTCATCTCTGCTTTGGCCACTGATTAGTCTTTTGATGGCTCACTAGTTGTACTGTTCACTAATTAGCCCCAGCATTGAATCTCTTTTCTTAGAACAGCACAACTTTATGCATCATTATTCCTCCCTTAAGTGAAAGAAAATTTTAAATGAAAATTAATATTACAGTGAATACATTATATTCCTCCATTACATTTTTTCTCAATCAGGAGAGTATTTTTCCTTCTATTCATGTTGTCTGCTCATCCTGCTCATTAAATATTAGGTTGTTAGATTCTTAATTATTTCAAATGTTGTAGTTCATTTACTCATTAATGTGCTCAGTCACCAATATTTATTGAATTCCATCTCCATGGTAGGCAGTTAGAATCAGTAATAAATTAAGCAAACTTTATCAAGGGCTTATAGTCTAAAATTTTCTCAGCTTTTCTTAAACTTGGTCTTATTGTTCCTAAAGCTGTATCCATTTTTTAAAAAATATATCAACTTTTCAATGCAAATTTTAAGAAAACAGAATTTCTTTCAAAGAGCTACATAGTTTTGTTACCTGAAAACTGGGTTCACCTCTTGGTGGTTGTTGAGCCAATAGACATAACCAAGCCAAAGTGTGGGAGGAGGAAAGATTTATTACTTGCAGCAAGTGATGGAACCGAGCAGGACCCTGTGGGGCTCCTGGGCACAAAAGCCTTCCTGTGTCCCCCATTTCTTGATTACAGGAAATAGGCTTCATTCAGCCTCCATGACCCTCCCTGAGTTCCAATGGGCAGGTTCAAACAGTTGCTAATTAGGGAGGGGAGGGGATGTGGAGACCAGGGAGGAACAGTCAAAAGAAACAACAGGGCAGCCTTGCGGCAGGGTCCAGGTTCCCCCTCATGGGATGCACACAACAATACCTTTGAGCTATTTTGCAGATACTGAAACCCCAACCACGTGGGAGAAGTTAACTGACTGCTGCCCACCAGCACGTAGACCCCAGACTGGTTGAAACCAGAAGGTTGATGATGCTGACTCCCTATTACCTCACCACCAACCAATCAGAACAATGTCCATGAGCTGACCACGCCCTGCTCCTTGAACACTCTAAGATGCCTCACTACCCCCTCCAGGTCAGGACACACAGTTTTGAGGGCACTAGCCCGCTGTGGCCCCCTTTGCCCGTCAAAGCAATAAAGCTATTCTTTCCTACTTCACCCAAAACTCTGTTTGCAAGATTTAATTTGGTGTCAGGGTACAGAAGCCCAATTCGACTTCAGTAAGAACACTGGGGATCTTTCCCAAAGCAACGTTTCCCTGAACAGCAAAACTGGGGAAGTTTTAAGTTAAGGGTACATACATATTCATAAAGGGGCTTGAGCAGAGGAGAATTCATCATAGAATTGGGGCAAAGGTCGACAGAGTTCAAGCTTTAGTTGACTGAAGTCAGGATGGTCAACATCATCATTCCATCCTCCAACTGGGTGGAGGCCTTAGTTCCTACAGAACTCAAAGGTATATTAACATTATGTATTTCCCTTGAGGAGCAACTAGGACTGTATCACTGCACTATTGCTTCACTGCCTTTCCTCTGTTCCTGCATTCCTTTGTTACCTTAAGATCATTAATTACCAAGGCCTGTTCAAGGGCAAGCATTGTGGCCAGGCTCAGGAACAAAATCGCTTAGTGCAAAACGGGTTCTCTTATGTCAAGAAAGCCATGCCTGGTTCTCTTTCTCCCAGGACCCCCTAACCTATCTGCTTACAGTTTCTCTCCAATTTGTTTATAAAATACAGATTAAAAAAATAATAATAAAGTGTGTTTCTTATCTTCCTTGGAGTTTAGCATTGAAAGCATACATCTATCTATCAAACACACTAAAGAAGATGATATTCTTAGTTTTACTTTTGTTAAAAAAACAAATTTCAACCGAGTAAATTTGAAGATCTAATTGGTTTCATTAGGCAATTCATGAATCGGGCAGCAGTCCAATCTGGTAACTAGCAGGGTGCTCTGAGGGGTTGTACAAAATGGAAGGTTTTTATAGGAAGAAGGGTGGGGCAAGGGAGCTATTAACAAAAAGAAAAGAAAGGGTTATTTTTAGGCCAAGACATGGGGGAAATGGGGGGAAGGAATTGCAAGCATTTAATTGTGTAGATTTCTCTTCTCCCTGGGTGGGGAAGGAGAGGGTCACTCTGGCAGATTACCTCATTGGTGCTGACCGGAAAATTCCAGACTGGTTAATGAAGATTGCATTTCTGGTGAAGGCTGGAACTACAATTAGGTTAGGTATTAAATCTAGTTTTGGTATCATTGGCTTTAGTGCAAGTGACACCATTTTGGGCCTGTGGTTTTTCTCTTTAATACTTTTGAACAGAGATGGACGTACCATGGAAATAAGGAAGCTTAAGTTGCAGGGCCCCTTACTTCCACTATCTCAGGATACTTATCGATGTATGCATGTGGTTATATACATTTATTTTTTTAATTTCAAAAATTATATACTTTAACTAAAATTATTTAAGATTGGTGTCTCCTTCCATTACGACATTCCTCCACAACACTTTTCCTATTTGGGATATCACTGGAATGGACCGAAGGACTATGGGAAGGAAAACAGGCTGGGAGACCTACGATTTGAAAAAACGTTGTTGGGAAAGTATCATTAAAATAAGAAAGAAACTGCAAACTCCTGAATTGAAGGCACATGTGAATATTACATTTATTTAGTAAAGACCTGAGAGAAAATGTAGACTAAAATTAATGAAATGCAAAACAAAAGTAATAATAGATTTAAATAATTCTGACACTGAGGTGCTAATTGTAATGAAAATTGATTTCAGATCACACCAATAACAGTAACTCACACAAAGGAAGCAATAAATTTTGAATACAAATAATTCATAGGCTTTTGAATTGTTTGATAATCCAATTAATGAAGTGGGATGAATCATATAAACATGTTGGAAAAATATTTAAATTTCTTGCTAATGTGTCATGAAATACTGATATGGACACAGATGACATAAAAATCACAATATAGCATGAAAACCAGGACATTAGTGACAAATTATGACTAGTGACTTTTATCAGTTCAAACAGTATTTAAGATGAGGTATTGCAGAAGGAAAATTGAGGTGCCCTGAAATCCTACATCTTAACATTTATTTCTCACAGTTTTGGAGGTTGGGGAGTCCATGTTCAAGGAGCTGGCAAATTCAGTGTCTGATGAGGGCCTGTTCCCTCTCCCTGGTCCACAGTAGAAAGAACGAGAGAGCTCCCTGGTGTCTCTTCTTCTAAGGACACTAATCCCGTCTATGAGGGCCCTGTCCTCATGATCTAATCACCTTCCAAAGTGATTAGATCCTCCTAATATGATCACAAAGTGATTGTATTGGGGGTTAGGATTTCAACACATAAATTTTAGGGGGACACAAATATTCCATCCCTAACAGTACCTAATGAATGAAATAAATAGAGTCTTGTGATAGAGAATAACAAGAGAAAGGAATGCTGTTTTAGGTAAGGTGATAAGAAAACCTCCCTAAGAATGAGAACTAAATGTTACACCTGAATGATGAGAAGGAGGCAGCTATGAAAAAAATCCCAGGAAGAAATCCATGCAGAGGAAAGAGCAAATACAAAGTCTATAACAATATTTGGTGTTACATGTTTTATGCCTACTTCTTAATAAACTTGCCACCTCCTTTCTTATTTGGTTTTAATTAAACAGATTTTTATAATATTCCCTCTGTCTGACTGAGTATTTTTCATGAAAGATACTTAAATGTGTTGAGGAGTACCAGCTGCACAACCAGTTTTGCTCACCATCTATGCTTCAATGAATAAGGCTCAAAAGACCCCTGGAATCCTGTTTAAAATGAGCTTCCATGCAACTCGATATTTGTATTGAATTAATTATGAGGAAACAACGTGTGATGACACCTGACAACTAATTGCATCACTAGCGAAGGAAGAGTCCTTGTTAGGGCTGAGACAAGATGATTCGTGACCTCAGTGCTTATTGAAGAAATGTTATACTTGACAGCTTGCTGAAGCAGCTCTTTGAAAAGTAATGCAGCAATTCATCACCTTCAAAATTGATAACATTATCCTATAAAATGATTTCATTTAAGGACAGAAAAACAAAAGATACCATTTGGAAGGATGTAATGAAATTGAACAACCAAAGAAATTTGAAATAGAAAAGCACACTGTGAGAATAATAGTCTGCATGAAGTCTATTAATATGCACTTTGTCTTGGTCATAGGGTCAGATTAAGATCACAGGAGTCAGTCTGTCTAAGTTAAAACTCCTGTTCTTTCACTTACTAACTCTTTAACCTTGCACATCCATTTAAACTTTTTGTACCTCAGTTTCTCAACAATGAAATGATAACAATAATATTTACCTCATATGTTCATTGTAATCATGTAACACAGAGTTTTGCAAGTAATAGCTACTACAATCATTATTATTTGGACTGATTTTTTAAAATATTAAATCTCCTAATTTTTTACCTAATTGTGTGGAGTTTCACACAACTCCAATAAGTGGAGATAAACAATCTGCTGGTGATTTGGTAAAACATTATGCCTTCAGGCTGTGGTGTTAATTATGATCTCTTTCCTTTCCTTTGGTTACATGTAAGTCTATATATAAAAATCTAAAGGTTTAGAGTATACTAAATGCAATGCTATTAATCTTAAATATAAAATAATGATAAATCCCATATCTTCCACTGAAAATGAATTTCAGTGAACTGAGATAGCTGAAATTTACCACCTTAATACAGCACTCCTCCTGTGGTAATTCTTGGTGATGTAAAAAAATTCATATATGATCCTTCCAATATCTTGGGACCTCTCAAACATCTAACCTCCTCCCCTTCCATGATCTTCAACCTCAAATCATAGCTTACACCGTGTCATTATCAGTAACTGCAAGGGCATCCCACTCTCTAGTTACCCTCAACTCATATTCCAGAGCTTTTCTTGTCTCCCCAAGTACCAGCCAGAAAAATTCATTATATACAATGGAAATGTAAATGAGGTTAAGTCAACACTTTAGAAATCATATTGTTTTGGAGAAAGTAACAATATCTCTAATTAATTAATATATTAAAGTATTAGGCATCAAATAACTGAAAAAATTGAAATAAAATTGGAAATCTGAACTGCAAACTTTTTTAGGTCTACAATTAAAGTATGGGCTTTGTACTTTTTATCTTGGCTTTCTTCTACATGCTTTATTTTCAGGAAATAATTGCAAATTTCACAAGCAAAAGATAATAATTGAAAACATTATAGACTGCTCTAACTGGACTTCTGGCACAGGTAGAATATTAAACCAGAAGTTCAACAGGCATTGACTGTGTGCCCAAATGTATTTCCAAAGACAATTAAAAACAATTAGTTACTATTTTTCTATTTTCTTCTTCCTTATTGAATATTCTAAGTTATTAATCATTCCTCTGAGTACAGACCAAATGTCATCATTTATGGTCTACTTGCTTATATCCAAGTAGACAGTCACTCAGGTGACATTTGGTGTGTACAGGAACATATTATGGGAACTCAGCCAATGAATTTAGGACCAAAATCACAGACAAAATCTAACAAGATGAAGTTTGCTAAAGGCAGTACTGTTGTTGACTATCGTCCTCATTATTATGGAAAATAATTGAGTTCACATAAGGTAGACAATCTATTTTGAATACCTGTTTATTTTTCAGTTCATCATTTATGCAAGAAATGTATATTGATAGCATTTCTGACCTTCCATAAAGACGGATACAACCTTCACAAGCAAAAACAGAATTAAAAAGGAAAGAGGAGCAGTCTAAAAACCTTTGTTATGAATAAACATATCTATTTCCTGGAATCTCTCCTTGTAACACACTCTTTCTCAAACCAAGGACAAGGTGAGGTTTAAGGCTGAACCCACATCACTCTCAGTAGTGGGGAAAGAAGAAACCTAGCTTTGTGATAATAACAATAAACACTGTCAAGTGTTGAAGACACATCAAGAACGTTACAGTCATCGGAATAGACAAGCCATCAGAGTTTCTGGCAAACTCACAATGTTGTAGAGACAAATTTTTGAGTTTGGGAAGGACAAGGAACCCCAAACTCGAGGGTTCAATCCCAGAGAGAATGGAGATATAGAGAAATGAATCTGACATTCCAGTTTTCCGCTGGATGCATATGCCAATTTCTTAAGCTGCATAGGGCCAAGAAATAAAAAAGGTAAGTTCAAAGCCTCTAAAAAGCAAAGTTTTTTTATCAGTCTTATAGTGCTAGGAAGACAAAAGTTGGAAATAGGATCTGCCAAAATGGAAAGAATCTAGAATATGCCAGCTCTCAGTGGGGAATCTCTATTCTCTAAACTATAGATGTGGGATAAATCAGGACAATCTTACAAAAACTGTACTCAAGCTTAAATGAGCTTAGTTTCTGCTCTACTCAAAAAATAATAGACTAAACTCACTCTAGAGAAAAATAACATTATCAAATTCTCAAAAACATTCCATAAGTAGTATCCAGCTACAGTGGGTTGAATTGTGTACCCCCAAATTAAAATGATCAAGTCCTAACTCTGGTACCTGTGAACGTGACCTTCTTTGGAAATACGGTCTTTGCAGATGTAATCAAGCTGCGATGACATCACACTAGATTCAATTGGGACCTATATCCAGTGACGAGTGTCCTTATAAGAAGAGAAAGGGACACACCGAAAAACACACATAGGAGAAAACAATGTGATGATGGAGTCAGAGATTGGGGTAAAGCAGCTAAAAGCCAAGGAATGCCAAGGATCACCAGTAGCCACCAGAAGCTGGAAGACACAAGGAATGATTCTTCCCTAGAGCCTTCAGAGAGGACATACCCCGGCAGACACCTTGATTTCAGACTCCTGGCTCTCAGAACTGTGAGAAAATTAATTTTTATTATTTTTGGCCATCCGCTTTGTGGTACTTTTTTATAGTAGCCATAGGAAATAAATACATCAGCATTCAATTATACATTACCAGGAATTTTAAGAGACAGACGTAGAGAAAATCAACAGTGGATTCAGAGCAACAAATGACGGTTATTACAATTACCACAATAACTACGAAACATATCTTCAAGAAAATATATAAGATTTTGGAAACTTTTTTCAGCTAATTAAAATTTATGAAAAGGTTAAGATGAAAGTCTAGAAATTAAAAAATATATATATGGAAAAAATTATGATTCAGATAAATAATTTGAACAGCACATTGGAATCAACTGAAGAGAAAATTAGTAAACCATTAGAAAGACTGGTAGAAAATATTCAGTCTGAATAATGGAATGTCAAAGGAATGAAAATATAGAAAGTACAGAAAAATATATGAAATGGTGAAAAAGCCTAACAGTTGTATAACAGGAGTCCCAGGAAAGTAGGAGAGAAAAAATGAAGCAGATAAATATTTGAAAAGATAACAGTTAATAATTTTCTAAAACCAATGAGAAACATCTCTCTGTTTCTTCAGGAAACTCTTTGAACACCAATAGGGTACATAAAAAGGAAACCACCCTAGATTTCCATATCATAATGAAACAAAATCTGACAACAAAAGTATTATCTTAAAAGAAGTCAGATAATAAGGGTATATTCTTAAAAGGAGCAACAGTAAGAAAGAAGACTAAATTTCTTTAATGAAAACGATGGAGGAATACACGTATTGAAATTCAGAGTTCAATGCATACAGAAGGAATAGTTGAATAGCAAAGATTTATGTATTTGTCCCAAGAACTTAGAAAAAGAACAGAACATCAAACTCAGAGAAAGTAAAAGAAAAGCATACTGATAAAACCAGATAATGATAAAAACAGAAATCAATGAAAGAGATAATAAATACACAATGAAGAGAATCAGCCAAACCAAATACTTTTTTGGGGAAAGAACTAAAATTTATAAATTACTGCAAGATTAATCAAGAAAAAAGAAACAAAAGTAGCAGGAATAAAAAAGAGACAATAGCAAAGATTCTATGGATTTTAAGAAGTTCAAAAGATGATATTATAAGCAACTATGGCCAATAAATATTAACTTTTTCAAGAAAATAAAATTGCAAACATTTTTTAACCTTGGAACAGGCAAAGATTTTTTTTAAAAAACTGATGTAAAATAAAGGAAAACATAGGTCAATTGGGCTACATTGAAACTAAGAATTTCTGTTCATTAAAAGACATACCATTACAATTATGAAGAAGAAGCGACAGAGTGGAGGAGGAGATTTACAATATTTATATCTGACAAAGAACCTGTATCTGAAATACAAAAAGAACTTCTACAAATGAATAAGAACAGCAAAGAAATTCCAAGTTTTAAAAATAGGCAAAAATCTTGAGTACCCACTTTACAAAATAGAACATACATATTGTTAATAAATATATAAAGATCTGTTCAGACTTTTAAGTCATTAAAAAATACAAATCAAAACCACAACATGATCCCACTAATGTGATAACCACTACAGCAGCAAAAGGAAGAAGGCTGACAATCAAGATCGAAGGAATGTGAATGAAGAGCAATTGAAAAGCTCAAACAACAGTGTTTTACTCTTGCTCATATCACTTTAAAAAATGCTTTGTCCTGTACTCTGATGCAGCAATTTCCCTTACTAGGTAAATACCCATCAGAATTGTTTCCATAGTTTATCAAACACTGCTATTCATAACAACAATAATAATAATAAAAACGTCAACCAAATGTTCATAGAATAGAGAAGGATATATTACAACAAAATACCATACAGCACTAAGAATGAATGAACAGTTGCTATACTCACATCAAATTTGAATCTCACAATGTTGAATGGATGAAGACACACATATACTGAATTATTCAATTTATTAAAAAAAATCCCAAAGACAAGCAAAAATTCTATATGTTAGAATTCAAGATAATGGTTATTTTCACGTGTGGCTTACTTACTGGGAGAGGTTATGAGTTGGGGTTTCTGAGGCACAAATCATATTCTATTTCATGATGTAAATGCTCATTACATTTTTTGCTTTCTTTTTTAAAATTTATTGTTTTGTGTACTTTTCTGTATATTTCAAAAAAACTTGTTTAATAAATAAAAATGTTAGAACCCATAATCAAGGGTGAGGTGGGCGGTGGAAGTCAAATCACTTGGGCTTTAGAGTCTGATAGGTTTGGGTTTGAATACTGGCAGTGCAATTTCTGGTCTCTGTGGCCTTGGAAAAATTACTTAACACCCCTGAGTACTCAATTTAATAATATTAAAAAATAAATAATAATACTTTTTAGACATAAATTGCCTTCCTCGGTAACAGAATGTACATTGTGTTGTGGACGACAATGTGCCTATCTTTTAAAAGAAACAAGCAAACATGCAAAAAACAAAACTATTTTTCATTGTGTATCACTGAAAATATTTAAAATTTATTCTCTATGGCCAGCGCAACTACAGTAAAATTATGAGATACTAAATTGAATAATTCATGGCTTTTTCTCATATGGAACTCACAAGCTCTTAGGGAAAACAGAGAAAAACTATGTTTCATTTAAAAATGTAAGTTCCATGACAACAGGAATCAAGTTTTTGTCTTATTCACTCCCTTAGTCTCCTGGCCCAGCATGAAAATGTTTACTGCAGTAAGTAACCATCACTAAGTATTTGTGAATTCAACGAATGAACATGAAAGTAAAGTGCTATCATAGAAGACCTCATATGTTACAGTGGGAGAATGAAGAACTGTGTGCACCTATATCTAGGAGTGTTGGAAGACTACACAGCAGGGAGAAAATTAATTTAGAGCTTAAAAGATAAGTAGGCATACATCAGTCTGGCTTGGTGGGAGAGGAAATTGAGAGAAGTGTAGCAAAGCAGTAGAAGGCATTCTTAGCAAAGAAGACAAAGTACTGAGTTCTTTTTTTCCTGTTAAACAGAACAGAAAATCAGAAGAAGTTAAAGGAAAAATAATGAAAGAAGCAGTGTTTCTACAGCAGTCTAAAGTCTCTTTAAGTTCTCCCTACAGCTGTGATGCACTGGGTTGCCAATTTTGGTGACTACCTTGGCCTCTTATTCTGGGTAACTTCCAAGACCAGTTGCTTTCCAGATATCTCTGCTAGGTTACTTTGTTCCTTATTTTTCCTGGGTTCTGTAATGTCACTGAATAACTAATGTGATCAATTCATTTAAATCACGGTAATAACCAC
The DNA here is from genome assembly GCF_039906515.1 of Pseudorca crassidens. Lineage (NCBI taxonomy): Eukaryota > Metazoa > Chordata > Mammalia > Artiodactyla > Delphinidae > Pseudorca > Pseudorca crassidens. The sequence continues at coordinate 11,378,679 of NC_090307.1, forward strand.
TTATTTCTAATTTCTGAGATAGTATTTCAATGCCATACAATATTTAAATGAGTAGATCTTTAAAGGAATGGATAATTTGAGGATTCTAACCTCTATGGGAGATATTTTGGGACGTATATGACTTTTTCCAGTGGACTCAGACTTTCTTTTTTTCTTTTACTTTATTGATATATAACGGACATATAAAGTTGTGATATATTTAAAGTGTACAACATGATGATTATATATATATATATATACACACACACACACACATTGTGAAAAGATTCCCGTGATCAAGTTAACACATCCATTACCTCACATATTAACTTTTGTGTTTTGTTTTGTTTTGTTGAGAAAGGTGAAGTTCTACTCTCTTAGCAAATTTCAGTTATACAAAACAGTATTTTCAACTAAAGTCACCATTTGATCTCAGGCCTTATTCATCTTATAACTGAAAGTTTGTACCCTTTTACCATCCTCTCCACATTTCCACTACCCCCAGGCCCTTGCAACCAAAGCTCTACTCTCTGTTCCTGTAAGTTCAACATTTTTTGTTTTTTACAGATTCCACATAAAGTTACACCTTGCAGTATTCTATCTGGCATATTTTACTTTAAAAATGCTCGCCAAATTCATTCACGTTGTTGCAAATTGAAGGATTTCCTTCTTTTTTAAGGATGAATCCCACATTTTCTTTATCCGTCCATCCACGAATGGACACTTAAGTTGTTTCCATACTTCAGTTACTGAGAATAACGCTGCAGTGAACACAGGAGTAGGTATCTCTTTGAAGTCCTGATTTTGTCCCTTTTGGATACATACCCAGAATTGGGATTGCTGGGTCATATGGCAGTGTTTGTTTGTTTGTTTGTTTTGAGGCGCCTCCCTGCTGTTTTCCATAGTGGCTGCACCAGTTTACATTCTCACCAATAGTACACAGGGTTCCCTTTCTCCACATCTTTGCCAGCATTTATCTCTTGTCTTTTTGTTGATAGCCATCCTAGCAGGTGTGAAGTGATATCCCTTTGTGGTTTTGATTTGCATTTCCTTTTTTTTTTTTTTGACCCCTCCGTGTAGCTTGGGGGATCTTAGTTCCGACCAGGGATTGAACCCATGCCCTTGGCAGTGAAAGTGTGAGTCCTAAACCCTGGACCGCCAGGGAATTCCCTGATTTGCATTTCCTGATGATTAGTGATGAGCACCTTTTCATGTAACTGTTGGCCATCTGTATGTCTTCGTTGAAAAAATGTTTATTCAGGACCTTTGCCCATTTTTAAACTGGGTTATTTGTTATTTTGCTATTGAGTTGTGTGAGTTCCTTGTATATTTGGATATTGACCTTTTATCTGATACGTGGTTCTCAAATATTTTTTCCATTCTGTAGGCTGTCTTTCATTTTTTTTTTTTTGTGGTACACGGGCCTCTTACCATTGTGGCCTCTCCCGTTGCGGAGCACAGGCTCCGGACGCGCAGGCTCAGCGGCCATGGCTCAAGGGCCCAGCCGTTCTGCGGCATGTGGGATCTTCCCGGACCGGGGCACGAATCCGTGTCCCCTGCATTGGCAGGCGGACACTCAACCACTGCGCCACCAGAGAAGCCCCTGTCTTTACATTTTGTTGACTGTTTCTTTTACTGCGCAGAAGCTTTTTAGTTTGATGTAGCCCCACTTGTTTACTTTTGTTAGGCTTCATTTCTTAGCTTTACTGTTACGTCCCATGTTACGTCTTGCCTGATATCCGGGCACAGATGCTACTCCTTGATACTGAGCTGCTCCTCTGTGTAACAGTTCCACAAATGACGTTTGCTTCTCTGTACTTCCTTTAGTCAGCAAGCTGATAGAGACCAATGTTTATTCCCTTTTTTGTATCCTTTGTGCTCAACAGCGTTCTTAGTAATCAGAAGTCACACAATAAATATTTGTTGAATGAATAAATGTATACAAAATAGGCAGTGTCTATCTTAAAGGAGGTGACCTGGTAATAATCTAGAGTCTCTCCAAATAGGCAGTTTGCTTTAAATGTACATACGCTTGTTCTGAACTTGAGTTTTCTAGCAGATTTAAGGATTCAATTTTCTGGTATGAAATCACCTTCTAGGCAGAAGGTTTTAATTTTTCATTGTTAATTTTTGATTGTGATTTTCTACTCCCCATAGAGCTTGCCTATGACACCAGCTGAGCTGGTGGCTGACTCAGGCCTCAGGCAGCAAGAGGGCTTTGTGAGGATATGACCCAGGGCAGAAGGTCTGTGGTATCATGTCCTTGGTTAATCCATTGATCAACAAACTCAAAGACTCTGGAAGGAGAGTATGACCCAAAGGAGACACTCATTTCTCAGCAGCATCTACAGGGCAATGGTGAAAAGAAACAGTAAATATACCATTGCCGTGCCTAAATATTAATAATGAATACATTGCTGCATCAGGCACTGTTGTTTGGCTTCTAAAGCCCATTTCATCCTCTATCTTTACAGCAATCTTATAGTTCGGGTGAGACTGACCCTTCCCTTCACTGCAACTAAGGGCCTAACTGACATAAAACATATAATATAATCTCACTCTTCTTACCCAGCAAATGGTTCTACTGGGCAGACCAAAGCCACCGATCACATCATGATATTCCCCTGGCCACAGCCATGGCTTCCTATCATGGAAAAACAATCAGAAAGTTTAAAGCAGTATTGACAGAACTATAACTTCACTTTTGACATCACCAAAATGATTTTTAAAGTACATGTATAATACAATGGAAGCTTTTCTGTCATAAGGAGTGTGTAATTTACTGAAAGACTCCTGCTTTTCATCTGTTTGTTTTGATTGAGTTACCATTCTGTATATTATACAGTCTCAGTGGTAGTGATGTTTCCAGTGGGATAAAAATCAGTTCTTGTGGGAGATATGATATGTCAAGACAAGATATGTCATATCTTGTCTTAGATATGACAATAGTGTGTGGACCCCAAAGCACACTACCTAAACAGATGTACAGTATATTGTGGTACCAAATCTCACGAGGTAAGGCCATTAGAGAAAAAAGTGTATCTTAGAAGACTACGAAGAGGAGTGGTAGTAAGAAAAAAACGGTTGAGAAACACTTCTATGGATCATTTGTGGTAAAATACAAATTCTCTAATAGATTATGTTTGCATCTTCTCAGAGCCTACTTCACACTCTTAGGTGGCATATGCAAGCTAATTTTATTAGTTCAAGCAGTCCTCTAACTGGGAGGTCAAATCTATAGGAAGTAAGTTGTAAGACTGTGATGTGTCTCCAAACAAATTAGATGTGCTCTGGGAATGTCCTCACCTCAGTGGTGGGCCCAGCAGCCAGGAGCAGAGCTCCCTGAGAAGAGAGCTGGTATGTAGGTAACAAGGGCTAAATGAACTCAGGTGTCAGACTGGCGGGCTCTCCTAGGCAAAGAGGAAAGGGGAAGAGAGGAGAGAACAGAGGGAAGAGGAGAGGAGGGGGAGAAAGACCCAGTGAGAGAGAAGTCACAGTGTTTTGAACCTAACCTCAGAAGTGACGCGCTGTCACTTTTGCATATTCCATTCCTTATAAGCAATCGAAATAACTCAAGGGCTTGAACACCAGGCCCCCAGAATCGCCGGGCTCCCTCTAGAGGCTGCCTACCACAGGCCTGCCACTGACCTTCACAGTCAGAGTCCAGCTCCGCTTAGCAGGTCCTTCTTCAAACCTGCCCTCTCACTCTCTCCACACCTGCCTGACTCTCTCGGTGCCTTCTAGCCTCTGGGCCTCCTGCCGCAGTACCACTGTTCCTATCGCCTCCTGAAAGCCCCTCCCTTCCTCCTTTGTACACTGAACTCTTACTCATCTTTTGGATTTTTCATTTATTCCATTATTTCCTATTTTTCCTAATTGCACCTTAGGTCCTTGGATAGGGTTGCCAAATAAAATGTAAGATGCTCAGTTAAATCTGAGCTTCAGATAAAGCATGCATAATTTCTTTTTAGTATAAGACTATTCCAAATATTTCAAGAGACATACTTACGCTAAAATATTATATGTTCTTTACCTGGAATTCAGATTTAACTGGGCATCCTGTATATTTATGTGTTGAATGTGGCAACTCCACCTGGGAGGGACCTCACAATTTCCCCAGTGCCTAGGTCAGGTCGGGCCTGTAGAAGACACTCTGTCAATATTTTTTGGGTCGATGAGTGATAATTTTTATAGCTTTTCAGAATAGGTAAGTTATACAAATCAGGAGTACAATATTTATTAGTTAATAAATCATGATCATTTAGAAAGACTCATTTACTGTACTTTTAGGCAGTTTTCCTTTTTGATGAGCTGATATCAACTCTTCATAGTGAAGTAATTTGTGTCCAGTTTCTCTTCATCCAGCAAATCCTGGCTTTATCACTCACTGTCCACTAGAGAAAGAAAACTTTTTAAAAAGTCCTTTGAGAGACAGAATTGTAAAATGGAAAACTTTGTAATTTTGACAGAGCAACATAAATGCTTTGAGCCTCAGGTTTTTTTTGTTTTTTTTTTTTTAAATTAAAATGACAGTAAAAGTAGGACTGCTGTGAGGATTAAAAGGGCCAATGAGAATAAAGCAGTAGGGAGAACACACTGCACTTAAAAGGCATTTAATGAATCTCCCTTCAGTCCCTCCTGCCCTCCTCCTTGTATAAATATCTCAGAGTAGCCAAGAGAAAATATATACACTGACTGTGAAAATAGGAAGCCTCTAAAATTCATGGAAGACCTCAAAAGCGAAGAACATATTTTCTTTACATTTCCAATCCATTTAAGGGAATTAGTCAAACCACTGTAATAAAGGTAGTTGAGACCTGAATAAGTGTGCTTTTTGTTTTGTTTTACTTTTTATTTTATTAGAGCTGAAGAATACAACAAATCTGCTTGGGAATAAAGTAGGTATATAGAACAAAAAGAGGTGTCCTATGTGATGATTTTGATCTTAAGCTCTGACAGGAAATAATAATGAGCTTAAATAATGCCAGATTAAGGAACTAGAATCAGAAGGATCACCAAGCAAGAATCAGAAGGATCTAGAATCAGAAGGAACTAGAATCAGAAGGATCACCAAGGCAAGCTTGCAGTGCACGCCCTCCACTCAGACTGCATTGCTTAATTACTGGCTCCATGCCAGGTTAATAATCACTATCAACTGTCACATGTATTTGCGGCTTTCCTGACAAGATATTGGCAGTGCGCTGACACTGTAAAGCTTGGGATTTCTGTCAAGTAAGTGTGCCAGGGCAGGACGCTGACGCAGGGGAGTGCATTGTACACTATGCAGCAAGTACCGATTGTTTCTGAGGGATTTTTTTATAGAGGTCTAACTGACATAGAACATTATATTAGTTTCAGGTGTACAATGATGATTCAGTATTTGTATGTATTGCAAAATGATCACTGAAATGTCTAATTAACACCTGTCACCGGTTACAAAATGCTTTTCTTGTGATGAGTACTTTTAAGATCCACTCTGCTAGCAGATTTACTGCAGCAGTTTAATTAGTATAAATAGTGTTTAAAATGTCATAGAAATCTTTAACTTCTCATACTTTATTTCTCCTAATGGAAGCTGGTGGGGAATAATACACTTAGGAAGACTGCTAATCAAGATAGTCAAAATGCACCATACTTGGAGATTAGATTTTAGGTGAATAGTTTTCAAAAATAAAGATTTTTTGAATGAATATTTTAAATCATTATAGTCAAACATATTAGTAGTGTTTATTAACATGCTAAAGAGAGAACAAACTATTGTCTCAGGTATATATCTTAACATGATCAATCCAAAATTATCTGTCTTGTTTGATAGGAGTATGTAATTGTGAAGGTACAGATTTCAAGCTGGTTAAATAACTGGAGACATGACATCTATTAAGAAAATACCCTGTTTCTGACTGACTGGAAAAGATTTAGCCTTTTTCTTCACATACTAAAAATAATTTAAGTGGACTGACTCAAGAAGCTATTATTGCCCAAATCTGCAATTCTGTTTATGAGGACATTTAAGGAATAAAAGCTCAAACTTGATTAAGAAAATAAACATTTGGCTTAGAGAAGATGTGAATTCTATCATACAATATTTACTACATAATTTTTTTTTTTTTTTTTGCTGTACGCGGGCCTCTCACTGCTGTGGCCTCTCCCGTTGCGGACCACAGGCTCCAGACGCACAGGCTCAGTGGCCATGGCTCACGGGCCCAGCCGTTCCACGGCATGTGGGATCTTCCCGGACCGGGGCACGAACCCATGTCCCTTGCATCGGCAGGCAGACTCTCAACCACTGCGCCACCAGGGAAGCCCTATTTACTATATAATTTTTAATACACCAACATCTAATTTTGTGAAAATACTACTACAGACTGTTAGACTTTTAATAGTAGTTCATTTATTTTTCTTTCCAGTTAAAAAAAATTTTTTTAAACACGTTTTAAATTTCTACTTTCTCTTAAAATATTTGAGCTCTAGAAAAGAAGTCAGAGTTGACTGCTTCTGACCCATATAAAAAAGTGACTATATTAACCACATACTCCTATAATTTTATCTAGATAATCTCTTTGCATGATTTATCTCCCTTGTTACCTATAACTCTTTGAACCACACCTCGCTGCTCCTCCTTTTTCTCCCTGCCCCTCCTCTGACTGTTGGGAAGCCATGGAGTCAATAACACCAAGTTCACGTACCAGTCATGAGTGCTAATTGATCACAGATACATAGATGAGACTTTCTACTAGACATCCCATGTGAATATCGAGCAGGCATCTCAGATCCATTATGTTCACAACAATCCTCTTGATCCCCTACTCCCTCCAGAAAAGGCTGCTTTGTGTCCCAAATCTCTGGTCCCATGATTTATCCACTTCCTGAGTTAGAAGACTAAGCATTATTTTAGGTTCTTTTTTCATCTTCTCATCCAACATTGCCTTTTATCAAGTCTTCTTACATTTACCTTTAAACTAGAGCCGAATCTAACTCCACGTCTCCACATCCACTGCTAATATTCTGGCACAAGCCTCCACTATCTGATACTTGCCTGGACCACTTCCTAAATGGTCTGTATGCTTACATTCTTGACTTTCATTGAGTCTGTTCTCCACTTAGAATCCAGAATAATCTTTTACAAACAGATCAGAGCATGCAACTCCCTTAGTGAAAATGACTTCTCATCTCATAAAGGCAAGGTGTTAAATGTTTTAAATGGCCCACGAGTGCCTCTACAACCAAGATGAATCTTTTGCATCTCACTTGCTATTCTTCTCTCTGTCTGTTTTAGCTACACTGAATTCATCCTGCTCCTAAAACATACCAAGTCCATTTCTGCCCCAGAGAATATTTGCTTCCCCCTCCATCCAGAATATGTCTCCTGATATTTTATAACAGTCAGTCCTTCATATTATCCATGTCTCTGATCATACGTCACCTTCTCAGGAAAGATTTTCCTGATTCCTTCACCCCAAACAGTATGATCTCTTTCAAGGCAAACAATTGCACTGGACAAAGATAAGCAGGCAAGGATACTGAGATAGGGGACAAAGGCCACAAATAAGTCTGACCTCGACTTGAGCGAAACAGAAGGGACAGGGCTTTTAAGAGCTGGGGTAAGGTAGCAGAGACCTTAGACCATCTGTGTTTACTAATTGGCTTTACCCACAAAGGAAAAGTAAACTCTCCACATCTTCATGACAGGAGGTATTTTTACACCTTGGAGCAAGGTATCCACTTAAGTGAGACGCCTACACTATCTTCCTCATTAGTTACCTTTCAAAGGGATGGCTCCCAGGCCCTTGACAAATACATCCCTGCAGTGTGAAACTGGAAAGAGGCTTTTAAAAGTTATACATGCCAAAGGGGCGGAGAAAGAGTTTATAATTACAGGCATTCTAAGAGAAACGCTTCCGAAAAAGAGAGGTCAAACACTTTCTTATATACTAGCAACAGAGAAGTGGAATTTGAAATTAAAAACACAATATCACTTACATTAGCACCCCCTAAAATTAGTTAGGTAAGCCATAAAAGGGGAAATTGACAGTAACAAAATAATAGTAGGGGACTTTAACACCCCACTTACGCCAATGGATAGATCATCCAAAATGAAAAGAAATAAGGAAACACAAGCTTTAAATGATACATTAGACAAGATGGACTTAATTGATATTTATAGGACATTCCATCCAAAAACAACAGAATACAGTTTCTTCTCAAGTGCACACAGACCATTCTCCAGGAGAGATCACATCTTGGGTCACAAATCAAGCCTTGGTAAATTTAAGAAAATTGAAATTTTATCAAGCATCTTTTCTGGCAACAGCATTATGAAACTAGATATCAATTACAGGAAAAAAACTGTAAAAAATATAAACACATGGAGGCTAAACAATACGCTACTAAATAACCAAGAGATCACTGAAGAAATCAAGAGCAAATCAAAAAATATCAAAACAAATGGCAGTGAAAACAAAACGAACCAAAACCTATGAGATGCAGCAAAAGAAGTTCTAAGAGGGTAGTTTATAGCAATACAATCCTACCTCAAGAAACAAGAAACATCTCAAATAAACAACCTAACCTCACACCTAAAGCAATTAGAGAAAGAAGAAGAAGAACAACAGAAAACCCCAAAGTTAGCAGAAGGAAAGAAATCATAAAGATCAGATCAGAAATAAATGAAAAAGAAATAAAGGAAACAATAGCAATATCAGTAAAACTAAAAGCTGGTTCTTTGAAAAGATAAACAAAATTGATAAACCATTAGCCAGACTCATCAGGGAAAAGTTAGAAATGAAAAAAGAGAAGTAACAACTGACACCACAGAAATACAAAGGACCCTGAGAGACTACTACAAGCAACTCTACGCCAATAGAATGGACAACCTGGAAGAAATGGACAAATTCTTAGAAAAGTACAACCTTCCAAGACTGAACCAGGAAGAAATAGAAAATATGAACAGAACAATCACAAGCACTGAAGTTGAAACTGTGATTAAAAATCTTCCAACAGAACTTCCCTGGTGGCAAAGTGGTTGAGAGTCCGCCTGCCAATGCAGGGGACACAGGTTCGTGCCCCGGTCTGGGAAGATCCCACATGCCGTGGAGTGGCTGGGCCCGTGAGCCATGGCCGCTGAGCCTGCGCGTCCGGAGCCTGTGCTCCGCAATGGGAGAGGCCACAACAGTGAGAGGCCCACATACTGCAAAAAAAAAAAAAATCTTCCAACAAACAAAAAACCCAGGGCCAGATGGCTTCACAAGTGAATTCTATCAAACATTTAGAGAAGAGCTAACACCCATCCTTCTCAAACTCTTCCAAAATAAAGCAGAGGGAGGAAGACTCCCAAACCCATTCCACGAGGCTACCATCACCCTAATACCAAAACCAGACAAATGTCACAAAAAAAGAAAACTACAAGCCAATATCACTGATGAACATAGATGCAAAAATCCTCAAAAAAATACTAGCAAAAAGAATCTGACAGCACATTAAAAGGATCATACACCATGATCAAGTGGGGTTTATCCCAGGAATGCAAGGATTCTTCAATATATGCAAATCAATCAATGTGATACACCATATTAACAAATTGAAGGATAAAAAACATATGATTATCTCAATAGATGCAGAAAAAGCTTTCAACAAAATTCAACACCCATATATCACAAAAACTCTCCAGAAAGTGGGCATAGAGGGAAACTACGTCAACATAAGAAAAGCCATATATGACAAACCCACAGCCAACATCATTCTCAATGGTGAAAAACTGAAAGCATTTCCCCTAAGATCAGGAACAAGACAGGGTGCCCACTGTCACCACTACTATTCAACACACTTTTGGAAGTTTTAGCCATGGCAATCAGAGAAGAAAAAGAAATAAAAGGAATCCAAATTGGAAAAGAAGTAAAACTGTCACTGTCTGCAGATGACATGATACTATACATACAGAATCCTAAAGATACCACCAGAAAACTACTAGAGCTAATCAATGAATTTGGTAAAGTAGCAGGATACAAAGTTAATGCACATAAATCTCTGGCATTCCTATACACTAACAATGAAAAATCAGAAACAGAAACTAAGGAAACACTCCCATTTATTACTGCAACAAAAAGAATAAAATACCTAGGAATAAACCTACCTAAGGAGCAAAAGACCTGTATGCAGAAAACTATAAGATACTGATGAAAGAAATCAACGACGATACAAACAGACGGAGAGATATACCATGTTCTTGGATTGCAAGAATCAATATTGTGAAAATGACTATACTACCCAAAGCAATCTACAGATTCAATGCAATCCCTATCAAATTACCAATGGCATTTTTCACAGAACTAGAACAAAAAATTTTACAATTTGTATGGAAACACAAAAGACCCCGAATAGCCAAAGCAATCTTGAGAAAGAAAAACAGAGCTGGAGGAATCAGGCTCCCTGACTTCAGAGTACACTACAAAGCTACACTAATCAAGACAGCATGGTACTGGCACAGAAACAGAAATATAGATCAATGGAACAGGACAGAAAGCCCAGAGATAAACCCACACACATATGGTAACTTTACCTTTGACAAAGGAGGCAAGAATATACAATGGAGAAAAGACAGCCTCTTCAATAAGTGGTGCTGGGAAAACTGGACAGCTGCATGTAAAAGAATGAAATTAAAACACTCCTTAACACCATACACAAAAATAAACTCAAAGTGGGTTAAAGACCTATATGTAAGGCCAGACACTATAAAACTCTTAGAGGAAAACATAGGCAGAACACTCTTTGACATAAATCACAGCAAGATCCTTTTTGACCCACCTCCTAGAGAAATCAAAGTAAAACAAAAATAAGCAAATGGGACCTAATGAAACTTAAAAGCTTTTGCACAGCAAAGGAAACCATAAACAAGAAGAAAAGACAGTCCTCAGAATGGGAGAAAATATTTGCAAATGAAGCAACTGACAAAGGATTAACCTCCAAAACATACAAGCAGCTCATGCAGCTCAATATCAAAAAATACAAACAAGCCAATCCAAAAATGGGCAGAAGACCTAAATAGACATTTCTCCAAAGAAGACATCCAGATTACCAACAAACACATGAAAAGATGCTCAACATCACTAATCATCAGAGAAATGCAAATCAAAACCACAGTGAAGTATTACCTCACACTGGTCAGAATGGCCATGGTCAAAAATTAAACAATAAATGCTGGAGAGGGTGTGGAGAAAAGGGAACCCTCCTGCACTGTTGGTGGGAATGTAAATTGATACAGCCACTATGCAGAACAGTATGGAAGTTCCTTAAAAAACTAAAAATAGAACTACCATGTGATACAGCAATCCCACTGCTGGGCATATACCCTGAGAGAACCATAATTCAAAAAGAGACATGTACCACAATGTTCATTGCAGAACTATTTACAGTAGTCAGGACATGGAAACAACCTACATGTCCAACGATAGATGAATGGATAAAGAAGATGCGGCACATATATACAATGGAATATTACTCAGCCATAAAAATGAATGAAATTGAGTTATTTGTAGCGAGGTGGATGGACTTAGAGACTGTCATGCAGAGTGAAGTAAGTCAGAAAGAGAAAAACAAATATCGTATGCTAACACATATATGTGGAATCTAAAAAAATGGTACTGATGAATGTAGTGGCAGGGCAGGAATAAAGACGCAGATGTAGAGAACGGACCTGGGGACATGGGGGAAGGGGGAGCTGGGACAAAGTGAGAGTAGCATTGACATATATACACTACCAAATGTAAAACAGAAAGCTAGTGGGAAGCTGCTTCATAGTACCGGCAGATGCTTTGTGACAACCTAGAGGGGTGGGATTGGGAGGGTGGGAGGGAGCCTCAAGAGGGAGGGGATATGGGGATAAATATATGCATATAGCTGATTCACTTTGTTGTACAGCAGAAACTAAAAAAGAAAACATAAAATAAAATGGTTGATTCAAAAAATAAATACGTAAAATAAAATTAGGTATAAATCTATCAAAATACATACAGTATCTATATGAGGAAAACTATAAAATTCTGAGAAACAAAATCAAAGAAAAACTAAATAAATGAAGAGATATTCCATGTTCTTAAAAGGGAAGACTCAATATTGTTAAGATGTCAGTTCTTCCCAACTTGATCTATAGATTCAATGCAGTGCCAATCAAAATCCTGGAAAACTATTGTGTGAATATTGACAATTGACTCTAAAGTTTATATGAAGAGGCAAAAGTTTTGGAATAGGCAACACAAATTGGAGGACTGACACTGCTCAACTTAAAGACTTCTAATAAAGCTAAAGTAATGAAGACAGTGTGGTATTGATGGGAGAGTGGGCAAATAAATCAATGAAACAATAGAGAACCAGGAAAAGACCCTCATAAGTACAGTCAACTAATGTGTCATAAATATGTCGACTGACCTTTGACAAAGGAGCAAAGACAGTACAATGGAGCAAACAGTCTCTTCATAAAGTGGCGCTAGAACAATTGGACATCCACATGCAAAAAGATGAATCTAGACACAGACCTTATACCCTTCATTAACTCTAAATGGATCACAGACCTAAATAAAATGCAAAACTATAAAACTTCTAGAAGATAACATAGGAGAAAACCTAGATGGGTACGGCATCTTGGGTATGGCAATGACTTTTTAGACACAGCATCAAAGATACCATCCATGAAAGAAATAATTGATAAAGAAGATGTCATTAAAACTAAAAGCAATAACAGAAGAAGGGGAAAACAAGCTACACACTGGGGAACAATATTTGCAAGAGACACATCTGAAAATTAATTGACAATTTTGAGGATAATGAAACTAGAAAAGGTGTTTTCCTGTTTCATTCCCATCATCTGTATTTACAGGGAAACTCATGAGCTAACACAAGTATTTCAAAATAAACTTCCTCTTTGCTTCAATATATCCAAAATCTCAAGTACAGAATCTCAAAAAGGAGATGATATAGCATGTCTTTGAACAAATTTGGAGAGGAGGGTGAGAATGAGGAAAATGACTTTCATGGCCAAAGGCTCTTAGAAATCAGGACCTGGGGCAGAAGTTCAGGTGTTAAAACTGTTGTGGAGTGCACTCCCAAAGCAGAGGAGGGATATGTGAAGGAGCTGTTGCTCAGGCTCACTGGCTCTCTTCACTGAGGCTCTCTAAAGCTACTGGATTACTGAACAACATCTGCAGTGGGAGACACAGAGAGAATTTATCCATCAAGGGTTGCACAGCATGGCAGGACTTGAGGTCTTACTGGCACATGCCTGTGAGCCCCCTGAGGGACCAGCAGCAGCTGCCCACTGGTTTCAAGCCCCAGTAACCCCTGGCTTTCCGTAGCAGCAGTGGTGGCAATGGAAGAATGGACATAGTACACACTCCTTCTAGGAAATCCCCAAATCAAGGGAATTTCACAAATCTGTAAATTTGACACTGTCCACTCTGTGGGCCACTCACACCGGTTTGCACCATCTTGTAATAACTAGATTTTTCCCGGAATCAAAATTGACTTTTTTCCTGGGGTGGGATATGAAGGTGGAGAGTAGACTCCATCAGGTGCTAGCAAGTTGCCATCTCTTAAAAAGAACTAAGAGGTGCTACATAGCTGCTCCTGAGTCCATCACTATAACCAGCATGTCCCTCTTCTACCACCAACACTCCATTTCCTTCACCCTGGACAGCACTTCAGCTGGTCTGGTTTGCTTGTCTGGTTGTATGATCCAAATCTGAACCCCTAAGGGGTTTGTGTCCTTAGGCAGCTTACCCTTGTTGGGGCATAGTTGCTGAAATGAACTATTTAGAGCCGTCACTGGGCACCACAATACATCCCAGTGAGTGCAATTGTTTCCAGACTTCCTCTTTACTCCTGTGTGGCAGCTTCCCTGGAAGCTTATGATAATCAGAGTTGATTATCCCTTCCAGTCTTGTAACTCCTTCACTTGCCTTCTGGTACTTTGGCAAAAGGATACTAAAGTGATCAGATGGCAGTCAGAGCTCTCAATTCAATGGAACCTGACAGAAGCTTTCTGCCCTTGGGAACCACAACTTCTAACTGGCAGAGTTTAAGATTGTGGACTGAAAAGCTTAAATTCCACAATTAAATCCCTGAACGTGGTGGTGATAGAAGCCAGGTCTGCTTTGACTCTTTGGTTCCTGTACCTATACATTGCAGATATTGGGGATATAGTACTTTATATCAGCCACTGGGTCAGTGCATATACCTCATGATGGAGGATAGTGTCCCAAATCCACAAATTATTTTTCTTGAGTTGGCACTTTTAGCTGAGCTTCCAAATTGGCTGTGTGTGGCTAATAATGCATGTAAGACCAGTCCCATTGCCCCACTGTCATCCGCTACAAAAAGGTTTCTTGGTCTGAGGCAATATGTGTAGAACTATTAAGTCCATAGAGCCAGCACTCTGAACAGAGAAGCAAATCTCTATCCAGAGCAAACACTGATTCTAGTAATGAAAAATAGCTGCCTCCTCCAGGGGCCAGGGGTTCAATGTAATGGAACTTCCACCAGATAACTGATGGTCACATGAAGAAATAATGCCGTATTGAGGAATCAGCTTTGTTCTCTGCTGCTGCCAAGGTAGGCATCCAGGACTACCAATAGCTGTATCAGCTTTGATGAAGTGAAAGCCATGTCATTGGACCCACGCAGAGTTGCCACCATGGCCACCCCTTATGGGCCAGGGGTCAAGCAGTCAACCGCCAAGGAATGAGGCTGGCTAACATCCAAGGTCAAGTCATCTTGTCCACCTGCTAGTTGAGAGCCTCCTCTTGGTTGGATGCTCTTTGGTGGTCATTAACATAAACTCTATACACTTCGCGTCCATCTCCATAGGGATATCCACAGGGTTCTTCCCCAGACTACTTTGTTCTCCATCTTCCAGTCTTGCTTCTTCTTGCCGCCCAAACACTGGCCAACCCATGTGCTACCGCCCAGGAGTCAATGTGCATTCATTTCTTCACTGGTATCAAATGAAAAACCCGTGTACTACTTGCAGCTCTTCCCATTGGGAGGATTTCTCTCCACAATGTTAGCTGCTTCCTAGAAGGCTGAAAATGGATAGGGGTCCAATGCTGACCACCACCAACATATCACACCAACCACCCTGAGAAACAGATCCAAGTTCTTTCCTTTTCTGTCAGTTGGCCATAGGTGTGAGTTGAGGGAGAAGCATCGGTACAGCAGATCTAATGATGGGCGTGGCGTGATCGGTACATGAGCCACCCGCTCATGCAATTTACATATGTTTTCTCAATTTTTCCTGGTCCATTTCAATAAACCATTTCTATTTGACAATGGAATACTGGTGTGTTTGCCTGATATTATGCTTGGTGGATCTAATAATACGATAATGCACAGCTCATAATGGATAATTACCTGGAGTCCCATGGTCAGGCACTCAGTTTTTATGAAAGCCCAATAGCCTAAGAGGCATATGTGTGTTAAAGGGGGAACAGTTCTTTGACACAGAATGACATGGCCATGCTTCACAACCTTACCTGTCTGCTCTGCAATTTTCTTATAGGGGCTTGTCAAAGATACACAGCATCCTTAACAATGAGAGTATCTCTAGCATTATTTGGATTTGGTTATATGGCCCTTGTTTCTCTAGGTCACATTCAAAATGATTTGCCTTCTATATCAGTCAAGGTTCTTCAGAGAAACAGAACCATATATATGGGGAATTTATTATGTGGAGAAGGATCACATGATTATGAAGGCTAAGACGTCCAATGATTTGCCATCTGCAAGCTGGAGGTCCAGGAAAGGTCGACGGTGCGATTCAGTCTGAATCCAAAGGCCTGAGAACCAGGGGAGCCTGTGGTGCTAATCCCAGTCTGATGGCTGAAAAGATGTGATAAGATGTCCCAACTCAAGCATACAAGCAGGAAAGAAAGGGGTGAATTCCTCCTTCCTCTGCCTTTTGTTCTGTTCAGGCCCTTAATGGACTGGATGTCCACCCACATGGGTGGGTTTACTTTACTGAGTCCATTGATTCAAATGCTAAACTCATCTGGAAACACCCTCACAGACACACCCAGAAATAATGTTTAATCTGGGCACTTGTGAGAGTGAAGTTGACACATAAAATTAATCATCACATCTGCTAAGTGACTTAATAAATAGATTAGGCAGTATTTCCATGCTACTTCTGAAATCAAGGAGTCCCAAATGCTGCAGTCTTTGTCGGGGAGGGGAGGCGAGGAGCAATATTTCACCTTCTATCTCAGAGAAGATGCTCAAGAGTGCTTCAAAGTTCTGGATTCCTAAGAATGTACCAGTGTTGCGGGCTCCGAATCGTGTTGGTGTTTAGGAGGCAGAAGAGTTGCTCCTACATTTCTTGCTTCCCCTGGGGTAAGTTCACCAAGTGAGGACAGCAACAATCTAGGGCCTCAGTAGACACAGAAACCCCCCAGAGGGAGGTGAAGTGTGGGTGTGTAGCAGTAACAGAGGAGCCAGAGTACTGTCCCAGAGACACTGGTGATAGAGCAAACCTTTGCAAGGGCTGCTTCAGCTAGAAAGCAAAGTAAATGCACTGACTACGACATGCAGAAGCTGGAACCCCTATGTGCCCATTTATGAAGTTTTTATATAAATTAAGATTTTGTTTGTAATATTTACATACATTGTGTAGCTAATTATTAGTCATTAATTAAATACCAAATGATCATCAAAGATCAAAAGGAAACTTCAGTATGAGAAATAGAGGCGAGCAGAAGGACAGTCATAAGCAAAGAAAGGATTCTCTTGGATTAAAAAATTTATCGTAGGGCTTCCCTGGTGGCGCAGTGGTTGAGAGTCCGCCTGATGATGCAGGGGACGCGGGCTCGTGCCCCGGTCTGGGAGGATCCCACATGCCGCGGAGCGGCTGGGCCCGTGAGCCATGGCCGCTGAGCCTGCGCGTCTGGAGCCTGTGCTCCGCAACGGGAGAGGCCACAGCAGTGAGAGGCCCATGTACCACAAAAAAAAAAAAAAAAAAATTTACTGTAGAAAGCTAAATGAGTGGAAAGGCTACCTGCATAGCTATGTAGCTATGCAGGCATGCTTACGTATGTAGGTAAAGGACCAAGGTAAAAAAAGTTAGTAACTTAATCTGTCTGCATTCGTACTAATACCCAGCGGTACCCATCATTTGTATATTTCACATCCTTCCTACAGTAGTAGTTCAGCCATTAATTGAAGAGAATGTTCAACAGTTTTGATAACAGCTATTTCATGCAATACAATATGCAAAATGATAATATGAAATGTATGTAATAATAATTAAAATCAATTATCTGCAGGACATCATCTCTGCTCTCAGTCCTTAGACATGTTAAAGAATAAAAAATAGCACATATAGTCCCTATCAGGTTATACTTTCCTACTTCTTACGGCAATGGTATCTACTAAAGCAGAATATATAGATAAGGATAATATTTTAATTCTAGACGAGCAATTATCAATTGATATTGTTTACTGAACACATCTTGTATGTGATTTTGTGTAAGACAGAGGCCTTAAAAAAGATTAAGGTGGAGATTTGTAAGTAATACACATGTGGAGACCACTTGAAAGTTCATGTAATATGCCAGTGAATACAAACGATGTAGTATGTCTAATCTTAGCAACTGCAATCAGACTCCAATTAAACGAAATAAAGATGTTCACAGATGAAATACAAATGTACTTAACATTTTTAAATTCAAAGCCGGGACTTTGGCTTTAACACATGATTTTACCTAGGCCTTAGCACAACTTACAGATGAAAGAAGCGTTTTACCTCCTTCTGGCCCTTAACGTAATGAATATGACTGAATTGGGATTCGGGCATATGCACCCTATAGGACATTGAGTTCTGTCCTTTTGAACGCCGGAGCAGTATGGCCTTGAGGCTTCATTTGCTTCTTTCTGTGTGTATGTTTTAGATATGAAGAAAAAGATAAGAGTTAACATCTAAGTTTTTACCTGGAACTTGGCCACTTAGATTTAACACAATATCTATTAATCACATGCCAAAAGCACTTTATGAGGAGACTAAAGAAATAAACTAGGTTCTGAATTATTTACGCCCTGTCACTCTGTACCTGGCAGTATGGTTATATCCCCCCACATTGTACAAGTTGTATATATAGAAGTTACTTTTTCCTCAGATGTTAGAAGACGATAGGCCACAAGGAATATATGCTTCCCAAACAACTTGTTAGGAATTTGAGCAAAAGAACAGAAGAACGTGCTCTCTTCTCATTCCTAGGGTATTACTTGGATGTTGTTTCACTCTGTCTTTGTCAAGGTGTTCAATCTCACCTTAAAACTTCAATGCTAATCCCACTACTGGGCATATACTCTGAGAAAACCATAAGTCAAAAAGAGTCATGTACCAAAATGTTCATTGCAGCACTATTTACAACAGCCAGGACATGGAAGCAACCTAAGTGTCCGTCAACAGATGAATGGATAAAGAAGATGTGGCACATATATACAATGGAGTATTACTCAGCCATAAAAAGATATGAAATTGAGTTATTTGTAGTGAGGTGGATGGACCTAGAGACTGTCATACAGAGTGAAGTAACTCAGAAAGAGAAAAACAAATACCATATGCTAACACATATATATATGGAATCTAAGGGAAAAAAAAAAAAAGGTCATGAAGAACCCAGGGGTAAGATGGGAATAAAGACACAGACCTACTAGAGCATGGACTTGAGGATATGGGGAGGGGGAAGGGTTAGCTGTGACAAAGCGAGAGAGTGGCATGGACATATATACACTACCAAATGCAAAATAGATAGCTAGTGGGAAGCAGCCGCATAGCACAGGGAGATCAGCTCAGTGCTTTGTGACCACCTAGAGGGGTGGGATAGGGAGGGTGGGAGGGAGGGAGACACAAGAGGGAAGAGATATGGGAATATATGTATATGTATAACAGATTCACTTTGTTATAAAGCAGAAACTAACACACCATAAAAAAGAAAAGGAAAAAAAAAAAAAACCAAAAAACTTCAAAGCTTGTTCCAAGAGTAAACATTTCACAAAAAGTAGCCAGGCTGTTGTCCCTTGTGATCAGTTTCTATTAAGCTCTACTCAAGAGATTCAGGGGCAACATTACTCTGGGGCAAACAGAGTGGCAGCCTGTAGTGGGCAGCCTGACCTCCAGGGCCACCTGCTGCAGCCAGCCACCCATCAAACTGTCCTGCTCCACAGGAAGCTCTCTGATGGACGGGGCCTTGGCTTTTCTGAAGACTCTCCATAGGTAGCAAATTGCTGGCCTAGACATCAATACCCTAGTAGGTTGTGTAGGACCGCTCAGAGAAGTGTAAATCAGTATGTCAGGTAATATTCTGCTGTACGCTTTCACTTATTATTAACTCTTCCAGTTCATTATGATAGAAAACAATATTTTTAAAAGGTCATTTGAAAGAAAGAGCTGTCGCTTTCACATCAATAAATACCTTGGGCCCCATACAATTCAACAATCCTAAATACCTTGCCATTTGATGGCAGGATATTAATCTAGAGCCCAAATACCTATTAACATCTCTGCCCTAGTTAGGAAACATGCATTGATAGTTGAGTCAAATTATAAATCTTCTTAACACTTGTAGAACAAAACATCCACATGTACTAAGAACACATATGGGTGCCCTTCTTGTTCTCTTGAGCCTTCCCAGTGGGGCTCAGCAGTCAGAGAGCTATTTGCTCTTAAATTGCATTTTTATATTGTTGAGCTCTTTCTCTTTCCAAGCTGCCTGAGGTTGTGAGGCTGCCAATAGATTCCTTTTCCACTCTGACATGGTTTATAGCCAATAATGACCTACAAAATTCTGTAACTCATCCAAATGATAAAAACTGAAGCATATAGAGAAATCGCACGTTCTCTGTTAGGGAAGGTGGCCCAGCATCCCAGCAGTCAGACTCCCTGTCCCTTTTAGTCCTTCCCGATTCTCTTGCAGAACAGTCTCCTGATAAGAGGCATCTGGAAACACTAACTAGAAAATTATGAAATCACTGAAATATTGAATACTGTTTTCTTTCTCTGAAGCTTTAATAAAGCTTCCGTCTTCTACGAGAGTAAGAGGTAGAGTTATTAATTTCATTTTTGGCACCCAAGGAAGATGTTCCACTTATACCAGAGAGGTGAAGAGTGAATAAGTAAGAAATAGAGCTAAGTGTTTTTTTAGGTCTAACAAATATGTGCTAGAGAGAAACCTGGAAAGATTTCTTTTACCTCTAAAATGGTTATGAAATAAGACAGACTACCATCTGCAGAAATAGAAACCATAAACTCTTATTAGTATGCAAAAAAAAAAAAGACTTTTCTCAGTCTGTGGTCATTTTCAGCTGGCAATCTTGCTCCAAAGAACAAATGAAGTATGTGTTTTGCAGTCTTAACATTTTAAACTGCATACTTCCAAATCAGATTAAGGGAGTTACAAATGGAAAAAATAAATTTAGCACTTGGAAAATTGTTTGGTTTGAAATTTCTTGTAGCACTGAACATGTTGGTGAACAAAATGAAAATTAAAGCTTTGTATAATTCAGTAAATGAAGAGAAAACCAAATTAGCACTTGGTTATTTCTAATTAAGTAAAAAGTGATTATCTTAATTAGACAAAACTGCCATTTCAGCAACACTTTATTCCTGATATTTTGAGATGATTTTGTCAAATATACTTTTGGAAAGAATAATATACCAATCTCTTAGTCAGTTTTCACCTTCTAATTTTTGCAATGCATCATTTTACAAAATAAATATCCTAGTAAAGATTTACTTTACAGCATATGAAACAGTGCATAAGAAGATGCAAACACATATTGTAGAGTAAAAATATGCATCTATCAATGTCTATGTTAGTGTGGCTCTTAAGAGGATGGAGAAGGGGTAGTTTAATGGAACTAGTAATGCAGTATCAGATCTTGTTTGCCCATCTAGAAATATGTGTAATATTTCACAGTAACAACTAAATTATTACATAAAAAGACAGACAAATCTTTCAGAGTAAAACTATGGGTTCCCAGTAAATGTTTGTCAAATTGCATTTCAAAATGTGATTTCACAGTGCGTGTGGGCCCAGGGCTTACCTTAAGGATGGGAGACGCTCAGTGCTTTGGCGTCTGTGCCATCGTGCTTCGTGGCACATAGTGGTTCATGACAGCCAACCTACGTGGATGCATGTAGTTTGCAAGTTCCCTGGCAAATTCATATGGTTATTTAGCTTAACTTGGTAGTGAGATGACGTTTCTAAATTACATGTACGGAAGAAAAAACGTTTTATATTCAAATTATTAGAATTAATATTATCAGACAAGTCTATGGAAAATATTTATTGTGTGTGCTACACAGAGGCAAGGGGGCCACAGAGGCCTTTTGTTACTTACTCACCTCTTTCACCCAAAATTACAGTTGGTCCTTGAACAACATGGGTTTGAACTTCACAGGCCCACTTATATGTGCATATTGTTCAGTAGTTTTATTTTACAGATCATTAACTAAATGTGGGGAAAAGTTTGTGTTTGACTAGAGATCACAATATGTGGAATAAAATAAAACTAGAATTTGGTCCGATTCTATGCAAACGGTGCCCTGGGTGAGTCATTTCTTTTGTTTTGAGGCAGAGATAGCAGTATTCCGATTTTCAACTGTGTGACGGGCGGAGTGGCTCCAGGGTCAAGTGTACAAACATTTTTTGGGGAGGAGAATGTGACACAGTATAGCTAATTAGAAGGTGATAAATGGCTTAGAGAGAAAAGCAGGGAGGGAGAAGATTATGAGGAAGATGAGGGACGTGGTCTAAATTAAATTAAAATGTCAGAAAAAGCCTTACAGAGATTGTACAGTTGAAGAAAGACAAGCTTACGGTGGAAACAGGCTTCACGGGTATCTGGGGGAAGAATATTTGGGGCAGAAGAATTGGTTAGTTCCAAGGTTATAAGCTTTCGATTTTATCACCCAGACTTTCTTTTCTGAAACGGATCACCAAGCAATTATGCTGTGCAGTCATTCCTTTCTAGCCATGCTGAAATTTACAATAATATATGTCAAAAATTTGGTGTAAAGCAGGTTAGTTAGTGAAGCACAAATAAGATCTCTTTATAAAATAGGCCTGGAACATAGATTTAGGGCCTGAAAACTTGCTGAGCTATCCGACTGCATCAGGGGATAGGAAGCAAATAGCCACGACTCACTTTTCTTTCTTCTACCTAATCCCAAAGTGTAAGACTAAATTATATGACACTTCAGCGTATCATAAAAGGTTAGACAAGAGGTTTCTTGCCTTTGACCAAATGTCATTTATTATACAACTTATTTAACACAAAATAGTTTCGATTTGCTCTTTAATGTAAATTACAGAGATTGTAACAGAATAAAGTTTGAGTGCACTTCTTGTAAAGTTGCCAGTGGAAATCTATAGCTCATCTATATGCCTTTTTCGAGCACCTTTTAAGAATTGTAGTGAGAATAAGGATATTATAAGGGAATTAAGAGTGATGAATAATAATATTTCAAATAAGAAAAGGTAAATTCTTCTGAACCCATAATTTATCATCTATATTGGAGGAATTAGTCATGAGGATGCTCACATTTCATAACCAAATTAACAACTTGGTAATCCAAAAAGGCATGTAATAAACATTGTAGAATGAACATTGATAAAGTAACTTCATGGAAAAGTCTTATTATTCTTAATCAGGTATTTGCAAACTTCCAATTTCTAGTGATAGTTTCAAATAAAAATTAACTAACAACCATTGTTCCATGATGTTATTTATTTCAAAGTTATATTTTCTCTCTTTCATGGACAGAATTAGTAATTATTCACAGTACCATGTCTATAAAATTAAGTAAAAATTTAATATGATTTGACAAATAAATGGATGAACTCCTGAAAACTTTATGATTCACTGGCCATTAAACAACATATAGCTTGTTAGATTATCATCTTTCAGGGACCACAGTCATACTCTTTGAGATTTATTTTTTTCTGTTTTAAGCATATAGGCTCTACCTATATTTTTTCTTAATTTGAAAAAATTAAATTTGGCTAGTGTCTAAAATCACAGATTTGCTGATCATAGATCATTTACTAATCAAGATGATAGAGCTTCCTACCCACCTCCCAAAAGATATCCAATTACTCTATGGGGTTGGGCTTAACATTTCTTCAATATATGGATATCGTTCTATTAGATCATAAGTATTAATCTTATATATTGGAAGAAATCAAGTCTGCATAGCTAATTATTAATTTTCTTAAATATAAAACTACGAAATCATTTCCATGTATGGGGAGATATAAATCTGCCTTATGGTTAAGCAGGTATTTGATGCGTTACTCACCTCTTTAGTTATCTCAAATGAAAATCTATCTATCTATCTATTACATACAGTATAGGTAATATATAAATATAAATGTATGCATGCCCCATACATATAACATTGTAGCACTTTATTAAACGCTGCATAAGAAACCAGTATAGTGTATGCATTTTTCTAATTCTGATTGATATCTAGATCTTTTTTAAGGCTTATGATTACCTCTCTGAAAGGGACGGTGGCATGATACAGAATTCAATGAGCTGCTATTGGAGCCAGCTACAATGAAAGAGAAAAAAGAAGTCTGATCAAGGTCACACCAGGATTAACTCTATCTTTGTAAAAGAGTGCCAGGGGATGTTTCATATCCACACATGGCAGAAAAGACCTTGGTTTTACACTCTCACCTGAAAGACCCTCACATACTCTACTCAATAATTAATTTACTTCTGAAAGGATGGAGGTTAAGACAGGTGGGATTTGAAAGGAAGTTTAAATTCTTCAGTTGTACGCTTAGGAGAACTCAGTACTTTGCAGTTTGTACTTGAGTATGAGACATAATTCCTAACCTAATGAAAGTATTTTAAGTGTAGTTTACGTGTTTCATTCTTTCACTTCTCCTATCTTTATGACAGGATACAGTTTTGGAGCAAGACCCCAAGTTAGACTCCTACCACCCCTCCCCCCATCCCCCCAGAAACTGGGGTGTTAACTTCTTTGATGATGACATTTCAAAGAGATGGTTCCCACGTCTTTGAGAAAGATATTCCTGTGTTGCTAAGCAGGTGAGAGGCTTATATAGCTTTTGAAAAGATTTACATACATTTCAAAGAGACTGAGAAAGAAGTTATAATTACAAGCTTTCTAAAGTACATGCTCTAAAAAAAAGAGAGTGAGGAAGAATTTCTTCCCTTATTTTCAACAGGAAGAATTAAGCCTCTTATTTTTAATTTGTATTTGCCCTTACAGTTTTTTTCTCTATTTTTAATTGCTTTTTTGTTTTCTTTTTTTTTAAGTTATAAATCACAATTGACTGGGCTGTCTATTCTTACACAGTCTCCCAATTTTTGTAGCTTTTGAGAAAGTTTTGAAATCAGGTAGTAATTTCTACAAGTTTGCTCATCTTTTTAAAAATTGTTTTGACTATCTAGGTCCTTTTCATTTCCCTATTAATTTTTGAATATGCTGCTGCAATTCTGATTTGAGCTTCATTGAAACTAAAGATGAATTTAGGGAGTACTGCTAACCTGACAACATTAGGTCATCCAGTCATGAAGGTGACATATTTTCCATTTATTTGTCTTCATTAATTTTCAGCGATGTCTCTTAGTCTTCAGTGTATCTACCACACACCTTTATAACACATTTTATACTTTGTGAGGCCAATGTAAGTATTTATGACATTTTTCCATTCGCTTATTGTACAATTAATCTACTATTTTCTTGCCCTTGCAATCTGCAACCTTACCTAATTCATTTATTATTCCTAATGATTTCTTAGGAATTTTTACATGCACAATTAATCATCTGCAAAGTAAAGTTTTACTCTTCCTCTCCAAAACTTGTGACCACGTTGAATAGGAACATTGAGAGTGGGTGAGGTAGGCAAGGCACCTGAGGCTGCAAAATGTAAGGCTGCATCCCCTGCTCTAAAGTGCAGACCCTGTACTTCAACATCCTGATGGTGAGCGTCCCCTTAGGAGGGTACTTAACAGGGAGGCACCCGTACATAACTGTGAGAGGATCATTTTTAGGCGTTTACTACTCTGTGCCAGAAGTGCAGCCATCCCTACAACTGAATTTTAATTCTTTCTGTTTAAAACAAAAGCACAACCAAAAACTTTAAACACCTGTAGTTGTAAAACAATTATTACTGTAGTCAGTTTTGTCAGGTTTGAATAAATCATAAATATATCAAATATTCTGAGGAGGCTCTCATAAGTTTGACCTAAGTTTATTTATGGTAATAGTACATAGAGAGTTAGGGTCATGAGATTTCCCCATGTTTAATGCATAGCTCAGATTCTCATGTGTTAAATTTGGAAGAGAACTTAGGAATAATCTAAAAATAAATAAATAAATGAAAAACCACCATTTACTGATATCCTCTTATTCCAAGCACTACACCAGTTCCCTCCCTGTCCAATTTAGTCTTTCCAAGAACCATGCAAATTTGATATAATTAATCTCCACTTTACAAGTGAGAATACTGAAGATCAGAAAGAAAAAAATCACTCAACTACATCCTCACTGTGTGTTACTCATGGAGACAATCCTTCAGAGCAAGAATTTTTAATTTAAATTTTATTTTTGTGTGTGTGCTTTGTGCATTGATATATTGCAAAGCCTACAAGAATGCCAAAGCATCAGCACTCGTTTAACATTTGTTGAATGGATAAAATAATTTTGATGCTTAGTTAAGTTGCATTTCCATTGTTATCTCTGTTTTTTGGTAATGGTATACCTCTGACAATATATATGTAAAAATGACTGTCATATTTTGTACTTATATTTGAGGGGGTATCTGTTTCTTTGTAGTAAGGCAGTACAGAAGGTTCAGGACTAACCTTTAGAATTGCTTACACCTTATAAGTTCACAAGGGGTGCTGATTTCAGTTTATGCTAAGATAAGGTAAAAAGTTCAAGTCATGAAGCATGAACCATAAGAAGAGAAATGTTTTCCAATAGGCGAGTGTGTTGTCAGGGTATGAGCCATACTCATGATCCAGGCCATTAGCCTACCAGAAGTGTTGTCCACAGGCAACAGAGCACAGACAAAGGCTTCAGGCACCAAAGAAGGAAACTACCCCAAATTAAGCCAGTTTCTGAAAATAGAGACAAGAAGAAAATCTAAAATAAAAATAATAAACCCAAAGAGAGAGTACATAAAAAGGGCTATATCCTGTGGAACAAAAATGAAACAAATGAGTAATTGTTCATACGTCCTGGCTAAACCTAACAGACAGTAGCTACATTTTCCTCAGTGAAGTTATTGATAGTACTGAATGCTTTACGTCAAGATAAATCTTGCAAGTGAGAGAAGACTGAATCTACAGAATTGGAACGTACTGAGTTTATTGAAACTAACTAAGCAGTAATTGTCAGAAATAATCTTAGTTAAGACGGCTATTCAAAGAGTAGGTTTCATGTCTAGCCTGGGGAAATCCAAGTTGTTCCTAGAACTCGGTTTAGTGTTTTTGAGTCTTATTGGCATACATGGCATACAAAATATATAACTGATCTAGCTCTCAGGGAGCTTACAGTCTTCTGTAGGAGACAGACATTAATAAAAACAGTATCATAATTATAAATGTATTATATAAGACTTACAATCTGAGATTAGTGCTGTGAAAGAAAGCAACAGGCTTAAAAGAGTGTGAACAAAGACATATGACCTATACTGGGACTTTTGGGATCTTTCTGGAGAAGACAGATTTTAAGTTAATATTGAAGTTATGGGTGACCAGATTTCCTAGGATACATGTAAAATGAAAAGAGAAAAACAAAGGATTGAACCTTGAGGAACTGCAGGATATCATTTCTCTTAGAAAACAAAGAAGTAGACAGACAGGTAGGTGGAGAATAAGAGAGATCGGTCCATGGAAGTCAAGGGAAGAGCTATTTTCTAGAAAGTCTCCTTCTGTGAGTTGTCCACTAGAGCAGTGGTTCTCAACATGGTGGGTGAGTGGGTCAGTTGGGGTCCTAAGGAAATTCGTCATTATCTGGAAACATTTTCGGTGGTCACAGCTGGGGAGGGAGCTACTGGCATCTAGTGGGAAGAGGCCAGGGATGCTGCTAAACATCCTACCATACAAAGGAAAGGCTCTCACAGCAGGTTAATAGTCCACCCCAAAGGGCTGTGACGCTAAGGATGAGAACCTGACACTAGTGTGAGTACAAAGAAGATAAAGTAGCCACAGAATTGTCTCGGCACTCTGAAGAGTGATTGATGCCAAGAGCTGCTAATGAGAGGTGTTTTGGTAAGGCAAGCAGAGTCAGAAGTTTGAATGAGAGCTGCTGAGGACAGCAATTGTAGAAAGCCACTGCCTTCAATAGAAGCTGAGACTGAATGCCTTAGGGCATTTCTCAGAAAACAAATGTACATAACTGTTAGGAGATTCAGGAAATGTGAGTCATATCTGAAAGCTGAATGAGAAGGGCCTGTTTGTTGGACTTAGCACCTACAGTTTTTTATTTCCTCATTTCCTTGTTGACTTTAGAAAATGATAGGAATCATTGGATCTATACATTTAATCCTAATTGGGCTTATCAAATTAAAAACACATTAAAAGGATAAATTGATGTTAAAGGCCTAGAACCAAACTTTAACTTGATTCTATAATGAGAAAATATTCACAATTATGTTCATTTATTTGGTTTATTCGTTAAATACTTACGGAGCTTATCCTAAGACGAGATGTTCCAGGTGATGAGGCTTCAACAATCAGCGATATTGACAATGGCTTTCTTCTCCTGAAGCATAAATTCTAGTTGGCAGAAAGAGACGGGAAAAAAATCAAACTACTAAGTAAGATAATTTCAAGCAGTGACAAGTTCTATGAAACGAATGAAACTAAGAAGTGGTACAGAGGTAGCCTCTGATCACCTTAACATATTTAGCTCTTCACTCACTTTCTAAACATTTACCTGATTTCATTGGCATCTGCACTAACATTGGAGTACTGAGAAATATTTGGTCATGGAAATCTCTATAGGCAGAGTGATCCAAACTATGGCTAGAACAAGGAACAGAAAGACCAAGGTGGCTGGATTGTATCTGGGGGAGAGGGAGAGTTGTGATAAGCAAAGACTAAGTCATGAAAGGCTTGTAAGTCATGCTAAAGATACTGGATTTAATTCTGAATGCCTAAGGGATCATGCAGACTTTTATACAGTAAAGTTACATGATCTAATGTACATTAGAAGGCCATTCTGGGAACGTTATATGGGAACCATGCAAGTAGAATGATAGGACTAGGGTAGTGACTGTGGAGATGCAGAAAAATAGGAAAAGTTCACGTATATTTCAGAGACAAAGTTGGCAGACCTTGCTGTTGAGTGTAAGGAAAAGAGATGTGCATCAAGATTGTCTCAGTTTCATTACTGTTGTTGGTAATAATATTTTTTATAAATTTTAATAAAATTTAATTACATAAATTTTGAAATATTGTGTATGTTTACATAAAATTTTAGGAAATTTTAATGAAATAAAAGTAGAGGAAGATAGCACATTTATTAAGATTACTAATATGAGAAAGACTGAATAGAAAAATATCTGGGGAAAAAATGAGAGTCATGGTTTGGCATGCTAGGTTGCGGCTGCGTATAAAACATTCAATAAAGCTATCGAGTATCTATTGCACTATACGCATTTGGATTCCAGGAAATTTCAGTGATCAAGCTATTGATTTAACAGTGAATGACCTTTAGATGGTGTATAATGTTTGGGGATTAAATAAGATCTCCCTTGGAGATCTCCCCTAGAGAGAGTGTGTAGACAGTGCATGAGGCCAAAATCTGAGCGCTGGACTGTTCCAGCTTTAGGAGACAAAGAATAAAGCATCTAGCGTGCAGACCTAGAAGGGGCAGTGACTAAGGCAGGAGGAAAATCATGAGAGGGCGTCGCACAGAAACCAAGAGAGGACAGTGTGTCCCGGAAGGAGAGTTATCAGGGAGGAGTGCTGTTACAGGCTTGACTCCCCAGGACATGGAGACAGGATCTGGGAACAGGCAGCTTACAAACTGTCTAGACAAGACTTGTCACTGTGAACTCATGGAGACTCCTCCAGCCTAGAGGGGACTGAAAAGACTAAGGAAGAAAGGAAGCAGAGTCAGCAAACACAGGCAGCTTGAGAGGGGTGTTGCTACGAAGGAGAATGAAGAAATGGAATGGAAGTGAAATCTAAAAATGAGAAACATTTTTATAATATTAAGATTATACACACAGATATATTTGCAATGTAATGCAGTGGTTACTTGATATCTTCATTTGGATAAAACCTAGGATGCCAGAACATGACTCATTTGCATTTTCCTCCCCAAACATGTTTCTCTCCAGTCCTTCACATATCATTAACCTTAGTAAATGAATTATTGTGCACTAGTTTTTAAAATCTTTTTGTGTATGTTAGACTATGCTTTATGATTTTTAATGTTCCCCTCCTTTTATACATGTTTTCTTTCTTTTTAAAAAATTTTTGATGCATTCAGTTGAAACTCCTCTGGAAAAACGGAAGTATCACTGGGTTAGAAAATTTTTCTGGAGTGCTGGAGTGTTGACATGGGAATAATTGAGTTCATGAGTTAGGAAAATGGGGTGATATGTTCAATTTGAGGAAGAAGCTACCTGGTAATGTAAAGATTTAAGCCAAACCTACGGGAATAGGTAGTTGAAGGAGGTAGAGAAAATATATGTTAGAGGTTAGGAGGAAAAGGGTCTAAACAACGTGTTGAATGGATCAAAGAGTAAAACAACGGCACAAAGACCTGTGCTACTTGTGATGCTGAAGTTATCAGGAATGACTGGAGGGAATTCAGAAATGGTGGAGGGAAATTCAGTCATTCAGTAAATGAGGGGAGCTAAGGAGTTGATTGGTAGCTAAACATAACGAATGAAAGTAGCCAATGGTACTATCTAAGGTCACGAACTTAAAAAAAGTATTCGGAGATGCAAGATAAATATTTGAGGTTATGTCAAATCATATTTAATACTTCTGATTATTGTTCAGTTTGTCAGTATTGATGCAGAATTAAAGGTCTCATTCATATAGCCCATTTTAAATTGGTATTATAATAAATACTAACAGGAATACTTAAAGAGATACATCACTGAAAGCAGCTTAGGTAGAACTTTTTGCAAACGGAGAAGAGGATATTTTAAATTTTGGGTTCAAATATCATTTGGAGTTCATACTGCCGCATAAAACTGTAGAATCCTTCTACAATATAAATGGCTTTATCGCTGTTGGAGCAAATGGATTGACAGCTTGCTGAGTTTTGAACTATCTTGAATTGTTCTGGAAATCTTTCTCTAAGGCTAAATAGTATGGCAGCATAATTACTGAGTTTAGAGGAGGGAAAGGCAACAAGGACACCCTTGAATAAATGAAATGTCAAAGCAGGGTTGAAGGCAATAGTCACGCCTGGCATAGAGGAAATCCTTAATGACATTTTTTATGGAGTTCAAAAAAATCATTGCAATTCCCTTTAACTGACACGAGGAAGAGTGATCTGTCAGCTAGAACACTTAAGGCTAGCAAACTAAATTGGTTTGAGGCATCCTGAAGTACACCAAATCTAATTTAATCAATAATACTGACACACCAAAGAGACGTACAAAGCGATTCTTAAAACAAGGAATAATGTGGATTTTTATCATGTATCACAATTTTTCCTTTTTAAAATCCTGATAAGTAAAATTTAAAGTAATATTTATGTAGTTTCATGTTGTCTTCAGTTGGAGCAAGTAAATTATTTTGTTGTTGTTCCCGTTTGAGGGATAAATGACTTAACATGTAATTTTGTATACTCCTCAACACACACACACTCACAATATACAGCTTCACTGTAAAAAACGAGAGGATTCCATTACCTTTTTTCCCCTTTAGTTATGTTTTAATCTCAGTTTAAAACATTGGCTAATCAGAACCCTAGCAAGTACTAAGCATGGAAAATTCTTATCTTTTACTGACTCAGCTGTCTTTCAGCTTCCTTTATCTCAAACTTATGTTTCTAATTGGGCTATTTGCCCAACATTTTCACATTTCAATATTATGATTGACCTTGAAGAAACTGTTCTGGGATTCCACCGATACTGGTAATTATAGTTCCATTATGCCCCTCCTTAACGCAGGAGATATTTAGACTTTGATCAATATATTCATTGCACTTCTTGATGGATAATCATAGTGCATTATTTGCTGACTTTCCTGCCACCCTCATTAATTGTCTTGTCACAGTCCAGAAATATAGTTGCAAGACACTTGACATGCGTTTTGCCAGAACTTATCACTCTACGCTTACATTTACTTGGTGTTTAATTGTCCACTTCCACTATTAAAGCCTCGGTTTATTATTTATTGTAGCTTCCTGGCCCCCGATGGATATAAGCAGCCTTCACCATTCTTATCTCCTTCTGCCTGCTTCTTAGCTGTGCTCTTGTAAACTCAGTATTTCCAGAGTATTATAAAAGAGCCCAGAGAGACCTTGTCTTTCATTTACGCTAGGATTTACGAACAATCTATTTTTAGATTTCATATTTTAATGTGTAAACTGAAACCCTATAAATATATTGAAGCTTGTGAATATTACTAGTTTTCCTTGAATCAAGGACATTTAAATATACAATCCCATCTTAATCTAACAATCTAATTTGGGAAGGGGGTGGGATTCAAGCCTTCCATCAGGATACAACTATGTTTAATCTACGTATTTGGGCAAGGAAACTGGGAGGGTGACACACTTTTTCTTTGGTCATTTTACTTCACCACTTAAACTACCCTAAATGATGGTCTGGGTCAAGACAGGGCAGCTCATATTTATTTGTGAGGAAAAATATTAATAACAAGCTGTGTATTCCCTTGACCTGATAGATCGTTCTCACGGCCTTTTGTGGATATTTCAAATCATACTCTCCCCAAGTGAAGCACATGTTTTATTTCTGATATTTTGCTGACCTATCCATGTACTTGGTCATATTAGTGAACACATTTATCACTGATACCCCCAGACCATTCCAAGCAGTTAGGTGCTTCCTGCGAGCTTTCTAGTGTATTTCCTTCACTCTCTACACTTTACACCTCTTCTCATATTTATGTAATTATTTATTTGTTTGACTCTCTCTTCCAACTTGGCCAGTAGATTTTAGATCTCCCTGTTCCCAGCGCCTAGCAGATGGGAGGTTTTAGTGTATATTTATCTATCTACTTATGTATCTATCCATCTATAAAGATGAAAAAGAAAAGTAAAAAGTTCATAAGAATGAGTAAACTATTCTCCTCTTATAAACTACATATATATCAAGGGAGAGAGAGATCAAGAACTGAAGAAGAGCTATAGTCATATAGAGTGTAGACAAAGGCAATTATAACTGTTACTTGGTAAAAATGTTTACTTAACCCATCTACACACTGCATTATTATTTTCTGTTTTATCTAATTACCTGATTTTAATTTTGCTTAATTATAGATGATCATTCCAATATTTAACCACATTGCTGCCTAAGAAAGTAGTCATGTATTTTTTTTTACTCTACATATGCTTTCCTCTTATTTTCTCACAGTTTCTTCAAATGAGCTCTCAACAGCACCTTCTTAGCATGAGTGTTGGCTTTTCCTGTTGCCAACCTTCCAGTTGGAGTTTTCAAATAAGAAAAGATTTAGTTGAGAGACAGAAACTGAGTAAAGATAATTTTACAGTTTTTAAAAAAAGAATACTGAATTATACAAAGTTGACATTTCTTTTTTATGATTTTTATCTCTTTTATCAATTTTATAGTAAAATAGCATAAGGATAAAGAACATTTAATAAATAAAAGCAAGAAATTATTTTATTTAGAACAGGAAATGATTCACCTAGGAATGCTATTTTTACAATTAAAAATAAAAATAGTGTTCTACAATATTTAAAATCATGATATATTAAAAATGAAAATACAAATTTCAAACAATTTCTTCTATATTATATAGCAATACATTTGTCTTAACCTTACTTGCAGAGTCAGAGAACTAGATTGCTATAAAATGGATAGGCTCTTTTGAGTGCCATTGAATTGATAGAAGCCATGTGTAAATAATGTATAAAAACATCTCTTGATTATCTCCAGTTACATCACAAAGTATCAACCCTGTCAACTCCCACAACCACTTCACAGCTCTAAACAGCTTGGGGAATAAAGCCCATCTATCATGATCCAATGCAGTCTTTTCATTCTTAGCTACCGGGAAGGAGTGTGCATTTTTTTTACACAAAACCACAAGTGTATTTGGATGTTGAGAGGTGGGAGGAAAAATGTAGAAAATCTTTAAATTTATTTAAAAAAATAAGTTATTTTAAAAATATGTTCACACACCTACTGTCACACACATCCCAAAGGCTGTTTGCTTATTCATGTGTATTTTCAAAATTTATTTACGATGTGGAAACAGCTCTGTTTTTATTGAGTGTAATCCAATTTAAATTAATATGTCTCAAAATAATTCATGATTTACCAGTGAAAATGAAAGCAGTCCTTCAAGTGTGCTTCTGTTTAGACAGTTGTTAATCTATACTACATTGAAAACAATTCAGTACTTCACACCATCTGTAAAGATATGTTTCATTTTGAAGATTCTCAGATAATTCTCTGGATTTGCATAATACCTTCTATTAGATATTAATAGCTAACAAGATTAAAATGTTAAAGAATTTAGAGTTAAAGGCTGATAAAAATAAATTAACATTTCTATTAATACACAATAGTTGTTAAACATACCTTTCACCCTAATATGAGTACTTGATCAATTAAAACATTTGCTTCATAATCTTAAGATTAGAATGAAAGTCAACTGTTCTTACCCACAGACATCTTTGAACACATCACAGTATCATCCATTCTCTTTCCAGGGTACATATGCTGAGTTAATATATGACTGCATTTCTTCCATTAGCACTGTGATAACGCCCTTTTTTTTTTTTTCTGCCTCAGCTACACAAATTAGATATTTGATTTATTGGGTAATTGTGACAGGACAGATTATTTATCGTTGTCTAACAAAATGAAAAATAACCCTGTAAGCTTTTCTAAATCAAGGAAAAATTTCAACCTTATGTAATAAACTCAGAAATTTAAACCTTGCTACTAATAAATATTTAGATGCATTTTTAATCCTTTAAATTTTATGTTGGTGTTTATATTTTTTCTATGTTATTCTATAAATTATAAAAGATTAAAGAATATTTTATACATAGAAAAAATTTATTTATATAAATCTTAATATTTTATAATTTTCTGATTCTGCCTACCCATATTTTTTTACACATCTGTAATCATAACGTAATACATTTTATACTCTGCTGTGTTCAACTAACATATGCCTTATGCATGCTGTGACTGGCAGAATCTTGGCCCACATGAACTTTGTTCCCTGGTGTTGTGTCTATGAAAATGTTATGTCACTTGAAAAAAGGACTCTACAAATATAATTACAGTTATTAATCAGTTGAATTTAAGATAAGAAGGTTATTCCAGATATTCTGGTAGGCCCAGTGTAATCACATGAGCCCTTTAGAGCAGGAGAGAACGTTGAAGAGATTTGAAGCA
This sequence comes from Pseudorca crassidens, assembly GCF_039906515.1. NCBI lineage: Eukaryota > Metazoa > Chordata > Mammalia > Artiodactyla > Delphinidae > Pseudorca > Pseudorca crassidens. The sequence continues at coordinate 11,413,274 of NC_090307.1, forward strand.
AGAGAAAGATTTGATGTGCTTGAAGAAGGAGGGCTTCACATGGAAAGCATGAGAAATAAACACAGTCTATCAAAAACCACTGTACTCAGAAGAGGATCCAGACCTCCAGATGAGAACAACAGCCTTGGCTGATGTTTTGATTTAACCAAGTGAGATCCTTAGCAGAGAATTCAGACAGATCGTCTAGACTTTTAACAAACAGGAAATATGGAATGATAAAAACAGTGTTTAAGTTACTAAATTTGTGGCAATTTGTTACTCAGCAATAGAAAAAGGATACATATGCCTTTTTCTAGTTGTCATTATTATTCAATATTCAGATTGTTCCATTGATATGTAATGTGGTCACCATTGTTATAAGTAGTGCAAAAAAAGAAAAAGGTAGAACATGGTTTAAATCTTCAAGAAATCCCACAATATAGCCAGAAAGGCAAGTAGTCACAAAACAAGTATTGAAATATCTTCATTATTTGCCACAAATAGAGAAGTGTTCAGGAAGAGTCACAACCATAGGAGGAACTGTTTTGTCTGATGGAACTTGAGTTCTGTCATCTAACTCACTTCCAACATCACATCATTAGCTCTATTTCCACTAACGCTGCCCTAGTTGAGTGGTTGGAAATAAACAGAACCTGTAAATAGGGGATTATATTAAAAGATCAGACTGGCAGTATTACATGAGCAGCATTATATTACGCCAGTAAGGATGGACAGACCTAAAATACGTTGCATGTCTAGGAGGTTTTCTGTAATCTCTACTTGAGCAGAAGATCAAATACGAAGTGACAGTCAGTAGTTTGGAATGGAATCATTTTAGGGACATTTAAGGTGAAGCAACACTTGGTTGCCTTGTATAGCAGGATACGCAGGATGCAGGAAGGGAACTGGTCAAGATTTACTCCAAGACTTCTAGGCCTGGCTACTGGGGAAGAAGATAAAATGAAAAGAAATGAAGTGGCTTTAATAAAGCTATTGGGCAGAAGAGGGAATATAAGGAGCTGATTTAAAATAATGTCTGAATTAAGATATCATCTGTTATAAGTAGCAGAAACCATGTCTCAGTCTTCAAAATACCTAAGTCCATCATCTCACATAACAGCACACAGTGTTGGTAGGTTAAGCGTTTCAATAGTGTCATCTAGAACTCAAAATCATTCTCTCTCTTATTCTGTCCACAACATTAGCCTCATTCTAAGACTACTTTCTCTTGGTGGTCTTCGGATAACTGTCTGCAAAAGCCAGGCCAAAACACTTCCCTGTTTACTCCCTGCCTAAGATAAAGAACATTTCTCCTACCCATGATAAAACCCTTCTCTTCAGTCTAAGTCAACTTAGTCACGTGTCTCCCTTATGACAAAAGTAGTCACCAGCAAAATATGTATTGGTTTAAATTAGGTTTAGATTTGTCCAACACACTAAACAGAATATACATACTCAGTTTATAAAGGTAGTAAAGGAACTGAATAACTATAATTTAACCCTGCATTTTATAAAGAAATTGAAGAGGAAACCACGTGGTCTAAAACACAAATGCCATCCTGTTAGATAAGCATTGAAGGCATCTGGCTTGTCAGAGGCTAATCCAATATGGCAACAAGAAGTTCTGTTGGTGTCCCTTTTCATTGTCTTCCATGGTCCTAAATTCTTTCTTTGGAATAAACTAATACTTTGTCAGTCTTCCTCCATTCCCTCCATGTTTGCCTCTAAAATGAGCATTTGGGAGTTTGCCCATTTGGGGATTGCCTTATGGATTCTTTTATACCTATGATCATAAATCAAATTTCAGTCTAAGTCTGTTTACTAAAGGGGAACATAGTTTTCTTATAATAATGAACATTTTAATAGTTTTGAGGACATTTGTCTTTTTCTAAAAAAATTTTTTATTGGAGTATAGCTGATTTACAATGTTGTGTTAGTTTCTGCTGTACAGCAAAGTGAATCAGTTATACATATAGATACACCCACTCTATTTTAGATTCTTTTCCCATATAGGTCATTACAGAGTACTGAGTAGAGTTCCCTGTGCTATACAGTAGGTCCTTATTAGTTATCTGTTACATATGGTAGTGTGTATGTATTAATCCCAATCTCCCAATTAATCCCTCTCCCTTTGCCCCCCTGGTAACCATAAATTTATTTTCTACATCTGTGACTCTATTTCTGTTTTGTAAATAAGTTCATTTTTTTAGATTACACATATAAAAGATATATGATATTTGTCTTTCTCTGTCTGACTTACTTCACTTAGTATGATAGAGGAAATTTGTCTTATAACATTAGACTATGGATGTTATTTGAGGAAACCACATTTGTTAGACTATCAGTGACTCAGTTAAGGTTGTAAACTATGGTTATCACAGAAATAGGAATTTACTCACCAGCTGTGCATTACTTAATCCACTATGACCTCACTGATCCACTTCTAATTAACAATCAAGTATGAATGCTGAAGATTCTCTTAGAATAATATATACATATCTATTAGCATTCCACATTGTGAAAAAGTCATTTTACAAGTAAAATAAATGTTACTCTTAAAGAGTAACTTGAAACACAAGGCAGAAGTTTGATTCTCTACAACACTTTTAAGAAATGCTCTAAAATGCCCAATGCTACACAAAAGCTAAGTAGGATGAAGATTGATACAAGCTAAGTGGATTTAAGGAATTAAAACCAGTCATGACATTACAAATAGTGTTTTGTAAAGAGTTGTTTTCCAACAAATTGTGGAAATATATGCCAGACTGAAAGGAGAGAGTATTGAGGAAGTGCAAGCTCTAGAGGCTGACCGCTCCTTCAGGACATTCAACATCGATGGGAAAGAGGTTGTATGAGGGAGGAGTAGAACTTTTCTTGTTGTTGTTTTTGTTTGTTATATTGTGTTTATTTTCATTTAGGGAAGAATATATTATGTATTTATGCTTTGGATAACAAATGGGTCAGTTTATTCAAAAGGTTGAAGGTTTACCAGTGGAAGGAAATAATTTATAGAGGAATAACTGGATGGCAGAACCTGAATTTATAATTTGCACATTGTGGATCACTGATATATGTGAGCATGCTTCTCCCACAATGTGACTCAGGCCACATATTTGTTTTAGCAATAACAGGAGAAACTACTTCATGCATAAAAAAAGAGAGAAAGATGTTGAGTCAATATACGAAGTAGTTTATTATAGAAACTAGGGAAGATGAGTGAGTTCATATTGCCTGACAGCAATCTTTCCAGGAAAGTACAAGTTAATGTCATCAGCTGAGAGTGAAGCCTCCAGTGAAGATGTTGATGTTTTTTATTTATTCCACTATGTACAAATGCTTTACAGATAATTATACTTCTTACTTGATTAGGTGTGAGAACTTAAAACCAATACCTAGTACCAGTTGTAATGCAACCTAGTGTAATCATGTACCATATCTTTCTAGCTCTAATTGATCAGATTCTTTTGCTATGTTTTCTTTTTTCCTTTTTTTTTTTTTTGTATAGCTTAATTGTGCCTGGTTATAAAATGTTTGACTTTCACAAAACCCAGGACAAAGTTTGGTGATTTGCTGGAGAGGGAAGAGTTTAGAGGAAAAGTGACTCTTTAAGAGATTAGTCTAGGTGATGATGACACAGACTTAAACAAAGGGATTGGCAATAGGTCTAGCTTCCAAATATTAGAAAGAACATGAATTTTTACCGAGTTGGAAGTGATAAATACAGGAGCCAACCTCTGGGTTACAGCTTTGAAAATAAATAGTGCTATAAAACCATGAAGAGAGCTAGTGATTATTGGAAGAGAAGGAAGAGGTTAAGAGGTGATCTGATGCTGTCACTTTGGGATATGTTCAGTCCATTATGTCTGCAGGACATACAAGTAGAGATAGCAGTTTCATTAGTATTTTTAATGTAGATCTGGTGTTTAGGAAACAATCTCTGAAGCCAAACATCATTATATATTCAATTACTGAGACGAAAGACAAGCCAATATTGACTAGGAATGACAAATATTGCTTTTTAAGAACAAAGCAGGAAGAGAGAATCCTGCGGGAAGGAAGGAGAGAGATGCATCAGTAGAAGAGACAAAGAGGAAATGGTCTTAGACAGTGGATTATAATTAGCATTTTCTGAGTATTTTCTGCAAGAAACTATTTACATAAATTGTACTTTTATTTGTTCTTACCACACACTTTCAGGATGTTATTACTATCTTTTACTAAAGAAGAAGCTGGACTTCAGAGAGGTTAAGTAATTTGCACAAAGTTATCAATATAGGACCTGGCCACAGCAGAAACCCAGGTCCACCTGAATCCAAAGCCATTTCTTTTCCCATGCTACCAAGCTGCATCTGGGAGATAACTTTAGACCAAAACAATCTTTTGGGTCACTTATGTAACAGCAACTTGGGGATTCCAGGGCAAGTGGGTGTAAAACAATTTATGAGTGAGTTTTCTGCTGGTAGTTTTCCTTTTTTTCAGTCTCCTAAGTCTATTAGGGAGATGGTCCTCCTTTTTGCTTTCCTGGGTTTCCTAATCATCTAGAAAGTCCCTGCTCTATTTCCCCTCACTCCTCGTTATATGACTTTCTCTGTTTCTCTCTCTCCAGGCAGAAGCAGAAAGAAAGACATCTCCATTATTAAGTTACGTGTCTGCTCATCAGCAAAACAAATCCCCATGGCTCTCTGTTTCTAATCAGAAGGAAGTAATTTTCCTTTCTCACCTGACTGATTCTCCAACTTGGCTCTCAGAGCTCACTGCTCTCCAATCCCTCCCTCCAGGTACCCAGTTGCAAGTTTCAGTTAGTGCTACAGTTCACTCATTAAACATTTCACCACTGACTTCCTAAGTCACTGCTACCCAGCGTCCAACTCATTTAAGGCCGTGCCACTAATTTAACCAATTCAGTTAAAAATCAAGCTAAAACTATATTAAACAACCTTTATGAGATTCTAAGATCAGTCCTGTGCTGATCTGAGCAGATAGTAAAATGCCTGCTGACGTAATCATAAAAATAATCACCATCACCTTTATCGTCATCATCATCATCATCACTGCTGCCATACTGAGTACCCTCTAGGTGCCAGACCGTGTGCTATGTACTTCTCAGGCACTGTTCCCTTTAGTTGGTAATGTTTATACTAGATGTGCAATTTAGTTAGTAGGATTCAATACATACCCATACATGTGAGGTTCACATGTCAAACTAGTTTAACACATTAGGTGTTATCATCACTTTACAGATGAGGAAATAAAGTTTCAAAGTTATACAGCCTCTCCAGGGTAGAGCCAGTTTAAAATATGCTTTTCTTTTTTTTTTTAACTTCTAAAGACACATGAAAAGTCAAACCCAAGAGAGCTTGATCTACCAAAAATATCCAGTATACTTGTATCTAGATTTGTTTATCCACTAGGAAAGTTCATGGCATGTATAAGTACAAAATATGTACGAATGTGTAAAGTAATAGCAAGTTTCATTTCCTTAATAAAATGAAAGCAAAGATGAAACACTTAGGAGGAATCGCACTTCTATTTGAATGATCGTGGCTCAAATCACAGTATCTTCTACACTGTTATTAGTCCTTTAATTGTTTGGCCTTGAATCACAAGTTATATGTTACACTAAAACATAACCTCTCTGTCAAAACAAATGCTCAACTTGTAAAGCCAGGCACAAGAGAAGAAATAGAATCCAGGCTTCAACTCAGTGGTGGTGGAACGTATTTTGTTTAAACTAAGCATCTGATACTAAAAATGTTCCTTTGAACAGTTGCTGAAACAGTCAGGGCCACAGATCACCTTGTCAGGGCTCTGACAGGAACGCTGACGTTTAAAGGTGAGTTCCAACTGTTTCCTTAATTTATAGTGTAAGAATTCTGCAGCCACCTGTCTAAGGGAAGCAACCATGCAGGGTTTATTGGTCCCCAAGCACTTTTGACACCCATCTTGTTAGACCGCTTGTACCAATCAGCATTTTTGCTAGAATCTAAGCTGTTATCACCTATTTTTCCTTTTCCCAAACTTTGTGTCAGATAATTTTATCTAAATCTGAATGGGGAAACAAACAAAAATCCTTAATAACTGAAAATCCAATATATCTTGACTTGGCTAATGTTCAAATCATTACTCTATGGCAAAAACTTGTTCTCTTAGGGTTTTAAAGACTTTCACCATAAATAAGCGTTGTAGGTCTTATATAAAATTTCAGCCAACTTACCAACCATATTTTGAATGCTGTTAATAAATCAGGCATCCCTGACTATAACCTCATTTTCCTCCCATTGCATAGTATTCACCAGATATCTTTCTCTTGGCTCATCCATTGATGTGTTGCCACTTACGAGCTATGTCAACAAGGTCAAGACCTGACAAAGTCTAAAAAGACTCAACTGAGCCAAGCCTCATATTTAAGCATCAGAAAAATAGATCCAATTATACCCCCCAGGGTCATCTGAGAAAATTAAATCCAATAAAATATTATATAAAACCTCATAGCCAACTGCCTGGCCTTTGGTAAGTGCTAAAAAATGTTCTTTTCTTTTTTCTCTCCATCTTTACTTTTCTCTTTCATTTACTGATATAGAAAAGAACTCTCAGGTGGGACCTAATAGGAACTAAATAATTCATACTCATTCTTTAATTTACTTATGGGTCACAGGTTGATCACTTGCCACTTCACATTATCATCGTTTTGCTCTCTGGTACTTGGAGACAATACTACTCTTTCTCAGTTTTAAGTTAAGTGTAGCAGTAATCCTTAAGAATATATGCTATATTATCCTGAATGCATTTCCTTTTAAATTTTTTTCTATTTGTTTTGATGTTTGCTTGGTTTATCTTGTTTTGAAAAAAAAACTATTGCAAAGTGGAAAACATTACAGAAAAGAAATACTGAGTTTTGTGATCTGGGAAATATAGACAGAAATACGTGTGAATATTTCTGAGTTATCGAAGATAACCTTTTTCTCTCATATGAAACATCTTTAACTCATATGGTGCACACTTTCATCTTCTATTATTTAAAGTGTTCGTGGTAAGACTGGATGGAAAAGGGGTGGAGAGAGTCATCAATCATACTTCTCTTTAAGATGGATTCCTTTACTCTATTTTACACTTTCAAAGAGTAGAAGGAAGAGCTTGTTATATAGCCAAGTGGGATACCTTTCCACAAATGCTTCAAATAGTTATATATATATATATAAAAGTTAAATGTTTCCCATACATCTGAATCTCAATGCATTCTACATGAAAACACTTTTAGCAGTCCTTATGGATAGGTTAACTGAAGTAAAAGATATTAGACACTCTGTTTAAGGCAGAGAGATAGAGTCCTCCCGTGAATATTTGATAACAGTGTTATATTACAAGGCTTGGGCTAGCATCTGCTGAGTATTAGAAAAGTGAACCAAGTGGGAAGAATAACATGAATGACTTTCATGTTGATTGACAGATTGATTGATTGAGTTTTGTACCTAGATAGCTCATGTAACCTTGATTTCTTCATCCATAAATTGAAACAAATTATGCCTGTCTATCAAAAGCAATCATTTCTAAAATCAAGTTTGTTTTTACTGATGTAGATTACTTGGAGATCTTTACATTAATTTTTTTAAAGTTATCTTCTCTTATTAATGATAATCATAGTCTTCTAGCAGAGAAAAAGTTCAATTTGCCTCCTAAAGTGTAAGAGAGAATGAGTGACATTTGGACCAATACCAATTTGCTTCTTGAGGTGTATATATTATTCTTAACAGACTACTGCTAAAAGTTCAGGATCATTGCAGGCACTAAATACATGACATTATAACAGAATACTAACCGGTACGACAAAGTGTGCAATAAATATGCATTAAAAATAAACAAAAACAAAACTTGTTCTTTAAAGCCAGGGCAAGGAAATTGAAAACCTGAAAGAAAATAGAAAGGATGAAAGAAAACTATATTTTAATTAATTATCAGTGCATTTCTAGGGGCTATGGTAGCATTACACATACTTCTATCTAATTTAGCTTTTTAACTATTTCACATATTTTACCTCACTTAGCCATTTTACTGTTTAAGAAAACTAAGGTTCATTTAATTTTATTAGTTGTCAAGGATTCACAGTTACAAGATAGAGTGTAAGATTGTCTCGTAAATTCTATGCAGGGTTCTTTGTCCCACTTTGTGTTATATAAAACTCTCTCCTAGAAGGATGGTTGATAACCAGGGAAGGATTTGCTCTATGTTTCTCCTGATAATACAGCTGAGTCAATTCAATATGACAAATTTTAATGAAAGGGCTGGTTTGTGCTTGCGGGGGTTGAGTGACATCAGTGAACAAGACATATGGAGAGAGAGAAAAAAACAGCAATAAACGTGGTAAATGAGTAAATGTATAATGTAATATAAAAGAAGGTAATAAGTGCTATAAAATACATAAAATAGAGTAGAATAAAAAGGATCAGACCTAGATAGACATTTCTCCAAAGAAGATATACAGATTGCCAACAAACACATGAAAGAATGCTCAACACCATTAATCATTAGAGAAATGCAAATCAAAACTACAATGCGATATCATCTCACACTGGTCAGAACGGCCATCATCAAAAAATCTAGAAACAATAAATGCTGGAGAGGGTGTGGAGAAAAGGGAATCCTCTTGCACTGTTGGTGGGAATGTAAATTGACACAGCCACTGTGGAGAACAGTATGGAGGTTCCTCAAAAAACTAAAAATAGAACTACCATATGACCCAGCAATCCTGCCACTGGGCATATACCCTGAGAAAACCATAATTCAAAAAGAGTCATGTACCACAATGTTCATTGCAGCTCTATTTACAATAGCCAGGACATGGAAGCAACCTAAGTGTCCATCGACAGATGAATGGATAAAGAAGATGTGGCACATATATACAATGGAATATTACTCAGCCATAAAAAGAAATGAAATTAAGTTATTTGTAGTGAGGTGGATGGACCTAGAGTCTGTCATACAGAGTGAAGTAAGTCAGAAAGAGAAAAACAAATACCGTATGCTAACACATATATATGGAATCTAAAAAACAAACCAAAAAAATGGTCATGAAGAACCTAGGGGCAAGACGGGAATAAAGACGCAGACCTGCTAGAGAATGGACTTGAGGATACAGGGAAGGGGAAGGGGAAGACGGGACAAAGGGAAAGAGTGGCATGGACATATATACACTACCAAATGTAAAATAGATAGCTAGTGGGAAGCAGCCGCATAGCGCAGGGAGATCAGCTCGGTGCTTTGTGACCACCTAGAGGGGTGGGATAGGGAGGGTGGGAGGGAGGGAGACCCAAGATGGAATAGATATGGGGATATATGTATATGTATAACTGATTCACTTTGTTATAAAGCAGAAACTAACACACCATTGTAAAGCAGTTATACTCCAATAAAGATGTTAAAAAGAAAAGGACTCTATTGAACTATTAATTGTACAGAAAATTCTATCTGTTATTTAATTTATTTAGATTTTTTATTTTGGTTTTATTTTTCCTATTTTCAATTTTCTTCCCCAAACTACAATATAGTGGACAAGTTATAAGTACATTACAGTAATTTTATTAGAAAGGTATAAATCAATTCTTTACAAGTACACTCTGATTTTACAATGAAACTTATCCCAATTTAAACTTTTATAGATTAATGGAGGTGTAACTGATATGAAATAAACCACACATATTTAAAGTATATGATTTGATAAGCTCTGAACAGGTATATACCCATGAAGCTACCAACAAAACTATGGTAATGAACATACTCATCACCTCCCAGAGTTCCTCATGACTCTTTTTGGCCTCTCCCTCCCATTCTCCCTCACACTTCCAGTTCACGCCAACCAACTACTGATCTACTTTCTGTAACTACAAATTATTTTGCATTTTCTAGAATTTTAGATGTCCTTTTTTTTTTAAACGGAACTATACTATACACTTTTCTGCTTTTATTTTCATTCAGGATAATTACTTTGTGATCATCCATGTTGCTGCATGAATTGATAGTTTCTTCCCTTTTATTACTGAGTGGAATTCCATCGTAGAGATACACCACAGTTTCCTGATGCATTCTTGTGTTTATGGCCATTGGAATTGTTACCAGTTTTTGGTTATTACAAATAAAGTTGCTATGAACATTTATGTACAAGTCTTTGTATGGACATATGCTTCATTTCTTTTAGGTAAAATCTCTAACAATAATCATGTGTTTTTAATTTTTCCTTGCAGTTCTATCAGTTTTTGCCTAATGTATTTTGAAGCTCTGTTATTAAGATGTTAAATGGTTAGGATTTTTATGTGTTCTTGCTGAATTGACCACTTAATTATTATGAAATAAACTTCTTTGTCTCTGATAATATCTTTGTTCTGAAATATACTTTGCCTGATATTGTATTAGTTTTCTAATCATGCACAACAATTGACCACAATTTTAGTGACTTAATACAACATCCACTTATTATTTCACAGTCTCCTTGTGTCAGCAGTCCAGGCATAGCTTATGTGGCTGCTTTGTTCAGAGTCCAAGGTGTTGGCTAGAATGGGCTCCATCTGGAGGCTTAACTAGGAGAGAATCCGCTCCCAAGGTCATTCAGGTTGTTGGCAGAATTTATTTCCCTGCAACAGTATGACTGTAGTTTCTGGCATTTTGCTTAGTGTAAGCTAGAGGCTATCTTTGTGTCCAGGAGGCTGCCAACCTTCTCCCGCATGGCCACTCATTTCATCAAGCCTTCACGGGGAGTCTCTCTCTGCAGGTAGGGCTTTGTACTTCCACTGATGAGGCAGACCCACCCAGGAAGGTCATCCTTTCACTTACCTCAAAGTCATAATGATTACTTACATCTGCAAAATTCCTTCATGTCTGACATTTTCTGTTTGCCAAGGCAAGTTACAGGTCCTGCCTACACTCATGGGGAGGAAATTATACAGGATGCAAACATCAGGGGGTGAGGATCACAGGGCAACTCAAAGGTTTGTCAACCACAGATACTAATGGAGTGACTCCAATTTCATTTGATTAGTGTTACTTAACATATTGGGTTATTTAACCCAATATGTTATTTTATATTTATATTTAACCTATACACGTCCTTACAGTTAAAGTCTTTTGAGGTTTTTTGCTTGTTGGCTTTTGTTGTTGGTGTTCAAGGCAGCATATAGTTGGATCTTGGTTTTTCGTGTGATCTTATTATCTCTCATTTTTAATTGATACATTTTGACCATTTACATTTAATATGATTATTGATAGGGATGGGTCTAAATTCACCATCTTGCTATTTATTTTCCATTTATTTACTTGTTCTTAGTTCTCTTTTTTTCTTTCTTTTTGATTATCATGATTTTATTGTATCCGCTGTTGGCTAATTATCTATTACTCCATACTTTTTTGAGCAATTGCTTTGGTATTTATAGTATATATTTCTAATTTATTGTTGTCTACCTTCAAGTAATATTATACCACATCACACATAGTATAAAACCTTACAACAGTATACCCCCATTTCCCCTCTCCCAGTCTTTTGCACTGTGATATGTATCTTACTTCTATATATTTACAAACTGCATTTTACCTCTGGTAACATTTCCTTACACCTAAAGGTCTACCTTTAACATTTGTTGTGGAGCATGTCACTAATTCTGACTTTTTCAGCTTTTTAATATATGATAAAGTCTTTATTTTACCTTTTTTTAAAAAGATGTTTGCTTGGTATACCTTTTATGTTGAAAGATGTGCTCTTTCAGTACATTAATGTTGCTCCTCTGTTTTCTTGCTTACATTGTGTCCATCAGGAAGTCTGCTGTCCCTTTTATTTTTGTTCTCCTGTACATATCCACCCCACCCCACCTCTATCCAGTTACTTTCAAGAGATTCTCTTTATCACTGATTTTAAGTTGATTATGTAACTTACTTTCCTTTTTTCTTTCTCTCTTTATTTCTCTTTCCCTTTCTCCCTTCCTTCCTTTCTTCTCTCTCCTTCATCTCTTTCTCTCTCCCTTCCTCTCTCCCTTCCTTCCTTCCTTTTGCTTACTGGGCATCTTAGATCTCTTGGGTTATGTCAAGCAAGTAACTCCTGCTGCCTACCACCAGGAGCAGCAGTGCCAGGATATCTACCCACTGCTTGGTTTGCAGGTAGCAGACTCACCATGAAAGACACAAATCATACAGGCACTGGATGGAACAACACCTCACTCACATGGAGAAGAGACAGAGCAACATCAACTTCTATAGTGAGTGTTGGTCCCCCACGTCCAACAGGTGTTGCCCCACAGCCAAGGCAAGGAGATGGTCTGCATGCACCCCTCTTGTGCTGTAGGCAAAGGATGCCATTCCTTCCCCACCAGGAGCAGATAAAGCAGCAGGGTTGGCCAGGTGCCATACGACACATTATTTAAGCAAAACCAAGAAGTATATGTCAAACCTGGAACAGGGAAAGATATTCCCAAACAAGGCAATATGCCCAGCGCAGGCTATGAGGGCTCCTGACTTCCATGTTAGAAGATATTTCAGGCCCAAGGCACACTCTCATGCAGCCAAGCTAGGGCTGAGCAACCTGCACATGTCTGCCTTTCCCAACAGCTTGTAGCTCTAATCTGACTTAGAAAAATTTCATCCAGTATTCCTTTATTTTGCACCCCATTTTCAGAGACTCCAATTACATATAAGTAGGCCTCCTGAAGTTTTCCTACAGCTTATTGATGTTTTATATCTTCTTATTTATGTGTTTTTTTTTCTGTGTTTTAATTTGGATATGCTCTTTGCAAGTTTAGTAATTTTTTTTCACCTTTGGTAGTGTCTACTTAATCTTATTTAGTGTATTTTTTTATCTTAGACTTTGTATTTTTCACCTCTAGAGGTTTAATTTTTTTCTTTTAAAATATATTTCATACCTCTACTTAACATGCTCTATCTTTTCTGTACCTTCCTGAACATATATGATAGTTATAATAAATGTTTTCAAAGCCTTGTTTACTATTTCTATCATCTGTGTAATTTCTCAGTGATTTCTAAATCATTGATTTTTCTGCTTATATATATCATATTTCTGCCTCTCTTCTATGCTAGGAAATTTTTTATTAGATGCTAAAGATTGCAAATTTTGCCTTTTTGAGTGTTGCATAATTTTATATTCCTATAAATGTTCTTGAATTTGTGCTGGGGCAAAACTAATTTGCTTGGAAACAGTTTGTTTTTAGGCTTTGCATGTGGGAACACAGCAACTTTTAGTCCAGGGCTATTTTGACTCCCTATAGAGGCAATACCTTTCTAAGAACTCTCTGTGAAACCCTATGGATTATAAGATTTTCCACTTTGGCCAGTGGGGGCTTGAACTTTTCCTGGAATTGTTTCCTCTGCTTCTTTCAGTTTTTTCTTTTCTGGTCTCAAGAGTTCTCATATACTCCTTTGTTGATCAGTAGTCAGCTGAAAACTAGAGGTGGACCCTCTGCCCTTTTCAAGAAGTTTCTTTCCATGCTTCTCTGTTCCCTTTAGTACTCTACTCTGTGGATTACAGCCTTCCGACCCCACTAGATTCTAAGGTACCTCTCCTCAACTCAGGAAGGCTGCCAGACTTGGCCTCAGTGCTCCCTTCCTGCATGTCAACCTCATCCCTCTATGTGGGCAGCAGCCCTGGGCAATCATAAGGCACAAGTCATTTGTCTCTTCTCTCTCAGGGACCACTTTTCTGCCTTGTCTGATGCCTAATGTATGAAAATCATTGATTTTTTTGGTGTTATTTTTAGTGGTTTTAGACAGGAATATAAATTGATTCCTATTATTCTATCATGGCTGAAAAAAGCCCCGCCCCTCCATTTAAATTTAAAGGTTTATTTTTCTTTTCCTTGAAACCTGAAAATAAATTAAAATACCAGTCTTGGGGCTTGCCTGGTGGCGCAGTGGTTGAGAATCTGCCTGCTAATGCAGGGAACACGGGTTCGAGCCCTGGTCTGTGAGGATCCCACATGCCGCGGAGCAACTAGCCCCGTGAGCCACAACTACTGAGCCTGCGCATCTGGAGCCTGTGCTCCGTGACAAAAGAGGCCGCGATAGTGAGAGGCCCGCACACCGCGATGAAGAGTGGCCCCCACTTGCCACAACTAGAGAAAGCCCTCGCACAGAAACGAAGACCCAACACAGCAAAAATAAATAAATTAATTAATAAAATACCAGTCTTGCAATGTTTTAGAGTCACACAAATCTCATGACATTTTAGGTATTATTTACAGAATCTTGCTAATTTTTTTGCTTCAAATCATGTTGTAAATTCTAATTCACTATAAAAACTTGATAGAAAACTTTAGGTTTTGATTTTATTTGATTGCTCTATATTCAAATACATGATAATAATTAACCATAGTACTAATGCATATTCTGGTCAAAATTAGTTGACATTCTTGAACAGAAGGCATGCTTAAACATTCTATAGAGATAAAATTTTTAAAACTTAAATGCAATATTTTTTCATGGACAGTTATGACAAAGTGGAGCAAGAAACTCACTTTGGGGGTTGCACATTTTGAATAGATATGTAAGCATCATGGAGGTAAATATTTAATAACCTTGAGCTATAATGACTATCATGATATATACAATGGGCCTGTGTACTTTAAGCACAGTATTTTTTACAGCTCAACTGAATCCTCTCTCTCTCTCTCTTTGTGTTTTTTTTAATTTATTTTTATAATGTGTCCTAATTTGCTTCTTTTTACTATGTAGGGCATCATGACTTGGGCAAATTAAAAGTTTTCATGATGGCATTGTGACAGATAAGAACTAGCAGGTCAGTTGCCTGGTGAAACACCAACTGAATGTCAACACCCTTATGATCCTAATAAGAACAAATGAAACAAAAGATCATCACACAGAGCATCAGAACCAAATTGTAATGGACATCCTGTGATCAATGATGACCGTGGGGAATACTAAAACAAGGAAAAATTAACAACATGACTGATACCAGGGATGACAGGTATCAACAGATGTTTGCCCCTGGCAGAATGAGAGTGAGACTCAGAAACAGAATTTCTGTAACTCTGACCATTTTTCAGCTCCAACATCTACCTATTAGCTAAATTATCAAGAAATGGTTTACCCTAAATCATGGTACACTATAAAGAAATTAGAATACTATGAATTTTTAATACAAAGAGACAGCTATAGGAAAATAAATTATGTGACTTAGAATTTTTACAATAAGGAGAATAATAATAACTTTGATCATTATTAAAAACCTTTGTTGAATATAAATGTTGATTTATAGACTAGGTTGCCTGAATTGAGTTTAGCATTCAATATTTAGTATTTATAATAAGTTTGGAAGGCAGCTAGACTAAGAAGATATTGACTCTGGAATTATACTATTTTGTTTCAAATTCTGGCTCCACTATTTTCTAGCTGTGTGAACTTGGGGAAATTATTTAACTGTTCTACGGCTGAATTTCTCTGTTTTTAAAGGAGGATCTAAACTATATCTATTTTAGAGAATTGTTATGTAGATTCAATTAGATAATACAAGCAGATCTCTTAGAGAAATGTTTGGCATATTAGAATATTTATTGCTTAAAATAAAGCAATAAAAATTGTTGCTGGATAAAAAATTATCACTCAAAAAAAAAAACCCTCTGTGACAGTAAGAAAAATAGAATGTAGGTCAGATTATATAATCTTAAATACAAACACACACACACAAACAAACAAATCCAAATGGCATTTTTAGATATAAACAGAAATGCTTAGAAAGATTTCTAGTACTATATAATATTCTAAATTAATTCATAATTAGAAGGGCTACCATTATCAGTACAAGATGACATAATTGCAAAAAATAAGATGATCTTTCATTCCTTCCTTTCTTTCTATTCACATTTGAAGAATAATTTCAAAAAGATTTGAATAAATATATTTTTAATGATTTCCAATAGTATACTCAAAATACAAAGTGATCTTAATTGTTAAGGGGAAAAAAGTTATGATTGGTCCCATAACCAATGAAATGTTTTGTGAAAACATTAAACATACTCTTATTGTTGGTTATCAGTGTACAGGGAAATTAACAAAAATAATATATATTTAGTACACCTTAAAGAAAAACATTAGAAACGTTGAGAATTAAAATGTTTTACGTCCTTGTAAAAAACTTATTAAGAGTAGTTTGAACAGTGCTAGCCTTCTGATTATGTAACTTAGGATATGAAGTGAGGCAAATCTCTAAGTTTGGATCAACTTCCAACATTTTATTCTCTGCATTTTCAGTGTCATGAAATATCTCTGAATTATTTTAATGGGAAATTTTCTCCTGTGTCACTTCCTCTGGGACGTCTACATCCTTTTCTTCACAACCACCTTCCTCATTATGTCTAATCACTTCTGCATTTTATCATGCAATTCTTAAAGTATCTCCCTGTGTTAGGAACTATTAATACTCTGATTTTCTGGGTGAAGAAACTGAGGCACAGAGATATGAAGTAACTCCCAATGTCACAATTAGCATAAGACAGAACCTGCTTCAGACTCCAGCAGTTTAACCCTCTAGCAGGGCTCCACCTGCTAACGCTTTGGATAATCTGGGTGATTAAAACGTCAACACCGGGGCCTTGCCCCAGACCAATCAACTTGGACTTTTTAGAGATGAAGCTCAAAAGCTTCTCAGCTGAGTCTAAGGGGAAGACGTGGTTGATAGTTACTGCTTTGGGGCCTCCCAAAGCATACCCAATAAGCCTTAACAGCATTGAAAAACAAAAGATGAAAACAGACTATTCTGTAAATGGTGTTAAAACAATTGGAAACAAATAAATTTGATCTCCATTTCACACAATTACCCTCAAAAATTCCCAATGGTTTAATGACTCAGTGTAAGAACTGTCACTATATAGTTCAAATACAAAAAGAGAATAGGTATATATATCCATGGTTAGGGTAGGGTAGAGAGAAAAAGACCAGGTTAAAAAAAAAAAATCGACCAAACCACAACATTGAAATGTTGTCTGCAAAATAAAACTCAAATCATTGAGCACACACTACTTTTTGTTATCACATCGTCACTACATGCACGATTTTCTCAATCTTTGTCTTCCAGTCTTTGTCGTGAAGATATGCTCTAGGTAAAATAGCCTATTAAGGTATGTCCCCTGGGGATTGGTTTCAGCTGGCCCACATCATGCCGCACTAAACTGTATCAAGCAGTGTTTAAACACACTAGGAATACTGTGAATAGATTTTTGGTTATTTAAAAGTTCTGCAATTTGGCAGTCAATTTTAAAACTAGTTTTTCTTTATTCTAAGAAACCTCAAATGGCATCAATAAGGCTTTTTAAATATTTTTTGAGTAGAAAAGTATTTTGTTCTGTACTATTCTTTGATCAATCGTTGTGAACTTTCAGCTTTTAAAATTTTTTATAATATTCATTCTTGACAAAATGGTGCCCTTGTCAGCATCTCTAGAAGAAATCAGTATGAGTAATGGAGAAGAATATGTTCGCTGCAGTTACTATAGTAAATGATGGGTTGGGATCTTGTTTAATAATTTCTCAATAATTGATTAGTCATACATAGTTGGTATAAATAATATGTGAGAATGCTCTTAGCAAATATCACAGAAAATATGGAATCTCTTGTCGTCACATCTTTACATTACACTATGGACTGTAAGTAGCCTATATATTTCAGTAACGAGGCTGAAAGACATCCTTTATTTTTATAGTTTTGTTTTTAATTCCAGTCAATACTGTGAAAGGAAAAAAATGCTCCAGTAAGCTCTATTCTATAACTAAAGCAAATCTTTGGACAAACGAAATTATATTGAGAATTACCAAGTTTAATATAAAGGCAGTAGTTTACTTTGATTCAATAACATTTTGATTAGTCTCTAAATGATACTGCATTATCAACTTTAGGCAGTGGCTTGAAATATTTTTGTCTATTTCAACACACCTGCTAGTTGATAATTACATGTATGGCTCACTCCAGTAGGCAGACCAAGATTTGTTTTTCAAGTCTGCAATAAAGATAAAACTTATGAGGTAGTTGTGGGAAATTCATGCCAAACTAAAAGCCAATGCCCTCTTCTGCCTCTGAGATTAAGAACCAAATCTTTAGAACACATAAGAATGAGCAAGACAGATAATCTGTGCTCAAGGAACATGTAAACTATCTCACAGTGCCTCCCAGGTGACTGCTGGAAGTATTGATCCTTGGAAAATGTCTTACAGTCCAGTGATTTGCACTGGGAACCAAGTAATGCTAAGGAGACTGCTAAACTGGGATGTTTATAAACCCGAGGCGATGAATGCACTGGGGATGCAAAATAACCATGAAGTCAATTCTCGTGGGATTATAGTCTTCCAAAACCCAAGGCAATTCAAAAGATCAATTCACCCCAACTTTCTGTTTTACAAATCAGGAACCACAATAAAGCGAGTCCAAATAATTTGTCTAAGGACACACAGCTAAATAAATGGCAATGATAGACTACAAACCAGACGCTTCCATTCAAGCATTCTTATTAAAATTTCTCAACTCACAGCTACCCTGTGAATGAGTCATCTACTACGTCAGTCATGCTATCTTAGAACAAGCAACCAAGAACAAAATGCAGCTGTGAAAACCAAAGTGCAGCTCTGCCCATCCCAGTCACTGTCAAAGGCTTCTACTGTTTTCGGCATATCAATCATAGCTCAATAAAGCTGTTTTTTTTTTCAATGTTTTCTATTTGGTAGGAAAATCCTATATTATTAGTCTGTTACATTTTTATATCAGACTTATTACCATGTGCTTATTTTACGTGAGATAATAACTGATAATTTATTGATGGTTAACTATGATCCAGGCACCATTCTTACTACAAATAATGTCTCATTAAATAGTCACCAACAATAACTTGAGGAAGAAATATGTAAAACCTATGAAAGGAGGACTCATTATTGTAAAGAAATGAAACCTTCCCAAATTAATTTATAGGCTTAATGAAATAAAATACTAATCAAAACCCCAAAAACCTAAAGTTCATCAAAAATAAGCAGCTTAGAATAGAAAAATATTTTTATTTTTTAATTTTTTATTTATTTTGGCTGTGCTGAGTATTAGTTTCGGCACGTGGGATCTTCATTGTGGTATGTTTAGTTGTGGCACGCGGACTTCTTAGCTGCGGCATGCAAACTCTTAGTTGCAGTATGCATGTGGGATATAGCTCCCAGACCAGGGATGGAACCCAGGCTCCCTGAATTGGGAGCGCAGAGTCTTACCCACTGGACCACCAAGGAAGTCCCATAGGATAGAAAAGTATTTTTAAATTAAGCATTTTAGTTTGAGATAATTGTAGAGACACATGCAGTTGTAAGAAAAAGAGTGAGATCCTCCGTATCATTTACCCAGTGTCTTCCAATGGTAACTTCTTGAAAAACAATAGTACAATATCACAACCATGATACGAACACTGATAGTCAAAATATAGAACATTTCTGTGATCACAGGGGTCCCTATAAAAGTGCTGAACTTTGATAGCCACATCTACTTCCTTCCTGCCAGCCATTTTCAAACATGACAACCACTAATCTCTTCTCCATCTTTATAATTTTTGTCACTTCAAGAACGTTATATGAATGGAATCACACAGTGGGTAACCTTTTGGCATTGGTCTTTTTTTTCACTCAGCGTGGTTCTCTGGAGATTCATCCACTTTTTTATGTTATTTTTTTTAACTGTCAAATTATTTTTCAGGGTGGAGGCGTCATGTTAAGTAAAAAAGGCATGTTATTAATTATAAATACTCTATTGCATTCCCACTAGCAATGTATGAATGGCCAAGTTTCCCTGCATCTTCACTGGCAACTGATGTCACAATTTTTTTTTGCCGTTTTGTTAAGTGTGTGGTGACATCTCATTGTGCTTTTAATTTGCACTTCCCAAATGGCTAATGGTGTTGAATGTGTTTTCATGTGCTTATTTGCCATATGCATATCTGGTAAAATATCTCTTCATATATTTGGCTCATGTCCTAATTAGATTGTGTCTTTGCTGTTAAGTTTTGAGACTTTTCCATATATTCTAGATTCTAGTTCCTTGTCAGATATGTAATTTGTGAATAATTCCCTTCTAGTCTGTAGCTTGTCATTTCAATCTCCTCATGGAATATTTTTTAAAGCAAACTTTTTAACTTTGCTGAAGTCTAATTTACCTAGTTTTCCCTCTAAAGATAGTTTTTGATGTCAAACCTAAATAATTTTTGGCCTACCCCTAAATTCGGAAGATTTTCTTAAGATTTTTTTTCCTAAAAGTTTAATAGTTTATGGTAACATTTAAATCCATAATTTATTTTAAATTTCTTTTTGTATAAAGTGTGAGACTTACATCCTGCTTCTTTTTTTCTGCCTATGGATGTCCAGTTGTTCCAGCACCATTTGCTGAAAAGTCTTATTCAGTTGAACTGCGTTTGCACCTTTGTCAAAAATCAATTGAGCATATCTGCGTGGGTCTATTCCTGGATTTTCTATTCTACTTTTTATTATTGATTTTTGTGTCTACACCTGTGCCAAAACCACGTCTTGACTATGGTAGCTATGTAATAAATCTTGAAACTGAGTACTGATTCTGTCCATGTTATTATTCTTTTTTAAAACTGCTTAAACTATTACAGTTCTTCTGTCTTTCCACTGTTTTAGAATAATTTTGTCTATATTGAAAAAAACATCTTGCTAAGACTTTGATAGAAATTACATTAAATTAGCATATCTATTAGGGGAAAACTGACATATTTACTATGCTGAGTCTTCCAATCCACAGTATTGCTTTCTATTCATTTATTCCTATATTTAAACTACCATTAAGAATCATGTTTCTGAAGAATCTTCAATGACATGGAAAATGCTTAAGCTGTCATGTAAAGTAAAAAAAGGCATGTTATTAAATTATAAATAATCTATAAACTAAATAGTGGAAAAGATAATATGTTATGCATTGACAATTTTCAAAGAGAAAAGAACATTCCAAGTGTTAATAAGAAATTTTATATTTAGATTTTATTATGGTTATATGAATGGTCTCCATTATATTATTCTCCATTCTTTAAGCTTTTTTGATATTTTTCCTTTTTAAGAATATTAATATTACTGATTTTATAAACGTGTAGATCAAATACTTATCCAAAATGTGCTCATAATACAACTAATTATTTATAATTATATCCTCTATGCCTGTCATGATATCCTCTATGCCTGTCATGATACCTTTCAGTATCAAAGTATTGAGGAAAGTTTTATACAAATGAGTAAAAACATGAAGCTTTATACTAGAATATTTTCTATTTCTATAGTATGATTATACCTAATTAAAATTATGTTTTCTTTCAGAACATACTTCTTATATGTCTACTACTGACCAGTGCTATTGCCATTCACAGTATTTTCCTTAATTCTTATTAAATATCTAAAAGATTATTTCATTATCTGAAGGTGTCAGGAAATTCCCGTGAAACTACTCAGATTTTAGTTGTAAAACATAGTTTTATCTCTAGGATATCTGATTCCAAACTTAGGGACATTTTTCCCTAAAATAGACGTAAAGTTTTAAACATACCTGTAAAGAAAATACGGGCAAATTTTATGAGTGATTTAAATTTTCTCCATATTTCTAAGTTCCCTTGCACTGAATGGGGATGGGAAGGATGGAGAATTTTTTATGCTTATATGTTTTATGATATTACTGAAACGGCAAGATACATATAGTTCACAGAATGAGGAATTTAGTTTATGGGAATATGAATTCTTCATGAATAATGCATAACCATGCCATCAGTATTTTTCCATGAAGTGAACTCTTAAGTAATTCAACATAATTCTAGTAATTTTACAATGACAATAATATTGCTATAGATTTTTCTTCAAAGGTACAATTTTAAGATTATATCTGTTGTGTATTGAAAGATCTTCATGACACAAAATAATAAATACTAAGAGACATTTTAGCATTAGTTGTAATTGAAATCACTTGTAGTCTTACTAGGAACATTACTATTAATAAGTGAGTAAAACTCAATTACTGGCAATATTAGCATTTCCCTGTTTAGAATAGTGAGATTTACCATTCGGTATCTGCTTAAATGATGATATAACAAGGTGATCAACATTCAGGGTATGCAGTTAATGAGTTAAATAGACATGTAGGCAATCAACCAACAGGCTGTCTATGTTGTGGGTAATTGTTCAGGCTCTGTAGCAGTACAGCCTGGCTGTGAAGTTCAGTTCCACTACTTTGTAACATTGAGACTATAGTTAAGTCAGGCAACCTTTCTGTTTGCCAGTTCCCTCATCTACAAAACTGAGCTAATCATAATGCCTACCTCAGAAGACTGTTACATTAAATAGCAATAAAGGGGAAATGACTCCTGCATAGAAAATATTCAACAAATGTCTCATTGGATGTTATTATAATACACTGTTGAAGAAATTATCCTATTTTATGAGTTTAAATTAGATGGCTGATAATCTAATCACTGTTTCATATTGACTTTTGAGAGTTTTCTGGGTATAGCATCCCCAGCTGGTCTGTGTATGGGAGGCATTATAAAGACTGCTTAACTTTTGAAGTATGCAACATGACCCACCAAATGAAAGCTTCAGCAACTCATGTGTGCTATAGGAAAAATACTATATAATTAGAGACTTACGAGGTATTTTACCTCTGTAACTGAAACGATTATCTAAACTTATAAAACACTCTTGGTAATGTCTGGCAGAAACTTTCCTTGAAGGACATGTTTTTAAAAGTGCACTGAATGTTAGAATATTTTTACTTCATTTCAAAGTATTTATATTATGCATGTTTTTTTGCTTTAGAAATTGTTCTTAAGAGGGAGAAAAGTCTACATTTAAATAAAAATGGCCTATAAGGTATTTTTCAGAAATATGTTTAAACATGGGACATTCTTCAGAAGAAAGTATTTTGTGATAATTATATTCTCCATGAGTGCTGATTGAACTAATTAAAAATTGCAAGTCTTGGGGCTTCCCTGGTGGAGCAGTGGTTGGGAGTCTGCCTGCCAATGCAGGGGACATGGGTTCGAGCCCTGGTCTGGGAAGATCTCACATGCCGTGGAGCAGCTGGCCCCGTGAGCCACAACTACTGAGCCTGCGTTTCTGGAGTCTGTGCTCCGCAGCAAGAAAGGCCACAACAGTGAGAGGCCTGCGCACAGCAATGAAGAATGGCCCCCGCACGCCGCAACTAGAGAAAGTTGCGGCGTTAAGAAGAAAAAAAAAAAAAAAAAATTGCAAGTCTTATCGAGATTATTTATTGACATCTATTTGGCAGCCTCATTTACTTAACATACCTCAGTAGTTTATTCTTTTATACTCAGTTAAGAATGGTAGCAGTAACGAGTGAAAGTTGATAAATGTTTGATAAACAGATAAGATCATATCTCATCCTTTGTACTTCAGAAAATGAATCAAAGGCTAAGTCCATACACTATAAAATAACCTTTTAAATCACCTAGTAATTTAACTTGTGTTTTGCTTCTATTATCTGGAAATATGCATTAGGTAACAACCATTCAGCTTTCTATTCTAATTGTCTCATCAGTTCAATCTGAAGAAAAACTCCAAGGTTAATTTTTGATTTATTAGTGGTCGTCAGGAGAGATATATTAGGGAACTGCATATGCCAATTCTAGAAATAACTCTATTCAAACTAGGCCCTACACGGGTAAGCTATGAATACGTACTTGGTATTGTCTTCCCAACAAGTGCCTTCTGTATTTCTCTTGTGCCACTCTTAGCTCAAGGCATAGAAATTCACCCAGGGAAATACAATCAGAGAACCAAGAAAGTGAAGAAAATATGGAGTGAAGCAGAGTGGGAAGGGAATTTTAGCTCTGTTTACTAGCTCTGTGGGCTTGAAAAAGAAAATCAGTATTTCTGAATTTTAGCATCTCATTTGCAAACAGAGTAATAAAACTTATCTTGCAAAATTGTGGGCACAGTACATATCAAGGGTATGGAAGGGTTCCTGAGAGGGAAAAACTCAACTCATTATCAAAGTAGAATAATTCTAACAAGCAGAACTATTAAAAAGGGCAATGTATATCCTCATGGATGTGACCATTTATTGTGATTATTGTAATGGGTTTCATGCTTTAAGAAGAGGGCTGCTTCAGTTAGCTCCAGGGATTTTGGAGTCTGATAAGTTTGGGTCAATGTGAATCATGAAATTGACTTAACTATTTATACTTGTGATAAATGTGTAAGGGCCATATATTGTTCCTTTGAATACTTATTTCTCCAATTCTGCTAAATAAAACTAACCAGAAAATTAGAAATTCTCCCTTTTTATTGATGTAAAAATGCCTTTTTTATTCGTACGGAAACATGTAAAAAATAGAATTCTAGAGCATGTAATTGAGAAATCAAGGCACAGATGGTGAACGGCTCAGGCAGTGAGACGCAACGTAAAATGGGAAGTAGATTGGCTTGAATTCATTCCACAATATTTGTAAATAGCTTTCAAAAAGCATTGCAACTGCAGAAAATCAACTGCTTTCTTCAATATTTTATTGACCTTACCTGAGTCATCAGTATCACTACATCTATTAGTTAAATATAACTACTCCTTCTTTCCCTGTCTGCCGACTGAAAAAAAAATCTGAATTATCAATTGCAGACTCTCATGAAAATCAAATCAAACTGTCATAGAAGCAGGTTTGGTAATGTCTCAAACTCTGTTCGAGATTCACCTGTTCAACAACCTTACCCTAGAGGTTTTTCAAACAGACATAATATGTAAACCCCTAGTGAATGAAACGGTTAGGAGCAAGAGGCTCATTTCCAGGAAGAAAACCAACAAACACTGGAGAATATGTTTCTGAATTTGAATAAAATAAACCAGCGGGAAATTGTGGAAACTACTATCATTAACTTATATTGCACTGAGAGAAAGGATATCTAGACCAAATTATCTCTTGACCATGAAATTTCTGAAGAAAGTATCTCATTATTAAAAATGTTAAAATTCAAGATTTTTTCCTATAAAAAGATACTTTTCCTATAAAAATAGTTACTAAACATGGTGGGAGGAGCTTTGGAAAAGCCACCTGAGCTCGTGACCTCAACAAGATGGCAGCATAGGTGGTTCCCGACATAAGCCCTCCTCATAGAAAGGCCAGACAGCAATTAGCCACAAAGGAGGTGCCCTTGGAAATGCCCAGAACCTGGGGGTGAGGCTGAAGCATCTCTTTGTACCACAAACACCAAGAAACACTGTTAGGGGGCTTCCCTTCCCTGGTGGCGCAGTGGTTGAGCGTCCGCCTGACCATGCAGGGGACACGGGTTTGTGCCCTGGTCCGGGAGGTTCCCACATGCCGTGGAGCGGCTGGGCCCGTGAGCCGTGGTTGCTGAGCCTGCGCGTCCGGAGCCTGTGCTCCGCAACGGGAGAGGCCACAACAGTGAGAGGCCCGCGTACCGCAAAAAAAAGAAAAAGAAAAATTAAAAAAGAAACACTGTTAGAAGCGTGAAAGGAGCGGTTGACGCCATTGCCCCTCCCAGAGGCCGGTCCGGCGCTGCCCTTAGAGGGTGCCCCTGCCTACCTGGTCTCCGGTACAAAACAGACTCCAAGGTGACTCCCCAGCTTCCTCAGCGTTTCTGGACGCTTCCCAGGAGACCCGCTAGGGTCTCACCTTCTGGGGACCACTGGCGGAAAAAGCAGGACCGGAACAGCGGGGAGATGGGGGGAGGGGCGCGGCTTGCAGCCGCCGGTGCGGGGATCCCCGTGGATCCTGTTCCTACGCTGCTGGCAGCGAGCACAGGTCCCAGCAGGTGACTCTGCTCATTTGCAGAGCCAAGCCAGTGGCCGCATCTGGCCGGGGAGCTGGGTTGGCAGTTTTGCCGGCTTTGCACACCCAGCCAAAGGGCCGTACCTGCCACGGAGCCCAGTCTGCACTTCCACCCGGACAGGGATAACCCAACCGCTGAGCACAACCTCCAGCCCCAGCTGACCAGGAAGCCTGGCCAGAGACCCTGGGCAGCCCTGGAGCCCATCCTACAGCCCCTAGAAGGCAGAGTCTAGCCAGTAGCCTTGCCCAACCGTAGAGTATGACTTCTGGCCCGACTTGAGCAGGGAGACTGAATAGTCACCCAGGCAGCCTCACAGCCCACCCTATGGTACCGCCTGGTCGCGGAGACCAGCCTTCAGCCCCGCCCGATTTCTGTTCACATTCTGCAACCCTTCTCAGGCGAAGGACCTGGCCAGTGACCTCACCCATTTGTGGAGCTTAGCATGTGGCCTCACCTGACCAAGGGACCTAGCCAGCAACCTCTTCCAACGGCAGACCACAGGCAGAGGACTGCATGGGGCCAAGCCTGCAGCCCCGCCCAACGTGGGACCACATCTGGAGCCCTGACTAATCACAAAGTGCAGCCGGAGGCTGGTACAAAAGTGTAGCCTTGTCTGTGGCCCTGCCTAATGCAGAGTCAAACCTGCTACACCATCCAGCTAGGAAGTACAGTCTGGGGCCTCACATGAAGAGGTGATTGCAGAGCCCAGCCTCCAGCCTACAGATGTGGAGTCCAGACCACAGCACAGCCCTCCCAGGCTCTAGACCTGTGACTCCCCCTGACCAGACTTTGGTGCCATTACCTCCTCCATCCCTACACACAACCCCCTGTTACAGTTTTTTGCTGTACTAGCAAGTGTAGACCAAGAGGCTATACTTGCTAGTTATAGACCAAGCCTAGTATAGGCTTAGTTATTTGATAGAACTAACCACCTTTTTTAAGGAAAACGTTTGAGCAATTTCTAAAAGAATCCATGGGATCAAGTTCCCTTATGTTGAGTTGGGTTTGCCCAGAAAGCTAACTTGCAGTCTTGTGAAGAGCCTAATTACCTTTAACCGGACATTTCCTTTCTTATACTTCATCAGAAAAATATTATCAGGTCACCTTCTTCTTTTCTATAAAAACTTTCCAGCTGAAGGAAATGTTTGAATTAAATTTATTAGAAGTCTTGCTTCCTGCAGCAACCTTAAAATAAAGTGCTGTCACATGTACACAATCAGTCAGGTGGTGGCGGGACACAGGATGAATCAAAGCAGCCTTCCTTCAATTCTCCTATGAAAACAATGTTTAACCAGGAGGTGGGGAGACCCAGGAGAGGTAAGATCCAGGTTATGGTACTGACTGGTTCTTAAGATGAAACTCAGTGTCATGGAGTAAGAGATGCTAAGAATTTCAAACAGATTGAGGGGAAAGCAGAAGGAGCTAGATCCTTATTTTCAGTTTGGAGCTCTGAGGGGACTCCCCTGCATGACACAGGCACACTAGTGAAATCTATGAGGTATTATAGAAATCTGCAAAGATGACCCAAAAGAGAACAGACAAGAGGAAATTTCCTTGCTCTAGCAAGAAAGTCAGCCATCGTCCCTTGCCTTTGGCAGAGACTCAAAGTTAGGGGAGTGAGAAAGCTTTACAGTGAAAAGAGGGAAGGCCCCAGGTATGCTCTGCTTGGAGGTTGTTGCCACAGGGAAGCTGGGAGCAATCTCTTTTGCATGTCTGAGTTATAGTTTTTGAATTTCTACCTACTTCGTTCCACATATATGTTCAAATGAATAATAAGCTACACAATATCAAAACTTGACAGTTCTAACATAGCAGATTGGTCAAAGTTCATACGACTCTTAGCTTCTATTAGAACTATAAAGAGTAAACTTAGGGTAAAATTTTACCTGTGTGGCTGGCAATCTACACAGGAAACAAAAGCTCCATTCTTATTTACAATACATGTAATTCTAAATGTTCAAGAGCAAGCATGGGGCAGAGCAAAGAAATATGACAAATTCACTCCTTAACATGCCACACAGCTGAAGAGATGGAAGCCTTGTGAGTCAGAGGCTTCCTCTCACTTCAATGAGGAATTGATTACTTTCCAATGATCGGCATCTCCAACAGCTGCCTGCCCCACTTTTTTCTTCGATATGAGTAGGAAATACAATCATATTGTATTAGTGCACTAAGGTAATGGAATAGTGAAGAGTAAGTGCTTTATATCGTGAGGTGTTTAATCCCAATAAAGTTTTATTAGCTAAGATGTGATTGTTACTTTTTATTTGAACATTTATGTTGGTATGGCTGGCCCAGTGTTGCCAGATACTTTTTTTTTTTTTTTTTTTTTTTTGCGGTACGCGGGCCTCTCACTGCTGTGGCCTCTCCCGTTGCGGAGCACAGGCTCCGGACACGCAGGCTCAGCGGCCATGGCTCACGGGCCCAGCCGCTCCGCGGCATGTGGGATCCTCCCGGACCCGGGCACGAACCCGTGTCCCCTGCATCGGCAGGCGGACTCTCAACCACTGCGCCACCAGGGAAGCCCAAGATACTTTCATTTTTAATAAGAAGTCTAAAATGTATATTTTTATATTACAGCTCTCTATTTTTATTTATTTATTTATTTATCTATCTATCTATCTATCTATTTAGGCTGCGCTGCAGGTCACATAGGATCTTAGTTCCCTGACCAGGGATTGAACCTGCGCCTCCTGCATCGTAAGCATGGAGTCTTAACCACTGGACCCCCGGGGAAGTCTCACAGCTCTCTATTTTTAAAAGTTGTCACTTTTCTTTAATCTTTTGGTGGCCAAAAATTAGAAACAAACAATAACAAGAACATGTCTGTGTGAGGTAACTAAGGTACCACTTTGTGACCTCAGATCTCATTTTAGGGTATAATAATATTTTTATTATTTTGTTATAATAAACAAAAATATTTAAACTTAATTTCTAAAAATGAGTTTTGCCTTATATTGAACTGAGTGCATTAAAGAATAATGAACATATAAGTATATAAAAAAATAGCATGAGATCTGCCACATTGATAATCAATATAGTAAGCGTTTCAATTCCGTACAGTACAATAAATTACAATTAAAATTTCAAAAATATATGTTTTAATTTACCTAACATCTAAGTTACTGTTTTCTTGATACAATTTGTCTGTTTAGAGCTTTTCATTGAAGACTGCAACAAAAGAGCTTTAATGTCTCTTAGTTTCTTTCCTTATCAGTCATTGTAAAAATTCAATAGAGTTTTTTAAATGAGCCTTCACTAACAGATTCTAAAGATCATCTGCAGAGCAATTGCATGGGTAGAGATAAGAAGATTCTAAGAAAGAGAAATAAACACTACTCTAAAGTTATAGGAATAAAAAATAAAGTAACACAAACACAGTAAAACAGTCTGGTGGTGGGCACATTTACAGAAATAGAATTCTACAGAAGAAAAGGTCCAGAAAGAGATTACTCTATGTATAGGTATTTGGAAATAATGAAATATGGAGCATAGACTATTCAATAAATGACTTACATATATTTAGGAAACAAAATATAAATAAACATAGAAAATAAGCAACAAGAAAACAAAAAGATCAGTATTCAATAATATACATGTTATTAATTCTGGAAGAAAATATAAAACCATAACACAATATTAGAGAAAGATTCATATTTAAAGGTAACTTTCAAAAAAAGCTGAAATGACTGTCCTCAGATATAGAAATGAACATTTGTGGGCTTCCCTGGTGGCGCAGTGGTTGAGAGTCCGCCTGCCGATGCAGGGGACACGGGTTCACGCCCCGGTCCGGGAAGATCCCACACGCCGCGGAGCGGCTGGGCCCGTGAGCCATGGCCGCTGAGCCTGCGCGTCCGGAGCCTGTGCTCCGTAACGGGAGAGGCTGCAACAGTAAGAGGCCCGCGCACCGCAAAAATAAAAATAAATACATAAATAAATAAAAATGAACATTTGTTAAATGATGTTATTTAACTCATTCCGTGAAGGAACTAGGAAAACATTATAAATAGTTCAAAAGAGAATTCAAAGAATAGACATAAAATTACTGAGTTGTAAAACAGCTCAAAAACCATGAAGAGTTCTAGAATTGAATAACCCAAAAATGTGTTGTACGTAAACAGTAGTGGTAAAATAGCTCAGACATGGATGGCCTTGTATGATCCAGAAAATGCAGTGCTTTTTGGAAACACATTTTTTCCCCCTCATTCTATGATAATTTCAAAGAAAGATTATTCTGAATCACAAATGAAGGCTCTTCTCATTAGATCTGTACTGACTATTTACCCAGCTACAGGAAGAATGTAAATTTACCACATGGCCCTTTTTTAGTTTGTTTTGCTGTAAGTTTCATAAGGAATCTCAGATAAAGATTTTAAAATCATCTTACTAAGCTGTACTGAGGCTAGAATCCAAGCCAAGAACTCTCTCCACCAGGTTTTACCTGTGGTACCTATACATTTAGTTGAATTCTCAGTCCCCAAAATATCCTAAGTTTCCTAAGTCTGTCAGGAAGTGAACTTCCTTACTGACCTCTAAGGCTGGAATTCCTGTAAGCCAGGTACCAGTCCAGCTTTCCTATAGGGCTTTGTGAGCACTGCTCTGTAAATTCAACTTCAGTTGACTTAAAAGTCTCTGGTCATATCTGACTAAATGAGCATCATTCTTAAATATGACATTCCAAGCAAGTCCTTGATTGCAAAATAAATTTTTCCAATTACATCCTCATAAATAAGGGAACAATTTCTTACTGAATCTATGCAAGTAACTATATTGCCATGAAAAGTAAAATTTTTTCATAAGACTTTCAAATTCTGGGATGGGAGGGTCAGACAGAGCATAAGATAATCATTTTAAAATGTTTTATTTTAGCTTACAAAATAATAATTCACTAAATTGTTTTGGGTTATAGGTAGCTTAAAAAGAAAGAGGCCTCCTAGTACATCCAGAAAATGGAACACTAAAGCAACAACAAGAATATTCAAAAGAAAACAAAAACTATACTCAACCCCTATCAGTTTACTCACTCCTATGTAATTAGTTTTTGTTTCATTGCTTGAGTTTGAAGTTTGGCAAAACTGTAACATACCTTGTCGCTTCTTTTCAGACTCATTTTTGCACCAACTATATCTCAAAGCAAATTAAATTCCTCTGTGCAAACTTACAACTTTCTACATCCATTCAGGTTTTGTCCTTCATGCTTCTCTTTCTCATTCTGGAATGGCCAGACACTTTACTCTAGGTCAAAACTTGATATTTTCCCTTAATAAACAAAAACCTACCTCATTATCTTGTATATGAACAGCACTTCTCTGACATTATTGCTCCAACTTTCATTTATGTATACTAATTATAACTTTTAATCAGAGTAACTTTTATTTACAAAAAAACCCCCAAAACCAATAAAATGGACATTGCGAACCTTCTGGTACACATCAGCATTTTAGTAGACTTAAAAGAACTCATGAATACACAAAAACACAAGTTTTTACTGCAAAAACTATTCCTTAAACAATTTCTAAAAGCATCAAAAATGAACATGTTCATTAACAGACTGGCCCTATTGCATAGAAAGTAAGTTCTGAAGATAGAACTTCTTTGTAATATAGAAAAGTTAAAAGCTAATGTACATAAACTTAAAATGTGAGTTAGTAATAAATATTTCAGTATTCTATCTTGCTTATGAATGGCCTAGGTATTCAATTAATATCAATTAATTAATTTAATATCAGTCCAAAACATTGTTAGCTAAAATCTTGGAAAGTATGTCCCAGCTGACATTCTACAAACATAATTAATATTGAAATTGTTAGATTCAGAATAATGATTCAATTTGGTTCAACACAAACTTACATTTTTTTCATAATCCTAAATATAAAATAGCAACTGGTGAAGATCTGGTGTTCACCTCAGGGTTCTGTGAATAAAGGACAGTTCAACAATCATTGTTGCTTTTGTTGTGGTTATCCATTTACAATGCTTGGTGTCAGTCTATTTATCTCTTGTAAAAATAAAATACAGTGTGTGTGTGTGAAAAAAAAAAAAAAGGATGAGACCAAATTAACAATTAGGCAAACAAAGAGCTTTTCTTAAGAATGAATAAAGTTTATTATGTTAGCGTTACTAACCTTGATGTCTGTCCCCTCAATGGCAATGTTCTCCAAATATGTTTGCCAACATATTTTAAATTAAAAGCATGCGTATCTCCCTATACAATTTAAAGTTGCTATCTAAAATTTTAAATAGTTTGACTGGATACATTTTCTGGCATATTGTATATTACATATGTGCTTTAAATATATTTCTATCAAAGTCTTGGGGAAAAAAAAAGAATAAAAGTAGTTAAGTGGAACTTTAAAGAGGAGCATAGATTTGGTAAAATCTGTTTCTATCCAGTGTGTGTTTCTTACATATCAACGGAGGAATTCACAATCCCATGCCCTGTTTGTTGAAGGGTGTTTGTGTTCTGGTACTACTAGATAAAATTCATTTATTTCTTACCACTCCTGGAAAACCTGACTTTTTTTTTAAGATGTGAAATAAAGCCATCTTTATTGAGACTTCCAACCACAGCATAAGGGAAGTCATCCCTAAGGAAAATTCTTTAATTTCAAAAGAAGCCTACCATTGGAATGTCATCCTTTTGCAATAAACAACTGACATCATCTGAAGTGATTCAAAATGGCATTCAAAGAATAATTCAGGGGCTTCCCTGGTGGCACAGTGGTTGAGAGTCCGCCTGCCGATTCAGGGGACACGGGTTCGTGCCCCGGTCCGGGAAGATCCCACATGCCGCGGAGTGGCTGGGCCCGTGAGCCATGGTCGCTGAGCCTGCGCATCCGGAGCCTGTGCTCCGCAACGGGAGAGGCCGCAATGGGAGAGGCCACAACAGTGAGAGGCCCGCGTACCGCAAAAAAAAAAAAAAAAAAAAAGAATAATTCAGGAAAACAGACTTTGGCTTTAACATAGATTCATTTTAGTAAGATTATCAGAAGTCTTCAAGTAGCGATATTACAACTTTATGGGGAGATAGAAAATCAAAACCCTGGTCATCTGTTCAAACAATACTGGGAAGTAGTAACAGTTCTCATGTGACACAGTGATGGATACTCTGAAAAAACTAGAAAAATAGGCAGAATATTTGGTAGGTGAAAGAAAAGTGTTTCCTTGGGGGATAACTAAGGATGACATCTGAAAGTTTTTCACTGCAAGCAATTCTTACCCTTCAAGGTGGGGCATTTTATAAGAAATAAGCTTAATTTTGCTTCTCCCAACCACTATTAAATCTCAACTCTGTGAACATGGGAAGCTTTCACCAATACAAAATCAAAATCAAAATTTTACAAATCAGTTTTGAACATTAAGCAAGTCTAAAACCTAGCTAATAAAAAGAAGCTCTCCAACTGAAACAGCCGAACGTGTTTCCTCTCTGGCTTGTTCTCTTTTTTGTTTTTACTCAGTTTGGAATCAATTCTCTTTACTCATCCTGGGTATTATACTTCTTGTGTGTACCGAAATCTCAGTTTTATTTTTCTTTCAGTAAGCAGATCCGATCCAGAAACCAAAAGGTCAACATCTTGAACAAAACTTTCTCTTTTTTTCCCCAATACATTTTGACAATTGTATTATCTTTTTTCTTATCCAATATAAAAGGATGTCTCTCCTAACTGCTGTTGTGAAGTGTGCAGCTGCTTGGTGAATCATGCCTGATGAAACTGGTTTTCAAGGGTCAATCCAAATAAATTAATATAGTATTACTTACCCGGGAAGTCAAATGAAGGGACAAGTGTAGCTGTCAGTAACACCCTTCTAGGTGAACAGCTAATAGCTGTAACATAATGTATTCTTTTAGCATTCTGTTCTAATTTAGCAGATCAAACCAAGACACACACTTTCAGAAACAAACCCATAATCAATGTAGTATAAAGAAGGTAATAATTAAAAAGTAAATGGTAAGATTAACCACATTATTTTTGTCCTGTGTGTATTCAAATGTTTATACATTAGTTTTCAGATAATGGTAGCTAAATATAACTTGCATATTTTTCCCCAAAATATTTATGTAGCTAAATATAAATTGACTTTTCTGTATTCTCATGTCTCCCTTTAATTAATTTCACCTATCCCTTATTGGAAAAGATATGCACTACTTCCCCAAATTTCCCAGCATCCTTTCAAGTAGTCAGGGGCATGTGACTTGTTCTGGCTATCGGCATTGAGGATAAGTAACGTGGGTCCCTTTTTTTTTTTTTTTATTGCGGTACGCGGGCCTCTCACTGCTGTGGCCTCTCCCGTTGCGGAGCACAGGCTCCAGACGCGCAGGCTCAGCGGCCATGGCTCACGGGCCCAGCCTCTCCACGGCATGTGGGATCCGCCCGGACCGGGGCACGAACCCGGGTCCCCTGCATCGGCAGGCGGACTCTCAACCACTGTGCCACCAGGGAAGCCCCGTGGGTCCCTTTTTGATCTTTGCATTTTATATTTTTGAGTGCCTCTCCCATTCTCTTTTTCTGCATAGGTAACAGTGGAAGACGCTTTTTTTTACAATATAGCAATGCCTTCATCAGCTTGGGTCTCAGATTGATGCATGGATCAGAAAGTCCACCAACCTACACTATACATATAACATGAGTACAAAATAAAAACCCAGTTTGGGGATTGATTTTTACCACCAGCATTACTACCTATTTGACTATAACCCTCTTAAGGCCACTAAATTAAGACTATATTGAAAGTTACACCTTAACCCAAGTCCATTTCTATGTCTCCTTCTGCCTAAGAAATTGTCTATTTTGAGGAATATTTTTATCCTCATATAAAAATCTTGCTTCTGCTACTTCTCCATACTATCTTTTATTTTGTATTTTATTATGGTCTTCTAAGTACTGAATTCTTCTCATTCTTTGGGGACATTGTGTTCTCATTCACAATACTTTCTTCCATTCTACACATTAATTTAGAATCCAATAAGATCAGCTTTATTTCCTTAACTTCTTGATTTTTAGTGATTTTCATCTGCTTTCCACTTTAGCCTCCTATCTTGAATATTAACACTTAAGATACCTAAAACACCTCAACCTCTAAAATGTTACTATGCCCAGTCTCGTATTATGTCCTACAAATTTTCTACTTCTCTTACCTCTTTATAGTCTCCACCATGGTTCTTAAGAATATCAAAACCCTCTGTCCTTAGACTTACGTCATTTCTCCTACTAGCAAGCACCTCCTCTTTTTACCTAATTTTTACTCAGCTAAAATCCCATGGTCAATCTCTACAACTAATTGTTTGCCAAATGTTCTCAACATGCTTACCTAATCGGTCCGCCTACATGCCTGCACACGCACAAGTGCACACACACAGTAAATGCCCAACCTTGAATCAATCTGTTCACCTCTACATTTTAAAAAACAAACTGTGCATTGTCCCTAAAGTAAATCCATAAAATGCATATTACTCAAATTTACCTAGTAAGTTGCACTGCCTCTTTTCTATAGTGGTTATTGATTAACTTTACCACTTTCCCCAACACCACCATCCACATACCACATTTGGATAGAATATTGCACTTTCCTCTTCAATGAGAAAATAGAAGGTATGACATAGATTTTTTCTTTTTCTTTTTTTGCGGTACGCGGGCCCCTCACTGCTGTGGCCTCTTCCGGATGCGCAGGCCCAGCGGCCATGGCTCACAGGACCAGCCGCTCTGTGGCATGTGGGATCCTCCCAGACCGGGGCACGAACCCGTGTCCCCTGCATCAGCAGGCGGACTCTCAACCACTGCGCCACCAGGGAAGCCCTGACATAGATTTTTAAAAAATCACTCCCTCAAGCGATTTTTAACTTCCCTCCAATCCTGAGTCATTTTCTTGATTCTTCTTCCCCATCACAATGAATGTGGTGACTCCCCTTCTGCAAAGGGGAAATCAATCCCATACATGTGTGCCTTTAAATACCATACCCTCATTCTCCTTTACAACTTTCCTCTGTCAAATGTTATCTTCTTTCACCTTTATTTTTATATTCTCCATTTCTATTGATTTTTTTCATTTCACTATTAAGCATATTGAGCATTAAAATAATGAAAATATTTATGTATCTGAGGATAATAATTAGCTTTATTTCTGCTTCCTATTGGTCCTGTTCTTTTTAACTCTCTTTAGATTTTTCTATTTTGAGTTATTACATTTCTCCAGCTGTCTCAGGATTCTTGGTTGTTCATTTGTACGTGTGAATGAAAGACTAAATTGATGATGATAGTTGATGACTGGATCTTCCTGAATAAGAGGACCAAATGTAAGTTAGATATACATAAATAAACATTAATTTAATACCAGCATAATACAGCTTTGTGCCTTTAGTCTGGGGCAGCACTGAAATAAAAAAGCAAATAAATAAATATATATTATACTGCCAAGTAGTAATATGAAGAAAAATAAGTAGGGAACTACAGAATAGAATAATGGCTAGAGAGAAACATTCAAGTTAGGGTGATCTTGGGACTCTCTCTGGGAAGTAACATAAATACACATAAATGGAGTGATGGGTAAAGCAAAGCAAAGGTCTGAGAGAAGAATACCCCAGGTGGAAGAAGCAATAAGAGCAAAGGCCCTGAAGCATCAATAAGTGTGACATGTCAGAAGAACAGCAAGAAAGCCAGGCAGAGTTAGTAAAGGAAAGGGGAGTATACAATTAATTAAAAATCAGGGATTAATTTGATTAATTTCCTAATCAAAAAAGTAAAATGTTTCAGTATTGCCATGTCTTATCGTTTTCTCATGAAAAGTGTTCTTTAAATGATTTCTCTAATCACTCAGAGTGTTCTTGCTTGCTTACAAACCAGATCATTGGTTTTGGTCTCCACATGTATCCAGCGTATTTTGCCCTGCTTTGTACTTCTGACTCTCCTGGAACTGACCCAGAGGACCCTCTCTGCTGCCACTGTTGCTGGTGCCTTTGATGTTATCATGGCGTCTATGTAAAAAGTACGCAGGAGGCCAGACATTGCTCATTTTGTGCAGAAACAATGAAATGGCCCTCTTCTTGAGGAGCACTTTGGTGCTCAGGCTCTGAACCACATGGCTAAAACAGAAGACCACATGCTCTTCCTCGTCTTCACTCCTCTAGCTAGTAACTCAACACACACACACACACACACACACACACACACACACACGTCTTTATCCTTCAAGGCAGATAACTGTCTTTCTGCAGAGTACCATCTTTATATATACAAAGTCAGGAAAAACATAAAACTGCACCTTGGAAAATAACCCAACAGACTTTCTCAACTGTATACAAACGGCATAGACAACCAATCCAGAGATATATAATCAAATTTTAATGACAGGTTGATACCTTAAGATTTCTTTAAAGAAAGTTTATAGTAGTCTGCCCAAAGGTGAGTTGAAGTGTCCACAGCTGGTACTAGAAAAATCCCTGCAGCAAAATTCAGATGATGACCCAGCTCCCTTTTATCATAATTTCAGACATTAAAATTAGAAAACGATTTATATTCCTAAATTGCTACATAATTTCAGTGGACTTATCCTGTTCTGTTATGTGTATGCGATGTGGTTTATGTGTATTGTATGTTTTACTTAACCCAGTGCCTAGCATACTGCAATATTCAGTAACTGAATATTAACTGTTTAATGGGAGGAAGCAAAAAAAATACAGACTATAATTTGTTTGTTCTACCATGTGAATGGCATTATTGGAGGCAAAGTCCAAGTTTTTAATATTACCAAAGAAGCATCTTAGTATAATGTCTGCAGACAGTTCTTCACTTCATATCTCACAATGAGGCTGTGACAGAGATTTGCTATTTATCAACATTTGCAGAATGATTTCAAGTGAAGGAGGTTGTCAGCTTCCTTTTAGAAATAAGATTTTTCTGGTTAAAGCCACTTGCTTTGGAATCATTCCACTGCAAAAGTACCATGAGAAAAATTTCAAGTACATTACATTGAATTTTTATAAGGACCTAAATTTAAATTTTTTTTTATCTCCCATTTCAGAGCCTTTGTCCTGTGTTGCTTGTTGACAGTAGCTCAGCTAGCTTTAAAAGATCTCTCTTCTTAAATCTCAAGGATTTCTTCATTAATCTTTCCCACATACCCAAAACACTTTTTAATACCCCTCTCCTGCTTAGTTGAATGGAATCAGGTGTGATGTTTTGTTTCAATCATCCTGGCCTTCTTCCTCTGTATATATATATCTCAGATATGGAACTATATTTGTTTTAGTCCAAATCACCAAAGTGATCAAAGTCAACACCCAGTCCCTAGTCATCCTTAAACAAGTTGCAGAAGAGAAAACTTTATTTTGACACATTGTATATGTGTTCTTTTTTCAAATGGGAAGTTTAAAACATGATAAATTATCTTTGAGGTAGAACATATTTATACACACATACAGGAATGTGTTCATACAACTTATTTTCCCTCCTCTAGAAGCACTGTGCACAGAAAGTAATCTTGTCAGAGGGCCTGATTTATTTCTTTAAGTGTTGTGTGGATACACTGGTAAGGAGATATGCATGGGACTCAGCCACCTCTTTTAATTCCCAACTCCATTTGTAAAACAATTTGAAAATGTTTTTGATTGAATACTTGGTTTGTTCTAGGGCTTTCTTGGTTACATTTTATACAGTATTTAATTTATCCTTTTTTCTCTCAGTTTACCACCACCTTCCATCTTACTTAGTGGACACGGAACTAAATTTTCCCTATTCTTCAACTGCCTGAAAGGTACTGTGTGAGCATAAAATCCTAGAGTGAAGATGCACCCACCCACCCTCATCAGTGCTCCCCATTTATATTTCTACCTGCTGCTTCATATGAGATATTTCTTGACCTAGAGCTATTTTCAATCAGTATATGAACTCAAAATTGGAAATAGCAATTTATTTATCTTTGCTTTTCCCCACAAGGTCAATCTTGTAAATGATTAGCACCCACGAAATATTGTCAAACTGAACTGAATCTTCGTTCTTCAGTCTCATGACTCCCAGTGACTGGTGCGTACCAGGAGCTGTCATTGGGGGATTCAGAAAGACAAAGGAGAGTGAACAGAAGTTTTCACTGTTTTGAGTGTCTAAATCTATAAACTTAAGTTAAAGGAATCTAAGCATCCTAGAAAATAAGAGTTGAAGGTGAACTCAGAAGGCGTTTACTAATAACGGTTTTTAAAAGCAGCTAAAATACACCGAGCACTTCCTTTGCACCAGTCACTGGTCTAAACCCTCATCATTTGCTAGCTCATTTAAAAGCAAACTTATAAGGGGTGATATTATTATTACTTCCATTTTATAGTGGGAAAACTGAGGCTAGGTAACTTGTTCCAAGTCAACAGCTCCCTAGCCAAGGTGTAAATCCAGGCAACCTGACTCTGAAGATCATACTCTTACCTTCTGCTGCTGAATCCTATTGCTCAGGGAAATTAGGTTCAGAGATT
This sequence comes from Pseudorca crassidens, assembly GCF_039906515.1. NCBI lineage: Eukaryota > Metazoa > Chordata > Mammalia > Artiodactyla > Delphinidae > Pseudorca > Pseudorca crassidens. Next base: position 11,452,523 of record NC_090307.1, read on the forward strand.
GAACTCATTATTGCAATAGTTTTAAATTGCAGATTTTAGTAATTTGTAAAGGTATAAAGTATCTTTGCTTATATATTTTCAATAACATTTCGCTTTTGAAAAAGTATACATCAAAATTGTTAGCTTGTGAGAAGCCTGAACATTGTGGTATGAATGGTGGAAATTGAGTGTATAAGTAATTGGGTAAAATCTTCTAAAAATGTTGCCTTGAGTAACCTTGCTCTAAACACAGAGTATTCAAAGAGCACTTCACATGAAATTTATTGAAAGTGTGGGCTGACAGTTGTAATGTCACATGATTCTGCCACTTGCCACGCAGTCTTGTATTTTCTTGCTAAACAAACTGCCCTAATCCTTATCTTTAGATAAGATGTTCAAACCCTAAGATACTTTTTTACCCAAATTCAATGAACTCTTTTGAATTTCTGTATTTTGCCATGTATTTAATACACATGACTCTCATTTACTCAGCAGCACCATTATTTGAATTTTACAGATGGAAACATCAAGGAACAGTAACCCTCCCATTGGTAGGGGTAGGAGATGGTGGGTTCTGACTCAAGGATTTGAATAAAGGGGCCAAGGGAGAGGATCAGTTTGGACAGAGCTAAAATTTGCATCCAGAATTGCCATGAAAGCCCCAGCTAGTCTATACCAGACAGGTTTCCAAGCTGCTTGAACTTCTGCTACCTGGTGAAGTGTGGATTTCCTTTTGTGTTCCCTTGTTGTTTAAATCAATATTGCTTTAGACGACAAGCAGAACTTAGAGTTCAAGGATTATAACTCTTTCCATTGCTTTGCTTTCTCTAGTGCTCTGAAGAGTGAGATTTTCATTCAATCATATTCTCTGATTAAATTGACTAAGTTGATCCCCGTGGCCAAAGAGGATCACTTTTCCGAATCAAAATGTATCCTCTACCTTATGTCTTTCTTCCTACAAATTGAATAGGAAATAATACAAAACATATGGAATTGTTTTTTAATGAATATCAGCTTATATGTTAAAAAGTATTCTCTAATAATGAATTTTAATAATTATACTGCATAATGATATATATTTATATAACTAATATTAGTGAATATTGACTTTTTAATACTGGAAATCAATATTTTTAAATTGTTATTTTTATAATATATAATGATGTATAGCATGAATCAACAAATATTTAATTAGCGTCTTAGGAAAGACCCTGATTTACCAACCATAATCGAAGAAATCTTTTTAAATGTATTTAATTTTTCTGATTTGTTAGTCCAGGCATGCACCTCTCCACTCCATGAATTTACCTTAATGTACTGCTATCCTAGAGTTAAAATAAGTTACATTTTTATCTTCTGATACCACAGATATTAAACAGTTTTAGAAAATTACAAGATATTTAGGAGAAATAAATCACACACGTCCTGTGGTGTGTTCCTAGGGAGATCATCCATCTCTAGAAGTCCTTGTGCTACATCTTGCATTCCTGGCTATAACATGATCCAAAGCCATTAAATAGTAAAGCTAAGTACCCTCTCTATACCTTTATGAAAATATGACAGAATTTACTTTGGGGTAGTGTGGTACTTAAGAGACTACTTTTCTTTATAATGATTAAAGGGACACTGGAACAAAATATTTATTTGTATTTCTGCCAATGTTATATAGGCAGCACTGTAATAAGTCTCATGACTGGATTTTTGCCAAGGACTATCAAATACCAGGCTTAAAGCCTATAGGCACAACTGTCTGTGATAAATTACTTTTCATTTTAAGAAAGATACTCAGTGAGTAATTTTATGGTTTTCTGAGTTTAAACTTGGCATTACTGAATGAGGTGGCCCCATTGATCAAAGAACCATCATTCCACTCTATAGTGAAGGTGCTATATTAGTGAACCAACTTGAAAACCAAAGAAAGTCCTGAGTGTGCTTTGTGACATGCCTTACATATCGTGGATTGCCTTTGTATTCTTTATAGTGACTCATTTTCATCTGCAAAGTAAAGAATGCTCTGAAATTTAATCTTAAAAACTGCCTTCTTCAAAGATGTAGTACACAGGAAAGAATATGGTTTTTGGAATCAAGATAAAACCCTGGGCCTGCCACTTAATAGTGATATGGCTTTGTTGCTGTTTTTTTTTAACTTTTTATTTTATATTGGAGTATAGTTAATTAACAATGTTGTGTTAGTTTCAGGTATACAGCAAAGTGATTCAGTTATACATATACATGTATCTAAGAATTTTGAAAAAGAATAGATACATGCATATGTATAAGTGATGTGGCTTTGTGTAATTCATTTAATTTTTTTATTGGTACAACTGGAAAAATATCAACTTACAAGGCATTATAGTAAAATACATAAAGCACATATAAGGCACCTAACACAATGCTTCCACAATTTAGTTTCTCCTTAAATGGTACCTGCTGACTCTTTTGCATTTTCTTTTCATACTCAAATACTAGGTCACATCTGTTAATTTTCATTTCCCTTGCTCTTAATTTAATGTAGTATTTGTAGTTAAAATGAAGGTTAGATTCCTCTATTTTTTCTCCAAATTTTACTGTGAAAATATGGTTTTGTAATTTAATTATTCTGGATCTAAGTCTATTTATCTTTTCACTATACTGATGTCTCAGTAGTCTAATTTCTCAAGGTCAATATTATTATTCTTTTAGCAACAGAGACATCACCATAAGATATTAAAGGGTGAAATCAAGCCTTATAAAGTGGTCTTCTTGCTGGCGGTGTACGGGAGCAAAATTTGCCACCCCATGTCTGTTTGGCATGAGGATTAATTTAGCCTGGATTTTTAAGAAACAGAAGAGTTGAGAGGTTTGTTCTTGTTACCTCCCCCTTAACTGCCTAAAACATTTTGGATAAAGGCCCTGTTACCGGAATAGAGCTATCACGAAAGGCATCGGCAAACTGGGTATGGTGGTGGGGAAACTCAGCAGGGCCTAGAGATCAGAATCCACTCTGCATCCCTTGTCTCTGCCTGGCCCAGCAAACACTTGTTTTCCAAACATGTGATTTTCCATCTCCTTATGAATCACCTTCCCCCCCTTTGAAGTCCCAAACCACTATCCCCAATATCCTCTTTTGTTTTTAGCTGAAGATGGTACTTAAGATGAGGGCTTCAACAATTTTAATAAGTTATTCAGTTTTCCTGGGTCTCTCCCATGTATACATGTTATTAAATCTGCCTCATGTTAATTTAATTCTTAGACCAGCCAAAAGAACCTAGAAGGGGAGAGGAAAATTTCTTCCTCTCTGACAGTAGATACAACATTAATACCTCTGAAATTGCCATCTTCAGTCTCTACTTAAGGCCTTAATAAAATTTGAGCTTTACAAAAAAAAAAAACAATAACTTTGTTTTATGATCAAAGATAGTGTTTCTTATTTTGTTTTAGTTTTTGGATTTAACTTACAGCTCCATTCTCTTTGACCTTATGGAACTGTTCAACTATTTCCAAGATTATCAAGGATTATCAAGAGTCAAATGTTATTTTTATTTTTTTCAAATGGTATTTTTAGATTGCATAAAGAGATAAATTCACTACAAATGCTGAAGTTCTGAGACAAATAATTCTTTATGCTTTGTTTTATCCTTTTTGCCCTTTTAAAATACATATTTGAGTTTCTGTGCTTGAGTTTTAGAATCCAAATTCTTTATATAGTGGTGGGCAGATCACATTTTCTAATGAGAATGTGTACAGTATAGTGTTTGATTTTAACCCAGAGGAAATAAAAGGTATAGCCTATATTTTCAAAGACTTTTTACTTTTGAGTATAGCTGTTTCACTGTTGGTTCAATAGCAAAAAGATCATCTGTAAATAAATAGCTTCCTATAGAAAATAATGTATCTTAAATACTCTTCAAAAATTCCAGTGAGTTGTGCTGTAACCAAGAGAGACACAACTCATACTTTCTTTCAAAGGTTCATCTTGAGTAGGAAAATGTAAGTTTTGAATATTTTGTTTTCTTCTTAAGATATAAATAGAGAAGAAAATAATTGGCCCTTAGAATTTACTGATAGATTCACTTTTCCTTGACCATAGAAATAAAATGTGCTGTTAGCAATGATATTAAAGTGTCAACATAGCTCTGCTTATTAAATGAGTGTTTGAGAAAAATCTTTACAGAAATACTGTTATTATTGAATTGCTGAGTGATTGCAACTCATGTCCTTGCCGAGGCTGATCTAGAGGGGATATTTTTCAAAACTGTCGGCTCGCTACTCCAAAGGTCTAAAAGAATGAAGACAGAAGGTATCAGAGACACTCCATTAACGTAGACAAGTGTTTAAGATAGCGGAGTCACTGGATGGTGCAGCCAAATTTAACCCGCTTACAGTCTTGACTGTTTCCATATGACCCATTCCATCTCTAAAATGATTGACACTATTTACACACATACACATATTAATAATAAGCACATATTAGTATACTATATATCATATTTTTGCCCTAGCAAATTTTTTTTTTGCGGTTGAAAACATATAACTTTATTATTTTTTTTTGGAGTAAAATTGCTTTACAATATTGTGTTAGTTTCTGTGGTACAGTGAAGTGAATCAGCTATATGTATACCTATACCCCTCCCGCATGGACCTCCCTCCCACCCCCCATCCCACCCATCCAGGTCATCACAGAGCACCGAGCTGCACTCCCGTGCTATAAGGCAGATTCCCAGTAACTATCTATTTTACATGTGGCAGTGTATTTATGTCAAATCTAATCTCCCAATTCATCCCACCCTCCCTTTCCCCTCCGTGTACACATGTCCGTCCTCTATGTCTATGTCTGTTTTCCTGCCCTACAAATAAGCTCATCTGTACCATTTTTCTAGATTCCACATGTATGCGTTAATATACGATATTTTTCTTTTTCTGACTTACTTCACTCTGTATGACAGACTCTAGGTCCATCTACACCTCTACAAATGACCCAATTTCATTCCTTTTTATAGCTGAGTAATATTCCATTGTATATATGTACCACATCTTCTTTATCCATTCATCTATTGTTGGACATTTGGTTGTTTCCATGTCCTGGCTATTGCAAACAGTGCTGCAATGAACACTGGGGTACATGTGTCCTTTTGAATTATGGTTTTCTCAGGGTATATGACCAGTAGTGGGATTGCTGGGTCATATGGTAGTTCTCTTTTTAGTTTTTTAATGAACCTCCTTAGTGTTCTCCATAGTGGCTATATCAATTTACATTCCCACCATCAGTGCAAAAGGGTTCCCTTTTCTCCACACCCTCTCTAGCATTTATTGCTTGTAGATTTTTTGATCATGGCCATTCTGACCAGTGTAAGGTGATACCTTATTGTAGTTTTGATTTGCATATCTCTAATGATTAGTGATGTTGAGGATCCTTTCATCTGTTTGTTGGCAATCTGTATATATTCTTTGGAGAAATGTCTATTTAGGTCTTCTGCCCATTTTTGGATTGGGTTGTTTGTTTTATTGATATGGAGCTGCATGAGCTGCTTGTATATTTTGAAGATTAATACTTTGTCCATTGCATCATTTGCAAATATTTTCTCCCTTTCTGAGGGTTGTCTTTTCGTCTTGTTTAAGGTTTCCTTTGCTGTGCAAAAGCTTTTAAGTTTCATTAGGTCCCATTTGTTTATTTTTGTTTTTATTTTCATTACTCTAGGAGGGGGGTCAAAAAAGATCTTGCTGTGGTTTATGTCAAAGAGTGTTTTTCCTATGTTTTCCTCTAAAGTTTTATAGTGTCTGGGCTTACATTTAGATCTTTAATCCATTTGAGTTTATTTTTGTGTATGGTGTTAGGTAGTGTTCAAATTTCATTCTTTTACATGTAGCTGTCCAGTTCTCCCAGCACCACTTATTGAAGAGGCTGTCTTTTCTCCATTGTATGTTCTTTCCTCCTTTGTCATAAATTAGGTGACCATATGTGTGTGGGTTTATCTCTGGGCTTTCTATACTGTACCATTGATCTATATTTCTGTTTTTGTGCCAGTACCATACTGTCTTGATTACTGTAGCTTTGTAGTATAGTTTGAAGTCAGGGAGCCTGATTCCTCCAGCTCCATTTTTTTTTTCTCAAGATTGCTTTGGCTATTCATAGTCTTTTGTGTTTCCATACAAATTGTAAAATTTTTTATTCTAATTCTGTGAAGAATGCCATTGGTAGTTTGATAGGGATTGCATTGAATCTGTAGATTGCTTTGGGTAGTATAGTCATTTTCACAATATTGATTCTCCCAATCCAAGAACATGGTCTATTTTCCCATCTGTTTATATCATCTTTGATTTCTTTCATCAGTGCCTTATAGTTTTCTGCATACAGGTCTTTTGCCTCCTTAGGTAGGTTTATACCTAGGTATTTCATTCTTTTTGTTGCAATGGAAAAAGGGATTGTTTCTTTAATTCCTCTTTCTGATTTTTCATTGTTGGTGTATAGGAATGCCAGAGACTTCTGTGCATTAATTTTGTATCCTGCAACTTTACCAAATTCATTGATTAGTTCTAGTAGTTTTCTGGTAGCATCTTCAGGATATTCTATGTATAGTATCATGTCATCTGGAAACAGTGACAGTTTTACTTCTTCATTTCCAATTTGTATTTCTTTTTCTTCTCAGTCTGCTGTGGCTAGGATTGTCAAAACTATGTTGAATAAGAGTGGCGAGAGTGGACATCCTTGTCTTTTTCCTGATCTTCGTGGAAATACTTTCAGTTTTTCACCACTGAGTATGATGTTTGCTGTGGGTCTGTCATATATGGCCTTTATTATATTGAGGTAGGTTCCCTTTATGACCATTTTCCAGAGAGTTTTTATCATAAATGGGTGTTGAATTTCGTTGAAAGTTTATTCTGCGTCTATTGAGATGATCATATGGTTTTTATTCCTTAATTTGTTAATATGGTGTATCACATTGATTGATTTGCATCTATTGAAGAATCCTTGCATTCCTGGGTTAAATCCCACTTGGTCATGGTGTATAATCCTTTTAATGTGTTGGATTCTGTTTGCTTGTATTTTGTTCAGGATTTTTGCATCTATGTTCATCAGTGATATTGGTCTGTAATTTTCTTTTTTTGTGATACCTTTGTCTGGTTTTGGTATCAGGGTGATGGCGGCTATGTAGAACAAATTTGGGAGTGTTTCTCCCTCTGAAATTTTCTGGAAGAGTTTGAGAAGAATAGGGGTTAGCTCTTCTCTAAATGTTTGATAGAATTCACCTGTGAAGCCATCTGGTCCTGGGCTTTTGTTATTTGGGAGATTTTTAATTACAGTTTCAATTTCATTACTTGTGATAGGTCTGTATTTTCTAATTCTTCCTGGTTCAGTCTTGGAAAATTGTACCTTTCTAAGAATTTGTCCATTTCTTTGAAGTTATCCATTTTGTTGGCATATAGTTGTTTGTAGTAGTCTCTTATAACCCTTTGTATTTCTGTGGTATAATATTTATGCACCCTACATAGGAGCACCTCAATACATAAGGCAAATGCTAACGACCATAAAAGGGGCAATCGACAGTAACACAATAATAGGGGACTTTAACACCCCACTTACACCAAAGGACAGATCACCCTAACAGAAAATAAATAAGGAAACACAAGCTTTAAATGTCATAGTAGACCAGATAGATTTAACTGATATTTATAGGACATTCCACCCCAAATTGGCAGAATACACTTTCTTCTCAAGTGCACATGGAACATTCTCCAGGATAGATCACATCTTGGGTCACAAATCAAGCCTCTGAAAATTTAAGAAAACTGAAACCATATCAAGCATCTTTTCTCACCACAACGCTATGAGGCTGGAAATTAATTACAGGAAAAAAACTGTAAAAAACACAAATACATGGAGGCTAAACAATGCACTACTAAATAAACAAGATATCACTGAAGAAATCAAAGAGGAAATTAAAAAATACATAAAAACAAATGACAATGAAAACATGACAACCCAAAATCTATGGGATGCAGCAAAAGCAGTTCTGAGAGGGAAGTTTATAGCAATTCAATCTCACCTCAAGAAACAAGAAAAATCTCAAATAAACAATCTAAGTTTACACCTAAAGCAACTAGAGAAAGAAGAACAAAGATAACACAAAGTCAGTAGAAGGAAAGAAATCATAAAAATCAGAGCAGAAATAAATGAAACAAAAATGAAGAAACACTGGCAAAGATCAATAAAACTAAAAGTTGGTTCTTTGAGAAGATAAACAAAATTGATAAACCTTTAGCCAAACTCATCAAGAAAAGAAGGGAGAGGATGCAAGTCAATAAAATTAGAAATGAAAAAGGAGATATCACAACTGACACTGCCCTAGCAAATTGTAGGGTAATTCCAACAAAAGTTTTGTATTACAAAGTGATTAGTTATGGAAATGCTATCTTGTGCCACATAGGATCAAATCAGAAAATATTGTTAACTGATTTAGCAAACTCATACTTGGTCAGTAGCTGAGTGATTTTCTTTTTTCTTTTTCTTTTTTGGACATGCCGGAATCTTAGTTCCCAGACCAGGGATCCAACTAATGTCCTGGGCAGTGAGAGAGCAGAGTCTTAACCCTGGACCTGTAGGGAACTCCCAATAAACTGAGTATTGAGTAAAGCAAATGATCGCTACACTTACTGAATCAGGTTCTGTGCCAGTATCTGAGTGTATCAAAATGAAAAGTATGCTATCCTTGAGTTCAGTAGGAATGAACAAATTAATAGTTCAATTAACTGAATAATAACTGGTTTCATTTTCCCCCAGTGGGGCTGAGGATGAATAAGTAAAGCAAAATGTCTTTAGAGGTTGAATGTTTAGTTCAAATAGAATTTACATAAATCTAAGTAAAAGAGTCATACCAAAACAACATCTAATTAATCTCATTTAACTCAGTTTGATATGCATTTGTGTCACATACCATTCCCTGCCTGTGTATAGGAAATGGGACAAAATTCACAGGTTGTTCCAGTTGGGGTGGTGGTGGTATATGAGTTGTAGTGGTAGTGCTGGAAAGAGTAGTAAGTTCCAAGGAAGGAAAAGGGTCTCAGCTCACTAAGGTCTCTTTTCAGGAAATGGTATGAGAAGTCAAACTTCAAATGATTTTTGTGGGAAATGGAGGAGGTTGGATAATCCAGGAGGTTCTAAATCCCAAAATAAAACCAACAAATTGTGTAGCTAAATCATAGCAAGCTGTTGACCAATGCAAGCTTCAGGGTACTGTGTGGAGGCAAAATTGGGTAGACCCCCAAGGCAGAACAGGAAACAGTCAATTTTTACATTCTTACCAATAAAAGTAACAGGGCTGTAGGGTCAATAAAGGTGACGAGTGTATTATTAAATGTCTGCTTTTTATTTTACAGACACAAAACATATTTTACACACACCTTTAAAGACAGATTAATAATATCTATGAGAGAAAATATAAGCATTAATAGTAGAGGTTGAGAGGTTGTCTCAGGAGAGGAGGCTAGGTAACTGGGGGACAGCAAAGAGAGAGACTTCTCACTGTGCCTTTAGAAAACAGTATCTGAAATTCCTACTGTGTTTTTATACAAGAATACATCTATTTTTAAAGCATATTAATGAAAATGTGCTTTATAAAAATACTCTTCCACATGTTTTATGTAATCACAAACAGAAAACATATATATATTACATTATATTATATAATATACACATTATATTATGTATATACACATAATTTATATATAAGATCTTATGAAACAGCTGGAATGCATTCTCAGTTCTTGGCAATTATTGCTTTCCTTTGGCATTTTATATTACGTTGGGAAGAATTTTTGCTTGTTTATTTTGTTATGTATTTATTTATTTATGATTTTATATCATCCAACCATTCAACTACAGGATGGGAATAACACCTTATAACACCCTCAGGAAATAGTAATGCCGGTGGATCAGTTGGAATGTCTCACTAATGTCAGCTTCAGGAAATAGAAGTTGAATTTTCTCATGTAACAAGAAGCATGTGGGCCAATGAAGCTATTGGTTCTGTGACTCCTTGATGCCTTTCCAGCTTTATTTGGCTTTTCTTTCCTCGTGTGACCAGCTGCCATGGCTCTGGTCATCATGTTTATGTTTCCATGGTGGTGCCAAGAGTCTCCTGCCTTCATCTCATTAGCCAGATCAGTGACATAAGTAAACCCCATCTGCAATAGGGGCTAAAGAAGGGCATATTTAGCTTTTACAATCTCTCTAGAAAGGGCAGGCAAGGGAGTTAGTGGTTGGGATTGAGTTTAGGGTGAGCTTGCAGGGTTCACGACAGCTGGTGGGTAAATTTGGTCCCATTACAGATTTTCAAAAGTGAAAAGATAAAGTTAAATAATTGCTTTTACTACTCCCGAATGAGGTGAAGTTGTGCATAATAAAGACCGTTTGCGAGAGGGAAGAGGAATTAAGACAATGGCGATAACTCAAGAAAGGATTTTAAAATTAATGTCTATAAACACATGCTTTGATTGATCATGAAGGATCCAAAATCTGCCTGTGAGGTGTTTAAACATCAACATCTTGCTATTATGACTTAGATCAAGTGCTATAAAAATACAGTATTAAATTCCCTGTTATTATTATTATATACTTTCAATTTATATATAATTTATAAGAAAAGAGTATAAGTCAAATAGAAGTTTTAGTAGAAATAGAACTTTATTAGAAAATGGGTGATTGCTTTTTAAAAATGATTTTTATATCCTGGGCATCATTTTATTTACTTTATATTTACTAATTCACTTAGCAATATTGTGTATTTAAAAAGAACAGTGTCTGATATTAAACCTGAATATTCACTATTTTTCTCCTATTTCCAGAAAAAGGAAAAAAATTCAGCCCAAAGCACAAGCTCTGAGACTCTGAGCTAACTATCTTGCTAGAGAGCTGGAGATTTGCCCAGATGTCCCACAGTGAGTCTGACCCCATGGAGCAACTGCTACATACTAGATTCCAGGCTATTCTCACAAATTTCATAAAAATGTCCAAAAGTTTTATTTATACAAAATAACTCCTTTTATCCTGTAGGGGAGGAACAATTTTCCCTCCACCCTTCTGGGTTCTTTGGCTAGTCTAATAATCAAATTGACATAAGACAGATAAATAGGAGAAAATTTAATTACATACATACAGGAGTCCTTTAAGACTATGAGGCCCATGTGCAGTCAGGCAATTGAGGCTTATATGAGATTTTGATCTAAGGAGAAGCAGGGTAGGAGTCTGGAACTTCAAGGGGGGTAAGGAAAATGTACAGGAACACAGGAAGAGCAAATGTTTGGTGAGCATATGTTTGGTAAACAAATGTTTGCTGTGCTATGCAGAGACAAAGGAGGAATTTGATCTCCAGACTCAGTCAGCTCCCCACCAGCTTACCACACTTCACTCATGTTCTTTGTAGTTATCTCTGCTGATAGTTCTCTTCCTGGACCAACCCCTCTATCTAAATTCTTTCAGGCAGTTAAGAGAGAGGTAAAAGTTTTCCTTGAATCTGCTGGGTCTTGACTGCCTTCAGCAAAATAGTCCACAACTCCAAATAGTGGCACATGTTGGAGAGATCTGTTCTGAACCCCTTCAATCCCCTCCCAGTTTAAAGTCCTAAGAGATCAAATGGCAATTTGGTAAAATGTTGAAATATTTATAAAAACAGATGAATAAAAGAAAAACAGACATCTCAGACAAATGCAAATATTTATAGCAAAATGTGCTGAATTTCAAGGTCAATATCTTTTGAAATTCTTGACTCAACAAAGAGAGTCATAAATACAAAGCATTGCTTTATTTTAGCTCATAAAATTTATTTTAATTTTAGACAGAGTTTTCTGTGTTTATACATATAGAAACACTATTGAACTATAGGTTATAAATAAAAGTGGAAAAAATCTTCACAATTATACCTGATGAAAAAATACTTAAGAAGTTTAAACACTTTAATTATTTTTTGAAGAAAGCTAAAAACCTTTCTTGAGAGACATAAATAATATCTCACTAAATGGAGAAATAATTATTAATGAGAAAATAATTTTTAAAATGCCATTTCTCTAAGATAGATTAAGCATTTAATAATTTTAATCAAAATTGCAGTGTTTTTGAATCTTAACTATGAATTTAAAGTTTTCTGAAAAATAAAAGAATACCACTGTCAAGATATCTTTAATGAATAGTGAAGCCTTTTTCATGAGATATTATATTTATATTTGATATTTGAAAATATCACATATTGATATTGATTGAAATTACCAATCATTTGAACAACACTGCACTAATATTGGAATAGATCACTATAATACAAGATAAGTCCTAAAACAGATTCATGTATATGGTATAAGTTCATATATGATAAACGTATGAAAAATGTATTAAAGTCAGTTATAATGGGACTGAGTATTTAATAAATAATGTAACCAGTGACAGAACTTTTGGGAAAAAATAAGTCAAATGTTCTTCTTAATACTATTTATATGGGTTAAGAACTAAACATTCAAAATGAAATAATAGATTTCTGGCTCCAGCCAAAATGGAGAAAGCTCACTACAAGGCTGTTTGCTACCAAATGATCACAATAAAAACCTCTGGATTAAAAAAAAAAAAATTAAGAAAAATAAATAAATAAAAGGCAGACTTTCTGAAGTGAGAGGGGCTCAATCTTTAAATTTAACACATTTGGTGGCAGGGGTTATTTTTTTTCTCCTTCATCTCCTGGCTTTGACCCAAAGTCAGGCCAAGTTATAGAACTGCATGATGGGATACTCAGTAAAACTTCTAGAGGAACCCTAAATTTCTAACCAGGGGATGGCAAAAAGGCTCTTATGACCTGAAACATGTGCAGAGAATCCTTGCTTATTTTTCTTCTTCTTCTTCTCCTTCTTCTCCTCCTCCTCCTTCTTCTCTTTCTTCTTCTTCATCTCCTTTTCTTTTTTTCTTTTTAAAGTTTCAGCCCTTCCCTGAGAACAGATTTCATTGAAGAACTACACTGCAGTAGCAGAGCAGTAAACTGGACATGTAGGAAAAAACAAAACAAAGCAAAACCCTACCCCTTGGAAAGAAGAATTGGGGAAAGGGCCCGTGTTGTTTGAAGAAAGTGAAGGGAATCTCCAATATTTTTTCTTCTTTCTTTTCTCACTGCTTTGTCTCAAGTTCAGACCCAATCCCACAGAACTACTCAACAGTGTGGGAGGATAAAACTCAGAGAGAACCCTGTATTTATGAACAGGTAAAGATATTCTGATGAGTATCAGGAAAATCCCTGAGAAGACAGTCTGTCAAGGGAATCTGTAATTCTGATACTAATCGACATTATGTCTCTTGTTCATTTACAAAGTGCACATGTAAGGAACCTATCAAAACATGGAATAGGCTTTTAGAAGTCAATTCTGATGCTTACTCCAGCCAAAGTTGCAGATAAATGACCCAAAATACATAGCAAAATTTTGAAAATTTAACTAACAGTGGAAACACCACCCACAGATGGCAAGTTTTTACAGAAAAATATACTTAGAATAATTTCATTCAAAATAATGGTCAGCCACATAGAGATCAATATAATTTAGCAAAAATACATCACAGATTTTTATTTTAGAGGCAAAATTACCATTTCTAAATATTGTATACTTTATAAACAATACCTGTTTTATGTTTATGTTGAAATACATACATGAAAAAAAGAATATGCAATAGTTCTACACTAAAGTTAATATAAGAAGGAAATGGTTTTATTATTCCTAAAGTCTGAACCACAAATTAAATGAATTCCTTACTGAGCTCTTAATTTTAAAAACTTACTGATTTTAAGTCAACCCCCCCTTTCTGAAGGGTCTAAAGATAAAATTGTACAGAAGATACTGCTTTGAACATTTTAATGTATTCAAAATCATAAAAACAGAACTTCATTTCTGGCATTACAGACTAGTTTATTCAGACTAATCATCCTTCTGACAATAACTAATAAAATTCTTGAGAACAACAAAAATTTGAAAAAAATCAAAATGAACTAGGCCAAATTAAAAAGAGATAAGAAAGAAAATGCGTCTTGATACAGTTAGATCTGTACCAGAAATGCAAATTATCAATTCATGTATTCTATCACTTTAGTAGAATTAAATGAAAAATATCCAGCAATTCTCTCAACTGATGCAAAAAAAAAAAAAAAAGCAGTTTGGAAAAAGCCAAATCTAAAAGAAATATCAAACTAGGAATATAAATAGGTGTTCTTAAATAAATATTCAAAACATATAACAAAATAACAAGGCTATCCACATGATAGACTTCTTTTCTTTTCTACCTTGTGCTAGAATTCTAGCCAGCTCAGTAAAGTGAGAGAGAGCGCAAGAGAGAATTAGGAAAAGGAAAAGGAAACAAATCTGTTATTACTTGCAGATGACAGAATTGTGTACAGATTAATTAATAGAATTGGAAGGGTTGCTACATGCAAAAAAAAAAAAAGAAAAAAAAAGAAGAAAAAGCAATATCAGTACATTCCTATATGCCAACGGTGGGCAAATATTTTCTATTGATGGCCAGATAGTATAATAATTACTTTAGGTTTCACAATTCATAAGGTCTCTCTCAAAACTACTCAACTCAGTCATTGCAGCCCAAGAATAGTATTGTCAATACATAAACAAATGTACTTGACTGTGTTCTAATGAAGTTTATTTACAAAACCAGGAAAAGGGCCAGATCTGGCCACAGGTTACAGTCTGCCAACCCTGATATCTACTTACAACCAAGTGATAAATTTCAAATTGAGAAAGATGCCAGTTAAAACAAATAGAAGTATTATTACATAGAAATATTTTTAAAGATGCAAATAATTCTATAGGGAAAATATAAAACTCTATTGAAATACAATAAAGAAGATAAGTAAATGGAGGAAGATACCATGTTGCTGTACAAACCTATAAGATAGTATACATTCAACTCAAAATGATTAATAAATTTAGTACAAACCAAAGTCCTTTTAGGTTTGCTTATATGGACTTTGTGGAACTTGACAAGCTAATTCTAAAATGTATATGTGATGTCAAAAGTTAAGGATAGGTAAGGCTCTTTTGAAGTAGAAGGAAGTGGTAAAAGGATTTTTCTCTCCCAGAAAATAATTATTTTTAAAGTCATTGTGATAAATGTGGCTATGGACAAGTAGAAACAAATGGACCACTTGAAAGAAAAAAGGGAAACCTGAGATGTATTCACATACGGGCTCTTCATCCTATGACAGAGGTGACATTGTAGAGCAGTGCTGAAAATAATGTTATCTAAAATCCCTACCAGGTAAAAAAAATGAACCTCTATCATACACTGTACAAAAACATCGACCGCAAGTAGATTAAAGAACTAAATGAAAAGTTCCAACTATAAATCTTTGAAAAAATTATATAGGCAAATATTCTCCTGATCCTAGGGTATGATAGGAAAAAATTATTTCAATGGATCAAAAAGTAAAGAAAATACTTTGCAAAGAAAACTATCGATAAATTTAATCACATTAATTGAAAGCCTGATAAATAAGAGAAATAAAATTATATAGACAGTGGAAGGAGATATTTGTCACAAACATAACTGACAAAAGAATTGGTATAAAAAATATATAAAGAACTCCTATAAATCAATAGAAAAAGACTTATAAAAATTGGACAATATGCTTGAACAGGGCCCAAGGAACAAATAAACATATGTGTTCAACCTCTCTATTAACTACATAAAATATTTTAATGTTGTACTATTAGACTTTTGCTGAATTGATGGGTATTAAATGATGTATTTGTTATACATTATATTTCACAATTAAAGGAGGAAGCTCTAATAAAGACAAACAAGCAAAAATAGCAAAACGGCTTTGAGTTTTCCAAAGTTCAAAAGTAATAACATCGAAATTCATGATTCCATCTTTTTATTATAAAGATAAATGTACTAAATGGGAAGTATACACCTGGCTTATGCTTGAGGCATTTTGTAGGCGTTATCTTAATTACATTGATATACATTCTTATTACCCTCCTCAATTTTTAAAGAGGGGAACTGAGAAACTTGGAATAAGGAAGTTTTTCAAATCATACACCCAATCTGTGGCAGCCTCAGATCAAAACCAGTCCAAATTAGCAATGTGCTCCTGCTGCAGAATGAAGATTTCAAGTTTGAATGAATGAAGATTTCAAGAATGCCTGCTGAATGGTGAGGCCCTGGATGCTGCCTCAAAATCTTTTAGCAGGAGTCAGCAATGCGAGGGGATTTTGACTAAATGCTTGTGTTAGGTTGGATAGGGAGGTGGACCAGTCAGGAGACTCTGAGACCACCTAAAGCTAGTAGAAGGGAAAGTATGGTATCTGTGCACTGGCAGACCTCTTTGAACAGAATTTCATTCCATGTGAATGGAGGTATTAGAGGTAAAGTGCTAAAGAAGTTGTCTTCTTGTGAGAAGGTTTTAGAATGTATAATATACCCAGGGTACTTGCTTCAGATTTCAGATGGTGACAGTACAATCATTGGGAAATGGACCCTCTGCTCTTATGTAAAGCACTAGACACTGTCTGGAAGGAGGAGGCTGGAAAGTTTGAAAGCCTTGGTACTTACCACCTTTAATGTGGATGTTGGTCTTCTCATTGTGAGTTCCAAAAGCAACAGAGAACTGAGGCAGCTCTGGGCTTCTTCCATAGTGAACTGGGATAGAAGAAAGAACAGGGCAAAAATAGAGTGAGAACTCCAGTGTGTACTTAGGTCTGTGAACCTTCAAAATATCTCCTCAGATATTATTAGTGAGAATGTTCCAGAGTCCTGAAGATCCTTCCTTTGCTGGTGGGAACACAAACAGAAAACTTGGGATAGTGACTCTGATGTAACATCATTTGTGTCAACAGACTGTGAAGACCTTAGAAACGGTTCCCAATGCAGGTGCAGCATGCATAAGTAAAGTGTTGATTTAAAGATGTGGATAAACTATATTTGAACTGGCTTGCTTTGAGGAAGTGTTAAATAAAGTAAAATGATATGTTAATTAGTAATTTAGATTTTCAAGAGCAAAACATATCTATAACTACTTATAAATATTTATTTTAATAAGTATCCCAAGCAAAGGTTAATTTAAATATTCACATGTTTTCAAAGGCAATCTACCTCTTAATTGATGATGAATAATAAACAGGCACTGCGTAAAAGTGGAAATCCAAGAGACAAATAAACATATAAGAAGATTGGTTCAACCTCATTATTAATTACTTTAAAAGATTGTTACACCAGCATACTCTTTATTTTTTGCTGATTTGGGGAGTTTTAAATTATATGTTTTTTTATATGATTTATGTCACAATTAAAGGAGGAAAGTACCATGAAAACAAGCAAACTAAAATAACAAAAATTGTTCTTAATTTTCCAAAATGCAAAGAAAGGAATAGTGCAAATAAAAAATTAAAAGATTAAAGACAACACTGTTTATGTTTAATTTATGAACTCTTATAATATAATATATAACCCTTATAACATTATATAACCCTTATAATATTCCACAATCAAGTGTAAAAAAGGCAGCAATTACCCAATTGACTTTATGTTCTATTAAAACTTTTACACAGAACAATCACCCAGTCTCCTTACTGTACTCTAAACCTTTTTATTCCATAGCCTCTATGAAGCTATTACATAAATTATTTATTATATTCATTCTTTATTGTCTATCTCTGCTGGAATGTAAAATCCCTAAAATCAGGGATCTTTGTTTAATTCACTGAGGTATCCCATGCACAGAGAATAAGTGCCCAATAAATATCTGTTGACTAAATGGTTGAAAAGTAAATTCATTAAGGTATAAGACTAAATGCAACTTAGTGTTAATGAAACTGATAGCAAGAGAAGTGATTATCCAGGAAAGGTTTATACATTTGGTGCTTTAATTATAGTAAAAAAAAAAAAAACCACGAGAAATGTTATTTATTTGTGTAAAAGGGGATATATACTTTGTATAGTATATGTTTTTGGTATTGGCATCTGACCATGATATGCGCACAGACTCCTGAATATTTTCCTAAAGGTGGAGAGGACAGGAGTCAGGCAACTCACAATCATTGCCATCACTACCCCTCACACCACAACCTTGCAGAAAACAAACAACTGTTTTTTTAATAAATTGAGGTAAAATTCACATCACATAAAATCGACCATTTCAAAGTACATAATTCAGTGGCATTTAGTACATCACATATGCACAACCACCACCTCTAAGTTCCCAAATATTTTCATCACTCTAAAAGGAAACCCCATGCCATTAAGAAGTCACTCCACATTCCCATCTTATCTCAACAGCTGGCAACCACCAATCTTCCTTTTTGTCTGGATGTACATATTATAGATATCTCATATAAGTGGAGTCATAAATATGTGACTTTTTGTGTCTGTATTCTTTCAGTTAGCATACTGTTTTTGAGGTTCATCCATACTGTTGTATGCAACAAAACTTCAGTCCTTTTTAAGGCTGGATAGTACATGCCACATTTTGTTTTTTTCCATTTATCTGTT
This sequence comes from Pseudorca crassidens, assembly GCF_039906515.1. NCBI lineage: Eukaryota > Metazoa > Chordata > Mammalia > Artiodactyla > Delphinidae > Pseudorca > Pseudorca crassidens. The sequence goes on from NC_090307.1 coordinate 11,471,004, forward strand.
GATGGACACAGGTTGTGTACACCTTTTGGCTCTTGTGAATAATACTACAATGAACACTGTACTATAAGTATCTGTCTGAGTTCCACGTTCAGATCTTTGGGCATATACCTAGGAGTGGAATTGTTGAATCATATGGTAATTCTGTTTGCTTTTTGAGGTACCACCAAACTGTACCATTTTGCATTCCCACCAGCATTGTATGAGGATTCTAATTTTTCCACATTCTCACCAACTCTTGTTATTTTCCATTTTTTTAATGCTATCATCATCCTAGTGGGTGTGAAGTGGTATCTCATTGTGATTTTGATTTGCATTTCCATAATGATTAATGCTTTTGAGCATTTTTTCATGCACTTATTGGCAATTTGTATATCTTCTTTGGAGAAAATCTATCAAGGCAATTTTTAGATTTTGATTGTCATTATGTTGTTGAATTTCAAGCGTTCATTACATATTCTGGGATTAGATCTTTATCATATATATGATTTGCAAATATGTTCTCTCATTCTATAGATTATTTTTTCCCTTTTTTGATAATGTCATTTGATGACAAAACACGTCACACTATCTATATGAAGATATTTTGAAATCAACTAAAGATATCACAAGTGAAATTATAAATTTGAACCATATTGCAGATATAAATCAAAATAATTTATAATCAACATTAGGGTTATTTAAAAATCTATCAGAGGGCTTCCCTGGTGGCGCAGTGGTTGAGAGTCCGCCTGCCGATGCAGGGGACACGGGTTCGTGCCCCGGTCCGGGAAGATCCCACATGCCGCGGAGCGGCTGGGCCCGTGAGCCATGGCCGCTGAGCCTGTGCGTGCAGAGCCTGTGCTCCGCAACGGGAGAGGCCACAACAGTAAGAGGCCCGCGTACCGGAAAACAAAAAACAACAAAAACAGGCATATTCTGCTAAAAACATTCCATAATGACTTTCCTACTAGCAAAACTCGTTGCTTTTTTTTTCTTCAGGAAGTCTGTCATTCTTATTTTCCCCATGAAAATAGACCAGTCCTCCTGGCTTTTTCTCTCCTGATAGGAGCACAGACATGTTGCTTAAATCCTTCTTAGAGTTGTGGCATCTTGGAAATAGTGATAATATTCAAAGGGATGGTGTCAGTGGTGAAAATTTCATTAGGGAAGTTATTTGGGTATAACTTGGACATTGCTAGCCCTTGGCTCACTACACATACACAGATCTCCAATCTGCAAGATGTGGCCTTAGCAATCATTTGTCTTGTACAAAGATAAAGCTATGCCAATATTTAGATTATATCATATTCATTTCTGTAATCTCAGTGCCTGCCATGGAAATTAGCTCATATTTTCTGCTCAAAGAAATGTTTGAAAATATTTGTTGTTGAATTTCTCTAAGTTTTAAGAAATGATGGATCCTTCATCTTCTTGAAAAATGAAAAGGACTCTGGTTTTATCTTTCTGTGTTACCATCTCACCTGACCTTGAACATAGTGCCTCACCCTTCATACCCAATGAAGAGTCAGTTCAACTTCTATAGCTGGTTCAAAGAGAAAAATGTAGTACCTCCTTGACATTTTCTCTCAATCACAAGAATGATACAATCTTACAAACAGGACTTTTTAAATTCTTTTACTTGCTTTGCAAACCTGTATATTTCATCACTAAAATATGTTTTCGTTTGGAAGTTGTCAATTCCTCAAACATTACAAGGCATTGTTCCAAAGATCTGGCAAAGATCTAGCCATGTAGCAAGTCAAAAGTAGCCAAAATATTCTTTGGAAAGGCCTCAGATTTTCATCTGTAATACTGCTTAACCAAAATCAATTTAACATTTTGAATATGCCATATCACTAATGATAATAATAATCAGGATCCTAATATGAATTATATTTCTATATTACGAAAAGCTAAACTTCTTAGTTTCTTAGTAACTCTGATTAAAACTTACTTAACATGACAATTAAATTGTTATTTCACTGTTTGCTGTTTGAATGAGGAGAAAATTATGGTACTCTTAGTACGTCAAATGTTATGGCACACTTGTAATTTATTTTAAAATAAGCTGCTTTCTCACTTGTGGTGATGGATGGGTACAATTCATCTTTATTCTAAGGTACATTTTCTGGTTATAGGCAACACAAAGAATTAATCATGATTAAGATTTGGAAGAAGTGGTGAGGAAATTTAGCAAGATTTTTAAAAGGCTAACCTGTGGAGTTACACTCAGTTGGGTCAGAATTAACAGATACTAACTCTCTGACCTTGGGGAATTTGCTTTTCCTCCTTTAGCCTTAGCTTTCTCATCTATAAAAGTAAAGTATCTGATATAAAACAAGTACTCAAAATTGTGACCACTCAAGAAATCAATACAAGTATACAGAAAGAAATGTGTTAATTAGGCCCCTAAATTCCCTGGTACCACACTAATTTTGACAAAAAATGAAACTTTGTTCTCTAGCCTTAAGTTAATAACTAATCTTCTTAATGAGGTTTTTTATTTAATTTTTACAACCTGATTTTATTTGGTTGCCTTTGATCCTCTACACCAGAGATGGAAGAAGTTACAAAAAAAGCTACACCATTCTCAACAATTCCCACTGGTTTATTAAAATAAAAATTGTAGAAAAAGTGAACATTTTTGTAAACACTCAATTCAAATCACATATTATAGTGTTAAGAGAATAAAACATTCAAAATATTCCCTCTCGCAATGGATTAAGTAGAATCCTTGACCTAATGTATCATCCACTTTTTAAAAACAAAGCATTCGAATGATTTAATTAAGTAATTTTGTAAAGTTACTATACTTTCTGCAGATGGATAATTTGCTAAGTTGATACTAGTGGATCATTATTATTCTGAGTATTTTTGGAAGAGTCTGACTTTATAAATAAACAAGAGAACAATAATCTGATAGTTTAATCAATTAACATATCTTTTCTGATGTAATCTGTAATGTTTCCTGAATGGCTCTGAATTACCAAACTCCTGAATTTGTAGAGAATGAGAGATTTTCCTACAATTTACTAGGATTATGAGAACCAAATTTTCTTCCTTATATTTTCTTCCTCCCCCCCTTCCTCTCCTTCTTCCTTCTCTACCTTCTCTTATTTTTTTCTCTTGAAAATACGTTTGCTAAGAAAAATTTAGTAACTCAGATAATATGAATACCTATTTATTAAAAGGAAAATTAATCTCATTCAATTGCACTCAAGTTTCTTCAGATTTCAAGAGACAAAGGTAGAAGCCATTTGTCTAGCACATGTTATGTAGTGGGGCCTAAGTGAACACTGAATGTGAATGAAGTGGTGGAAAAATCTGAAGACCCTATATAGCAGCTCATCTACATAGTCATGTCACCAAGCCTTAAGATGTGATTTAGCGGGGGCAATATGCCAACGCTGACAGATAATTGAATTTCAAGGATCTGGATGTTCATTGTTACACAGTGAAGAAACACTGCACTAGGAACCAGGTAACTTAAGAAAAAGTCTTTGATACAAAACAAATTATTTGCTTGACCTTAAACAATTACACTTTCCTCAGTTTTTTCAATTGTAATATAACAACAAAAACTCTGTATATCTACTTAGAGAGTAATGGGGATGTATTTGGAGAAAGTTATTTTTTCAATCATGTGTCTTTGTTTCATACTGATACTATCAGACTTATTATGATCTTCATTATTTGTAAAGCAGAACGATTTTAGCCCTGAATCAAATATTCTAAATACTTGTGGGTGAGTTTAGAGTTTTAGATCAGTATACAGTTAACATAATGTGAAACAAAATTCAGATGCTAAGCCAGTTTTATCTCAACCTCTTTTGTAAGCCACAGAAAGTAAACTGCTACAAGAGATTTGATATAAGATCTGGGAGCTCAGGAAAAAAAAAAAATCTCTGCTTGAAAAGTTAAATCACTAACCAGTCAGCTAATTTTCCCCAAATGACCTATTTCTCCTTAATTAAAATATTTCCCAATTAAGACAATTTCTCTGTTTCTACTTTAAACACACTAAAGAAGATAAGTAGACCAAAGAGGATAGTGCTATTTCCCAGGTAAAACAATTTCCACTTAATTTCTCATTAACACTTCTTAAGAGAGCATATGCTTCTACTTAACTCTTTCGACCACCTTTCTTTTATATTCTATAATTACAGATATGTATAAAAGGATTTATAAAAAACGAAACAACTCAAAAAAAAAATCCTCTCCCCTAAAAGCCAAGAGTAAAGCATAAGTATGGTCATTACAATCCTTAACTCACAGGTCAGGGGAGTAATGATAATGATATAGAAACAAAGCAACAGTGTTATGGACTGAATGTTCACGCCCTCCTGACCCCAAATTCATATGTGGAAAACACTCAGTGTGATGTTATCTGGAGGATGGGACGTTTGGGAGATAATTAGGGTTAGATGAAGTCATGAATGTGGGGTCCTTATGATGGGATTAGTGCCCTTGTAAGAAGAGATATCAGAGAGCTTGCTCTCCCTCTCTCTGTCTCTCTCTGCCATGTGAGGACATAAATAGGAGGTGGTTATCTACAAGCCAGGAAGGGAGTCCTCATCAAAAACTGACCATACTGACACTTTAATCTTGGACTTCCCAGCTTCCAGTACTGTGAGAAGTACGTTTCTGTTGCTTAAACCATGCAGCCTATGGTATTTTGTTATGGCAACCCGAGCTAAGACTGTTTCCCTTTCTTCCCTGGTCTCTCCATCTCCACCCTGATAAATACTCTGTTTTTCAATGATGTTCAACACTGAGTTAAGATTTTATTCATTAGAGCTGAACTATTCAGTTAGGTAGCCACCGAACACAGGTAGCTAAAGAGCATTTGAGATGTGGCTGAATTGAGATGTGCTGTAAGTGTAAAATATGTATCAGATTTTGGAGACTTAGTATAAAAAAAAGAATATTAAATATTCCATTAGTAATTTTTAATTTTAATTACATGTTGAAATGTATACTGGTTAAAATATATTATTAATGGTACCATCAATTTTTTTTTTTACTTTTTTTTAATGTGTCTACTAAAAAATTTTAAAGCATGTCTCTGGCTTGCATTTGTAGATGACATTATGTTTCTAATGGACAGCACTGATTTAGAATCTCTTCTTGTTTCTATTAAAAGCCAAACCCTGATTAAAGAAGTAATGTTAATGAATCAGTCATATCTTGATGCTCATGAATTGTCAAAACCAGAAGGTGCTAAGGAGAAATTTTTATAAAGATAGAATTATGATATCATGTTGGAAATAATTTGGGACATTATCAAGAGCAAGATAAGAAATTTGCAAGGGACCTAGGAAGACCCACTTTGTTCTAGTTCATAGCAGATCAAATATTATCCAGTAGAGAATCATGAACTCATAGCATGTTAGAGCTGGAGACGCCTAGATAGAATATTATCATATAAGGAAAATAAGCCTTTGGATATAATAATTTATTGCTTCTTTTTCAACTTTCTTTATCTCTTGTCAAGTCCTCCAATATTCATTACACAATATTTCCAGACATTTGAACTTACCTCCCTTTTAAATGGAAACTCAATACTGTACCCTTTTCTGACTCATTTATTCTCGATACTGAGAATGTTCCAAATAATATTTAAACTCATGAATTCCTAGCAAAAGAAAACCAATTGTAATGGCATGATTTTGTTACTCATCTCTCTTGCTGTAGAAAAGCTAGCAAAAATATAAATGCCATCCATGAAAAGCAACGTTGAATGCTGAGAATTGTATAATGGTTGGGTAGATTACACCTTAGCATTAAAAAATAAATAAATAAAAGATGCTCCATAATAGGGTAAGTGAAAACTGAGTACATTCTTTTACCACATAAAATGGCATTTTAAAACTTAAGTTAGATCAGTATAAATGAGATTCCATATTTTGTATATTAAGGTAGATAGGCTAATAAATGGCTTAGGGAAGGAGAGCAATTAGACTATGACCCTGGATTCCTCACCTTCCACTGCACCAAATTCATAAGGGTTATCTGTTCACCATCATAAAGTCAGCTGCACCTTTATTGTTAGTTATGGATGATGATCCAAATTTCATGTAGTATCTTATTCTAACAATATGCTTTGGATAACATATGAGATGCATGTTCTCCTTGCACCCACATAGAAAACAGGCTAATTTTTCTGCTTTCTAGCAAGTGTCTTTCAGGGTGTAGTCTGGTTTTGTTTCTCTAGATCTTACTGCTATGCCTGGTGGAGAGAGCAAGGAAAGAGAAGACTCTTATTTCATGGTCTAGAAAACAGAGTATTTATATGTCTGCTTTTACCACATCCAGATCCTTCTAGGCCTTTCAGTGGCAGGAAAACTCTCCAAAACAGAAAGCAATAGGACTTATTGCAGTGCCACATGTAATAAAGGATGGGCCAAATCAAAGAGAGTATCACACAGAGGAGGACATTTTATCTATTCTGCCTTCCCCAATGCTCAATGAAAAATCTGTATCTTAATGATGGTGTTTTGTTAAGCCACGTCAGAAATCCTCATTTTTAAGGCAGGGATAAGGGGACTTTTACATTGTGTTAAATATTTCCATATCCATTCTGGGTGAACTTTAATTATTTAATGTCTATTATGGAAATGTCCTGATTGTCACCACTGATTCGTTTAGGAATCAGACTTAAACCCAATCAGTGTGTGGTGTTCCCCACACCAAGAGCATCTGACATAATTTGGGCCAATGAGACGTGAGAGGTTTTCTGCTGGGTTTCTGCAATATTTCTTTACTTGGAGTTGACATTAACAGGAACGGACAGTGTCTGTCATTCAGATGTGCCACCTGGAATTTCTGTAGCCATTTTGATGATCTGAGGTTAAGGCCAGGCACACAAAGGTTAAGACCAGGGCTGAGATGAGAGAAATGTGATAAAATGGAGCTTGAAACCTTCAATAATTAAGTCAACTGTAAATGTGACTCTCCCTCTAGACTTTCACTTATAAGAATCAATATTATACTTCCTTCTGTTTTAAAAGCAATTTGAGTTGGATTTTTCATTTTACTACAGCCAAAAGCAACCTAATGTCTCCATGGTGTGAGGGAACTGTTAGAATATGCTGACATGCAGACTGACCTATGTAGCTGACCTTAAATATCAAGTAATTTCTTTTATTGCCAGAAGCTACATAGGTACATAGGTACATAGCTACATAGGTACATAGCTACATAGGTAGCCATATTGCCTGGTCAAGCACAAATACCATATAAGGAGTTCAGGGTCACTGACACTCATCCCAACAAGTAGAAAGACAATGAGAATAAGACATGATACTGTGTTTGCATTTATCACGGTCTTTTTATTGCTGTAGATATAGTCATGCTACCAGAGTCTCCTTTTATTGAGAGAAGAAAGTAATTTTGTTTTAGTAAATGAGACGCAGCTATGCTTGAGGCCATTATTCTGTCCCCTGGGGCCCAAGAAGCTACTCAAGCTGTACATTTTTGGTGTATCCCACCATTTGCTATTCAAATGTTTCCTATAAACTATGACCACCAGTAGTTTAACCTTTCGGTATCTTTCAAATGTTTCTTTGACAGTAAAAAAACAACAAAAACAAAAACAAAAAACCTGTAACTAGGATGGATGCACAAAATCCATTTTGAGGCTTGTATCGTGCAGCTAATAGATCTGTCATCAAATGAGGGCATATGTTAGGTGAGTTGCATGTCCAGATATATTTCTCTGTTCTGAATCCATCTATTTACATTGCTGAATTGCCATGAAATAGCTTCCTTGATATTTTATTACCATCGAGCTGTAAAATTTAACAGCAAAGCCAACATTGTCTGAAATCTACCTCTTAGGGAAGAAAGGGACCATGTGGAAGATTTAAAGCTTAACCAACAAGATACCCAGAAGCAGAAAATGAACGCTTGGAGTGAGCTTTTGTTAGTTAGAACTAGTATCACAGCTGAACGGAATGACTTTTCTTTCATAAAAATAGTGTTCGACATATTTCAAATCCAAATGCTTATTTCTTCCTTCATAAGAGTATAAATGTGTTCCATGCTCTCTACTTCAGCTGAGGAAAAGCAGCTATTGTGTTACAAATCAAATCCCTTCACACAATATCTTCCTTTCACGCACTTGTAGAAAATGCAAAGGATATCAGGGCTGTCAGAATAAAAGATTCTTTTCCTTTAACAACAGCACTCAGGAGTAGACTTTAGGGCTATAAAAGGAACTTCAGAGATTGAGAGAGGAAGCCCTAAATTGTTTATCATTACTATGTTGGAAAGATAAGACAAGTTAAGTCTGAACCAGGATTACATTATTTATGTAGTACATTATACTTGTAAAGCAATGGTAACTATTACATATATTTAAAACTCAATGCAATTCTCTGGTCCTGTTTGACATTCATTCTGCAGAAAATAGTATATTTTAAAGAATAATCTACTAGAGAGCATGACTTTCGATTCCCCACCAATAGTTTTATCCAGGCTTAATTCTATCGAAGTCGGGCATTTAGGGACAAGCACAGATAACCAACACTTTGTATGCTGTGTTACTGTGGTTACCAAATCCTCTGAGATAAAAGCTTAATTTAACAAATTTGGACCCAATGGCTAAGAATTTGGGGAAATAAGTATGACTCTCTGCGGGACAGGCTGCAAGGATGGACATGTCTGGTTTCAACTGAGGGAAGAAACACGTAACTGAAATTGTGAGAATTAACTTGCTCATCTCCTGCTTTACTTGGGATCCTTCTCTTGTCCATTCTCCATTCAGAAGCCAGAATGTTTCTGTATAAATGGAGGTCACAACATATCATTTCCCCAACTTAAATTCATTCAAAAATTTATCACTATATTTAACAATCTAAATTCCTTACGTTTGCCTAAAAGTACTGTTATGATCTGACTCTTACTCACCCTCAGAATCAGCTCCAGCAATTCATTCTTACTTCACTCCCTCTTTTCTTCCCTCCCACCCTGGAATCCAGAACTTTTAAAATTTCTTTATAAAATGCTGAGCCACACATGGTTTTCAAAGCTTTGGTTCCCATTAACCCTCTCTCCAGTACTCATTCATTGATCCTTCTCTGCATGGTTGAATTTTTATTACAAATTACCCCTTGTTGAAGTGACAGCTCTGTAGGCCTTCTCTGCCCCTTCTGCCTAAAATACCCCATCTTGTGCTGTTCTGCCTCCTTGCGCCTTTTGTAGCAGTTATCAAAATTTGTAATTGTTTCATTTTTGTGTTTATGATCAGTTTTTACCCTCATATCTGACAACTGCAAGCAAATATTTTTGAAAGCATAAGGACTTATATAATGATCGGTTTTCCAACTTAGAATGCAAGGGTTATTACTTTTGATTTGTTTTCAACTACAAAGTCATTGTTTTGTAAATTTCATTATCATTTGTTGAACATTAAAGAGTCTAAGCTATTGAGTTGGCATTTCATAGCTTACATGCTTTGTAACTATTCTTAAATTTTAAAAAAACTAAAAAATCTGATGAAAATGAATTATTGTGTTAGATATGTTGATGGAATTTGTAAACCAGAGATTAGGGTCATTGGATATAAAAGAGTTTTCCGGGCTGGAAGATCAATATAGATACTTGGATTTTACATTGGATTTTAATTAGTTTTGAAAATTTAGAAGAATATTAAATAAAAGTTTCACCTAAACTCTTTTCTGGAATAAAATATGTGCATGGGGGTGGGTGGAAAATTGAGAAGGTATTGGATAAAGTTAGTTAGTTAAATTATTAATGGAGAGGATATTTTGATCTTATAAATAACTAGAACAATGATAGACCAAAGGCTATGTAATTGCAAGGAAAGCTGTTGGAAAGGAGATTTATTACTGATATAACTCCTTATAAGAGTCATTAGAGCCAGAAAAAATATGCAATTTTAAGCCCGTGGTGATGGAGGACTTCTGGAAAGAGCTAAATCACCTGAATGAGTAAACATGCAACTGACGAGGAACATACACAGTAGGTTATTAGGAGTTAAATTAATTGGATAGAAGGAAAGCAGGGAATGGCTAAAACTTATTAGAAAGTTTTAAAAACATCTGCCTTGTGGAGTTAACAAAGCTTTATTAGTATCAAATCCAAGTCAGCTAGTAGAAAAAGATTTCATTATGGGCTAAAAATACCAAAACAGAATTGGTATTCAACTTCCAGTAACAGAGGGATAGTTCTTACCAACCCAATCCTCCCAAAGATTACAATTGTAACTCTGGAAAAATGTTTAGAAACCAACTACATAAAGTCATAAGACAGTGAGAAAAAAAAAAGAAAAAAAAAGAAAAAAAAAACAAGTAGAAATGAGTAGAGTTGATACTAAAATGAACAAGGAAGGAGGTCATTTTCCAATTTTTATGGCTTCCTGTCTGCGGGAAGACCCAAATCTTAAGATTTCGGTCTTAAGAAATCAGAATGAAGATTTTAGGGTAAATTCAGTAGCTGGTATGTGACACTAAATATTGGGCAAAGGAGAAAGATAGAGAGAGATGTCCTCAAATTCTGAAAATAAACTATCTAAATCTTGGAATGATTCCAAAATGTTTCATGCATGGAGTAGAGTCCAAAACAAAACAAAGCAAAACAAAGAAACAAAACAAAACAAAAACCCAACTAAGGCTAAAAGAAGAGAACAGCAATTTTAGCTGCTTCCACAGAAGAGAAAGAGCTTGAAGTTTTTCAGCCAGGGTAATAGCCTTCTGGACTTTTTTTTTTCCCCTAGAGGTGATTGGAAAACATACCCTGAAGTATGTTCCTCTTTGTGTGTATCTTAAAGGGAGAGGTTGGGTTTATCAAAGATAGATTTGGAATGTTAGAAAGACTGTCATTCAAGACACTGAAAAATAACAGGAAGAAGAAAACAGCTAAAAGCAAAGTCTATGAAGACTTTGATAAACAGCTCCCTGCTGTCACATGCTTTAGATTTGCTTTACAGCAATGTGTACTTGATTCTTTCATTTGAATCAATCTATGTTTCCGATTATGGATAGCACTATGCACCCAACAGTAAAGGAAATTAAGATAATAAGTGATTATTCTTTTGGAAACTGACAGTATTTGTATATTTTGTATTTATTTGTCCTTCTATAAAAATAGGATATCTACATTTAAAATAGATTTAAGAGAATGGACAAAACTCTTCTGGAAAAGAAAAATGTAGATTCTTGTTCCATCACTAATTAGTATTTGCCTTTGAGTACCCTGTAAATTTCAATTTTCTAGTTTTTAGTTTCTTCACATAAAAAATAAATTGTATTTAATAATTACTGATGTGTTTCCAACTATAGAGTCCTCTGGCATTTCTATAAAACTGCGACAAAGGAACATCCCTAGATTCCACTTAAAGTAATATTTGCATAAGGCAATGCATATATATATAAATGAGATTTTATATGCACTAGGAAACCAAATATTTGTGTGACTCCATTTATTGTGATATTCATTTTATTGTGGTTGTCTGGAACTAAACCCACAATATCTCTGAGGTATACCTATACTTTAAAAATAATATATATCATATGTCAAATACCATAGAAAAAGATTTCAGTAACCTCACAAAAAAGAAATGTATCATATACCATTTTTTCATGGAACACTGATACTCTACTTAGAGGCATAAATGGTTTCATATTTGTAATTTTATATTTAGTCAGTTGTAAAAGGAGTTTAAAATTTTCTCATGCTTTAGATTCCTTTCCCAATTAAATGTTTTAAGTACAAAAATTCACCCCACTAAAACAAAGCTAATCTGGAGGAATTTGAAGACTAACAGAAGTGGTAAATTGAAATGGCATGTTATAACATGTTTTCTTTGAGGATAATTATAGGACATATGGAGAAAGATACTCCTTTATTTAAAGTTAAATTTTTAAAAAATGGACATTGTCAAATTTATTCCTTTCTCAGATGAGTATCCATTATGCAATAAGTCACAGGAGGTCTGCTCTGAAATACCTTACTAGGAAGCTTTCACTGAAAAAAGTAGAACATTATGCCCCTAAGCAGATACAGTAAATCAAAATCAGGTTGAGTGTTTTTAATATTATGAAATGACTATAGTGAGAATGGCAATACATTTCACAGACGAAGAGAGACAGAAGCAACCTTAGAGACCATTTAATCCAGTTATTTTCACCAGCTTGTACCTTTTTAAATCTCAGAAACCTTTGGGCAAACTCCAATACAAAAATCAGATCAAAACACAGTCTGTCCTCCCCACGTGGGTGTCCTCAGATTGCTACTCTGAATCCATTAAAACTCTGCAGAGCACAGATTGAAAACCACTGATCTGATCTTGCTATCATTTTCCAGATGGCAAAACAGAGTATCATGAGGATTAATGTGTTTGCCAAAGCTGGTGGCTTGATGTGTTGGAGAGCCTGGCCTAGAAGCTGGGTCTGGTGCAGCCAGCTCTTGCCTGCACTGAACACCTCTTGCCTCCTTCCAGAAGTGGGCCTCTTCGCTGCAGGCTGCGGGTAAATACAATCCATGTCAAGTAGATGTGAAAGTACTATGCAAACAAATTCAAGTTGTCCTTTAATCTACTTTGCTTTATTAAAATGGGGTCTTCTTGTAGAACGCTGTCTGCACGGCACCGGATGTCTCAGAGTGATAGGCCATGCATATGCCATAGAAATCAAAGAGATCCACGCTATTTTAACAAGGCAAATAGGCTTCCCAAGTGCTTTCAAATGATATTCACATTGTGTAAAATTTTTCTAGAAAGTTCTAGAAATGCTTTCCACAAAGCCTAATCTTTTTTTTTTTTTTTTTTTTTTTTGCTTTTTTTCCTCAAACCTTCCTAACCCAGAGTGGAATGACTGGCCTATAATAGCATAACCATCATTTAGAAGATTATTCTTAAATGTTACAATTATTAGATAACAAAATAAAAGTCACATTAAAAGCAAAAGATTTCCTTTCAACACTTTTAAAATCCTGTGGCATCCTTTAAGAGAGAAGGCACATATTAATGCTTTCATCACTATTATTTTGTTAGTAGTATTTTAAGTGTTATAAAACATGAAGGGCTGTATGGACTTTCCTCCTGGAAAACAGTCTCAAATGTGTATAAAATGATTATAAGATGCTCATGTCAAAGAACTGACTAAATCCAACGGACTGAATACTCAGTGTTATACAATGTATTTACTTAAATGTTAGTCATGCAATTTTGCTCTTCTTAAAAAAAAATTGCAGGAGAGCTTTATTAAAAAGAACTTAGTTCAGAATTTAACTTCTAAAACCAAAAAGTTCTATTTTTTCAAAACAGCTGTAATTTGGCTAGAAATCTTATTCTCTCTGCACCATCATTAACATCACCAGTGAAAATCTCTTTATTAGATATCATCATCAATGTTGTAAGGTTATTTCATCCCATCTCAAAACAGTTTATATGATACAATCTTTCATAAGGTAAAATAAAAACTAAAACAAAAGCAAAAGACATGAAATACTGGCTGTTTGGGAATTCCCTTTTGGTCCAGTGGTTAGGATTCTGCCCTTTCACTGCCAGGGCCCTGGGTTCGATCCCTGGTTGGGGAACTAAGATCCCGCAAGCCACACAGAATGGCCCAAAACACAGGCTCTTCATATAATGATATTATAAACCTGTTCCTAGGGTTGCTAAATTATAGTAAAATTGTACATTATTAAGCAGATTGTTTAATCCAAGGCAGTTTTGTGCAATTAATTCATGTTACAGAACTGTTTAAACAGTATTCCTCTAAAAATTTAAATACAAGTAACAAGTAATAAAGCAAAAAAAGAAAAAAATTATAGTTAACATTTAAATCTCCCGGATGTGTAAATATTGGTTAAATTGTATTCAATAAGATTTTTCTTAATGTTAATATAAATAATTTAATTAATTGTTAAACCTTTAACTTTACTAAAATTATAAATTTACCATATTTAGATGCACTTAAAAGTAGGCTAGCTTTGCGAAATTTTTTAATGATTACAAGGCAAAGATGAACTGGTTACAAAAGCATTAATATCACAAATTTCATATTTACTTTTCTATACATGCATTTTTCCAAATCACTACTATAATTATCAATATGTAATCCATTTATTATTATTATTACTGTTATTATTTTATAGCTTCCTAGATTTAACTTTCCATTTATTTTTGATACTTTCCTATGGCTAGGGACATATTTATTCAGGTACCTTTATGGAGTTACAATCTTATTGCAGAATCAAAAAGAAAAACAGGAATACAGTCTCATTCCCAGTTGGCCAACATAACCTGTACTATCTCTCATCTGTGTGTTTTGCTCTCATCTGTGTTTATCTCCTGACAGATGAGGAGTAAGATCTATGTAGTTTTATCGTGAATTCCCACATGAGCTAATCAATTATTGGAAAAATTTCTACGTGGTTATTGTTTGGAGCTCCTGGTACAGGTCTGTCCTATTTTCTATCTTCTATTTTAGGACAATTTGATTTAATCAGAGTTTTCGCTCTCCTCTCTTTTCCATTTTCTAAGACAGAGAATAAACAATAGTAGGAACAATCACATCTGCTTACAGGTAAACTTTTTCATTTTGTTATGAAATTATGGTTTCAAAAATCAGCTTATTTCTCTTTACCACAATTATTATTATGATTCTGATTTCTTTTTAATTTGGCCAGTGGAAATCCTGGCTCCTTCATTTTTTTAGGGTTGTTCCTGAAACTGCTAAAAGTATTCACTTTATCAACATTTTCCAAACCAATGATGATTTTATTTTTTGTTCGAAGACATGAAACAGGCTGCTACATAAACATCCCTTACTTCTTGTCATATCAGGGAACCATACCTGTATACTAAAGACTCAGGGTGGAAAATGTGTAACAAATGTTACTTTGCCACATTTACCGAAGGAGTGGTAAAAATGCTAATTTTAAAGTCAAATATTACTTTAATAATTGATTCTTAATTTAATCATACAATGCCCAAATATTATTAACATAGAAATATTTCTAGCTTATTTTCTTTATAACTTACATAGGTATAATTTTGCACTCACCCAAATTTTCAGTGTACTACCTTTTCTTATAATCTTTATATGCCTCATCATCCACAGATATATAGTCAATTTATTGACGGACATTTATTTCATCTTTGTCCTAGTGATATAATAGACAATAAAACCAGAGACTTATATGGTGTAAATATATAGGAGTCATTGTTCTAAGCACTTTCATACCTTTATTAACTGACCTAACAAATGTATGTCCACAGTTTGCATTTTGGGAAACTAAGACACCAAGAGATTTATTAATATGTTACCGAAAATCACACATATTAGGAATACTGGTTAGAACCAGGATTTGGATTCAGGGACCATGCCCTTAACTACTATCCTCCAGTAATTTCAGCTACTGAACTTAAAGCTTAATTAAACATCTGCTAAAAGTCGTATAATGTTTAAGCCTCTGTCAATTTATTTGGTTACATAATATCAAATTGATGGGCAAAAAAACTAAGATAAAATCATCAATCGTAGTTTTGTTATATTTTTGTCCTTTAATGATTTTTACATTTTGTTTGCATCTCAGATTGATCAAGTTTTCTAACATATACAAATATAACATGAGGTAGACAAAACCTCTCAAACATATGACAATCCTCATGAATTTATATATTCTGTAATTTAAAAAGTTTTCCCATACTTTTTCTCATATTTGATATTCTTCTTAACCATATTTTAAAATGATGATGAGTGTAACTCTGAACTCTTTTTATATTTATATATTGAATTTCTTTTGCACACATATTTCTGTTTAATTTCTGCCTCAAAAATATAGCCTATTTTTAACTGTTGTTGTCGATATTCAACATATTATAAAATAAATCAAGGGCAAAGTGTAAATCTGATGCGAACGTGGGTCGAGAAAGGCCTTATCTTTTCTAAATATTAGTAGATAATTTGGCTATTAGTAAAACTGTCACCTCTTCTTCTAAAGCATATTTTTTTCTATTGATTTTTAATAAACTGCACATCTATTTGAGGGGTTTACATTTTTCAGCAATTCTTCTTATGGTAATAGTTACATTGTATTATAAAATATTATTTTACTCATTTCAAAATATCCAAAGTAAATATACCCACAGAAGCATAACATGCCATGATGAGGTATATTGAAACTATTATATATTTTCAGTTTTGACTTTTGAATATGCTCTTGCATTCTAGATCTGCATTGAAAATACAGGTAGCATCTCAAGAATTGGGTATTTCAAATTAGACTGCAGGGCATGTGTCTGAATGTAATGTCCAAAACTTCACCTGTTGTCACTTCAGTAATTATATGTATTCTTCATATTTCACTGGCCACGTTATGTTTATTTCTGTGAACTCCTCAACATTTGTTTAAATCTTCAGAAAAGAAATCTATAAACTTCCAAGCGTCTTGACTTCTTTCAAGTTGCTTCGGTTTTTATCGTAGAAAACGCAAATTTAATTTAAGCTAAAGATGAAAAATCTCGTGTTAAATTTAAAAACTTTCTAAAGAATTTCAATTTCTTCTTACATCAATAATGTTGTTGGAAAAAAATTGAAATGCCCAACATAGTGCTTTTAGCTCAAAATTCTATTATACTATAAATGCAAATGATCTTCCTTTGTAATATCAAATCACTTCTGTGAAATCTAGTAAGGTGGAATTTAATCACAATAAATAGGTTAGGTTTAAAAAGGATCCTTTTGATAACAAAAGTTGTTTAATTTTTATAAATCAGGCATTAATCAGATATACCTTCTTTGCCCTCTAAAATATTTTGGACTCATTCAAGACATAGTGACTCAAAGTCATTTACCTAAATTAATGACCGAAAACATAACTGATTAAAGGAGTCAAGAAGTCCCTTTATATGAATGATGTGGTTTTGCTAGAGGAAGAGTTTTCATGGAAGTCTGGACCCTGTACACTTAATGACCTTGGGCTCATCATTTCCCCACTGTAGCTACTGCTTCACCACCGATAGCTGATGGGGAACACTGCAGGGTTAACCTGCAAATGTTTGTTTATAAATGCTCTGCACACCATGCTGCCTTGAATAGATGCCTCCAGAACTCTCCCCACATACTACTGTATTTTCAAATTATGGGTCACAACCTTCTAGTGACTTGTGAAATCAATTTACAAGACAGACATAAGATAGAACATAAAGGTGAAATCTTAGAATTCATCACATAAAGTAAGAATAGGTATCCTTTATGTATGTTTTTTCCACTTTGTGTATGTGTGTGTGTCTCTGTGTATGTTTGAATACTGAGTTTTCACACATAATATATTTCTTAATATAAGTTCTGGAAATGTGCTTGAAATACACCACTCTGAATGAATTGAAAATATATCTGATGAACTTATTTTCTTAAGTGTTTTACTAAAGTAAAAAAAAATAAATGGAAGTTCGCAAAACAATTAATGTGACTTTTTAAACTCTGTATTATTCTCCCTATTGCTTTTCTCTTTTGGTGGTATTCTGTATTACTTCCTATGTCCTTCCTTCAGCGTAGCATTCTATTTTCACTTCGTAAGTTTTATCAGGACACCACATTCCCTTTTTATTGGTTAGGGAGGCAAATGGCAGTTCTCTACAGTGTGGCAGGAACTGTGTTAAGCACTGGAGATACAAGAATATGTATAAAACAATATTCACTCTTAAGAACCTGACAAATTTGTTGAAGAAAACAGAAAAGTGAAAATTATTTCTCAACTAGACATATTATTAGAACTCATGGAAGCTGAGGACAGGTGAAAAAGTATTGTCCGAAGCCCACTTTTTAAAGGAATTTAGGAGTAAAGAAATTTTATAAAGCGATGAGAAAAATGATTCCCTGACAGAAAGAGATAAAAACATTACGAGGTTACTTTAAACTGGATAAATAGGAAAAGGTGAAATAACAGCACTGGCCCATCAGTGTCTAAAGTTTAAATGGCATCTGAATGGCCTGTCTCCTTCTGTGTTACCTGTCTCAGAGGAACTTCTTTCAGCTATATTGATGATACAGAAAACAGAAAATCTTATTCATTCTTGCTACATGATTTACACTGTGTAAGAAACAGTCTTTTGTGCTATTTTGCTATGTCTCTCTGTTGGTGACTAAACTATAAAGTCTCCTGACTACTTCTGTGCTGTGAATTCAGAGAAGTGCTAAATGTAGTGCTTCCTCTGGGAAAAAGCCTGTACACTTACTTCCTCAAGACTCTTAAAGTGAGCCCCCAAATCTACAAGATGTATTTCTTTGTACAAATATATATTTTTTGCTTTTAACAATCCCTACCACACTCTGATTCATCTCTATAAATGTTCAAACTTAAGAAAATATATTCTTACATGTTGCTTGCCATATGCACTTCAGAATTCCATTTGCTTTTATAAATTCGTCAAAAATGTTTCCAAAATAAAGCCAAAATCAGG
This sequence comes from Pseudorca crassidens, assembly GCF_039906515.1. Classification (NCBI taxonomy): domain Eukaryota; kingdom Metazoa; phylum Chordata; class Mammalia; order Artiodactyla; family Delphinidae; genus Pseudorca; species Pseudorca crassidens. The sequence continues at coordinate 11,489,416 of NC_090307.1, forward strand.
GGCAATTTTTTCATTCAGCAAAACATATGCCAGGCACAGGAGATGCAACAAAAAAATGGCATAATCAGGGTTTACATTGGAGGAGACAAATAAATATAGTATGGAGATTGAGGGAGACAGGATTGTCAAAGTCCTAATTTTGGCTTGTGCAATTCCATGGGAACTACAATAAAGAGCATTGGAGAGAGAACAGGTTTTGGGGGAAGCAACATGAATTTGTTTGGGAATATTGAACTTGAGGTGTTTTTAATGCAATTGGATATATTGTCTGCAGCCAAGATAGGGTGTCGGAGCTGGGGATAAAAATTTGTCATTTTTTTCTTTTTTTACCTTTTTTTAAAAAATTCATTAATTATTTTTGGCTGTGTTGGGTCTCTGTTGCTGAGCACGGGCTTTCTCTAGTTGCAGCAAGCAGGGGCAACTCTTCCTTGTGCTGCACAGGCTTCTCATTGCATTGGCTTCTCTTGTTGTGGAGCACGGGCTCTAAGCACATGGGCTCAGTAGTTGTGGCTTGTGGGCTCTAGAGCACAGGCTCAGTAGTTGTGGTGCACGGGCTTAGTTGCTCCGCGGCATGTGGGATCTTCCTGGACCAGGGCTCGAACCCGTGTCCCCTGCATTGGCAGGCGGATTCTTAACCACTGTGCCACCAGAGAAGCCCTGTCATTGGTTTTTGAAATGGCATCATGAATGAGATTTTCGAATTTAAAAAAAAAAGTGAGAAAAGGTCTCCAATGTGTGTTTTGAGGAGCTCCAACGTGCCAACAAAAACTATAAAAATATTTATAACATGTGTTCCATTTGAAAATACAAATATATAACACCCTGAGCACATAATGCAACTGAATTTAGTGCTTCCCCCCCCCCGGCTTGTATTACAGCTATTTTCATGTGTCATTCCCTGTATTGTCATCTCCTTGAGGTCAGCTGTCTTTTTGACTATGTGTATCATAAAACCTATGGCAGGGTTTCAATGTATATTTTAAATTGAATTGAGCAAATGTATTTTTAATTTATTTCTGAAATATTCTAGAACACAATTTAATATGTTAATTGTTTTTGAACCATGGATTCATTGGGAGAACTAAAGGAAATTAATCATTTATGGTCCAGTTTCTACCATTTATAAAGAAAATGTAAACAAAACACTGAATTTATTATTGATCAATTTATATCACAAGAATACCATAATTAATAATGGATAATATTGTCAGGTAGCTGATAAAAAATACTTCTTTTATCCCCTGAGTTGAGAACTGTGGTATATTAAAGAGGGCGGCAAGGGCTTCCCTGGTGGCACAGTGGTTGAGAGTCCGCCTGCCGATGCAGGGGACACGGGTTCATGCCCCAGTCCGGGAGGATCCCACATGCCGCGGAGCGGCTGGGCCCGTGAGCCATGGCCGCTGAGCCTGCACGTCCGGAGCCTGTGCTCCGCAACGGGAGAGGCCACGACAGTGAGAGGCCCGCGTACCGCAAACAAAACAAAACAAAACAAAACAAAAAGAGGGCGGCAAATGTTGTGCCTTCTTATAGAGAGTGGTGGGGTCTGTGTCCCCTCTCGGGATATCTGGATGGGCTTCTGGAACTACTTGACCAACAGAATGTGGTGGAAGTTATACTTTGCCATTTTCTGGGTCCAGGCCTTAAGAAACAGGTAGCTTCCTGTGATGGTTAATTTCACGTGTCAACTTGACTGATCACAGGATGCCCAGATACTTGGTTAAACATTATTTCTACTTTTTACTGATTTTGTTTAATCAAAACTCACAAACATGTTAAGCCAATGGAGGTTGGAAATACAGAATCAGTGTAGAAGAAAAAAATACGTGTATGTGTTTCATATATATGTGGTAAAATATTTGAAGATGAATTCTTTAAGAAGAGCATACATTTAAAATTAAACTTTTTTAGTTAATGGTTTGTGTTGAGGTTTCTTCACTGGGTGTTTTTCATACTTCTTTAAGGACCTAAACTAAAATTTATATCTACATAATGCTTCTGGAGTTAGGTATATCTTCTAACATGTATAAATAAGTATGCATATACATTTTTTCACTTGTCTTCTATTTCCAGTGAGACTAATCTGTAGCCATGCCTAATCCCTTTGCTTGCAATATAAGGCAAGGTAAAAAATTATTTTGCATATTTTAATTTATTATTTGAATATTATTATGTAACAATATGCACTTCAGATATGTTTTACCTCCAAAAAGAGATTTATAAAAAATATGGTTTCTTTCACCACAATTACAGTAAGAAGTATTTTTCGAGGCACATTAAAGTAGTAATATTTTAACTGAGGCTGACACATCCTTCATAATTACCTTTGTTCTATTACAGCACCTTACAAATTGAATTAATTCGCACTATTATAAAACCAAAATACAGGATATAAAATCACTGAGCCCCAAAGAATTTAAGCTGATGTCAGTTCTGTTACCCAAATAAATCAAATCACACTCCTTTCTTTTTCTTTTCCTTAATTGAAGTACACTCCTTTTTTCAAACACATAAACATTATCACCTGTATAAAACATAAATTAAAATAGAATAAGAGAAGACATTAGCTCACCCCAATGACCTCTCTTGAGCCATTCACCTCTTTGAAACATAAATATGACTTAGTAAATCATACCTGTCAAGAGAAACAATTCATCCTTCATTAGAATTTGAATGAGTTAAAATGAAAGAAATGAATTAAGGCCAGTGATTGGCAGTACTACATTTTTAGTGAAAGGCTACCACTTTTTCTTTCATCACAGAATTTGAGAGGTGAATGCATTGAAAGTATTCTTTCTGGTATCTTTCACAGAAATAATCTATGCCCAACTATTTAAACCTTGTATACCATCCCAGCTATGAAAAAAATGTAAATATTGGACTATTTTGTTTAATTTCTTTTCTAACTTAAAATTAACATTTCATTAGCATATAAGCTAATATCAGAATATATTTGCATCACAAATTTAACAGGCCCCAAACAAATCATTGATTTCCCTCCCAGTATCTACTCAGTTGTTTAGCCTGGAAACATTAGTCATCCTAACTTCTTTTCCTCAGAAACATCTCAAACTAATACATTAAGTCAATTTTTACCAGCCATACCTTCTAAGTATATATGTGGAATCCAACCACTTCTTACTACCACCAACCACAATTATGTTTACAACACCATGTTTCTTTCACAGAAGTCAGCATGACACACGTAAAAGGGAAATCATGTGTGGCCACTTTCCTCTTTAAAAGATGCAATTCACATTCATAAAATTCAAAATCTTCTAATGGACAAGAAGAACGTACACAATCAGGTCCATTCCTATTTCAGACCTTGTATCGTGTCATTCTCCATTCACTTGTTTCTCCTCTGGGCTACTGGTCGTTATCCATGACAAGCATCCTCTTATCTCAAGGCATGTACAGTTATTGTTCCCTCAGTCTTAAATATTCTTCTCACCTCTCTTTGTGGATTTCTCCAACACTGCATTCAAGTATTGCCTTTTTAGATAGCACTTCCCTGACAATCCTGGTTAAAATGGTATCTCTCAGCCTGAACTATATGTATTTTTACTGTAACCCCAACCAACAAATAAGCTCCAAGAGAACAGGACTTTTTTTTTATTAACTGCTAAATTATCATTGTTGGAACACAGTCGGTGCTTAAAAATATTAACTAAATAGATCTAACGCCAATTTCGTAGGATTCTATTACCTTTGCTCTACCTAACCACCATATTCCTTTTTCCTGCCATGAAAATACATTTTGATACATTAGTTACTTCTCTTATTTGCCCTAAAGAGGTGATCTATACAACTGACAGAGAGGTGACTGGAATGGAGACTCAACCAACTTTAGCAAGGTAAGGATTGTGCAAGAGATCCCTCTATAACCTCTGTCAAATGCATAGTTCTGGACACGAAGTAGACAGTAAGTGAACATGTGTTAAATGATTGATAATCACATTCCATTTATATCATTTTACTTTATTTTGCCACTAATACCACTATTAACAATAATTATTATTGACATTTCCTGACAATCTACTATGACAGAATTCACTACATTTCCCTCAATATTCATTTTATTCTCTATTTTAGTTATAAAACCTCCAAGTTTTGCTGTACATATGACCACTCAGCTTGAATTTATATTTCTTAGTCTTTCTTGCTGATACTGTGGACATGTGCCTGAATTTTGACCAAAGAGATGCAAGAGGAATCTAAGTGCTCACATTCTCGGTCATTTTTTAAAAGCCATTGCTTATCTTCTGGTACTTCTCCTCTTCTCATGGACTGGATCCTGGAATTAATTGTAGGGCTGGATATTTTCTGTTTGCCCCTCTAGAGCCACCACTCATTTTTTCTGTGCCCTGGGAAACTGGTTCTTATGGACTCCCAGGTGCTCTGATTCTCAATTGGGTTTGGTCAACGGAAGGCTGGTTGGTGGGAGGATAAATTTATTCTTTCGTCTCTCTCTCTCTGTCCAGATGTTGTGTTCTTTTCCTCAAGACCACTCCTATGAGGTGGTCCATAGGACCACCTTCACCTGTGGTTATCCTTTCTGCATTTTAGAAGTAGTTCTCTCATTTCCTCTTCAGGTCTAGGCATGATGATAGCTCCTTTATCTTTGAGTTCATTTAAACCTACCTATACCTTTGTAACTAGCCCCGTTATTAAACTCTTCTCATTTTTAGCTTGAGTGTAATGTCTTCCCCCACCCCCATCTGCGACATTACTTTTTGATACCTGGATTGATATAGTAAACAGTACAAAGAGTTGTATCAGGAAACAAACCCTTAAGTAAGTACGTTTATGGGAAAGGTTTGCTCATATATATGACATCTCCCTTGCTGGGAAAAAAAGGATACAGATAAAAGCATCTACGGATAACATAGCTATGGCGCTTTAGTCGCTCAGGAGATCACAGTAAATATAAGAATTGTGGGGTAAGCTGGTTCCTTCTGTTGTCCCTAAAAATGATACGTAGGAAAAAAACACCAAAATGATGACCTTGGATGTTTAACTCATACTATGGATGCAAAGTTAGCAAATCTCTGTGGGGAAGACAAGACTGAGAGTCAGACACAGAGGCTGATTTCATAGGCTGCAGAATTGTAGCACCAATTAAATGTTCATTCCCACCAGGTAAGGTGATGCTAAGGTAAGGGGAGTGATGGAGAAAGACTGAAACCCTGATATTGGGTATTTGACACTTGAAGCTAAGAAACTGAACTCTCAATTATTTAGAATCTCCTTTTCTGTTGGAAGTAGTCTCCTCTTTGTCTGAGGGAACTAGATTTTTCCTACCTGAAAAATATTTAAATTACTGTATATTGGGCAGTTGCCTTCTAAGAGGATTCTCTCCAGCACCCACCCTGATAACTCATTTTCCTCCAAGCTCATAATAAGTTATTTTCTAGCCTATTGTCAATATAAAAGCATAAGACTTGGCAGAAAATAGCCTATATACTGGAAGAGTTACATGACATTGTCAAAGCTGATCAACAAAAACCTGACAATCATAATGAAATTGTGTTCTGAAGGTGTTAGAAAAGGCATACAAAATATAAGACCTATCAACCTGAATTTATTGACACGGGCACACTTACTCAGTGTTCTGGATTTAAGATGTTGGCTTGAGCCCAGGGGAGTGGCACTTATATTCTGTGAGGGGGCTAACTGCTTCACCTAAAGTCAATGAGGATGAAATACCAGCCCTGTTCTGACATATTCTAGAGGAAGGAGTACACAGGCTCAAGCATCAGAATATTGAAGTGGATCTATTATGTATAAGGTCTTAAGTTAGTCTTAAGCCATATCCACTGGAATGGTTTAATCCAGGAGGGCATTCTCTTTGCTACAGCAGTAAAATATGCCTTAGTGATAGAGGCACCAGTATCTTTGAGAGATTTAGGGTAGCTCTTCTCTCTAGGCTAGAAATGAAAAAGAGGAATACCACAACTAATTTAGGTTCTTGATCCAAATGAGAAGAATGAGATCATAGTAGGTAGAGGTCATCTTATGTCACTTAAAATCAGAGAAGATCTGGTCACAGGTATAGAATGGTAGCAATTAGTAACAGGGGTGGCATAGAATTTAATGTGTTGATTGACTGGGTCTTTTTAATAGCTAATCCATCCCAAATTTCCTAGGAATGAAACTGATAAGCAAATCAATAAAGGCAAGACCAATGGATACTGAAGGAATAAAGCTTTGTGTTATTCAGTCTTATAAAGAATCCAGTCCAGCCAAGGTACTGCCAGAAGGCAACCGGAAGGTGGAAAGAGGAGAGGGGCCAGTAGCAGTTACAATTTATATTAATTCATTGTTCATGTTCCCTTCTTTTTCTCATATGACAAGTGCAGATAGTAACTGAAGTTAGTTGTCAGATTAGAGTGTGATTAAATGGACATCGTTCTGTGCTTATACAACAGCTGATGGGACTTAGTATGTTGTCTGTTTGGGGAACGTATATTTTTTCTTCAGGATAAACGACAAAAAATGGTTTCTGATGGAAGAAAGTAATGAACTGTACATGCTATATTTTTCTTCTTGCCCCTTTGTTACACTGTGTGCTTGGGAGGCTGATGTTACGAACAGCATCCATAGGCTCACTTGTCCTCAGGATCAGGGTTTGGAATGTGTCTTCCAGGGCTAATCAGAGGGTAAGAAGAGAACAGGGTCAGGTATTTATTCCCCTGCTTCTGCCCATTCCAGGACTGCTGTATGTTGCTGCTACATTCCACTGAAAATCACAGGTCTTGTTGGATGGCTCTCTCCCACAGATTCTGGTAATTTCTCCCTCCTCTTGTCACTTCAAGCAAGATACCACAGGCTGTGCTGTGGTCTTCTCTTATCTGTTACACCAAACCTTTTTGGTTCCCTTCCCCCGTCCTGCTGTTGTAAATTGTCCCTTTATTACACTTACTTCAAATAGGCCAATGGACTGTGTAACGTGTTTCTTGCTGGGACTCTGGTTGACATATTCTGAGAGTCAGCTTTGAACATGCAGTCAACACAACAACTGAGAGGGCAGCAAAGCAGCAAGATCAAAGGAACCTGGGTCTGTCCTTGAATTTCCTGCTGAGCTGAGCTGCCTACTCTCCCCGGACCCCTGCTCTCCAGACTGTCATAAAATAGAAATATGTTGTCTTAGATTCCATATATATGTGTTAGCATATGGTATTTGTTTTTCTCTTTCTGACTTACTTCACTCTGTATGACAGACTAGGTCCATCCACCTCACTACAAATAACTCAATTTCGTTTCTTTTTATGGCTGAGTAATATTCCATTGTATATATGTGCCACATCTTCTTTATCCATTCATCCAATGATGGACACTTAGGTTGCTTCCATCTCCTGGCTATCGTAAATAGAGCTGCAATGAACATTTTGGTACAAGACTCTTTTTGAATTATGGTTTGCTCAGGGTATATGCCCAGTAGTGGGACTGCAGGGTTGTATGGTAGTTCTATTTGTAGTTTTTTAAGGAACCTCCATACTGTTCTCCATAGTGGCTGTATCAATTTACATTCCCACCAACAGTGCAAGAGTGTTCCCTTTTCTCCACACCCTCTCCAACATTTACTGTTTCTAGATTTTTTGATGATGGCCATTCTGACTGGTGTGAGATGATATCTCATTGTAGTTTTGATTTGCATTTCTCTAATGATTAATGGTGTTGAGCATTCTTTCATGTGTTTGTTGGCAATCTGTATATCTTCTTTGGAGAAATGTCTATTTAGGTCTTCTGCCCATTTTTGGACTGGGTTGTTTTTTTTGTTACTGAGCTGCTTGTAAATTTTGGAGATTAATCCTTTGTCCATTGCTTCATTTGCAAATATTTTCTCCCATTCTGAGGGTTGTCTTTTGGTCTTCTTTATGGTTTCCTTTGCTGTACAAAAGCTTTTTAAGTTTCATTAGGTCCCATTTGTTTATTTTTGTTTTTATTTCCATTTCTCTAGGAGGTGGGTCAAAAAGGATCTTGCTGTGATTTATGTCATAGAGTGTTCTGCCTATGTTTTCCTCTAAGAGTTTGATAGTGTCTGGCCTTACATTTAGGTCTTTAATCCATTTTGAGCTTATTTTTGTGTATTGTGTTAGGGAGTGTTCTAACCTCATACTTTTACATGTACCTGTCCAGTTTTCCCAGCACCACTTATTGAAGAGGCTGTCTTTTCTCCACTGTATATTCTTGCCTCCTTTATCGAAGATAAGGTGACCATATGTGCATGGGTTTTCTCTGGGCTTTCTATCCTGTTCCATTGATCTATATTTCTGTTTTTGTGCCAGTACCATACTGTCTTGATTACTGTAGCTTTGTAGTATAGTCTGAAGTCAGGGAGCCTGATTCCTCCAGCTCCGTTTTTCGTTCTCAAGATTGCTTTCGCTATTTGTGTTTCCATACAAATTGTGAAATTTTTTGTTCTAGTTCTGTGAAAAATGCCAGTGGTAGTTTGACAGGGATTACATTGAATCTGTAGATTGCTTTGGGTAGTAGAGTCTATGCTAACACATATATATGGAATCTAAGAAAAAAAAAAGGTCATGAAGAACCTAGGGGTAAGACGGGAATAAAGACGCAGACCTACTAGAGAATGGTCTTGAGGATATGGGGAGGGGGAAGGGTAAGCTGTAACAAAGTGAGAGAGTGGCATGGACATATACACACTACCAAACGTAAGACAGATAGCTAGTGGGAAGCAGCCGCATAGCACAGGGAGATCAGCTCGGTGCTTTGTGACCACCTAGAGGGGTGGGATAGGGAGGGTGGGAGGGAGGGAGACGCAAGAGAGAAGAGATATGGGAACATATGTATAACTGATTCACTTTGTTATAAAGCAGAAACTAACGCACCATTGTAAAGCGATTATACTCCAATAAAGATGCTAAAAAAAAAAGAAATATGTTGTCATCTGTTTGAATCACTGCATTTTTTATATCTTTGTCATGACGGCGTAACCTGTGCTCTAATTAATAGACCTACTGCATGCCCAGCACTGAACCAAGGGATTAACACAGAACTGCTCATGTAATTTTTCTGAAACTCCTAAGAGGTTACCATTATTAATCACATTTTATAAAGCAGAAAATTGAGCTTCACAAGCACTGAGTAATTTGTCCAAATTCACAGAGCTAAGGGACAGATTTGGGAATTGACATGAAATCTATCTTACTCCAAATGTGTAATCTTCGTACTGTAGTTCACCATCTCCTTAAATAGGTTTGCTTTGCCCCCTCCAGGTTCCAGGCCCTGTAGCTTCTTTAGAACTTACCTAATCTACACTGTTCTCGCATCTTCCCCCAATCTGGGGAATGCTGTGCTCAGACAGAACGTTCTGCAAGCATAGGATCTAAGAAATAATCATGAAGCCTGCCCCCCACCTCACGATTAATCTATCAGTGTTTTGTGTAATACTGATCAAAAATAGAAAGGATATTTGAGGTCCTCATGAAATGTATTTGCTCCTCTATAAAGTAGAGTCAATAGTGATAACACAAGCTGCAACTAGATAAAGACACTTATCAAGGATCCACATCTTTTACCTGAACAAATGTGGAAGAATAAAAGAAATGAGATTCTGTTAACTCTGACAAAGGCTTTTAAGCTGCCACAAAGACCCTAATCCTTGAAATATTTGACAGGAAAAAGATGGATGCTGGCAAAATTATTTACTTTACATTACAAGGGCAACATTATCACATGCTTTTCAGTAAGTACAGGCTCAGGTCACTGAAAAGTCTCATAAACGCAAAATTATAAAGCTTCAATTCAACTTTTCATGTTCTCTTTCCTCTTATTCTCTGTTCTCTTCTTTTCCACATCCTGTTATCAAGTGTATTTCAAAAATATCTCCAAATACTGCACATGGTCCTGGAACCATTGAGAATATTGACATAGTGACACCTTTAGGATTTGTGGAGCTGTCATGTGAAATCTGGTGAGTAGAGATGCAAGCATGAATGCAGTTATACATTTTAGCAATTATATAAAAATAGTTAAGCTAGAATTAGAAATAATTAACCAGGTTCTACCCTTATGTTTTCTATGGCATCACACTGGAAGTTTTTGAGAGATGTTTGAAGACAGGAATGTGGCTTATAGAATAGAAGGCTCAGGGGTTTCAAAATTCGGGGAACCACCAGGAGACCACAGATCTGTTGAATGTAAGACATTATTCTTATACCTCAATTTATACTTTATTTATTTATTTATTTATTTTGGCGGTACGCGGGCCTCTCACTGTTGTGGCCTCTCCCATTGCGGAGCACAGGCTCCGGACGCGCAGGCTCAGCGGCCATGGCTCACAGGCCCAGCCTCTCCGCGGCATGTGGAATCCTCCCAGACCGGGGCACGAACCCGTGTCCCCTGCATCGGCAGGCAGACTCTCAACCACTGCGCCACCAGGGAAGCCCTATACTGTATTTATTGAAATAATACATTTTAGAAACTCCACCTGTCTGTAGACTACATTATGAGAATGGGCACTGGATTTTATTAGAAAGGCTAGATTCTGACCCCAGCTCGATCGCAAATGGATTTTGTGACCTCTATTGATATCATTCTTCATAGCCAAAAGGGGAAATAGTTCTTATTCAAAAATCACTGCAACAGAGTATTCTGCATATTGACAAGTGATTTGTAAGGGAAAGGTTGAAGGAAAATGCATAAACTTCAAATGTATGCCACTAAATTTTCTTTTCTAAATTTGTGTTAAGTTTCCACCTTTGTGATTTAGTTTTTGTGATTCAGAAGTATCTTTGATTTTCTTTGATCGGGATTTATTTTCAGCTTGTGGAGGTATGATTGACACATAAAAATTGTATGTATTTAGATTGTATGACATGATTTTTTAAGGTATACAATGTGATGATTTAACATACATATACACTGTGAAATTGCTCACCACAGTCAAGTCCATTAACACATTCATCACCTCACACAGTTACCATTTGTGTGTGTGTGTGCATGTGTGTGTGTGTGTGTATGTGTGAGAAAAGAACCAATTTTAAAGTATCAAAACTGCTACCTCTCTTCACTCTCAGTTTTCCTCCTGTTCCCTTCCTCAGGTGGCAAGAATTGTGTGGGACAGTGGAGTTTATATGACTCTAAATTTTCCATTAAACAGTCAGTGATTTTCTTTTACCACAGTTTAGGAAGCAAGATGATTCTCCTCTTGGATTTTCTGCTTTTCAGGAAGTTTCATTCTTCCCTCAAGGCTTACAGAGCCATCTTTTAAACTTCAGAAGTCTTAACTTCAGTGCAAAGATTAAAAAGAAGGATGGAATGTCAGAGCTTCTCAAAATAAACAACATTCTTCCAACTGTGAAGACTGTCTTAATCCAACATAAAACAGCCATAGATGGAATAAATAACTTTACATGTATTAAAACTACAGAAACATATTGGTTATAAACTACAGCCTATAATGTAGCCCCTTTTAAGGTAAAACTATATACTCAGATAGTCTTTATTTAGTATTTCACCAGCATTGTATTATGTATTCAAAGGCTATTATTAGCCTTTGATGCTTGTTATTCCCATTTTAAAATAAATCTGAAACTTCTTCAGCATTTTCATCATATATGTTCTTATCCCTAAAATGAATACCTCAAAAAGATCAAACAGAAGCAGTTTGATCCACTGCTAGTCTTGAATTAATTCTCTTACAAGGGAAATAAAAAGATACTATTTTAGTTTCCCAAGATATTAGATATTTCTTTTTTGTTTAAAATTATGTATCTGTTAGACTTGGTGTTACCCCTGAAGTAATTCCAAGTAATGATTTTTCTGTTGCTTTTGTTTTTGAGATAACCTGTATTTGAAGGGCTCTGTTGCCAGGGGGACCCTTCCAGGGCCTGAGAATGAGCTCTTGTTAACACTCCCTTTGGGGGAATCAGGAGAACATCAAGGGGGTCTTCCATCCCAGCCTTTGCCAAAAGGACATTGAAGAGGCATTTATCAGGGTCTCTGAGCTTATATTTTCTCCTTTTCTTGTGGTCTTGGTAGAGGGCCATGAAGGCTTGAACACAGGGAATCTCATCTTCCTTGCCCTCAAGTTTACAATATAAACCAAGCTGCAAAATGGTGCTAAGTCCTAATGACCCCGAGGGGGGCCATTTTTCCCCATCCCTCAAGGGGTACATAGGCCAGTCCTGAGTGCAATATCTGATAAGTTCTTTCCTTTTCAATCTGTCCAGCTGGCACCCCTTCCAGTGAATCAAAAGACAACCCAGTGGGGTGTCCAAAGGGAAACTAGGCTTGTTTCCCATTGGAACCGGCGGTATAGTCTGTGTCCTATTATCAGGGGACCAGTGCCGGGGTGGATGCTCCTACTTGTGATTCTGGAGAGGTTGTAAGCTCTCTGCCAGTCCCAGAGTGCCTGATTGTATATGCACCAAAGAAAATGCTCAGGATAAGCACAATCAGAGGGGCCGTAGGGCTGGTTCCAACAGGTGAGTTCACTCCTAGACAGACGTCTAAGGTTTTAATTTTCACCCAAGACCAGGTCCAACTGTACCGAACCCCGCCAGCCACTTCCACCCGGACGCACTGGGTCAAATGGACAACTCAATGGCTGAATTCACAGAAACAGGGAGCTCGACTCAGGTTTTCTATCGCCGGATTATGACCCCAGGAACAGAATGCACAATTAACGGCGAGGAAAGATTTCAGTCTCTCAGGAAACCTCCTACGAAGACTCAGAACTTCAGATCCAAGTACTGACAGGCGGAGTAAATGGAAAACTCTCGGGTTTTGGAATATTTCAAAGGGAGAAAAGGGGGTCAGGTTGCAAGAAGAGAGGAAGGAGAAAGGACAAAAGGGGTGGCCTTACAGGCAGCTCCCGCCACCTGCAGACACCCAGGCATTACAGGACTCTTCTCTAGGGTTACTGGGAAGGGAGGATAGGAACTCGGTCCCCACACAAATCAGCTATCCCCAGGTCTCCGCCAACGGGAGGTGATCAGGCTGCAGGCCCCAGATAACTGAGGCCCTTCAACCAGACTCCTGTGTCTGGGAACAGGATGGAAGGAAGGAGGGTCGGAAAGAGGTTGGGGGTGAAAAGAGGAAAGGGAGAAGGAGGGGACAAGACGTCAACAAAGTCTCTTGTTCCTTACCCGGTCTGGGCACTCGGGTCCGCTGTTCGTGTCAGGAGGAGACCAGGGACGAAAGGGTCCTGGTAGCGGCCGCTGGGTCTGGTCCGCCGGCAGGTGAGCAGGTGAGCACCCGAGGTCGGGATGTCAGTCGTGGAGTAGGGGTCTTCCCTGGGGTGCCAAAGATGTTGGCGGAGAACCCCTTCCAGAGCCCGAGGGTAGGCTCACGTCTTACATGGGAAATGAATTGTCCGAGCAGACATACGTGTTGACAAAGCAAAAGACTTGACTGGAAGGGGCACCGGAGCTGAAAGCAGCCGGGTAAGCGACCCCAGGAGAAACGCTCTGCCTCGAGGCTCAGTCTCAGGTGCTACGGAGGTGGGGTTAGTTTCCAGGTTGTCTCTGGCCAGTCATCTTCCTCGTGCCATGTTTCGTTCTACTCAGAGCCCTTCCTGGTGGCGTGCGCATCTCTCAGCCAAAATGGATTCCACAGCAAGGGTTTCTGGGAGATTGTCTGGCCACTCCTCCCTCTTTTCGGCCCCTCCCGAATTTTCGGTCGGTTTCGTAGCAGCTTGTTAGTTCCGTGTTCCTTATCGGGAGCTCCTGATGTGAGACAACTTAGGTAAGCGGTAATTTTCATGCCTGTCCGGGACAGGCTGTTTCTGTCAATGATCCCGTAACAGCAGTGACCTGAGAATCAAGACTAGTTATTGGTACTTTACAAACTGTGATGAGTATTCATAGTGCCTCCAAAAAATAAGCAAGTAACTTTTTTTTTAAAATTTCTCCACCACAGGTAATATCATAAATGAAATGAAAATATAATTCTAACAGCAGGTATGGTTAAGAAACCCATGGCAGATCATCTCAAAATATAAATACAAAATTAAATTGTTTTAGTGTGTTTCATCTAAATGAAGGACATTTTCAGAATTAATAACTTTTTGTTTTAAAATGTGAAAGGTTTTTACCCATTTCGACTGAACAAAGACATGAACAAATCATCCAACATTATATCCGTAAGTTATATATTATAGTTGAATATTAATACACTTCTAACACACTCATTATAAATTTTCTTGGCATTCTAGCATCAATCACGAGATATACCTTAAAATAAATGGAGTTTAATAATTTTTGCCAAGCTTGTTGAGAACGTGTAGATGTTGTATTAATTATCTATTAATAACTAGATAAAATTCACAGCTTAAACAACAGTATTTATTCCCTCGTAATTTCTGTGGGTCAGGAATTTGTGCTTAACTGAGTGCTCTGGGTCTCTTTCGTGACTGCAGTCAAAATGTCAGCTCGTGTTGTAAGCAAGTCAAGTCTTGACTAGGGAAGGACCTGCATCCAAGCTCACTCAGGTAGACAGGATTCTGTTCCTTGTGTGCTGGTGAGCTCAGGACTTCAGTTCCTTGCTGGCTGTGGGCTGGAGTCCTTCCTCGGTTCATTGCCACATGGGCCTCTCCACAGGGGCAGCTCAAAACATGACAGCTGGCTTCATCAAATCAGGCAAACAAGAAGCACCAGAGAGCGTATGCAAGTGAGATGGAAGCCCCAATCTATTGTTATCTAATCTCAAAAGTGGCATCCCATCACTTTTGCCATATTCTGTTTGTTAGAAACAGGTCACTAGGTCCAGCTCACATTCAAGAGGAGGAGGTTACACAAAGATGTGAGTACCAGGCAGAGAATTCAGTAGCTGCTGACGACACAGAAGTTATGATGCTTGAGCAGGTTTTTCACGGGTTGTAAATTTAAAATCACAACACACTTTGGATCTACATTATACCAATCTTTTTGACAGAAATAAGAATTAGTTAAATAATTGAGATGTTGCCAAATTAGCTGAACCATAACCCGATGAAAACTTTTAATAAATTGACTGTTTCTCCTTTTACTATGGGATAGTTTGTAATTACCTTCAAGCATAGGGATGGGTGAACAGTAAGGTAGGGCAGGATTACTAAATTCCTGTCTGAAATAAAAGCTATACTATTGCAAGTGCCTCAGGTTGGAGGCACCTGATTGAGGAAGACATTCACCCAGCCAATGCCTGTATTCTTTTTTTTTATTTTAATTAATCAATTCATTTATTTATTTATTTTTGGCTGCATTGGGTTTTCGTTGCTGTACGTGGGCTTTCTCTAGTTGCAACGAGCGGGGGCTATTCTTTTTTGCAGTGCGCGGACTTCTCATTGCAGTGGCTTCTCTTGTTACGGAGCACGGGCTCTAGGCACACAGGCTTCAGTAGTTGTGGCTCACGGGCTTAGTTGCTCTGCAGCATGTGGGATCTTCCCAGACCAGGGCTCAAACCCATGTCCCCTGCATTGGCAGGCAGATGCTTAACCACTGCGCCACCAGGGAAGTCCCCCGTATTCTTTGATAATATTCACTTGATATATCTAGGACGAGTCTTTTTTGTTGTTCCTAGGTTATATATTGAGAGGATAATTTTCTTATTTGCCTTCTTTATGTAAATGTATAAGGAATTGAACTTGTCATTCAACTCCTAGGTAGGAATCATTGCTGTAATAAATTTGAACTGATCATTCAACTAAGATTTATTGCTTCCTTTATAATTGCTATATATCACACGAGATGTTAAATTTTACATACTGTATGTTAACATCATACAATATCATATATATTATATAATGACCTATACATTTGTAGTCCATTGTCATCAATAATATTTTTGTGGTAATTCATTCATTTTTGGCCTATAAGTGGGATAATTAACATATTAAATCCCTTTATTTACCTATCTTGATCTTATTTCTTTTGCTACTAGTTTCCTTTAAATGAATTCCAAATCTATTTTACCCAAATTTGCTCAATGATTTATATGTTGATGCTAAGTAAGTTTATTTTTTTTCTACTTTGAATTATTTAATTAGTTAAAAAATTAATTATGGAGAAGTCAGTGAGGCTAACATTAAACATTAACATTAAGCATTAGTAACATTTAGGGTTACTGACTATAAAAGGAAAAGTTAGCTGGTGAACGATGATTTAAATTGCTTGCTTACGCAGCGCTCGTACACTTCCTGTCGGAATAACATGTGATGTTAGAAGACTGCACTGAAACTCTGATGTATGGTGTGGTGACTTTAGTTATTAATACTGTATTACATACTTGCAGTTTGCTAAGAGAATAGATCTTGTGCTCTCACCACCCGCCGCAAGTACACACACAAAGGTAACTATGTGAGGTGATGAATGTGTAAATCAGCTTGATTGTGGCAAGCATTTCTCAGTGTATACGTATATAAAATCAAATTGTACACCTTAAATATATACATTTTTTTGTCAATTATACCTTAATAAAGCTGGTGGAAGAAAAAACTCAGACTCTCAAGTAAGTACCTACATACTTATGAATCAGTAATGTTTTTATTATATTATTAATTTATTTTGCTAACATTGTCCTGAAAAATAAAAGGAACCATATTTGGTTCTTATTTCCCATTTTTTTTAGACCTTACACTTACTTAAAATAACATGATTTTTAACCAGTTCTGTAATAACATTTTAAATTAATTAAACAATTTTTGTCAAATAAAAAATAAAATCAGGATATTGCCAGAATAGAAATGATTTCAGTAGAATAATAATTTCTCACTGGAAAAATTTCCCCAACCCTGACACATTTCTCAAGGCTTCTTAGGTTCTGATTTTGTACTTAATGTTCTAGTACTGTCACTTTTTTGTCTGTACATATGTAAGGTGGAAAATGACGGCCTTGGTTTTCAATACGCGAGGTATATTCCACTTGTAGTCAAGTGTATTAAGTTCCCACTGAAAGAAGAACACTATTCTAGGTAGTCAGTCTTCTTATTCATAAATTTAGAGAAAATTTTTTTTCTAAGAAGCTCATGTAGATCTTAAAAATAGAAATAAAATTTTGTATATATATTCAGGTCTGAAAATATTATTTCCATTTTATAAAAAAGTCTGTAATTCTGAGGTTGAATGATTGTATAATTAACAAAAAATTAAGGTACTAACTTTAACTATGTATATATCTAAACTGTTTGTTTAAATGTGCTTAAGTTACAAAAACATGAGAACTTTGAGCAATGATGCAATAGCTTACTGTAAGATTTATATTTAACAATCTATAGAAGTGAATTGAGAGTGAAGTTTGAGTAAACTTTGGGTAATGTCGACAGAGAAATGTTCACAGACAGACTCCTTTGCAAATAATAATTATTAAAAATGGCTAAGTATTGTTTAATGCATCAAAAAGCAGAAATAAGAAAGTAGAAAGTTTGTTTAAGAAAAAAAAAAACCCTGCATTGGAAGGGACAAGAATCTAGATTTGAAATTTTCTGACCTAAGTGTGCTATTTAGCACCCACGGCTTTAGAGGTGAAAAACTGAAGCAGAAACCTATAGCCTTGTAGTTTAATTTGAAAAAAAAGAAAAACAAAAAACTGAGCTCAAGGCTGGTAGATCAGCTGAAAATAGAGAGGGATTTTTTCTTTTCCTGGTAGCCAGAGGACTACAGAAGTAAGACTCAGAGTATAAACGTGAAATTCTGCCCATATCATTGGCTGAAGCTAAACTATGCATGTGCAGGAAAAATGATAGGGAGTCTGGTGAAGTAGACAGAAACTGGAATATAATCTATTATTGAAAAATGGCGCTGCACCCAGCAAGATTTGTAAATTTTCTGCTTAATAGAGTGTAGCTTAGCAGAGAGTTAAAGTCTTATGTGCTTGAATTGTCAGAGGATATAGTGCAAGGCCAGCAAAGCAGGTGGAAATTAATTGGACATTCCTAGAAGGAAAGAAAACAGAGAGAGAGCAGTCTCACAGGTCTGAATATAATCTCTGCTCCAATCCTTGGCTGACCACCAAATTAAACAAGGCCCAGGCTAAAAATACAATAGCAGGAAGACATTAGAAGGAAGAGGAGGTATTAGATACTGAATCCCACTGGAGAGACAGAGGTTTTAGATAGCATCTAGGTGAGTTAACTGCTACTAGAATAAGAAAGCATCAATGAATAATACAAGAATAATGTAGAATAATACAAGAAATTTACAGTCACAACAAATTATTGTCAACAATGTCCAATGTTCTTCCAAGAGCTCCTAGACATGCAAATAAAGAGGAACATGTAGAACCAGTTTCGGGTTGGTTAGACAAGCTGCTTGATTTACAAGGCTACCGTTACATGCTTTTATATTCCCTATGTACTGAAACCGGAACGGTGGGTCCAGGGCTAGGTCTCGGGTGAGGTTGACATTAACATTTATGAATGTAAAAAACAAAAAATAATTTTGACAGATGATGCCCCAGCGGAAGCTGCTCAAGGGAATATTCTTATTCTAGTCAGGCAAATCAGACTTGAGGGTTGTATTAAGAAGGAGGAAAAATAGGGAAGAAATTGGAATTGAGATTATACTCTAAGCAAAGTTAAAAGCTTTAATTTATCTGTGGGATTGAAAATGGGGAGTGGTGATAGCAATGGTAAATAATATTAGAGAATTTTATATAAATAGCATTTTATGGTGCATATGATAACATTTTAGGAAACTTCGGATGATCAGTATGGTTTGGAAGACAAGAGATTTTTAACTTTGGCTATATGACAAGTGTTCTTTCTGTAAAATAATGAGATGTATAAAATGTCATTACGTTTTTCCTTGGAGCATGGACAGTAGCTAGGCCTTAGACACAAACTGCTCATTCTTCAGTGCTTTGATTAAAGAAAATTATAACTGGATGTCCTCACTGCCAAGCATTTCTGCCTGAGAGCAGGATGAAGAATGATGGGGTCAGGTCAGTTACCCCTCAGAAGCAGTTATCAGATCTTGCCAATGGAGCTGTTTGGCTGCCCCTCCCAAAACTGCAGGATCTCAGATGCACAAACAATCAAAACAACAGAGAAAACCTCACCCACAGGGAAATTAGAAATCAATACAGACAATTAGTTCTTGATTTTATCCTGTGGAAAACTTCTTTTTCCATGGAGAAAACACCTGGCCACAGTTCAGCACTGACGTGCTTGCCACGCTTAGCCATTCTGTCTAGTAGTTGGGGTAAACTTCCACGGCCATTTAACTTTGGTTAACCTGTGTGTCCTGCTTTGTCCAATGGGCTGTGAGTGATGGTGATGTATATATACGTCTTAGCAGAAGCTTGATATTTTCCCAAGGTTTAGAAGCTCTGTGGGTCTTGTTTCCTCCTTCTAATCCCTATCTCAGCTTTTTTTCTACCATGAGAATGACCACAGCTGCCCACAGCCCCATATAAAGGGAGCAAGACTTAAATGTTTGTTGAGGCAAAAGCCTTAAGATTTGAGGACTGTTTGTTGCCGCCATAAAGGTTCAGGACAGCATGGTTCTTGCTGGACCTCCTTCACATTGTGTCATATTTTCATTTCACTGTTCTTGCTATTTGGATCTTGAGAAGGAGAAAAGAAAGCATAGAAAAATATTGAAAACATACTCCAAGTTCTAAGGAAAATAAGGAGAAATAGACTTGGAAGCATTAAATCACTCACGGCAAAATTGTATTCGTGTAGAAATTGGCAGACATCTTTGCACTTACTCTGCTACATCAGGTGAGGTCACATGTAAGGCAACCTGCTTTCTCTGTCCCTCTGATCCTCCCTGACCAGCACAGGTCCCAAATGAGTCCATCCCTGGCATCAATCAAAACTCCCACAAAGGGCTCCTGTCCTGAAGATCTGTTCCTAGGATCGCTCTCTTTTTTTTGTCTCAGTCTCTCTGTCTCCATCTCTCTTTCTCTTTCTATCTCTCTCTTCCCCTCCTTCCAACGTTAAGACCTCAGGAAGCCCTCTTGCTGGTGTGTCCTTCTCACTCCCTTACCGTATATCTGAGCGACTCATAAAAGTGTGAATTACCTGTGATCATGGGCTCAAGTGCAATGCATTTTGACACTATTCTTTCAAAGGGGAGGGAACAGCAGCCGGTCTGACATAACAGGTTGCTAGACTTCTTTTCCTCTCTTTCCCTTCCCATCCTCCACCAGAACCTATTCCTATATCGTGGGCCAAGGTATCATAGAGACCACCAGGAACATATGAGTGAAACAAACGGCTACCTCAATGGGAAGCCTGCGCACCACAACGAAGAGCAGCCCCCGTTCGCCGCAACTAGAGAAAGCTCGTGAACAGCAACGAAGACCCAATGCAGCCAAAAATAAAGTAGATAAATTTATATATATATAAAAAGAAACCAGTGTCTTCTATTCTGAATGTGTTTGTGAGTGTGTGTATGTGTCTTTGTGTGTGTGTGTATGTGTGTGTGTCTGTACAGGAGGTACTAAGGTGGTTATGGCACTAGAGTCAAACGGCCTGAATTCAATTTTGGACTCCATGATTCCCACCTGTTGGAGTGAGCATGTGTTATCCAATGTCCCTCTTTCATTCTCCTCATCTGAAAAAACTGAAAATAGTAATGTTATATAGACTGTTCAGATTTTTGGGGATTAAATAATTAAGTATCAATTCATGGAAAGCAGTTAAACAGAAACAAATACAAGATAAACATTATATAGGTAGTATTATTTTTAAAACTATGTTGAGAACTTTTTCTGTCTCTTGGAAAAGTTATCTGGGGTCATAGAATCACCACGCAGCTGGTACCAGCACAGTTAATACAGTCACATAATAGAGCCACCATTTATCAATATTTTGGGAGGACACAAAGTCACCCATAGAAAGCCATGGAATGGGTACCATACTGTATTGCAGGGAAACATTGATCAGGTTGTTTAGGCTACATCTTGTCTAGCCAAAAATTATATTTATAGCATCCCCTTCCATTCAATTTACCAAGACAAAAATCTACCTGGAGCATTCAGTCAGTATCCTACTCAGTGTAAAGAAGATACATTTGGCTAGAGTGTCCTCTGTTTGCAAAATATTTCTCAGGAACCTGCAGTAGTTGACCCTGATTCAAAACTTCAAGATCATAGCTATGTCATCATTAAAGACACAAGAAACAGTTATGAATCTTCCTGTCTATGTTATCATCCAGCCCACATTCCATATGGGGCTTCTTAAAGACTTTGTCAAGTGCATTACTGATTTGGAAATATATCATTCTAAATGCTAATGTGGGTGCAGTAAGAAAGACATTTTCATATATTACTGGTGTAAGTGAATATGGCTACAAACTTTGGGAAGTCATTTGGCAACATGAATCAAGGGTCTTAAATTATTCAGACTGCATAAATTCCATTTCTATAAATATATTCTAAGGAAATAACTGGATCAATTAACAACTATGTTAATAACAATATTATTTACAAAAGCAAAAACAGGAAAATTCAATGGTCAATAGTAGGAGCTTGCGTGAATATGTTATGGTGTAATCATAGATAAAATATTTGCAGAAATAACAACTATAATAAAATAATGACATGGAAAATGCGTACGAAATAACGGTGCTTGAAAGAAACAGTCACAACCAGACAAGTTTAAGGAGTCATTTTATATTTAAAATTATATATATATGTAGATCACATGATATGTTATCCAATACATAGAGAGGAAAAAATCTTGGGAAGGTATATAACAGCATATTAAAAGTGGTTATGTCTGAGTTTCTGAATTCTGAGTTATTTTCTTCTTTATATTTCTTTTCATTTTCCAAATTTTGGGGCATATAGTTCATTTCTTTTCAGAAAAATGTAAGATTTTGGAACTTTGCCGAAGTTTAAATATAAAAACTACTATAGTCAGTTGGACTGTCCGTTTACCAATAATATTATAACTTGAAATGAGGTTAATCTTCAATAACTCATTCTAATTAAATTCCTTTTGATTCCTAGTAACCCTTTCATCTGTCTCTCAGTGCTTAACAACAATTCACTTGAAAAAAACCATTATTTTACATTAAGCTCATTGGTCTATGATTTGCAGCATCCCTCTCCAATAAAAACATATTTTCATGTCTTCTAACACCTTGATTTTCTCTTAAACAAGATCACTTCCTTTTTTTTTTAACATATCTCTTTTCTATTTTCTATAAATTGTTGTTAGAAGCTCTATTACTATCTAAATAAATATCATGTGAAAGCTTCCAAAATTAGGAGAATATATATTTGCCTTTTGCATTTTATTAGAGAATTTCTCAAGGTTTCTGCATCAATCATTAGTTCTTATTCAAAATATAGTCCATCTGATATAATAAGACTTAAGAAGTCAGGCCACAAAATATCCCAAGTAAAAACATATAATATTATTGGATGATACTAGGGTTCTCATCACCACCACCACCACTGCCAGAGTAAATTGGTCAAATCTGAGCAAATTGGTCATAGATATAGATATAGATATAAAGATAGAGATAGATATAGAGATAGATGTAGATAGGTGGATAGATATAGACATAAATATAGCTATAGATACCTATAGATATAGATGCTCTAGTACATAGTAGAAACAGCTGATGAAAGTCAGGTGATGCTTAAGCACAGGCATTACTATAGGTTACTGGAATGTATTAGTTTGTCCAGAACATCCCCACTTCTTTTCAGGAAAATTCCCATCCCCTCTTCTATTTGAAATTGCAAAATCCATCCTCAGAGTTACCATGGGAAACTCAACAATATAGGGGCACTCAAGCTTTTGGACATAGTTGTCAAGGTTTTGAACATAGTTCAGGAGTGGGAAATTGACACAGACTAACCCAATAACTGTCCTTCTCTGGGAAGGGCTAAGAAACAGGCTGAAAATACCATTCCAGCAAAGTTCTCTGAGGACATGTATCAAAGGAGCTGTTTATGATGGCCATTTTTCTTCTTTCTGTGAACTTCAGACCACAGCAAGCAATAAAAGTTTTTAAAAAGTGTGAAATAAACAATAAAAAATATAAATTATAAAGACTGATAAAGAATAGTATGGAGAGACAAAACACCAGAAGAAAACAGAACAAAACAACAGAAAACTCTTAACAGAGTTTTGTTTCTAATTTCTGATCCCAGTGGAATTTCTGTCCATATCATCTGTGAGATATACCAATACACTTACAATAAACTCATGGTTAATTGACTTTTATTTTATTTAATTCAAGTTGGTTTTTATCACCTAAAAGTCTGCACTTAAAGATCAGTTCTGAAAATTAGTAATACTGCAGCGGATTACAGAATACATTTTCTTTGAATAAAATTCTCCGTACCATTTCATAGAAGCTTGAGAAATGCCTCCACTTTTCATTAGTTCAAACTTTAACTGTTAAATTTAGTTTAAAGGAAAAATATGTTAATATACAAACAAGACATAACATTTGTGTGATACATCCCTGCCAATTTATCATGAGTAAAGCAGTGTGCACAGCAACATTCTATATAGCATCAAAAACTGGAAACAATCCAAATACCCATAAATAGCAAAGACAACGTTACATGGACACAGTGGAATATTATATAGCAATCCATACACAACCACAGATATACACAACAATATGGGTGAATCTTTGCAAAATAAAATGAATTCAAAGAGCCTGAAAAGATATAGGACATGATGCACTTTTGAAAATTTTAAGAACAGCTAAAACATAAACTTACAAATGTAACAAATATGATAAAATGAAGCCCTATAAAGTAGTGGGATAAAGGATAATCATGAGATCTAGAAGAATGCTTAACTCTGGTTTAGGAAGGCAGAGTAGAAGGCATTTCTACTTTTGCTTGTCTATCTAGTTCCATTATTCATGACTGTGTGTCTGAAAAGGGTTTTTCAGTTTAGATGACCATAAAAGCCAACATTTTATTTAGCGTAGATTGGATGATATTGAACATGAACTGTGAATTGGTAATTTATGCACCAGAGACATGCTTGAGAATTACAAGCACGGTGACCTGATGGTATTTCTGAATAATTGGCTCTCT
Organism: Pseudorca crassidens; assembly: GCF_039906515.1. Taxonomy (NCBI): domain Eukaryota; kingdom Metazoa; phylum Chordata; class Mammalia; order Artiodactyla; family Delphinidae; genus Pseudorca; species Pseudorca crassidens. The sequence goes on from NC_090307.1 coordinate 11,513,383, forward strand.
CACTTCCTAGGAAGTTTCACCTTTATTAGCTCAGTGTGACACTTTCCACATTATAACTCATCTGAAAGCGTCCACCAAAAGTTTGCTAGTAGTTTGTCTCACATATTCTAAAAAATCATGTGTTATTAAAGAAAACAAAAGGAATGTATTTTTCATATATTCAAATTCTATTAACATAAGAATGATCCTGACTAAACTACTTTCCTTTTGATTGTGATTATGACTATAAATAATATAATTTTATTCCACCCTTGGATTGGCTTTCTAGGTAGAAACTAAGGTTCTCTTTTAGACCACCAATTACCCCACACTGACAGTAAAACTTGATTAGAATGGCTGTGCGTTAGCAGGATGGATTCTGTTTCATGAGCGCTTTAAAAACAGGAAAATGTCCCATCTGACAAGAACAATTAAGCTCAGGTCTGTTATGTAACACATTTTTGTATTTTAGGAGCTTTCTAGTTCCCTTTTAGCCCAGTAACTATATATTATCTTCGTTGTCAGTATTTTTGTGCAAATTAAAAATACTAACAATTTGAACATGACGTTCATCTTGACAGCTGTACGTGGTTCAATTTCCCTTTTCAAGTCATCAGTGATAATGCCATTAATTGCAAACATAACCGAAATGAATATTCTCTAACCGCTTCCATACACAGATATTTTTGCAGGAGAAAACAACTAATGGAATTATGAGAATTTCATCCATTAGGACATTTAGACTGAAAATTCTATTACCTCTTAAAAGAACTTCTGACATAAGAAGTTTATGGTTGCATATTGTTAATCCAAAATATTGAACTCAAATACTGCAATTACTTAGAAAATGCCAAGGCTTAACCCTCTGAAATGAATCAATAAAAATATGCCTTGGGTAGCATCAGAAGCAGTTTTCTGTCATCTCTCTTCACTGAAAAGTAACGTTCTTTTGACAAGGAACTTGCAAGCACTTAGAATTGTGTATACACAATAAACTTATCTAAGTATATTTTTAAAGAAGCACTAAGTGGTAACATTTCCTCTGCTACTTAAGTTCTAGACAAAACCATTTCTATAATATCAATTTCTCTGGGCTACCTTGAGAATCCATTAAAATCCTTCTTTATTTTCCTCTCTCTGCTTTCATACCTCATCAATCATCAGTCCTTTGATCCTACCCTCAGAATTTCACTCATGTGATTAGCGATTTATTTTACATTTTTGTAAAAATATTAATAGGAGGCCTCAGACACCTGGGTTCCCCAGGTGTATCTCATGCCCAAACTCCCCTGGCAACCCCAGAGAACCCACAAGATCAGGCATCCTCTGGGAAGAGTGGTCAAGGCAGCAGCGCCTGGGTCTTAATTCTGCTGTTTTCTGAGTAGTACCTGATGCTCCGTGTATCTCAGCCCATCCTTGCCCTGTCCCTCTATCAAGACCTACACTTTACTACCTCACATACCCAGAGCCACCTAGTACACCCTGTGGGCTCCAACTGCACCCTGTTTGTAGTAATAAATGAATAAATAAATAAATAAAGATAAAATTTTATTTATCTTATGCCAACATGATTGAGTCTGTTTCCTCTAACTGGTTTCTGTGCTCCTAGATCTCCCCTCTGATTCATAGAATATATATTTACTAGACAAATCTTTAAAAATTACTCTTTTTATTATGTCATCCATCAATGAAGTTGTTTAGTAACCTCTAAACCTTTATAATGGTGCCCAAACTCCTCAACCTACCATTCAGCCTTCTTGATAGCTATCCAGAAAGCACTACACAGCCATATTCCCAATAATTGTTCTTCGAGGAGACATCTCCTTCCTGTTAATTATCATTGTCTTTGTTAATCCAACCACTCCCCCGTGCCTTTGAATCATCTCTCTTTTGTAAACATTATCTAAATATTATCATTCCTTTCTTTTTCGTATTTACTTAAATATTTTCATTCCTTAAAATCAAACTGAAGTCTCATACTTTCTACAGAGAATGACTAGATAATACTGTTCCAAAATGATCTCTCCTCACATGAACTCATGAAAATCTTAGCACCTCAGCTACCCATGTGTACCCTATCATAAACAAACTTTGATTTCAGTTGTTTAAACATTTACCTCAACACTCTTATCAGCCTGGAAATACTTGGAGAGATGAGGCTGAAATAATTTTCAATTCTTTATAATATTTTGCTTCCCTAATAAATATTAAAAGTAATAGCCCCTACTGGTATCAAGATGGTCTTCTAGGAGTTGCATTTACAATGAGGAACAAACTGATGTGGCTTCTTATCTCATTGAGCTTCTAGCAATATCTTGTTATATTAGGTAATTTTTTAGTCTGTGAAACAGATTTATTTGATTCTTACATGAATCTCAGGTTCTCTAAGTTCAAGGGCAGTGCTCAGACTTGAATTATTTTATAATAATATTCCAGTTGAGAATATCACATTCTGGTCCAATAACCTCAAATTCAAAAAAAAAATAATAAAGAAATACATGTGTGAAATAATGGATATTTTTTACACATATTTCCTTTCATGTAGGAAATGTTTTCATTTGACACAAACTATGTACCTTTAAGGTATAAGCAAGCTAGTTTCTAGCTTGAGTTTTTCATTAATTTTAAAATAATTAATGATAGAACAGTAAAGCAATAAAAGCTGTCAGATTTATGACAAGTTTCGGCTACTCATTGGTCACACAAAGCTATTCTGCTTTTCATATAATCAGAATTATGTGGAGGAGGGAAATTTTTTGAAAGGTAAATTAAAGATAGTTATTGGCTATAGGTAGGCTTTCTTAAAAATAATAACTACAAGCAATACTTGAGTGTAGCTAGGGACACATAAAACTCTAATCGAAGTCAGGAATCAGTTGTTACTTTTCCAATGGAAATGAACTCAATAATCTGGGAGGTTTCTTCCTTCTTTGGTTTCAATGATTGTGCTGCTAAGTCCCCAAAGCAACAAATTTTAAAACAACATTTGAAAAGCTTTTCTGACCTGAATGTCAGAAACTGGTCAAGCAAATAAATGTAACAAAAGGAAACTAACGGAAGAAAACAAATGAGGCGTAGAAACGATTCTTAAATGATATGAATGTAAGGGAGGACATTTGAAGTATGTGTATATTCTGTCACTTGCTTCTTAACAATGGAATATAGTTTGAGATTCATAGCTTTTGCATTATGTAGTTTCTTTTTGAGATTACCAATATCAGTTAGATAGAAATTTATAAATGATTCAAATAAACATAATTTTAATTTTCAAGAACTAAAGGGGATTTTTGTAATTAAGAAGAAGCACACGGGTTTCCCTGGTGGCGCAGTGGTTGAGAGTCCGCCTGCCGATGCAGGGGACACGGGTTCGTGCCCCGGTCCGGGAAGATCCCACATGCCGCGAAGCGGCTGGGCCCATGAGCCATGGCCGCTGAGCCTGCGCGTGCGGAGCCTGTGCTCCGCAACGGGAGAGGCCATAACAGTGAGAGGCCCACGTACTGCAAAAAAAAAAAAAAAGAAGAAGAAGAAGAAGAAGCACAGGATGAGATCAGGATGATGCTTAACTTGAAGCACAATTTCAACTTTTGATTGACATTTGATTACCAACTGATGGAGAGATTTGTCCTCTCTGGTTTCAAAAATCAGGTCATGTCTTTTGTCCTTTTAAATATTCTCCATTTTTTAAAATTATCGTATTCTCAAAAGTCATGTAAAGTTTGTATTGTGTGAAGTATATGCATAATCAAATAGTACTCAATGTAAAATTTCTGATAGAAGTACTGCCAATAAAATGATGGATTGACAGCTATCACTGATATGACATGCTGCTGGATGAATATACATAACATGTATGAATAAACATGCATATGTAAAAGAGAATGTATATAGGTACATGTGAAGTATGTGAATGTAATCTATAGCTTAGAAAATAAATACCATTTGAAGGATTGTCAAATTTTAGATATCAAAGGCTTTTATTCACTTAGATTGTCTAAAACAAAACAGAAGCATTACATCAATCATGTGAAACTTTATTCCTTAACTAGAGAAAAAAAGATTTTTTACTCTACAAAAAGTTTTTATTAAATCATGGCTTGCAAATATTTTTGCTATTATTTTCTTGTCTAAAGCCTCATATATGGCCATCTGCTGCATCTCCAACCAGACTTTATTTTTAAGGTTCCCCATATATCTTAATAGATAAAACCTTCACATCTGTCAGAATATAAATTCCTACCTATAATTATTGTTAAGACATAGTCTTTAATATTATACATATTATAGTATATCATTACTTTCTACGCTAAGTAATGAACCAGAGCAAGCATCAGAAAAACCCTCCTCTTATGGCCCCAAAAAGTGGCCAGAAAAATTTTCCTTTCTGTATTTATAAATGATTGTTTGACAACTACAAGAACAGTTACAACACATTACATGCAAAATCACCTTCTGCCGCTAATTGTGGATGTTTCCACAAATTTCTATATAGAAAATCCCAAATATAAATGTCCAGTCACTAGGACTTCACCCAAGCATCAGGAAGCACAATTGTTGATATCCATTAAACACAGTACAAACAAATAGTTCCTGAAGCTTCTCTAAGTACTTAAAATATGCAATAATAATGCATAATAATGGTTGATTGATTGGATGCACTAATAATGAACAAGGGAATACATGAATATTCTAGAACTAGTTGGCAAGTGAGATATAAATAATTTGATAAAACTACATTGTAAATAACATTAAAGCAATTTATGATAGCTTTAGAGCTTCCCGATAAGAAGCAGAAAATTAGCCATTCAAAGAAGTTTTGAGTACTAGGTCTGACGGCACCGAGGACCAGTGTAGGAGTGCTGACTGATGAAAATCAGTGTACTGGCAGTAAAGGGGACTTCGTGAGAACCCCTGCAAGGGCCGGGGCAGGAAGAACCATGCGCGCTCGGCAAACTTCCACGTGTGCAAATGAGCATTTTAGAGCTGTGGCACCCCAGAGGATCAGAGGCCATACAACGACTAAAGGGAGTAAAAATACAGATGACACACAGTGGTTTAAACAAAGGAAAGAAGAAGAGCATGGCCATAAAGGGTAGCTTTCACAGAGGCCAGATGTAGAAGACTCAGGAAAAAAAGGAGAGCACAGTGAAGCTTCAACTAACCCCGGAAGAGTGTGGCACCAAGCCGCCTGGCAGAAATGTCAGTAGCTATGGACGTAGGTTATTGACAGTAAGATAACTGAGCAGTTTAAGGTCAGAGAGGAGGATTCAAACAGCAAACTTATGAACAAGAAGGAAAACCAAAGTGAGGATACACAACCTGAATGTAGCCAACATCTCTGTCTGAATGTGAGTAAGGAAAAAAAAAGTGTAACGAGAACAGAGAACAGTACTGCAGAGGCAGAAGAAAAACGCACTTTTGAGAAAAATTTGTTGAGGGAAATAGAAGGAAAATATGGAAAAAGTCTGGTTTTTTATTTCAATAAAATTTCAGAATTATGTTAGAAAATAAGAGATATGAGATATGATAAGGTGATAGATTGAGATCAAGAGGAAACTAAAAAAAGATGAAAACAAATATGAATAATTTAAAAATATCTGTATGAAGGAGGAAATGTATAGGAAAATAAGAACGCAACTGATAGATGAAATTTTCATTAGAAGAAACAGAGAGCAGAATCAAGTTTACAGAACATGCAATCAATATAGAGGACAAAATGCTCGAACATGAAGGAAAGAACGTTATGAAAAGGTTGAACAAAAGGTCATTAATTTAGAGCCGATTTTTAGATAAAGAATTCTGCTATAAGTAGCTGAACAAATGTAATAAAAATATAAAATTGAACACAACTTTAACTAGAGAAAGACCAGGAGTCTTGAAATTAAAATGGCTAATTGGATGTTCATGATATTAATGAAAAGATGCCAATCCCTGGACATATCCTGTGATAATTTTTTTTAATTCAGTAATAAAGGAGAGGTATTAGTTTCAGTCTTTTTCTCGGGAATTAAGATTATCTACAGGGAAACATTGATAAGGAACCCTTTTTCTTAATTCTTTTTTTCTAGTCAATAAAATTAATCACTTGCTTTGGCTGTTACCAGTTCAGTTTCTAGTTTATTCTTTACATTTGGAATTCAGGTTTTGATGTTCAACTTAAACTCACTATTTGATTTAAAACGTTTTAATTATAGGTTTCTAGTTTCTAAATACATTAATAGTCACTTCTTTAACTTAGCTTAATTTCTTTTGCTATACGTGAATATTATTTTTAGGAGGGCTGCCCATTTACCGGAAACTTTATGCTACTATGGAAATTTTTCTATGATTCCTTTGTATTGCTATAGTCCTACAATTGGAATTATATATTATCAAAACACACTGAAAAGTTATGTACAAAACAGAGAAACAATACGTATTTCTTTCATTCACAAAGAGAAAATTATACTAACTTTATAGAAAAAAGAGCTTGTTTTAGATTTTATTAACACTTTTCTCACTCTCTTGATAAAAGTTAATTATTTTACATGATGGAATTAGTCTGCTCATAGGTTTTGGTACAACTTTTTTCTCTATTTAGGCAACGATGGGCATATTTACTATATGACATAAAATACATTTACAATTTGTATGAACTTATACCTTAATGTAAACAGATTTTATAAAATATAAAGATGTATTCTTTTTATTAACTTTTAGATAAGATGCTATATTTCTTTCTCTCTCTTAGTCCATAAATAGTCATACTCTTTGAGATGATTTTCAATTTCTCTTTAATCAAATCTCTTTATCTTCACTTTAGCAAATGATTTTTTTTTTAAGGTAATTATTTCTGGGGTTTACTTTCAATCTCAATTTTAGTTGAATGTGAGACAAACTTTAACTTTTCCAAAGTGTCACTTCAGTCAGATAACAGTGCTGCTAATCATTCTATACTCCAATTCCAATTTCACAGTTTAGTTGAGTATTAGGTACCAAGGCTTCAAAACACTCTTCCCAACTATGCCTGTGTGAAGAGAGCAAATCTAAACTACCTGAGCCCTGCAGAGGCAGTCATGTCGGCTCCTCTCCCTGACTATATGTTTGCAACTCTACATAGAGGCGTGCTTCCCTGAGTCCAAGCAGTGTGGGACACGGTGGGTAGCAACAGTATCTTCACTCCACATCCAATCTGCAAGGACTATTAAGCCTGGATGTTTATTGTTTCCTTATTTTTGATGGAGTGAAGGCTCAGATGAATGTGTACAGAGGCATCTGGGGCAATGGCGCAGACTGGGAATGGGATGATGGGAAGGAGGCTGAGAGATCATGCTCTCACTTCTACAGAAAGAGTGAAAGGGGTGGAGATCGTCTTTTGAGAAGCTGGTGACATACCAAGCAGGAGCTATGGTTCCTAGGGACCAACCTGACAAAGGTTGACAAACATCAAAGACGGATTCTACAACCAAACATCAAAGAGAGGCTGCCTGAGTGCCTGTTCATGGCAGCGGTCTGGTGACGCCTTCCAACGTCTTGTTCATAGATTCCTAAGAAAAGGCTGGAGCTGATTTCATGTCCTGTCTCGTTCCCAAGCACGTGCAGACAGTTTCTGTATAATTTTGAAATGAGTCAGAAAGACATTGAGTCTATGACTTAAGGGGATTATAGTTAGAAGCTCCACAACTCCAGTGGAGGAAGGCTCCAGCCCTTATAATATATGCATTTTAAATCTAACAACCAAATGGAATTTGGATATTAATACTAATATAGGCACGGAAGGACAGCAAACCCAGAGAATGATGAGGACTTTGAAAGTCTGGTTTTACATTCCTAAAAATAAAAAACAACAAGCAGTTTCTAGAGCTACTGTTTGTTGTTATCTTGAGTATTAAATGCATTTTCAGAAGGAAAGAAACAATTGTATGAATTGAACGTTATTCCCTTACAGTTTGGAAGGATTTGGCTAAGTATTTACCCTCTTGAGTCTAACAAACATTTGGAGGAAACAGTATTTAGCACCCTTGAGAATCTCCATTCCAGGCTTGCTCACATACTCACTCAATGCTTTAGTTGACAGGTAATCTAACTCCCAACAGTTATAACTTGTGACATTTATATTCTCCCTAGTTATTAAAGGTTTCCTTCATTTTATGTATTTATTTTTTTCCCTTTTGGCTTTTCTAAGTAGAAGAATGGAAAGTGCACATGGCAGCCAAAAATCTATGGGGATATTCAAAGTGCTTGAATAATATATGGTGTCTTTGGACATACAAAATAAATCTAAATGTTTGCAAGGAGAATTGTGCTTTCAAAATTTTGAATGATACCACAGTTCATTCAAATTCTTCTCACATATATTATCACAGATAAGATATTACATGGTTCAAAAGTTTGCAGAGTATGACTTCCAAAAAAATTAGAAAAGGTATTCCAGTTTTAGAGGAGAACTGCAAGTGGATAACAAATCAACCATAAAATGCCAAGTTCTCCAGCCAGGTAGGAAAATTTCCAGTGTTGCAATGCATCATGCAATGCATGATGACATTTGTGACTTTTTTCGTAATAGAGAATAATTTTTCTATTCAGACAAATGAAGTTCTATTTAGGGACTTCCCTGGTGGTCCAGTGGTTAATACTCCATGCTTCCACTGCAGGGGGCATGGGTTCGATCCCTGGTCGGGGAAGTTCCACATGCCACACGGTGAGGCCAAAACGAAAAAAAAAAGGAAAGTTCTATTTTGTGCCCGAATTTCCTGAACTCACTGCAGTATGGCAGAGACTCACCAATGTACAATGAAGTGCACCCACAGAGAAGCAATGCAGAGTGGTAGCACTATGCGAAGATATGCCAATGCTGGGGCGTAACTGGGCAGACAATGTGCAGAATTCAGTGGATGAGACAAATCTCGGTTAGTCTCTCTCTAAGGGACTTGTTAATCTTATTAAGTCTTCCTAAGAGACTAAAATTCTCTTTAATTTTTATCAAAAGGCACAAGATACAAAAGAGTATTCTGAAGAAGACAGTGAAGTAGGTCATGGAGGAAGGTAACTATTCAAGATCTTACCTTATTTCAATCCTTAGTAAGGGGTCCATGAATCTTCAAGTGTACATGGATTAGATTTAAATTAAATTTAACTTCAGAAGCTAATAAATGGTATAATGTATAATTTAGATCTTATATGGATGTATTGTATACATACACCTTCTTGGATATATGCTGACACTGCAAAAATCATTGCAACCTATGTCGAATATAGCAAGGAAATGGCAATCTATTTTATTCTTTGCAGAATTCTGATTCTGTAAGTGTTAGAGAATACTGATTTTAAAACCTCTAAATAAGAAATACTTGCTAAAGACTGATACAAATATGCTAATAAAACCATGTAAATAACTCAACATTTTTTCTTTTATGTTTAATTTCAATATGTATGTTCTTGAACATACTTGACATTAAATTAAGTAAGTACTGCCTTCAATTTTCAACAGCCTAGAGGAAAAATAAATTGGGGGGCTTTCATATGTCTTTATTCTCTGTATAACCCAGTTATTATCACCAACACAAGCTGCTATTATGTGGCATGTTAAACTCTTTTATTCCTCAAAATTCTTTCCAAAATAAATGTGCCACCTACACTATAAAATATTTTTGAATACATTAAAAAGAGTGTTTATAGCAAAGCATCTCATCTCTTCTATTTTGTATCAGCCTTACATAATGTCATTCTGGTTCTTTCTAGTCCTTTTTCTCACTTGGCTCCGTAATATCTAAGGAAATAACGTCCTTTTTAAAATAAAAATAAGAGTTTCAAAAGTTTTTCTATCTTTAGATAAACATAAAAGCCAATATTTTGAAAGATTGCTGACATATTGAGAAAAATAATAGTGTAGTCGCTGTAGAGAATGGAAAATTCTTTAAATTTGCCCCAATACACGAAGAAATTTTTTCTTAAATTCACTGGTTCTCATGGGAAGTACCGTCATCCGTTTAACACACCTCAAAATACTATTTGGAGAAAGGCAAAGAATATTAGAAAGAGTGTCAACAATTTTAATTGTTATTAATACATCATAGCATGGTCAATTACATACAATTCAATTAAATACTCACTTCTTCATGTTATAAGTATTTATCTCAGGATATGTCCATAAGATACTTAGATTACAAATCAAAAGCAGGTGCATTTGTTTCTTTGTTGGCTACACAATACATAGCATATTGATATTTTAAACACCTGATGATTACATTTTAATGTCACCCACTTTATGGGAGTTCTATAAGCCAATTTTCAAAAAGGGGCTGAGTGAAGGAAAAATATAACCGTAGTAGAAAGGGCTGGTAACAATAAATGACATGTCACTTTTATGTAACAATCTATTTAGGTTAAGCAAGTCTATTTCATACATATTACTTGCTGTCTCATGTCTTACCAAAAAAAAAAAAAAAAACCCCCAAAAAACAAAAAACGGACTGATTCCCTAGGAGAATAAAATAAATGTATACAGAGCATGCAATTTTCTCCATAAGAAGCAAACTATTTTTATTTTTATTTATTTATTTATTATTTTTTTAACATCTTTATTGGCGTATAATTGCTTTACAATATTGTGTTAGTTTCTGCTGTATAACAAAGTGAATCAGCTATATGTATACATATATCCCCATATCCCCTCCCTCTTGCATCTCCCTCCCACCATCCCTATCCCACCCCTCTAGGTGGTCACAAAGCACGGAGCTGATCTCCCTGTGCTATGTGGCTGCTTCCCACTAGCTATCTGTTTTACATTTGGTAGTGTGTATATGTAAGTGCTACTCTCTCACTTTGTCCCAGCTTACCCTTCCCCCTCCCTGTGTCCTCAAGTCCATTCTCTACATCTGCGTCTTTATTCCTGTCCTCAAACCTTAAGGCAGTGTGGTATGAGCAATACCTTTGGGCGCGCCAGTTGTAAGAGACTCATGACAATCTGCAGAGATAATTTAGCAGTAGGAGCATCTGACTCCTTGGCAAGGTCTTTAGGCATTTTTTCTGGCACCAGTTGGTTACCTCTAGGTCGATCATTTGATGATACATTTTAAAAGGTCTATGGATTATTTGGCTGACATTTAACCTGTGCTGATCTGTTTTTTCCTTTTTATTCAATGTTGCCTTTATTAGATCAAATACGGTGTGTGTGTGTGTGTGTGTGTGTGTGTGTGTGTGTGTGTGTAAGTGAATTAAAACTTTATCAATAATCTGAAATGTGAAAAATATTTGGAGATCATATTACTATAGAAAACTCTTCCCCAGTTCTGTAACTCTGAAACACCATTCCAGGTAATGATATAACAGATACCTTAAAAAAGGTTTGATTAAATAATATAATGTTGAACATATGTTAAGTAAAAAACACAATGTTGAAGTCTCTCACTACCAAATATAAACAGGAAAAAGCTAAACAAAATAGAAGACCACGATCTGGATTCCTGAATGAAATATGGTTTCTATCTATTATAATGGATTGAACCAGGTTAAATTAGGTTAGTTGTGAGTCTGTCCAAATGGAGTAAAGTAACTTTTGGAACAGACTGAATTTTTTCAGTTACACAGGCGTGGTTAATTTTCTTGCAAAGCTTTTCCAAAGATCCATGCTTTACACAAGATATGAAATTCTACATTTTTGCACGGAAGTGCTAATTTCAGTCTTTGCAGAAAGAGTTTGCTGTTTGGAGATTATCTTTAAAAATTATGATTAAGCATTTGGTGCTTAACAAACTCTGCCACAGTTTATATTTATATTCATATGTACTTATGCTCATAAATATATGTATATGTGAATGTGTGTGTATTTAACTACGTGTATATGAATTAGATTAAATTTTAGGCCTTTGTTTACTCCACCCTGTCCCCATGCACATTGCCTTGAAGTCTCCCCACTAAAGGTTAAACTTCCTTCTTTCAAATTTTAACGTGGTTATCAGCCCCTGACTTGCTTTGGCCAACGGGATGTTTGCAAACCTAATGCATATGGGGATTTGAAATACACTTGTGCAGTGAAATCTCCCTCTTGCTCTGTGATCATTGCCATACAAAGAGCTTCTCCCCGACCACAAGTGAAATGCACTAAGTCAGTCCATAACCACACAGCCAACAGAGCATAGACTCCCCAGCCAACGCAAACATCCATGAGAAGAAAATGCTTATTGTTGTGTGACACTGAAAGCCTTTGTTTGCAACTGCTGACCCATGCAATGAACTTTACATTTTCAACACATTTTCTAAATGCTTAGAAGTACTGTTGAATACTCTTAAACTTAACCAATATAGTTAATACCCCCGATAGACTTTATTCATAGAATTTACATGAAATGACTTTATATAATATTTGTGTATACTTGGGGATGGGAAGACCTTCTTTAACAGGAAAGGGAAAATGTAAGCCATACAGGGAAAGATAAACATTAAGCCATAGAGAAAAAAAAATGAGTAAATGTCTTCATAAAGTTTTCTTATAAGGATTTTTCTTATAAGAAAAACAAGTGGATTTTCTTATAAGAAAAACAAGTGGATTAAAATAAGTGTAATATATATAAAAAGCACTCATAAAGAGAAAATAATGTGTGAAATGGTAAAACAATATTCCATTAACTTTTCAAATAATTTAGAACAAATCAATGAAAATTAGGAAAGACTCTGAAAAAGCAGTTTATGTAAAAGACAATACAAATGGCCAAAAAAGAGTGAAATTACAATTGGACTTCACTAAAAGAGATATATGGCTTGTTTCACCTTAAAAAGCAAATATCTTTGATAACATTTTTGATGGCAAACACATGAGGGAGTGGGCTGGTCACAGTGTGAAAAGTTGCAAACTTTTTGAAATGGTATGACATGATTAAATAAAGAAAAGAAAAAGACACAACTTTCCTTCATAATACCATTCTATCTTGCTGAAATTTTATACATGTATATATAGAAAAAGAAAAGATAAAATATAGAATAAATTTCTGTTCATGTAAAGTGAATGGTCTCAAGAATTACTGCACCGGTATCAATTGTTCTTGCCCTTGTGAATTTCATTACTCAACTCCCATTCATTTTGAAAATCCTAGTGTCAGTGGAGGTGCTTCAATCCCATTTCCATCTTCTGTTCTTCATTTACTTCAGCCTCTTCTCTGTTTTTCAAAATTTTTTGCTCATATTGTCAGAAACACCGAGTTCAACACTGAATAGTTCTCTCAATATTATCACCATCTCAACTTTTAAGTGGCTAAAATCTTGAGGGTTGTGGTTGACTTTTACATCTTTTCCCTGATCAATCACAGAACAAAGAATATTGACAGGAATAGAAAAGGCACTTGGAAATATTTTCTGATGATTATGTGATTTACTTGTATTGTTACTCAAATTATTCAAGAACTCTTTAAAAAACTGCTATTAATGAATTTCTCAATTTTTCCTTCAACGTCATGTTAAACATTCTTGAAACATTGTTAGAACTAATAATAAAATAAGAATATAAAATTTAAAAATCTAGCTGTCTCCAATGGATTATCAAGTTAAGTTCTAGGACTACAGACAAGAAATATATAAACTCTAAGACAATGTCATTTTTATTATGGTAATTTTTATTTTTTTTCCCATTTTCCACGTCAAAGGAACCACTTTGACTGTCAATTCTTTAGCATTTAAAAATACTACATGAAAATTTCCTCTGAGCTCTATTTATCCCAACAATGATGAGACTTTAAAAGAGATCCTGAAGAAGGAAATAAGACCGTCCTCCTTACACTAGAAAAGAGTGTCGTATTATCTGCATTAATAGTAGACAATAACAACCCATATTACAACTATAAACACCTGCTTCTTAATATTTTATTATGCAGCTTATATGTTTTTATCAATTCTTCTTCTACTGAATTAGAAGGGAATGAATCAAGGTGCGCATTCTGTACTTCCCTTCCCACATTGCTCAAGGAATTCTCCCACATTTCCCATCTCACTCTCCCTTGCCTAATAACGGCAAAAAGTCCTAATAATTAATACTAAACATTTATAGAATACATTCTTTGAGTCCAAAAGAGAAAACACATACATTAACTCACTTAATTATCATAACAAACTTATGAGGTTAGTTCTATTTATTATACTGTTCTTCAAGTGAAAAAGTTGGGATATGATGAGGTTAAATGTTTATTTAACTTTCATTTCTTCTTGTAGACCAGATAGACCTTCCTCGTCTAAACTCACTCTGCATTTGTACCTCCCTCCCTTCAGATACTATTACATTCAGCCAGGCATTGTTGTTGAATCTGTTTCAAATATTCCTTCTTAAACCGTGAGCACTTTGAGACCAGGAATGAAGTCATTACCCATTTGTGAAAGGCAACAGTGCATAGCCTAATGCCAGGTTCAGAGGTACTTAATAAATTAGAATAGAGCTTCAACAATATCACTTGGCTACTGTCAAGAGCCAATCTTTTTTGTTTATTTGCTTGTTTCATAAAAAATACCTAAAATGTTTGAACTATTGGATTGTAGCTCAGGCCATTGCATACTTAATTGCTCTGTTTTCTACAAGTGGCCTTGCATAGAATTATATTAAACACCAACTGTGAAAGATAGTGAGAGATTAATAATAAACCAAAGGGGCAATTGGACAAACAAAATCAAGGCAGTATTAAGGCATTCGGTTAAGTAAGTTGTAAGATATTAGTCTATTTATTCATTCCAATTGTGAACTCATTATATTAAACTTTAAGAAGAATATTGGCTTATTTTGCAATATAAAGTGAAATATTTCACAGTTTTAATTATGCATCACCAGCTTCAGGGTTCTTTAGGTCCTTTATCAGAGAGATAATACATTTATGAGAAATGAATTACTTTGGTCAAATTTTCATGAAGTTACTTGAGGTCTCCCTCCCCTCAAATCTAATTCTTATAGTGGATAATCTATATATTTTATGCTGTCCTGAACACTGGGAGTGCATTTTATGCAAAATAGAGAGGTGAAAGATAGGAAAATAAGGATTTGTTATCAAAATATTGACTTTATATTGAAATATATCAGTGACTTAAGTATCAATATTGATCTAAGCATGGGAAATCTTGGGTATTATAGTATTGTATCACTGCAGTGTTCCCTGAGGACCATAACTGTTTCGCAAAGGAAATGACATACTAGTTGGGACTTCTTGTTTTAATTCTTATTTTTATTCAACTCTGAACTTCCTTTCCAAGTTAGTCATGTTTCCTTCCTTGCTTTCACAACCAGTAGTCAGTCTCTCTCTCTTTCTCCTCTATATTAATGTATTATATATGGAATTAGATATATAATATATAATGTATGTGGAATCATATATGAAATCAACAAATACATATACTGGATATATTTATATAAATATGGAATAAATGTTGATTGAATGTCTTCAGTTAATATCCTATACCTTTGAAGAAACTCTATTATAAGTTGCCCAAGGATTTGTCAACTGATTTTTGTCAATTATATTGTATAAAAAGATTTTTGTGTATATACATATATACATACACACGTATACCTATACATACACTGACATAAATGTATATGTAAATACCTATATATTCAAATGTTATATTTTAATATGTACTTAACTAAAAATTTGATCTCTGTGTCTGTTTTCTTCTCAATTTACTTGTACTTACTATCCAAGATTAAAGGAGCCATTTGTCTATAATTAAGCAATGGGTCAATGGATCTTTATTTAACAAAGAGCTGTTAAACACCATGCCTTTTGAGTTGAAAATGTTTACAGTAAGCAGCCCTTCGGTTCAAGATATAAGAAGAGGATTTTAACTGACAACTGAGTGAGTGAGCACTAAGGAAAGCAAGAAATATCTACAAACCAACTATTATTAAAATCTCCATATCTAGAAACAATTCCTAAAGAACAAAAATAAATAAATAAACGTCTTGACATGAACCCATTAAAAATTCTGAAAGAAACAAAAACAAATACAGAGAGAGATGGTGATTGTGATAGTAGTACACAAACAAAATAATTGTTAGAAAACATCTGTTTTGCATTCAATTAAAATTGTTGAAATGTGTTCTAGGAAACAAAAGATGAAAATGAGAGGATTAATGTTTATTTTGTACTCTGTGTTTAAATATGATAAAATTGCAAGGAAAATAAAGATATAAATGTAGAATTAAAATCTGTGTTTGAAGCAGTAAAATGTAACATTGATACCAAAGAGAAAATTAAATTAGTGATGTGAAGAACAAACTTGAGAAAGCTCTTTCCAGAATTCCTTTTGCCAAAAAATGAAAGGAATAGTGGAAAAAATAGAGAGAGAGATGCATATTAATGAAGAGACATTAGGGTAATAATTATATTCATGAAGATAAGTCTAGAAAAAAGAAATAAAAATAGAAATTTTGGCAATAAAAAACAAAACTTTTTTGGAAAATGGAAAAGAAAAAAGTGATATAAATTTCTCCACTTTTTGATGCTTACATTTTTGATGTTATTGAAAAATAGGTTTGAATACATTTTTAAAAACCACTGAATTAGAAGTAAAAATAATATATATGTCAGTTCCTTTTAGAAAAAAATAAATAAAATATAGTTCTCATAAAGATAATAGAAAACAAAGTAGAAGTACAAGTCAGAGGCCATTAAAAGATTTATTAAAAATTATGTGTGTATCTGAGTTTGGTGGTGTGTGTGTTTGTGTGTGTGTGTGTGCACATGTGTTTTTAATAAAAGAAAAAATATATCTTTATGGCCAAGAAAAGGGGCAAAATCTATGAGACAGAATTGGTTCCAACTCAATTGATATACCAGTAGGCAAGATGCTCGGGCTATGGTATGTTTTATTTCATCCATTCATTCAATAAATATTTATAAAATGTCTAATATTTCCCTGATACTTTGCTCTGGTACTAAACATAAGAAGATGAAATACACAGATCATGACCCTAAAACACTACCAATCTAATGTGAAAGCTAAGTGAATAAATTAATAATTCTCACATGGAATGACCATTGCTATGAAGAGCTTTTAAAGAGCTGGAAGACAAAGGAAATGTATTTCATTCATACCAAAGCAGACTGAGTAGGCAAATAGTGCAGGTGTTCCTTTAGAAGAGACAAGATTACTACTTTGGGGCTACCTTTATTTTTTTAAAGGCACAGTTTTCTGAATCTAATATCTGATGTCTCTAAATAATTATAATATTAAATTATAAAAATTAAAAAATAAATTATAATTTGCTGAGAAAAAGACTGAAAACTTAGCAAAGGATAAATCTGGTAGAATTCTACTATATATTACTTATGTATAGTCATAGAATTACTGAAACAAATGGAATTCAGTTCTGGAAAATATACTCCCATTGCTATTTTTTTTATAACTTATATTGGAAGGATGTAGAGTTTGTGGTTAACATATGGAGAAAAAGCAAATGAAATTCTTTATAGGAAGTTTCACTAATTTCTGCCTTCTTCAGGTGGTGGGTTCACAGACCATGAGATAATTCAAAAGGCAATAAAGAAATGTCTTTGATGTAATATGATTACTTTAAAATCATAATAGCATTTAACCAACTTTGAAGTTAGAGGGAACAGCCCACAAAAGACCAACTTGACTTTTGACAATTGCTACTTCAGAAGCTTCCCCAAACCACTCTCAGGTTTGATAATTCCCTAGAAGGGCTCATAGATGTCACTGAAAGTGGTTTTGCTCATGGTTGTGGTTTATTACAGGAAAAAAAAAAAAAGGTAAAGATTAAAGTAAGCCCAGGGGAGAGACATACAGGGCAAAGCCCAGGAAGGTACCAACCACAGAGCTTCCAGCCATCCCTGTGTGACAATATGCACAGTATTGTCAACCAGAGAAGCTCATTTAAGCCCTGTGGTCCAGAGTATTTATGGTGCTCCATCACTTAGGCATGAGTGGTTGCCCACATGCCTCCTGTTCATCTCCAGCCCTGCTAGATTTCCACTTACATCATGTGGCTCAAAGCCCCAGTCTACATCCCATTGGTGGTATGGCTCAGAGCCCTCTCTCTAGAGCACACTGTTACTGGCTTTCCTAAGGCACCCAGGCAAACAAAGACCCTCCATTCAGGCAAGACATTCCAAGGGTTTAGAGATTACCTCTCAGAAGCCAAGGGCAAAGGCCAGGCCTCTTTTTTTCAAGGTTAAATTCTTGACTACATAGTGTCTACTTTCACTTAAGTTATCAAAATAAAGTTTATGTGTAAAATTGACATTAGGAATCTTGCTGTCCACGTGTAACTTCTAGAGATTAGATTTTAAATGATCCTCACATTTTGTTTTACATTCAGAAGATTCTTAGCAGAGATTAAATCATCATTACCAGCACATGACACAGAAACTATCTTTGAAATAAGACTTTCAACTTCAATTATCATAGAAATTAAAGTCTATTAAAATTGGAAATAAACACCAGTTTCAAGTAATTATTCCATAGCTAAGGCTTAATGCATATTAAACCAATCCCTTTTTGAAAATTCTGGAGTTGAAAATGTCCTTAAAACGTTCTTTTAAAGATGCTCTAAAATTAAAATAGCCAGCCTAAAAAAAATCAGTTTTTAAAAATAGTTCTCCTGGGACCTGATAAGCCAAGTTTTTTTTCATTTTTTCTTTTTTCTTTTCCTCAGAGGTAAAGGACATTTTATGACTAAGTTGTAAACCATTAACAGTATAGCATTATAACTGAAAGGCTGACATAGTCCCAACTATAGTGGGGAAATCTGCATCACCTTATATCTCAGCTGCTACAGAGAGTTACAATCAAGTACTAAAGACATTATCTGATCCTTTGGTAGGTGAGGAGGGGCAGTAATCTTGTTCACTTCAGTACAATTTGATTCTCTCAGAGATACCTCTAGCTATGCATAAACATTCTGTACATCCACATATGAATATTCTATCCACTTAAAAGAAAATAGAAATCCCCCATTCTTTCTTCAGACTTCAAAATTGGCCACAGAGATAACTGAAATGTGCTTCCCCCTCATATATTCAGAAATAACCAACTCAGTCTTTGAAAAGAACTGTGAATACCAAGATATAAAACAAGCAACCAAACATTACAGAATAATCCCAACGCTTCTGTTTCAAACGGTACTCACACTGTATACCATACTCCTACTAGATACAGGGGGCATTTTATTTATACTCATCCTACATACAGGTGGCATTTTATTTCCATTTCATTTTTTTTTCTTCCAACTTTCATTTTATTATTTCTATTCCCTCTATTCCTTCTTTGGGAATTTCTATCCCCAATGTAGTGGTTACTACATTGCAAGTTCTTTTGAGGTTAGAGGTCATGAATTAAACATCCCATGCATTTTCCACAGGGGAGAATAGGTCTTTATAAGCTTCCTTAAATAATGTTGCTAAAATATTATTATTCATTTAACCTACCTACAATATGGCTATTAGGCAGTATTTTCTTCCAATTTCTTCCTCAGTGAAACGCTTGGTGTAGTTTGACACCCTGTTCTGCTTGTGTATCTGGGGATACCATTCCTTGTTGTATCTTAGACTCTGATGCCTTTTCTGATCATAAACTCAATGCCTAATGAGATTAGCAGAAAATATTCATATATTATGCTTCTTCTGCAAGAATTGCCTTTTAAGAGTGTAACTCTGAAAAGAGCAGAAAGTGTAATGCGGACGAAATTATTTAAAAAACCCTGTCCTCTATTCTACAGAGAAAATAAATTTCAAAAATGTGACTTCCCCAACATCTGTTCCATAACCAGCTAAGGCCGGCCAGCTTGCTGACGAAGCCTCAAGCTGCCAAAAGTGCCCTATGTGTGGGAGGAATGGCTGGCTTCCAAACAGGAGTGGATCAGAAAGGAGGGCAGAGGACAGCAGGGTGAGAAAAGGGTGCCAAGCTCTCTCAGGAATCGCTTGCATATGTACATTTGCTTTGTAACTGCAGGATGGTTTATTCCATTTCAGAGGGTGAATTAAAACGCAAGAGATGGTGAGAGATGATACTTCATCTCAATGGAAAATAAAATGAGGTACAGATGGTGAGGATCTGCTTGTCTTCTATTACCTGGAGTTAAAAAGGTGGTAGTTTGTCACTGAATCACCCTACTTGGCTGAATTCATACAAGTCACTATAGGCGATTTTAATGTTTTGGGTAATTACTCTTCTCATCCTCTAATCTCTCAAATGATTTCCAGAGTAAAAAATACCATTCTTATAGCCAGAAAATAAAATTGTGCTGACTCAGGTTTAAGAGATAAAAAACAAAATGGAAACTATTCATTCAACATAACATTCAAGATCTTAAAAAATGTAGTATAGAAAGGGAAAAAAAAACTCCACACTTTTATTGAATCTAGAAAAGTTCAGTAAATGTTTTCATTACACAAATAGGCAATTAGTAGTGCACTATATGGTGAGGACTGAAGAATAAAGACAGTTGTGTTAAGTGTGACATAACACATTTGCCTGCAGAAGAATCACTGTGGAAGGCTGGAATATTTTATTTTCTATGACTTTATTCTTATTTCATTTATCCTTAAATATGAAATAAAATATTTAAGTATGAAATAATTCAAATACACAGTACAAGACAACAAATAATATCAGACAGACATATAATCACTATTTATAAAATGTTGATAATTGCCATAATGGGTGTACGCGTGTGCTGTGTGTATACATTTATACATATAAAACTGTTGTGTATAGGTCCTATTAATATGTTGCTATATCCATTAAATATAAATATGTTGGTATTTTTTACATAAAATATATTGCAATGTATCATAAAACAATATTTTTACATACAGTTAACTTGTCCATCTTTTGCCCATTGATTTTCATTGCCATCTTCATCATACTCCAAGTGCCAATATACATATGGCTCTTTTTCTTTCATCTTTATAAGTTTTCTTCTATCTGCCTCTTTATCCTTAGGCCATTACCACACTGAATTACTGGCTTTATAATAAATTTTATTATCTAACATGGCAAGTTTTGGCATTTATTTTTCTTAATGAAAAGTATTTCATCTTGAGCCAGTTCATCTTCTGTATGAACAATTGGATCAATTGCCCTGATTGCATTGTAATTATGAGATAATTTTGGGGCAAAAATGATATCTTTGTGATGGAGGTTTATGAATATTTTTATTTAGATATTCTTTATGGGCTTTAATAAAATATGATACTTTTTTACAAAATTTGAGTAATTTTGTAAAATTTATCCTAAAAAACTTTAGCTTTGTTGCTATTAAAATTAGTTTTTTTTAAAAGTAATCTTTTATAATTTTTTTTCTGGTTTATATCCAACAAACTTGCTGATCACTTTTTATAGTTTTTAGGGTTTTTCTAATGCTGTACACTGCAAAAGATCACATCATCAAAGTTATATGACAATTTTGTTTCCTTTATACCTTTTATATCATTTTCATATTTTTTCAGCTGAATTGGATTTCCAGTATAATGCAGAAAGGTAGCAGTGATAGTAGACACTGACTTCGAATGGAAGAAATATTTTATGATTTCACTATGTTCTAATATGCACACTGTAAGATTTTGCTAAGTTTTATCTGGCAAAACTTTGAATGGATCAGGTTTCATGTATATTTTTTTTCCTTTTGATCCTTGTAGTTTAGAAGTCATATATTCTGTTTACCACTAGGTCTTTAACAATCAATCTTGACCTAATAAGGTGTAATGTTTTCAAGAGCTCAAAGTTTCCCTTTATTCAGTGCTTTCAATCTGATCTCTGAGCATTTCAGCTCCCCTTTTATAAATACCCAAATTACCATTATTTTTATATTAACTTTGGTGGTTATTATTCATTTAAATTTGTTTGCTCAGTATCATGCTCTTATCTTTTTTGAGACTTTGGTTTCCTTTTTACTTAACTATACATTTCTTATAATGCATTAGAATTTGTAAATGGGCGATGCCAATGTTTGTTTTAATTAAAATGTTATCTCTACGTTTAATTAAAATGTAATCCACCCCTCCTCTTGAATACTGGTTTACTTGAGTATAGAAATATAATAAGTGTTTTATTTTATTCATTATAATTTGAAACACTAGAATTTCAGTTTGGTCACGTTTCAAACATGCTTTCTTTATTTTTCATGGTATTAAATTATACATTTTGATTTTTATTACCTTTTGTATGACTTTCATCATTTTATGCATACTGATTTTATACTTACCAGATTGGTAATTAGCCCAGATCCTTCCATACTAATTACTGTGATTCTACCTCTTGATGACTCGTTTTCTCATGTGGCTTTTAAATTTTAAAATTTCACTTATTTTTAACAAAGATTATTATTCTCAGGGCCTTATATAAGTTACAAGTCTGCCTCTGCAGCATGGCTTCATTCTGCTTCTCCCAGAGCCCTACGGATTCCATGGACACAGATATAGTTACTGTGTTATTTTCTTAGCTTGAAGTGTCTTTATCAAGTGAGCAGAGTAGGTTGCAACCTCACAATCACAGATAGCACAGGGTTGAGATATCTATTTTTTACAAAAAAAAATTTATATTTTTATTTATAATCTTTTTTAGAAGAAAACCTTTTTTGCCATTTCCCTGGGCAAAGGTTGCGGGTTGGAATAGATAGTTTGCTGACCCAAGTTTTTATTGCTATTTGTAATAGAAAATTCTGACGCTATGATTCATCTTCTTTCTTGACAATAGCTCTGTGTTCCCATCTCTAACAACAACTAACTATTGAAATTGATGGACATCTCCTGACCAACATAAACCCTACATTGAAAAAGTCACTATAAAAGAAAATCCAAAGACTCTTCTTTGGTTTTTATATTTTATATTTTGATCTTACTAAGATTTATGTGATGATGTAGTTGGAAAAATTGTGGGAATAAATGACTAGGTGAGAAATAGAAACAGGAATGTTTAATATAAATAATAAATAAGAGTTTTTAAATGAATTTAAAAAATAGTGAAAGAAAATGTTCTTTCTTTCTGAAGCTTAAGATATCAGACTGATCTGCTATAAAAATGTCCTAAATGGAGCTGGATATTCGGAATATAATTAAGAAACTAACATTTGGGAAGATAGTTTATATGAATATGTATACTTGAGTATTCCTTGAATATCATTAAAAATCTATGCTAATAATTAATTTTAAAGAAGAAATAAAATAAATGTCTTCAAATCTGGATTAATCAACTAAAGCCTTCCCAGCCACATCTGATATACTTTTAGCTCTACAGGGTTTCATTTTCCAGAACCTTGTGACTACAGATATGTACTATAAATGGATGGGTAGAAAATATTATTTAATATATGTCTGGTAAAATCGGGTATATTAATGCTAAAGTTTACAAAATGCATTAAACTGTGAGGTACAATGTGAATGTGTCCTATGAGGGAGATTAAATAATTTTCTTTTAGAAGACTTAATATAAATTGGGCCCAGAAATAGAAAGCGGCAATCATATACCCTCTTTTCCCTACCCCTTTAACTACATAAATTACTGATGACAAAGTGTGCTGACACCTGCAATTGAATGCAACTGTGCCAAGTACAGCAGTTTTCCCTCTCTAGCAACTTCATCTTCTTCCTCTTCTCCTTCTCCTTCTTCTGCTTCTTCTTCTTCTAATTATTGTATATCTTCAGATGTATCCAATCACAAAAATTATACTTCTGAAGAATAATTATTTTGGGTTTTTTTGTTATTTAATATTTTTATTGAAGTATAGATTGATTTACAATACTGTATTAGTTTCAGATGTACAGCATAGTGATTCAATATTTTTACAGATTATACTCCATTAAAAGTTATTACAAGATAATGGCTATAATTCCTTGTGCTATACAATATATCATCGCTGCTTATCAATTTTATATGTAGTAGTTTGTATTTCTTAATCCCATACCCCTAATCTGCCCCTCCTCCATTTTCTCTCCCTTTGGTAACCATTAGTTTGTTTTCTGTATTTTGTTAAGTCTGTTTATGTTTTGCATATACTTTCATTTGTATTATTTTTTAGACTCCACATATAAGTGATATCATACAGTATTTGTCTCTCTGTCTGACTTATTTCACTAAGCATAATATTTTCTAGGCCCATCCATATTGCTGCAAATGGCAGAATTTCATTCTTTTTTATAACTGAGTAATTTTCCAGTGTATATATATACTACATCTTCTTTATCCATTGTCTGTTGATGAGCACTTGGCCATATCTTGGCTATTTGAAAATAGTGCTGTTATGAACTTTAGGGTGCATGTATTTTTTTGCATTAGTGTTCTTGTCTTTTCTGGATATATACCCAGGAGTGGAATTGCTAGATCATATGGTAGTTTTATTTTTAGGGTTTTTTTTTTTAGGGACCTCTGTATTGTTTTGCATAGTGGCTGCACAAATTTACATTCTCACTAACTGTATACAGGGTTCCCTTTTCTCCACATCCTCTCCAATATTTGTTATTTTAGACTTTTTGATGGTAACCATTCTGACTGGTGTGAGGTGATATCTCATTGTTGTTTTGATTTGCATTTCTCTAATAATTAGTGACGTTGAGCACCTTTTCATGTGACTGTTAGCAATCTGTAGGTTTTCTTTGGAAAAATGTCTATATAGACCTTCTGCCTGTTTTTTGATTGGGTTGTGTATTTTTTGATATTGAATTGTATGAGTTGTTTGTATATTTTGGATAGTAACCCCTTGTTGCATTATCATTTGCAAATATTTTCTCTTATTTGTTATGTTGTCTTTTTGTTTTGTCAATGGTTTCCTTTCCTGCACAAAAGCTTTTAAGTTTATTAGGTCCAATTTTTAAATGTTTGCTTTTATTTCTTTTGCCTTAGGAGACAGATCCAAAAAAATATTGCTATGATTTATGTCAAAGAGTATTCTCTTCTAAGAGTTCTATGGTCTTACATTTAGCTCTTTAATCCATTTTGAGTTTACTTTTGTATATGGTGTGAGGAAATGTTCTAATCTCATTGTGTTACATGTAGCTGTCCAGATTTTCTAGCACCACTTTTTGAAGAGACTTCTCCATTGTATTGTATATTCTTGCCTCCTTTGTTGTAGATTAGTTGATCAGAGGTGTGTGAGCTTATTTCTGGACTCTATATTCTGTTCCACTAATCTATGTGTCTGTTTCTGTGCCAGTACCATATTGTTTTGATTACTATAGCTTTGTAATAGAGTTTGAAATTGAGGAGTGTGATGCCCCCAGCTCGGCATGGGCCAAGTCTCACAGTAAGGTAGTCTTAGAAACCCAATAGCTGCCACAGCAGACCTCTCTCTGCCCTGCCTCTGGGGTTGGTCAGCATGCACGCTCTCCTCACGAGAAGAATCCAGGCTTCCCCAGCCTTTCTATTTGTCTTAGATGTACTCCAACCAGTCAAGGGGACTTGTCTCCTCCTTAGAACCTATTTCTCTGAATTCATCCTACATCCACATATCCTAAGGGACAATTTAAAATAATGATACTAGACATCAAAAATAATGATCATCGGTGGTGCAGAAATTTGGCAATTGTAGAAGAATCCAAACTCTCAAATGCTAAGTGACTTAGGAAACAAAAACTTTTTCTAAAGATCAGCATAGAATGCTTGAAAATGTGATTTTCTTAGAAAAAACATGGTAGTTTCCTATTAGAGTGACTTACTATGACATTGTGAAATGTCCTAATGTGTCTGAATTTGCATATGCAGTGGTTCTACTCTACCAGCATGTTCCATTTTATTGCACTTTCCCACGCAGAGGGACAATCCTGAATTCTCATTTACTTGAGGCTAAAAATTAATGATTTTGGCTCAGTTGCAAAGTAGGCTAGGGAGGTCAGGAATTGAAATCTTTATTTAAGATACTGATTTTTTCCCCCTCCAAGTTTCAAAAAGCAATAAAGTGCCTTTATCATTTCCCTTTGTAGGTTAACAATGACAATTCAATAGCAATAAAGACACTACAGAGCTACATTGCAAAGCTGGGCCTCTCCTAAAATTTCTCTCCTTACTTTATTTACCACCAACAAACCTTTCCTTTTGCTTCCTTTTCGTTGTTTCCTAACTAAAGTAAGTGCTTGAAGTGCTTTACTTTCTCCCTAGAACTGTGATATATTCAGTAATTTCTGTAGCCGTTGTAAATGATGAAGGAAAAACGTTGGTGGGATATTTGAAATGCAAATTGTAAATATGTAGTCCTTACAGAAACACAATACCAAACAAATGCACGAATGATGAAAGCAAAGCATACAGTGACTTTTATAATATGAATTTTGCTACCTTATAAGCTGAAAAAATGTATTTTATTCCTCAAAGTATTTTTATATGTCTGCTAAGAATACTGTTATGAATGAGTCTATGGCCTTGAAGGTTATAAAGGTCGTTGTGTGAAGTCTGTCAAGGTGACAGTGTCTAATTCCACATTCTGAATATAAAAGCCTCTAAATGAGAAAGTTCTTTTCAGGATAAGGACCTCCAAATCTTTAAATCTTGTCCTGCTACCTTGAGGCTGCTCTTAACCTGAAGGAAATATAAAAAGGATCCATACTATTAAAAAAATCTCACTCTAGTACTAGTTTGAGCCTTCACTCTGGTCCTTATTCAATCTATCTAGATGCTCTTGATGGGATTATTTTTAAGTTACCTGGAGCCTTTTCACTTAGACTTGAGGAAAACCTCTGCTGCCTACTTAAGGCTCCTTCACAATGTCCACTCTGGTTTCAACTTTTGACCTTCAAAGAGTTAATCTTTTAAATGATAATTCCAAATAGGAGAAGGTACAAAATAATTATTTGAATGTAAAAGCTTTTAACGTTTTCATCTTCTACCAAAACCAAAGAACACACTAGCTCCTTGGCAGAAGTTTTTAGTCAATAATCAATACCGAGGCTGCAAAGAACAAAGAGCTTTATCTGCGGGGTGTCAGGAATTGCAATTCAGGAAACACAAACTCTGGAAAAACCAAAAGTGTTCTAAGGAAGAGAAAGAGTCAGGGGCTTATAAAAAACTACCGGCTGTTAAAGTTGTCTGGCAGGAATTATGATTGACTCTATACAGGAATGGAAATATATTGCCTTAAAGGAAAGGCTGTCATGAGTGATTTTAGGGTAAGTGTCCCATAAATATCTTGAGTTTCTGGAACATTGGGAAGATGTTCTGGACGTCTGCATTGGGACAATCAGCTCTCGAAGTTCACATTCCATACAGGCTGAGCCATGCATAAGTCACACATCCTTGATGGCCTCCTGGCTTCATTTTAGAGAGGTCTCTTAGCCAAAGTGACTCCATTTTGATTTTCCTTTTACATCCTTAGCAGTACCTTGTAAGAGCCCTTTAAGTTGGAAGTTGAGGAACTTAATAGGTGGCAAGGGGAAGGGCCATGCTTCCTCTGATGTTAGAGCCTGTGGTCAATAGTCAGCAAAGCCTGGACATGTTCTTGATGTTAGTATACAGCCTTATAAGGACTGACTGCGTGCAGCATACTAAAATACAAGTATCAATAATACTTGAAAATAATCACTAATAAAACATTAATAAATTTAAAATTTTGCATTATAAACTTTTACTTCCCAGATTAGGGAGTCCAATAATCACACTCTGGAGAGAAGCAAATTTTCTTTAACTTAATATAAGTTTTAGAATTTAAAAGCAGATTTTGTCAAAAGTTTGATTTATGGATCCTGTTTGAAAAGGCTGAAGATATAAAAAGTATCTTCATTTGAATATAAAGTTTATAGGAAATAATTATGTGTCAATCATTTTCCTAAATATTTGCTAGAAATATTTGCCAATGTAATACATGAGGATATCTTATAAGAAAAATATTGAGTGTTTTGTGTTTCAGGAAGCCTAAAGTAGCAGCAGATTAATTAAATTAAGGATGAGAAAAACTATTCAGAATCTAGACTTATTATAATATGCAAAGTGGTAAACCTTTTTCTGTTTGTTTTACTATCTTCTTGCACATGAATGAAAGTATATTGATTAAATTTTGTCATCAGCACTACAGTGTTTTGCTCTGCCTTTCCTTTCCCAAATTAATTTCTTTTTCCTGTAGCCCCATTTCATCTTCATCATTACAGATTTATTTTTGCATAATTGTTAATTTGATCCATCCTCCAACATTTCTTTGACATTTTGTACAATATCAGACTTTTTGCCCATGGCTCAGCTCGAACCTTATGTAAATATTTCTAAGTACATAAACCCTCAGAAACATATAACACTTAGAATTTTATAATATTATTATGACACATAATAATTAAATTCAAATCGTTATGTTTAACATTACACATTTTAGAAATTCTAAGCTTACATTCAGAAAATCTGTGAAAACAAAGCCCAGAATAGCCCGTGTTGGCATTTATCATCATCGATTTTTAAATTAACAGGTGTCATTTTGACTTGAGTTTTGAATACTGAATACTTGAATGTTCCTTGACTGAAATCACATGAAAATCTGGTTTGATACTCTAGAAATACAGCTCCGTATTAAGTGTGTGCGTGTGCCAGAAAGAAGGACAGAGGCAGAAAGAGAGAGAGAAAGACTGACTTTCATATTCACCTCTCCAAGGCAAGAATTCTACCTGGATTTCTTTACTGCGTGGAAGGAAGGGTGGACATCCTGAGGACGAGCTTACCTGAAAGAGAGTGGTCAGAAGGACTGAGCTACACGCTCAGATGTGCTTTTTATTCCTGTCTCACTGACCACATTATTACTCCTCCCTCACGGGGACTAGACGAGGGCCTTAGAGACCAACTTCCCAAGTATTCAAAAGTTCTTACTCTAGGAATAAAAACAGGAAGGCAAGAAGAGGGCAAAAGTAGTTCCTCCTACGCTGGGTATATGCTGTTGATATAGCTTCTATAAACTTTATTATAATACCTGAGCCTGATTTATAACCAAACCTCTGTGCTTCTCAGGCTGCTATAACTGTCTTACTAGCAATATCCAGGGGCTGCTATAAGACTCAAATGCACAATTTAAGATTTGTCTTCCCCAGATCAAATAGCATAATGATGCTACATAAACTACATATATTGGAATCTATAATCCCTCAGATACATCTTCTTTTCACCTTAAACACAGAGTATGTTTACTTTAAAGATAAGAAAAAGAAATATCCTATAAAGTCATTCATCTTCTTTCCCCCTTGATTCTGAGATTTCTATTAAGAGATGCAGAGATTTCCAGATGATAGAAAGCAGTGTATACGATGTGTTCAACTTCAGAGTTACAGTTCAGTTTTCATGATGAAACCATATAGATGGAAAATGGTTATGTAAAAATCATATGGAAAATGTTTTCAGTGAAAGGAGACAAGATACTGGAAAGTAAAATTCATCATAATCAAAAACTTTTATCTGCAATCAGCAAACATCAGTAGGTAGGATAGAACTGAAGATTATATTTGATTATATTTTTTCACACACGGAGCCAATTAATATGTACAAAAGTTGTTCCTCATTTTATACAAGTGGTGTCTTTGTCACTTCTCTTCCTTCTTGTCCTTGATTCCCTTCAGTAATGTCCATTATGAGGAAAGGAAATTAAAAGACTTATGCTATTGCAAAGGTTTGACATAAATTATATTTTTGAAAAAATGCCATGTTTTATTCATTAATACAAGCATTAACATGACAGACTTGGAAGTCTCCTCAGTAGAATTTTTGAACTTAAAAATTTGTAAAGAATAACCACATTAGTATTTGTTCAAACATTTGTATATAATTACTAGATTTCCTAATTGACTGTCTAGCTTTTTTAAATAACTGTGAAAATAATTTAGATGCATAAGGTTAAAGTGGAAACTTTTTAAAAAAAGAGATTGAGAAAGATTTACAAATAATGTTTACTTACTGGTTGATTGTGAGGAAGGGGATTATACGATTTCTGACCATAATTTATGTGATGAAAATAAAGGATCAAAATTCACTTAACTAGAAACTCTGTAGATGATTAAGGGAACATTACAATTAAGCTAGATGTGAAAATATCATATTGTTTTCTGTGATGTTTTTCCTTGGCAAGACCCATGACACAGTCATCTCATTTCAATATTGGCGAGTAAGTTTCAGCAAGTTTGATAATAAGAAACTTAGGTTTCATCAAGGGCAAGAATTCCCCCTTCAAGCTAGGAAAACTGAAGTCAAAAATGTTTAAGTGACTTACTCAAAGTCCAGGAACTACTTAGTAGCCCAGTCAAGCGTACAGCACAGTTCTCCTGATGCCACTGCTAGTCAGCCGTGTTCCCACCACAGGCTGTTATCTTAAGCCTGAAAGAGTACAAATATCTTTAAGCTGATGGCTAAGAAGGATCCTTCAGAATAGATTGTTATACTTAAACTAAGCACACTTCTTAATTATAGGTAAAGCATGTAACTTCCTGTGTTGCCAGCAGAAATCTCCGTTTTCTATCCTGAGACTCTCTTGGTGAATTATTCAGTTGTGAATTACGAGTACATTGATGCAACGGAACTCGTGTGTGGAGTGAGAGTTTTAGGAACCATAATCCGTTTGTAAGTGAGGCTTGAGGTTCTTTTCACATGGCAATTTACACAATAGTGGGAAAGATGGCAATTTTCCTTGTTAAACAGTGTGTATAGAGAGGTGTTGATGGAGACTTTTAAGGGAATTGAGCGATTCCAACCAGCTTCTTGTTGCTGAGCTCTTAGTCGAGGTCAGTAGACTGTGGATGTTCTATTAGAATAGGTAGCTTCCCTGACCCTTCCTGTCTCCTCTTTACCTAACCCCTGCTATCTCTCTCTTGCCTCTAAATCTTCTTATACACCCCCCCCCACTACACACACACACACACACACACACACACACACACACCTCTCTCTTTTGCAGAGCTTTCTGCTCTTCTTTTCTGAGGTCAAAAGGCTATCATTCTCTCTCTCTGAACCAAGTTGTCTATGTGAAGAGTGTGCAATTTTTACACTAGTTGCATTTCAAGGATGTGTGAAATCTTCCACAGAGTCTGGCCCAAGATCAGCAAGGCTACTTTGTTGTCAGCTTGTTCACGATGATTGATCTTAAGGAGAATTGTCTTCTATCAGCCAGAGAGGAGGATCATTTGGCTGATTTATTATTATGGCTCATCACCTTGAAAGTTTCTGTGAAAGACCTTTCTGTGTGACATGTAATCTCCAACAGTGAATGTATTTTACATGACATCTGCAGTTTGATACATACCTGGAATATAAACTGTTTTAAGATTTTAGTTAATGTTCTACACTGCACAAACTGCTGTTTTAGCATTTATTGCTGGTCATATTTTTCTGTCTCTAGTTGCTTTGGGCCTAGCTAGGTGATGTGGCATGATCAGCTTACTTTTCTAACACAATTCAGATGAAATCTGTTGCACATTGTTTAATTTAAGGTCTTTCACATGGATAGAATGTATCTAAAATTAGGTAGAAAATATGCAACTCTACAGAACTCAGACAAATTGAGTAGATGACCTGATCTTAAGAATAAATAATTCATCTCCCTCATAGACCAGCCATTATAACAATTCTCTTCAGGGCATTATATCAATTAAAATGCCTTAATATTTTTTATATTCTGTTATATAGTTTCATGTAAAGGGATGGTTGCTAATACATTTATATTAATCTCTTTTCACTTATTGCTATCAAAATACATAAATTATTTTAAAATAGTAAGACCTTATAAAAATTGTTACCAAAAGGCTGATACATAAAAAATTTAACATAGATAATTAGAGCTTTTCAGCAGAAAGAAATTTTAGGAGGCTAACTTTCCTGTCAGATGGATGGAGAAACTGAAGACCTAAATAAGTTCACACAATGAGATATAGGACCATGGGTGCAATGCATATCTCTTCACTTATAACATTTAAATAATTTAATAAATTATACTATGAATAATATATATGCAGGTATAATATACCCATATACATAAATATGTATATCATTCATAGTATATGATATATATTGTATATAATATACTTAGTGTATTTTGGTATATATAAAATAAAATGTATATAGTATATAATTTAATGTAATATATGTATCTATATATAACTGTAGAAACACAATTCACATTTCATGTATTGCTCTCATTTAATATATCTACATTGTACTAATATGCTCTACAAGATAACTGTGTGTGGAAAGGGAACCCAAGCACTGTGTGAATATGGATACCTATTAGAAACAGCTCACCTCAATCTTTATTGTTTATTTCTAGTAAACATGTAACTCTTTACTAAATTGCTCAGACCATTTGTTAATGATTAATTAACAAAATAAGTGATACATTACAGGAAGGCAGACATTAATAGTTTGAGCTCTTTAAATTTTAATTATGCATTTTAAGTCATTTAAATCTAATTCTGGTATTCTACTGTACTTTAGTTGCAAAGTCAGTCTCAATTTCATTTCTAGCTATGTTTGCTCTGGTAAAAGAGTTTCAGGAATTAGAGTGTATCTATATTGAATATTAGTTGTTTAAGCTTAAGTTTTAAAATTTGATCTAAAATACCAGTGTGACTCAATTAAAGTTCAATTAAAGTCAGTGCAAAAAAGAAGATACACTTTTGACCATTGATGGACCACTTTTTTCAAAACTGAAAGAAGAGAAAATTCAGTCACTCTTCCAAAAATCAGGAAAACACTGTACTTGTTATCCACATTTTCAAGATCATTCTATTATCTAATTATTTTTTGTCAGTTCTTAGACACCCAGAATATGTAGTTCATAAAAGGCCTTTGTGGAAAGTTAAACCAAATCCATTTGGATTTGAAAGAACAAACCAATATCATTAAAAGGGAGAATTTGATAACATGGAAAGACTTTCAAGAAGAAGGGTCAGGATACTTTGGTGCTACTCCACATTTGAAACTACAGAAATTTAATTAGCTGCCTTCACACATATTTTTCTTATGTTAAACTTCCATGAAAAAATGAATTAATCATATATACAATGGAATATTACTCAGTCATAAAAAGAAATAAAATTGGGTCATTTGTAGAGACGTGGATGGACCTAGAGACTGTCATACAGAGTGAAGTAAGTCAGAAAGAGAAAAACAAATATCTTATATCAATGCATATATGTGGAATCTAGAAAAATGGTACAGATGAATTGGTTTACAAGGCAGAAATAGAGACACAGATGTAGAGAACAAATGTATGGACGCCAGGGGGGAAAGTGGGGGGGTGGTGGTGGGATGAACTGGGAGATTGGAATTGACATGTATACACTAATATGTATAAAATAGATAACTAATAAGAACCTGCTATATAAAAAAAATAAATAAAATAAAATTCAAAAAAATGAGTTGATCAAACAGAACTGATTTATTCTATATTTCTTTTTTCATGTGATTTTAAAATATAGTCTCAAAACCATAAAAATATTGGAAATAAGAAAATGTTTCACAGCTAGGAGCTTTATTGTATACTCTTGCACAATAAGTATTTCATGAAATTTTATTAGACTACAATCCCCCTATTCTTTGGAAATTGTAGTTAAAACCAAGTTCAACATCATTTTAAAAATACACCAGATTACTGCATTTGACAATGTACAATCATAAATTCTAGCATTTATTGAAAAATCACTATACATTTCCAAAACCAAGAAATTGTGTTCTATGAATATAAAAAAAAATTATCAGTAAATAGAGACAGAGGCTGAAAAAGACAGAAAGATGTAGTTGGGAGACAGGGACATTTAAGCACCTATTACAAATATGCTCAATTTTCTCAACATGTCAAAAAAATGAACATAATCAGAAAAAGGTGAAATGAAGTTGGCAAAGATTTCTCAATAGAAAAAGAAAAGAAAAAGTAGGTAAATTGGACTTCATCACATTTCAAAATGCCCTTCTCTAAAAAACAATGTTAACAAAATGGTATTTATATTATTTAATTATAGTTTCAATTTAAAAATACTGTAAAGTATGTTAATAATTGACATTTTAAAATTTATTTTTTCTATAACAAATTTTTGCTAATATACATATATATTTTGATCTTCATAAAACTCAGAAACAGTTTACCTAGTATGAACTTAATATTTTGCTTCTATATAGCATCTTCCCTGTGTATTTTCATCTGTGAGTAGTGTGCAGAGTTGATACATTTTGGTACACAAGGCTAGTTTGCTCTTATCTACACCATTGTGTGAACCAGAAGTTCTTCAGTGTAAGATCTTATACCCTGAAAAATAGAGTACGTGAAGAATTTTAATATCCAAAATGATGGCTTCCAAATTATACCTTGTTTTTGCCCTGCCTACAAAACTTAATTTGGAAGAATTTCCCCCCAAAGTAATGCACCACACTACCAATTCACTCTTATTCCTTGCTTAATATTGTTTCAGAAAGTTTCATCTGCCAAAAGATGAAAGGTGAAGATGCAGTGATCATCTGGCATCAGCATTTTTGGTTGATTGTAAAATGCATGGGCATGAAGTGGAGAAACACATGTCCAAAGTTCTATTTGGTTCAGGTAGTGTTATTATGAATGTCTGGTAAAAGTGGGGCAGGAAATTTGAAAGTATAGAGTACATTTGACCTAATTTCAGACAGTACAGTTCTTGGATTTTGATCAACCAATTTAGGTAATCTCTGATTTATTTAATTCCTCCCTGATTCTAATGGTAGGAAAATTCTAAGTCTTAGTCTCTGATACTCCTTC
Source organism: Pseudorca crassidens (assembly GCF_039906515.1). NCBI lineage: Eukaryota > Metazoa > Chordata > Mammalia > Artiodactyla > Delphinidae > Pseudorca > Pseudorca crassidens. Next base: position 11,547,992 of record NC_090307.1, read on the forward strand.
TTGAGTTTTTCTCTTATTGTATGTTATCAATGGGAAGTGTGTGAAAAAAAGCTGAAAAGATCTTTGGATGTATTTGCTGGCCAGACATCATTTTATGCTAGATATTGCATCACTTTTTATTGTTAAAAGCAAGACATTTATTTAAAATATTTATGCATCTTTGAGTTTAGTATATCATTATCAGTGATAAATCTGAATTCTTTCAAGCTATTCTTGAAATCAAATTTTCTCTATTTGTTTAAAATGCATCATATACTCTTCTGGTCCATGACTTTTCAATTTTATTTTATTTTATTTTATTTTATTTATTTATTTATAACTTTTCAGCTTTCTGATGCAATTGTAGAAGGAATCCTCGTATGGAAAAGAATCACTATATGGTTTAATAATATTAAAATTACATTATGAAAAGTTTCATACATATGTATTTCTTCTATTAAATTAAATGGGCTTGCAATGGCTAAAACATTCTGAATATATTACTTTAAAGAAATGTCTTGTCTTGCAGGTTTGAGTTAAGTATGTACAAAATTTCTTTAGAATAAATTTGCAAAATAAGTGTCTTTGGCACAGAATTTTGGGTATTGGACCTAATCATAAATTAGTGAATACTGACTATTGTGCCAAAACATTGGTAATACTATTTAGCACTAATATGTCATGAACATTTTGGCAGGAGACAAGAATGATTGGTTTTGTTGAATCTAGTTTGAATTGATTTTTTACAAAATCTCATCTTGATTTTCTTTTCCTATAATTATTTGTTTAGGTGATTTCACTCAAGTTTATTACAACAAAAAAAATTGCATTAACAAAAATAAAATGACTTGTACTTATACAAATCTTGTTTCTTTGAGGAACCAAATGATACTGAAAATGCTTTCAATACTCTTGTTTCACATGATGTTCCATTTTGGATCCTTCCTAACAAAGATTAAGTTTATTCAAAATAGACAAAAAGTGAAAACTGTGGTCATGATCTTTTCTGAATCCTAACATTGAGATAAACTGTCTATAAAACTTTGCAGTTTTTTACATCAACATAATTTTCGAAATTGAAAACCCATTCTGAGAATTGCTAGGAATTTCTCAGGTTGACAAATGATGGAGAACAATTAAAGTATAACTGGCCATGAGATTCATATGCATGGGCTCCATTTGGGGAAAGAAGGGCCTTAGCTGAAAAGGCCAACTGCTGCTTGCAATGCTGCATCTATGCCCTTTTGAAAGAATAACTACAGGGACAATTTCAAGTCTTCAGTTTTTATTAGGCTTGGATTCTGACGCTGCTCTTCATTCCCAGTCTGGTAGTTTGAAATTATGTTTTATCTTGTGTGTGTGTGTGTGTGTGTGTGTACATACCTATATACATATACCTTCTATAAGTATATCTGAGTATAATCAAGATGCACTAGAATGGCTAATGATACAATTTGCTCAGGGGATGATTATGATCACTTTCAAGTCTCACACACACAGAACAGACTGCAAGCCACACTTCAGTTTACAAACCTTTAGCCTTGGGTTTGTGCTTCATTTATCAAACTGCTACTCCACCAAATGGTACAGTGGCTCTGACCCAGATAACTAACTATGGTGAAACCACATACAGCAGAGATGTCTGGATTATGCAAAATCGGCATCCAAAATATTCAGAAGGGAAATAACAACAGCAACAGTATGACGCCAGGCTCTTTTGGTACTAATCAAGTGTCTTGTTCATTGTTGCATTCAATCTGCACAGCAATTCTTTCTGGAGACATCATAGCTATCTGGCTACTGTATTTTACTTAAAGGACTAAACACTACAGACATCTTCTCATTCAGAAATGTTGAGTATTCTCCAGTTAATATTACCAGGTTAATAACTGCTTTTTCAGTCTTTCTAATCAAGCAAGAAGAGAGATATTTCATCCCTATGTTGCCAAGGTTCTCCCAAGTTCTGATGAGCAACTTGAATTTAAAATAGGTCTCCAAAGCCATGGATGAGGTTATATCATTTTTACAAACAGTTGCACTTCCAGTTGCATTCCCAGTCAGGGAATATTTTCTTTTTTTTTTTTTTTTGACTCCTATATTTTTAATAAATGAAAAGATACAAAACTCAATATTTATTCATATTTACTAGAGCTACGAGTATAATCATTATCAAAAAATTCTAAAATTAAAATTTGTATTCACCTCTCCCCTTACTAATCTTATATTTATCAGTATTCTAACTAAGCAGAGCATGTAATCCCACATTTGTCTCCGGAGTTACTCCAAGCACTAGATATGATTGGATTTTCTGATGATGAAATGTTCACACTTCATGAGGAACAAAGAAGTTCACCATGAGGCCTATCTTCCCTTCTCCTTCTAAGTACTTTCATTTCTCATGGTTACCTCCATACTGGGTAATGGTGGCACCATGGGAGACACGATAATCCATGTATTCTTGTAATACATACAGAGTTTTATTAAGAATTCCTGGAAAGGGCGACATTATGTTATATACTGTCAGAATACTTTAAAAAAATACCAGTCATTTACTTTTTAAACAAGAGAATGTGATTGAATTAAATGTGGGTTAAACTCAATGGACTCTTTAAATTGAACCTTAGTGATTTTCTCATTTGTACAAGAGTATCAAAATCCAAGGTCTTAACATCATGATAAATTGGCTAGAAACTCAGCTTACTAAGAATGCATAAGACACTGAAAAGGTTGTCTTGTGACACCTGAAACATGTTCACAGCTGATTTATGCCAGAACAGAAGCTATGAAGAACTCTGAAGGATAGTCATCAGCTGTTAAGGGTTCTCATTTCCAGGTAAGTATACTTTTCCATTATGTGCTGCACTTACCAGGTAACATCAGTCTTGTTTGGACAGTCTTTTCTTCATCTTCCTTATTTCTTTATGTTAAGCTGATCAACAAATTTATATAAGCACCCACAGATAACTGTTCTTTATTAGAACACTCATCATATTTAGGCCACTTCCTGAAGACATGTAGAGCAAATCTTAATGCTTTCACTGAGATATTTCCAATATAAATTGTAAAGGAGATCATTTTTTTCCTACATAGGAAATTACTTAGTATCATCAACAGTATGTATAGATGACATTATACATCAACTATACCTCAATTTAAAAATTTGAAACAAAACCGTATGTATGTTCTCAGAATTTCATAAGAGATAAGTAAAGTCCCTTTACTCACCTGCTTCCTAACAATGACCCTGGACCTTTCAGCTTAGGTCTTGAGGTACATATTCTTTTGGGTCTCCTCAATCTTATTCTCATATTTTGAATCTGGTAACAGAAAATAAAACAGGAAATTTATTTTATTTTATTATTATTATTTTTGGCCACACCACATGGCTTGCAGGATCTTAGTTCCCTGATCAGGGATCAAACCTAGGCCTGCAGCAGTGAAAGCATGGAGTGTTAACTACTGGACTGACAGGGAATTCCCAGGACATTTTTTAAAAAAAAACTGATTTAATCTTTGGTTTAATAACTCCAGTGTTCTAGTAATGAAATGGAGAATACCCACTTATATACTAACTCACACATTCCTTCTCAATAGGGAAAATGTACTTGTCTAAAAAGGAACATACTAGTTCATTATTTGTGTTAATAATGGAAACAGTAGAACATGTCTGAGAATATCTTTTCAACAGCTGCACTAGGGATGGAAATCCGATTTAAGCTTTAGAATCTCAAACATCTGAACTGACACTATTGAAAATCAGAAAAGCAAACAATGCTGACAGAAAATATTCTACATTCTCTCTTGTGGCTTTTATAACCTTTGAAAGGAAACTGGTGCTCACTGAAACTACCGATTTATACTAAAGGAGTATTGGTGCCTTGTGTCTTCTCCCCTGTTGAAAAAGTTCTCCGTAAATGCTTTGACTCCCTCACGACGCTGATGGGACTTTTTTCTCCAGCATGGTTTTTCCTATGTCTGCAAAGATTCGAGCTCTGACTAATGGCTTTCCCACATTCATGACATTTGAAGGGTTTCTCCCCAGTGTGGATTCTTCGATGCTGAATCAGGATTGCACTTCGGCTGAAAGCCTTTGCACACACATCACATGTATAAGGTTTCTCTCCACTGTGGATTCTCTGATGTCGATTAAGGGCTGAGCTCTGACTAAAGGCTTTCCCACATTCATCACACTTTTTTTTTTCGAGGATGGTTTCCCTGTCTTCTTTCAAACTTTCTATCTTGTTCACAAGTTCCTCTAAATGTGAAACTCTGGGAAGCATTCATTTGAAGAGTATTAGAAACTTTGTAATGCAGTTCTTTGCCTGAAGAAGTTTTTTGCCTTGCAGCTGATTTCACATTTATAGTTCTGGTGTCTCTAACATTTTGTCTTAAGGTGTGAAGCTACTTCGATGCCCACTGCAGTTGCTTTTTTGTGGGCTTAAGCTGGTTACATGGTGTTTCCTAAGTGATTTCACAAGTTGGTAGCTTCTTTGCAAGCATGTCCTCATTTTGTCCAAAAAAGACCTGTTCAGCTGCCCTGTCATGCCCTTTCTCCAGCTCCTCCAGCATCACCATGGCTTCCTCTCCACTCTCTGGTCGGTTCTCTTGAAACCAGGCCTGCAGCTCCTCAGGCAACATGGCCAGGAACTGCTCTAGCACCAGCAGCTCCAGGATCTGCTCTTTGCTGTGAACCTCTGGCCTCAGCCACTGACAGCAAAGCTCATGGAGCCGGCTCAGGGCTGCCTGGGGCCCAGGTGACTCCTGGTAGTCAAACTGCCTGAACCGCTGGTGGTAGGTCTCAGCTGTAGTAACTGCTCCAGTGGCGGCTGGAGACCCAATTAGGGGCCTGCCCTCCCTCTTTCACCTTCATTACCAGAATGCAGTCAGGGCCCCCTGAAATTTGTGGAAGGAGTTTTGATGTCTCTCAGTTTTGCAGACATTTGGACTGGGAATAGCTCAGGACTGCTAGGCTTTAATCTTCAAGAAGGTGAAACTCTCCTTATGGACATTCCTCCAGCCTAGGAAGGATGACCCCACGTTTTGGGGGAGAAGCCGGGGAAGCCAGGGAATATTTTCTTAATGTTACCTCCTATTCACAGCTTAAAACATGAATCAAAAAATCTTACTGTCCTAAAACTATCCAGAGCTATTCAAAATTATTATGAAAGTGAAGTTTATTTTAAATTAATTTTCCTTACCTTTTTATAGCAGCAGAATTTCAAAGACAATTTGCATTACACATTTCAAAATCAAGACATTTTAAGATGTCTACTTAGGATGTTTTACATATGAAATTTTGGCAAAAGAGATGGTGGTTAAATGTGTTCAACTCATCTATCCTATGATTTCTTGGAAAGAAGTGACCACAACACTCACAAATTAGTGAGAATTGGGCAGTTTGGCCTAAATCTACACCTGGTACAAAACTGAAAAGCATATACATCTGTGTTTATTTAGGATAAGAAAATTATTATTTTAGATGTTCAATTAAATAAAATTTTTATAACAACTGTGAATACTTCACAAGAATTAAATTTCCTCACTTAATAATTTAAAATATTACACTTGCAATTCTACTTTTGTAACTTCTATTAATCATTAATAATCCATTTAATAAAAGATTCTTAATGTTCATCTCAGAAAATTTAAATAGGGCCCATAAACAAGTAGGATAAGAGATAGGAAAAGGCATATAAGTTCCCAAGGATAGAATTAAGAACTGTAGCACTTTTAATTAGCATTTGCCTTTTTAGAAATAAGAGAAACATATACTAATGTGTTTCTCAGAGGCCTGATCTTTCTTGGTCTATGAAAACCTATCACACTTATAATTCAGTAAAACATTTTTCTGTGTACATTTATATCTTCCCATTAGCTAAAGGAATGACAGGTGAAGATGTCAGTTAAAAGACTTTTATTACTGTAATTAGAATTAATTTTCAGCAATGAAACATTGTACACTCACTAATGTAATTCTATATTGATTTTAGCTATTAGACTTGTTTCTTCTATTACAAGGTTTATTTTAACTGTGTTTGGATGAATATACCTAATACAGGGTAACTAGGGTCTCCCAAAATAAATACCAGCAGATTACAAGGCAAAGGTAATATTTTAAATTGAATTTATGTAATGGCACTTAACATTTTCTTTATATAATACTTTACCCATGTGCATTCATTTAAAATTCCTACCATAAATTCTAAAATTACAAATTAGCTTTAAGATTAAAAGGCAGAGATAGAAAATATTTTGCCTAATACAAATTATGGGACAGGAATAAAGTGACCATATTTATGTGCCTTAAATCAAACTTTCAACCACTGGTAGAAAAATCCTCAAGATTATTTTCACCTTCCAATGTACACATTGTTATTTCTAATCACCCAATCTAACTAGTTAGTGGTTCCTCTAACTCAATCATCCCATTTTGTCTACACTCTCCTGCCATATGTTAAACCTGGCCCTCACTGTTTATACAAATACTCAACATTTTTTAATTGCTTAAATCCTAGACAGTTGTATTATGCATGGGTCTCTTTCCTTCCTCAATGATATTTTACATTCCATATAGGCAAGAACCAGACCTTGTATACTGACTGGTTTTACAGTGAAACTGCACGTAAATTTCATTTCTAAAAGCAATATATAAGTGCATTTCTTTTGGCTGTGCCACACAACGTGGGGGACCTCAGTTCCCTGACCAGGGATTGAACCCACGCCCCCTGCAGTGGATGCACAGAGTCCTAACCACTGGACAAACAGGGAAGTCCCTAAGTGCACTTTTAAACATCCTCATATCTGCAGTATCAACCAAAATGATGATAACGTTATCCAAGTATAATCATTACATCAATAACCTTCTTAATTCTATTTTTAATAGTCCCATTGACTGATATACTTTAGTTTTAGCTTAATTCATTCTAAGCGTTGATCCTGAGAGTCAGTGTTATTTTTAGATGACTTGTCGACATTTTTCCTGAATACAAGTGCTGCTTTGCAACAAGAGGCTAAGCTTGTAAGTGCCAGTTTTTTGCTTTAAGAGAGTTCTCTAAAATGAACCTGAGCCTTGTATCAAATCTATGCAAGTGGCTATTTTACATTGAGAAACAACTCATACCATTGTCTAATTTTGCTAGCATTTCTCCTTTTTCAAACTCTTAGTTATATTCAATGGACTATCACATTACTTACAAAGAATAAAATAATAGCATAATGAATATAATGTATTTTTTCTTCAAAGTCAGCAGGATGCTAACATAATAAACTGATTATCTAATTCTGTAAACACATGCTTATATGGTGAGTTAAGCCACCAATATGTAAACCTGTGTTGTTAGCACAATTAAATATTTGGTGTTTTAGACTGGATAAGATTAAACTTGTCTGGCTAAAGATTCCATTTGCACTTATGCAAACAACAGCATATCGTTACCTAATATAACTAGCTTCAACATATTACACTAAAGTGAAGTAAAATTGTATATTTTATGTAGTTTTTTGATAAATGTTACTTATAAGAAGAAGTTACAGATGAGTATTTCTTAATTTTTTAGATGAATTACAATTTATATAAAATAACTAACCAACTGAAGGATAGGAAATACATAATGGTCAGAGAAAATAAACTTCAACTAAGAAAAACAATTGCATATTTAATTAAGGCACTTTCAGCTTAAAATGTACTGAATAATATTTAATCTTATTTCTCATTGTTTATAATCTTTTATGTAAGGATTATGTTTTGTTAATCTTTGATTCTCAACTTTTATCACCTATAACAGTCAGTTGTACTTATTTGCAGATACATGGATATTGTTTAAACTGAACAAAAGTAAAATAGAAATGTCTCTAAAAGTTTCAGAATAGAAAAATAATTTAAAAGTTTACTTATTATCTAAGTTCATTTGTTGAAGTATTTTAAAAATTAAAAAAAATTTAAATTTATATAAAAGGCACATTAACTTTTCTCAGGACCCAGAATTATCCAAAATATTACTGATAAAAGTTAAATACATTTGAGCTAAATGGTAAATAATATTCTGATATCAATTACTATGAGACACATCCCAAACCTTTCTTAAAGAGGAACAAATTTAAATCATTGGCTGAAGGAATAAAGAGATGACTATTCTTGAACATAACAAAGAAGTTGCTTTTTGGGGCTGTCAACCTCTTAAAGTTAAGAATCTATAATAGTTCAGAGCATGGTAACTCCAAAACATGTAAAAAGACAGGTTTTTAAGTGAAAGAGCTATCAGATATAACCTAGATGTTTTCTGGCCGATCCCAATTTACTAGATGATTAAATGAATATACTCTATTGTCTCTTGACTAATTTAACTTGCAGCCCATAATGAATTAAAACTGTCAGAAATATTTCTGTCTAAAATACACTCTTTTTGGACTTCCCTGGCAGTTCAGTGGTTAAGACTCCACACTTCCACTGCAGGAGGCACGGGTTCAATCCTTGGTCAGGGAAGATCCTGCATGCTGTGCAGCAGGACCAAAAAATAACACAAAAAACCCACTATACTTTCTATTGTCTTTGCTTTGTAATCACTCAAAAAGCTCATAAAAGAGTAAAAATAAAAAGATCATTTAAATAATACACTTTCTTTTTATCTTTAAATATAAGTAATATACAGTTATTATAGATAATAATGGATAAGTGAAAAAAGAAGAAGAAAGAAAGAAAGAGGGAGGGAGAAAGGGAGAGAAGAAAGGAGAAAGGAGGAAAAGAAAGGTGGAGAGGAATAGGGGTCCAGGGGGAGAAGAGAAAAGTCACTATAATTTCTACCCTTGAGAGAACGTGTGGACTTTCTAATACATATCCTTCCAGAGGTTATCTGTGTATTATGAGAATGTGCATATTTTTGTGTGGATTAATATATCATAAGCTTTCCCAGGCCTACACACAGCTCTGCACGTGCCTGTGGACTTCTATAATACCAGGAACATGTCAGAGATTTTGTAAAGCCCTTTATGGACATCCTGTTTTTTATTTTATTTTTTTCAAGTTTTTTGGTCAGCCCCTTATAAGCTCCAACTGGTAACACCACTCCAGGCAGCTGTGAGGATAAACAATCCCCCCTGAATGTTTTTGACGAAAACCCTAGGGGTATGGCTGATCCCATCCAGCAAGTTCTGAGTCAGGTCAAATAAAGGCCGGCCCTAATAATGGAGCTTTCCTGTGAGGTACCAGAAAGGTCAAAAAGTGACAATCGTCTAGGGGTGGTGTTTTTGGAGAGCTCCAAACCATTCTTCACTTGCCCTAGGCTGCTGGTTTTTGGGCTGTTGGTTTTCAAGGCTGCTTCAGAGCTGGGGTAAAGGGGATGAGGTAAAGATGAGAAAAACCTCAGTCAAGGTCCTCTGATGAAAAGATTTTCACAGGAGATATCTGGACTAGAAATGCAAAGATGTCCGTGAGCATGGCTGGCCTCTGATTCCTTGACCGTGACTCTCTGCAGAGACTGCAGTGCAAGGGCGGGGTACCCAGTCTGGTGTGGGGAGGGTAGCATCCCTGGGATACCGGCCAGGGAGAGTCCTGCCCTTGTCTGTGGTCGGCCTGAAAGATCACACAATGGGTTTTGATCTGAAGCTGGACTCCTCATGCATAGTAGAGTGTTCATATATGTCTGACTAACGGAAGAGCCTCAAATCAAAATAAGACTCTTACCAGCATGAGAGGCACATATAAAATAGTGTATAATAATATGGGTAATCTTTAAATCAGGAATGACTATTTAATGCTATAGGGTCATAAGGAGTTCTATTTTTAGTAAGGTTCCTAATGAAGTGATCAGAAAATGTGTTAAGATACATGTGAACAAATGTTTTTTACAGTTTTGTTTAAAATAAAAAGAAATTTAGAAAAATATAATCAGAAATATGGAATATATTTAATATATTTTTATATCATACAGACTATTAATTTTAAAGATAATGGTGTAGATGAATATTTAAAATGGAAATACATTATATTAAATATGGTATAGATATAGAATTGATTGGAAAAAGATTACAGTGAATGACAATAGTATTCTTCCATTTTAAAATTTTTGACTGTGTGTGTGTGTGTGTGTGTGTTTGTGTGTGCCTTTGCAGGAAGGCGTAGGAAATATTTAAAGACATGTAGATCAAAATGTCCTCATTAACTTCTTTTTTTTGCGTTACACGGGCCTCTCACTGTTGTGGCCTCTCCTGTTGCGGAGCACAGGCTCCGGACGCGCAGGCTCAGCGGCCATGGCTCACGGGCCCAGCCACTCCGCGGCATGTGGGATCTTCCCGGACCGGGGCACGAACCCGTGTCCCCTGCATCGGCAGGCAGACTCTCAACCACTGCGCCACCAGGGAAGCCCCTCATTAATTTCTTGAATGAAGATTAAAAGTGATTATTACAGTCTTTTATTATTTTTTAAATTTTGCTTTAATGTATTTTCTGAGAGGAACATGAACCAATTGTCTAATTAGATAAAAATTAAAAGGAATAATTGAGATCAGTTCAGAAATCAGTTGGTCATAAAACACTACAATGATCTTGTTAACAATTAGTTTTTGGCTAGAGTAAAAGGTAATGACATTGTTAAAATGTTATAATAACATAATTTAATTATTTTAATCTGTTACTTTATATTCAGTTATTGATTTATAGAGGCTTATTAAAATTTTCTTTCAGGTAGAATTTGAAGGGAGAGTATTTCCTTACAATACTGTTGTTTCTAGAAGAACTTGTGAGTGAGTACTTTTGTGTTTGTTTTCTATTGCTATTAACAAAATTCCACACATTTAGCAACTTTAAACAGCACACATTTATTATCTCTGTTTCTGTGGATCAGGAGTGTGTCTGTGTGCTAACTGGGTCTTCAAGCTCACAAGGCTTCATCATGGAGTTGGCCAGGGATGTGATATTATCTGATCTTGATATTTGCTTCTAAAAACTCACTTGTTGTTGGCAGAGTCACTTCAGTTCCTTGAAGTGATAGGGTTTAGCTCCTTGAGGTCACCCGACATTCAGTGCCAGGTAACCATCATCACGTAGCCCTTTGTTCTTTGCGACCGCAGGACAGTGTCTCTGCTGTTTTGAGTCTCTGACCTCAAGACCCTCTTTTAGCTGATCAGGTCAGGTCCACTCAAGCTAACCTTCTTCTTAACTTAAAGACAATTACTTGGGGATTTTACTAACATCTTTCAAAATCCCTTCACTTTTGCCATATAACATTACCTAATCAAGGGAATACCACATTCTATTGGTTCAAAGCAAGTTATAGCTACTGCCCACACTCCAAAGGAAGAACCCAATACAAAGGCATGACTCAATGGAGGTCACTCTAAGGTATGTCCATCACAATCAGAAAATGTATATGGTACTTAATGGAGATTCATACAATTCTCAATGAGTATCTATGCTGTCCACATCTGAAATCAACTACGTGATATATTTTATCCATTAGTTTTTGTTAGATTTCTATAAAAGCTCTCTGATATTTTAATAGAATCACAATATTCTATGGAGTATTCTTGATATAAAGTTTTAAGCAGCTTTAAAGAAGTCTCATTGCAATTTCATGAATTATCTATTTTTATCCATGTATACAAAAGACTTAACTGACTTCAGTGCCAAAAATTAAATGCTTCCTTTAAGTATTTGAAAAGTACTTAAGGAAACTGACATTGAGCTCCAATATGTTTTCATCAAATTGATGTTTAAACATCAATTGGTTTTTTCATTTATAAATAATAAGCTCTGTTAAGTGTTACTTTACCAAATCTAAATTTCAGCTGATGTGCATTAGCAAGAATCATGAAAGTTGGTTTTAGAAAGCTTCATACTGGGGAATTTTACCCATGGAAAAATTGCTTCAAGAGTTAACAGAAGGCTTTTAGTTTAAAGTTTCACCTGAGGCAGAGATGCTTATTTTCTAAAAGTTATTCATTTTCAGAATTTTAAAAGTAACATTTCAAATTCATTCAATTATGAAATGTGTAATTGGTGACTAAGTCCCAAAAATGATTGATAAAAGCACTCCTCAACAATTCATTTTTTCATTATGAAGTGTTTAATTTGTGTCAAGTACTCTATAAAGTACTAGAGATTCAGAGGTGAGGACTTCTGTTTCTAATAACTTAGATCAAGTTCTTTATTAGGACCAACTTTTACAAGGAAAACAGTAAAACTGCTGGGTAAATATTGTTGATGATTGAATGCATTCAGAAGAGCTTTCAGGCTAATAGGATAGGGCCAAGCCAAATTCTCAGGGAAACTAAAGAAAGTAATGCAGGCATTATACTTGAGCATACAAATATTTTTGTCCTATCAGTCCTGACAAGCCAGCAAATGCAGGCTGTAGTTCAAAGTCTCATGGAGTAAGTGTTAAAAATAGAAATATAATTTAAATCTAGGGTGGGAATTGTAAGAACCCTCGCCATGTTAAGCTGGGGACTCAAAGGGCTACACCCTTGAGGTAAGGAAAAAGTAGATTTGAATTCACTTCCATAATCCCTGATCTCCACAAATCCCAAAGGACTTTTCATGATTTTTACCTGGCATTGAATTAAACAGGATAAAAAAACCCAAATAATAAAATAATAATACAGTAAGTCCCCTACATACGAACCTACGAGTTGAGCACTTTCAGAGATGCGAATGTGCATTCCATCATCAGGCGTGAGGGAAATGGCAGCTTGCCTTCTGTCTCCTATTGCTGACGATACTTCATCTCTACCGTCTCCCACCTCCTCTCCCTCCTCCAGTCAGTAACTCTTCTTGCCTGTTCACTCGATGCCAGCCACTATATGCCAGCTGTTGTACTGCACTACTGTACTCTTCAAGGTACTCTTCTGTAAGATTAAAACTGTTTTCTTTATTTTTTGTGTTTGTTTTTTATGTATTATTTGTGTGAAAAGTATTATAAACCTATTGCAGTACAGTACTGTATAGCCAATTGTGTTAGTTGGGTACCTAGGCTAACTTTGTTGGACTTAATGAACAAATTGGACTTAGGAACACAATCTCAGAGTGGAACTCATTCATATGCAGGGGACTTACTGTAATACCAACTAAAAAAAATATTCAGGATAGCCAACACACTATTAAATGGGAATGAAGTTGGATGACTGACACTACCTGACTTCAGTTCTTACTGTAAAGCTACAAGGAGTTAGGACAGTGTGGTATTGGTGGAAGAGTAGACAAACAGATCAATGGAAGCGAATAGAGAGCCCAGAAATAGACCCACATAAATATGGTCATGTGATCCTTGACAAAAAAGCAAAGGCAATACACTGGGGCAAAGATTGTCTTTTCAACAAAGTGTGTTTGAGCAACTGGACATCCACATGCAAAAAAAGAATTTAGTCACACATTACACTCTTCACAAAAATTAATTCAAAATGGATCACAGACTTAAATGTAAAATGCAAAGCTACAAAACTTCTAGAAGATAATATAAGAATAAACTCAATTGGGTATGGTGATGACTTTTAAAATACAACACCAAAGGTAAAATCTATAAAACAAATTGTTGATAAGCTGAACTTCATTAAAACATAAAAACTTCTGCTCTGTGAAAGGTAATATCAAGAGAATGAAAAGACAAACCACATACTGGGAGTAAATATTTGAGAAAGATACATCAGATAAAGGATGGTTATCCAAAATATACAAAGAACTCTTAAAACTCAACAATGAGGGCTTCCCTGGTGGCGCAGTGGTTGAGAGTCCGCCTGCCGATGCAGGGGACATGGGTTCGTGCCCTGGCCCGGGAGGATCCCACATGCCGCGGAGCGGCTGGGCCCGTGAGCCATGGCCGCTGAGCCTGCGCGTCCGGAGCCTGCGCTCCGCAACGGGAGAGGCCACAACAGTGAGAGGCTCGCGTACCGCAAAAAAAAAAAAAAAAAAAAAAAAGCTCAACAATGAAAAGAACAAACAACCTGATTTAGAAAGAGTCCCAAGACCTAAACAAACACCTCAACAACAAAGGTATACAGATGGTAAATAAGCATATGAGAAGTTGCCCCATATGATATGTCATCAGGGAAATGAAAATTAAAACAAAAATAAGATGCCACTGCAAACCTATTAGAATGGTCAAACTCCAGAACACTGACGACGACAAATGCTGGCAAGGATGTGGAGCAACAGGAACTCTCAGTTACTGCTGGTGGGAATGCGCAATGGTCTCGGCACTCAGAAAAACAGTTTGGCAGTTCCTTACACAGCTAAACATACTCTAACCATATGATCCAGTAATCACACTCCTTGGTATTTACCCAAAGCAGTTGAAAACTTATGTTTACACAAAAACCTGCACACAGATGTTGATAGGAGCTTTGCTCATAATTGCCAAAACTTGTAAGCAAACAAGATATCCTTCAGTAGGTGAATGGATAAACTATGGTACATCCAGACAATGGAATATTAGTCAGTACTAAAAAGAAATGAGCCCTCAAGCCATGAAAAGACATGGAGAAACATTAAATGCATGTTACTAAGTGAAAGAAGCCAATCTGAAAAGGCTACATACTGTTATAATTCCGACTATATGACATTCTGGAAAAGGCAAAACTATGAAAAAAAATTAAAAGATTAGTGGTTGCTGGGGTGAGAGTGGGGGAGAGATGAATAGGCAGGGTACAGTGGAGTTTTAGGGAAGTGAAAATACTTTGTATGATATTGTGATGGTGGATATATGTCATTATACATTTGTCAAAACTCACAGAATGTACAACACCAGGAATGAACCTTAATGTAAACTATGGACTCTGGGTGTTAATGATGTGTCAACGTATGTTTATCTGCTGCAACAAATGTACCGTCTGGTGGGAATGTTGATAATGGAGGATGCTATGTATGTGTGGAGGCAGGGGGTATATGGAAAATCTCTGTACCTTCCTTTCAATTTTGATGTGAACCTAAAACTGGATTAAAAAATAAAGTCTTAACAAGTGAAGTTTTAGAAGTCAAAGACCAAATAGAAAAATATATTCAAATTTTACTCAAGGTGATGGCAAAGAAAGCAAGTCAAACAAAGCTTTCATTTTAGGCTATGAAGTAGCTGTAAAGAACATAAAACATGGGGAGTATGATGAACATAAAACAAAAATGTCTGAATAAAATCACACCAAAATAAATACCTATCAATAGGAGAAGAGCTATTTATCAATTGATACCAAGGTCAAAAAAAATGGAGAAAGAGGTCTGTAAAAAGTGGACAAAGAATGTAGGATATTTTCAGGACTTTAAAAAACGAGAAACAAAATTTCATTTTCTAAAGTCCAAATGTGATCTTCTTCTACCCCGAATTAATATTCTTCAAAATCTTCTCTTCTCATCATGTAAAACAAAATGTGAGCTTCTAGCCATGAAGTAGTGAATCTAGGCTGCCTTATATTCATTCTTCTTTTCCTGATAAGGCATGCTAACATATTTGCTGATACCAACATACAATTCTGCTTTTGATTGTTTTTCTCCTTCTGCCTGGAATGTCCTTTCCATGTATCATTTAACAGATGGGCATTTAATCATCCTTCACCACTCAGCTCCATGTATAAATCTACTATATTTCTGCTTCATTTATTCATTTATGCATCTTCCTTCTTTAATGGACTATAAACTACCTGATGGCAGGAATTATTTGATTTTATCCATCTCTACATACCCAGAAATTAGCACAAGTGCCTGGAAAAAGAAAGAAGAAAGAAAAGAAGGATGCGATTTTAAAATATGGTCAAGTGTCTGTAGCTTAATTATTGAGGTTTTTTTTAAAACAACCTGTCTATATACATAGAAGAGAAATAAAATTATTAGCAATTTAATAGCTTTTAAATAATTATATTAAAAGAAGTTAAGGAAGAGCTCAGAAATCAGAGAATCCTCACACGTGCCAAACACTATTTTATAAAATTTTAGCAGCCATATTGCTGAAAATTTAAAGTATGGTTATAAGGAAATATACAAAGGTATGCTAAATTCATTAGAAGACAGCAGGGTGTAGCAGATTAGAGAACAGAAGATAAATATCAACAATTCATCATTCAACAGATGAGTCAGGAAAGAAAGAAAATGACCAGGAGACCAAGACATGCTGAACACCTAGTATGCCGGTTAAAAATGAACGAAAGGACATGAATTTACTGATACTGTCTATTTATGGCATATTCATATGCCATCATTTTTATAGTAACAAAGAATAAAAGAAGGCCATTTTGAAAATTAAGCTATACTAGAAAAGCTGGAACATAAAATTAGGAAGAAGTTCAATAAAGAGGAAAATAGAAGGAGTGGTGCTATTACTGTAGATATTAGTGTGGAGATTGGGAAAGTGAATATTCTTGGCATGCACTTTCATGGGAAGGGCTAGCAAAAAATAAATTCCAAATGCACGTGATGGGTACTTGACCTTTCTCGTTAGACTTAGAAAGAATAAGGCTGAACAAGCAGTTTCTGTTGTGAGTTGTTCATTATTTATGTAGGGTTTCCACCACCAGTACACTGTTGTACTGATGGGCACCATTTCTGTTCTTAGTGAAAATAGGTTAACTACTCAAGTGATAAATCATCTACCTGGCAAGAAAGAAGGCAGGCCACAGATGACCGATGTATTCAATCATTGGGGGCAAAGTTAGAATCTTCACTTAAAAAGTGATGGAAATAAAATCGTAATTTCCTACAAGTCTCTTTAGAAATAGAAAGGAATCTTAAAATTATGTGTTAAAGAAGAAAGCACAGTATACTACAAAACTTGTGGTCATAAAAAATGTATTATTCAAAGACACATGGAAGAAATGTTTTATTAATAGATAGACAATAAATAACAAATACTTTATATTTAAGAGGTTATATGAGATACAAGACTTGAAGAAACCTGGGCATTCATAGGAAATGCTTTAGAGAATAAACGCATAGATTTTCTTCCATGCTTTCCTGCTGCTTGGGGCACAGTCTGAATTTCCACTCCCATCCCCCTACCCAGCCTCTTACCTGTATGACACCAGGTTATTTTCCAGGCCTTGGGTTAAATGTTATTTACTCATGGAGGACTTACCTGAGTCCTCAGACTTGGTTAATTTGTACATATTCACTGCAACCTGTAGTTTTTCTTCCTGCCACTTAATCATGATTTATAGAATTATGTGTATGGTTTACTTAGTGATGGTCTCCTCATTGATCTATCATGACCATTAGGCCTGAGATGGTGTCTGTGTCTGTCCCTCACATGTATCATGCCAGACACATATTAAATAATTAACAAATAAGTGTTAAATAAATGAATATGTGAGTGTACATTTTGAGATTTTGCAATTGTAAAATAAAATTATGGAATTTGATCATGTAACATGTCTTGAAATGGAACAAAGT
Source organism: Pseudorca crassidens (assembly GCF_039906515.1). Lineage (NCBI taxonomy): Eukaryota > Metazoa > Chordata > Mammalia > Artiodactyla > Delphinidae > Pseudorca > Pseudorca crassidens. The sequence goes on from NC_090307.1 coordinate 11,565,330, forward strand.
AAATGTATAGGAAGAATAAAAATTGTTATCTAGAAAATTCTCAAACTTTTATGACCTTTCATACTACCCTAATTAGTAGTTTGATCTCTAATTACTGAGACAGTAAGAACAGTGATGAAAATTAACTTAATTCTGTGTAGGAAACAATATAAGATAAATAATCTAACTAGAGCAGAAGGTCAGTAAATGCAAGGAGTTATTTAAATTTAGATATAGAGCTTTCCTATAAACAGATTTGATTTTTTAAAATCAGGAAGCCTCTGTCGTATCTATTCCTGTAATATTTCTGCTACATATACAAGAAATAGTGAAATGTTGCTTAAAGATGAATGTATTAAACTCTGTATTAATTGCCTTTTAGCAAATGTTTTCTCTTTTCCACATCCTGTGGATTTAAGAAGTACATGGATTGAATCACCCAGCATTTTTAAGTTGGATATATAAACATAATATACTAATATTTCAATGGAGTTTTTTTTTTTTTTTAATTTATGTATTTATTTATTTATTTGGCTGCGTTGGGTCTTCGTTTCTGTGTGAGGGCTTTCTCTAGTTGCGGCAAGCGGGGGCCACTCTTCATCGCGGTGCACGGGCCTCTCACTGTCGCGGCGTCTCCTGTTGCGGAGCACAGGCTCCAGATGCTCAGGCTCAGTAGTTGTGGCTCACGGGCCCAGTTGCTCTGAGGCTTGTGGGATCTTCCCAGACCAGGGCTCGAACCCGTGTCCCCTGCATTGGCAGGCGGACTCTCAACCACTGCGCCACCAGGGAAGCCCTCAATGGAGTTTTGAGGGAAAAATGCTATTGCGCTATACATATCTTTCATATGAAGTCATTCTTTGTGTACATGTTGATTAGATTTGATCAGTTCCTTGACTGATACATTTATTCATTCACTATTTATAGAGTGCCATTATTTACTAAGTATGTGTTAAGCACTGTTCTGGACACCCGAAATGGATGAAAAATACAGGGTTTTTTTGCAGATGGATTGATGGTGGTAAGAACCTCCCTGGGAGAACTCTTAAGCACAGACCTGAAGGATAAAAGGGAGAAATCATGCACTATCTTTCAAATGATGGTTAAGAATTTTGATATTTGTTTAAATTAAATGTTCCTAGCATAGATTTAATGAGTTTGTTTTGATCTATGAATATGTCCTTGAGGAAAATCAATTTTAAGGTAAAAGTTTGAAAAAAGAAGAAAATATCTGTCAGGTAGCTTTGGAATCTTCCCAAGCAAGACATAATGGTGATTTGATGCAAGACAATGTAAAAGTAAAGACACTCATTAAAAAATTACTAAAGTGTTCTGCGGGTGAAGCAGGTGATGACGTGGAAGTTCCTTTATTCATCTATTCAGTGTTTTCTTATAAAGCATCTACAAAAGTACAAGCTATTCTTCTTGGCTTAAGAATAATATAAATAAATAAGAACAAGAAAATGCTTGCCCTTGGAAAAATTATATTTCATTAGGCAGATAATGAACACAGAGATAAGTAAATAATTAGATAATGTAAATTCAGATAGTTATAGCTGCTTTGAAGAGATAAAATAGGGGATTGAGATAAAGTATGGTTGAGAGAGAATAAAGAAGAACCGAATATTTTAAGCATTGAAGTTAAAGAAACCCTCTTTGAGAGGAAGAAATGGTAGTGGATTTGTGAAATATTTTAGAGTGAAAGGATTGAATATTGTGGGAGAGGGAAATTGGAAACTCAGCAGAGCTCAGCTAGGTGATTCATTATTTCCATGTGTCACTGACTGAGGTTATATGATGTTATTCAGATGATGGAAGGGCTGTCTTCACTTACTCACCATGCCCTTTAGTAGGGATAGGGGAAATTTGGGCTCAGATGTTTTGATCAGAGTACCTGCATGCAATCTCTCCAGCCTCGTGTCTCTAAGTGTTCAAACTTCTTACATGTGGTCAAAACTCCAGGAGAAAGTAATCCAGGGGCAAGATGGAAGCCATGTGATTTTGTGTGATCTAACTTTGAAAGTAGTTCTACTATAATCTGTAGGTTGAAACTGACACAAGACCACTCAGATTCAAGGGCAGGGAACATGAACTACACATCTTGTTAGGAGGTCTGTCAAAAATATGTCAATGTATACATCTGGCTATAAATTTCACATACTCCCAAATGCAAAATGAAGTAATTCCTGCCAAAAACACTCTCAAAAGTCACATCACATTATGGCGTAAGATTGGACTCAAGGATTAGAATATTCATTCACGTCAAATCTAGGTACAGATGAGGGTCCTCACATCCAGTTTCTCAGATCTAAAGAGCTATGAACTAGAAACGAATTATCTAACCTGTACGAATGACACAGGGTCACCTTAGTAGAAACCCCTCTCCAAAAATAGGACCATGCATGCACACAGAAGTCACTCGTTCAGAGCAATTCTGAAAAACAGCTGGGCACATGTTGCCAAATCTTTGTACAGGGTTCAAAACTGCTTCCTGGAAATGAATTTTTATGATTCTTAATTTTGCCCTCTGGGCTCTTGATTCCATATTCTGAGTCCTTCTTCCAAAAGAAGAAAAAGAAAGGGGGGGGGAGAGAGAGAGAGAGAGAAGGAAAGAAAGAAAGAAAGAAAGAAAGAAGGAAAGAAAGAAAGAGAAAGAAGCTGTGTTTTCAGTTCAATAGTTTTCTTAACATGCTTTCTTCCCATTGAAATTTAGGAGTCTAATTATTTTCTCCATGCTGTTCAGACCAAATTGATATACTCCTATAAAATGCACGAGTGTATTATGTATCCCCCTGTAACCCATTCCACCCGTCAAAGGACATATCCACAGATCTCTCTGAGATAAGTTTTTCTCTACTTTGGGCATTTTATAAGGCTGCAGTTGGAAAGTGCTCAGAAGGTTCTTAAAAGCCCTTTCATTTAACAAATAAGACCTGTGGGGCCTATCTTGAGATCCATAGAAGGCCTTTGTCTATCTGAAAGGGTCTTTGAAGCATCAGCTTGAATCTTTCTAAGGTTTTAAAAAGGTTTTTATAGTTGCCACTTTGGCTCCATCTTCACACTGAGATGACAATTTGACAGTGAGTTGCATTTAATTTTTTCCTTGAGACTTTCACTCTTTGGGGAACCCTTTTCTGGTTGAAAAAGCTGTGCTGGGCCCTTAACATTTCATCCAAATTCTACTCAAAAACTAAAGTTATATCTCTCATTCTTCTATCCCTTTCTTTAAGCAAAGATAAGCAAAATGGAAGAAGGCAAGTGACAACTTTAATATTCAGCCCAGAAATCGCTTTACTAGATCACGGAGGTCCTTTGGAAGATTTCCTATTTTTCATATTACTGCAGGCAACACTGTTGCCAAAATTCCACAACTATATAATAAGAGCCCTCTTTTCTCTACCTTCCTATACATGTTTCTCACTTTATCACAAACTCTCACCAATAGAGTCCCTTCAGGTCCTTGACTGCCCCCCTAACCCATAACAAGTTTAGGTTTTGTTATAGCATCATCCCACTTCCAGGTGCAAAAATTATTTTCCATTTATTTTTTGCAGCGAAACTAACTATCCCCAAACTTAGTGGCTTAAAACAACAGTCGTTTTGTTGATCTCATGATTTGGGATCAGAGATTTTAACAGAACTTGGCTAGATGATCTTTTTGTTCCATGCATCATTGACAGAGGTTACTTGGTAGCATTCAACTGGTAGATGGGCTGGTCTGCAGGGTCCTAGGTCACTTCACTCATGTGTTTCGTTCCTTGATGTGGATTTTACTGGAAGGTTGGTATCAGTTGAAACTGTTGACCAGAGTATCTATATGTTTAGTTTCCACCATGGTAACGTCAGGGTAGTTGGGCTACTAAAATTGCATCTTAGAGTAATAAGCACAATTGCTCCAAGTGAACAAGATGCAAGTTCTATGGTCACATATTACCTACAATTGGAAGGAAAGCTTCCTTTCTGTCATAATCTATTTGCCATAGCAGATAAAACCTGCCCAGAATAGAGGGGAGAGAACATAGATCTTAGCTGGGCTGGGTGGGGTATCGAAGAATTTGAAGTTTTAAAAATCGCCTCTTCCATCAACAATATCAATGGATACATAAACTGTGCTATGTTCACACAGAGATGTAGTCATACAACAGTGAAAGTAAATAAACTACAGCTAAAGATATCATCATTGATGAATCAGATAACATAATACAACATAATGTTGATTGATAGACACACACCATAGAAGATTACGTGTCATATGATTCTGTTCAGATGAGTGTAAAAAGCAAGAAAACGAAACCATATATCATTTAATTACATACAAATTGAAATAAAGTTTGGGACAGTGATTACCTCTAGAGGCAAGAGAAGAAATGCAATGGTAAAACACACACAGGTACTTCTAAGTCCTGGTAGCTAACTCTTTCAGCTAGCTTTTGGGAACACTAATTTTTGTGTTCTTTTAACTGATCATAGAATTGTAGGCTCTTCAGAAGGTATGCTATGTTTCAAATATTTTTTTAAAAAAAGAAATGATGGGGAGATGAAAAAATGAAGAGCTCTAATGAAAACTCCTGAGAAATGTAACCTGAAAGAAGGAAGAGAGAAAAAGTAGTGTTGCTTGGAGAGGTGAAGAGTGACTGGAGATTCTCATGTTTCTTAGTTGGGAAATAATATAGAGAGGGAATGATCTGGGGGGAGATAGAAAAGAAAAGATGTAAGAAGAGAGGAATTGCCAAAAGAAGTATCTTTGTAGTGATAAATGGGGATAGAAATCACAGAACAAGGAGAGGGTCTAGTATCTGATATGAGAGACACACCCCACAGCATGCTGTTTGAAAAGGAAGGTGGATTCAGATGCAGGTAGATATCTAATGACAATATGAAGGCAATATGGATAACTGCTTCTTTAAAAATAGGCATATTATGCTAAAATATTCATTTAAACTTAATCAGGATGCCATGTATGGATCCTCAAATAAAAACATAATTGCAAAAAAACCTGGACAATAGCATGCCACCTAGACATTCTTCCCTCTTCCTGTAGGAAAATCTAGATGGGAATATAATTATCAGTCAAAACAACACTTGTTGCTCCCCAGAAATTGGAACATGAGAATTTGAGTGGGTAATTTTAATTGTTGATGACATTAGGCTAAAATATCCATCCAATTATTTCCATCTTTAGTGATAATTCTGCCAAAGGGACTGGATGGCTTCATTCAACTGAATATTGCTGAATGAACACTGCCCAAATCTATGAATCTCATTGACATAAGTTTTAGGAAAAAATGAGTTTCTAACTCTACCTCAGAATATAGCTATCTGAATTTGATTTAGAATATCTGCTACCTGTACAGTCTAGTAAAGATTTTAAAATATGGTTATGACTTGAAACAGATAATATTATTCTCTGTACACTTATACTGACACACTCATAACTCATGCTAAAATACCCTGAGTCAAATATATGAATACAGAAAGAGTTCACTAATGCAACCATCTCCTCTCGTAATGCCTCTCACTTCATTCCTCAGTTTGTGTATTTTATACTCTCCATTTTCATCAAATGGAAGTGAACTAGATTAAACAGATTTATCAGTCTAACGGATACCGACTAGTAGTCAATGGCTATGCTTTTTATTTCCCAGCTTACATTTAAAATGCAATTGGTGTAAATTACTGGATAAACATATAAAAAGTGCTCTATAGTTGCGTTATGTCTTTAAAAGCTTTTTGAAAATAAATATTAATATTGGGTAAGCACCTCCACACTGTTTTAAGTACAATTTATATTTAGCAACTTTAGGGAATCAATTCATAGAAATGGCAGCGCAGCAAGTAAAGTGGAAAACTAAATAAATTATACGCAAATGGTGGGAAGCCACTGAAGAAGTGAAATAGCATTGCCAGGCAGATTTAGTGCTTTCTTTATTGGGGTGTATAAATTGTACCTCTAATAGGTTGACTGTACACCAGAATCACTTCAGGCTGTCTGTGTTCTGGAGCTAGGAAAGTTGTTTAAGATGTAAGGTGCATAAAGAACATCTAAAGTCAAGGAGATTTTCAAGTAAATTGATCAAATAGGTAGTTTTCCCAGCCTATGAGTCTAGGTGCTGGCGACTAGATGGTTATAGGTGTAAATCAAAGTGCGTACAAGCTAGATGTCCACCGCTGTAGGTACTCACACAGTATTTCCATCAAGTCTCATTTCACCCTTCCTCTGAATGAAATGATTGATTGATTGTTCGCAGCTTGCATGATTCTGTGCTGCCCTAGATCCATCTCCACTCTCCACGCTCCACACTGAGTCTGCATCATTGACTTTCTGCCAGCCATTTGGCTGCTAGGGCAGAGTGACATTTAATGATCTTTCAACATGGCAATGTCACATTTGTCACTCTTTATCACTTGTGACAGACCTAAATTCAAATGCAAACATGAAATGGAGACTGACTTCAATCCAAACTCATATACTTTTGAATTGACATCTATCAACAAAGATTGACAAGATACATGGGAGAGAGAATAACCTGTTGCTTGTACAATAATTAAAAATACTAGTTCTAAAACTGTCCTGAGAAATCACGGACATTTTAATTTCATGAGGCAATAGTTCTTATAAAAAGCTTTGAGGTGGAAATTGTATTATCTCAGCTGTCATATCAGCTAACATCAAATATCTACACACACTTGGAAAAGATAATTTACTTCTAAGGCAATAGTCTGCTTTAAAAAACAAATATCATAATACCCATGCATGCTCTTTATAGAGTTCTTAAAGGGAGAGGAGCCTCCAAAGTTATAACAATCATTTAGAAGAAAATAAAAATCAGTATAATTATATAAAATTTCTCTAAGCCTCTGCTTCCTCTGAGTTGTCTTACCCTGCTCTAGGCCTATTATATTCTACATTAACCTTTTTTTTCCAAGTCAAATACGTCCCTGATACTTGCACTTTCCTAATATCACTACACAAAACTATATTTCACTAAAGTTTGGGGGTAGTGGAATATTGGTATTTCATTTCAATACTGTTTAACAAGTAATTGTTAGAATATACAAAGAAAGATAAGAAATGTATACAAGGAATTCAAGGTTTAGAGTCCCTCAGCCATTCTTACTAGCTTAAACTCCAAGTAAACTTCACTTCCTTTCTAGAAACTAAGAGATCCTTTGTTTAAAAAAACAAACAAAAACTTTAATTAGGAAAATTTTGCTAATTATAACCACTTTATTTTCACTTTTCAGTTAAATAAAAAAAAAGTCCTTCAAAATGTAATGTTGACATTAATCTAAACTTCCTAAAGTCAGAGACTGTCTTACCCTTTATACTTTTATATCCACAGAGCCTGATGTCTAATAATTATAGAACTAAATTGCATAGAGGCATATATTAATTTCACAATGAAGGACAGCAAGTTTTCTTATATGTCACAATATCAGGAAAACCCCTAGCTATTATAGTTATGAAAGCATTTCTCTAAAATAAATGCTTCTTTGATCTATTCTCCCTTTACTTTAGAACTAAGGCAATTTCCACATTCTGCCCTACGTTTTGGTAACTGGAGTACCTATCTACTCTTTTGTTCTAGATGTCTAATGCTTTAAGAATAGAGAACTCTGCCTATCACAAAATTTATCATATTGTAAGCGCTCAGTAAACATTTCTTGAGTGTAATTGATGTCTTAAAAGCAACAGCCTCAAGAAACGCACAGAAATTTCATGGCGTTAAACTTCCTGCCGTGGATTCTGGTAGGACCCCTTGTACTATTAGGGCACCTATCAGTCTGTTAGTGTTGTCTGTTAGCAATTCACAGCTGTCTCCTTTTCCAAAAAATTTCCTTAAGCCAAAGGGAACCACCTCACTCAGAGGGCCTTCCCCACTCCAGTTCCCACCTGGGGAGACCTTGCTGTAAGATGGCAGGCAGCTTCTTGCTTCAAGGCAGACTGACTATGGAGCAAGTCCCTTTGTCCTGAGAGCAATCCTCCAGTAAACCACATAAACAGGAATTCCCATCTTTTGCTGTGTTTCTAGGGAAGATGATGTAAGGCACTTGGTGCTGTGAATGGCCCTAGAAAGCAGACTCAGAGCATGAGGTTCTGGGTTTGCATCACATGTCAGCTGATTGTAAGAAGTACCCCATTCCTGTGGTAGGTGAAGTAATAAAAGTTCCTGGCAACCATAACAGTGTGATTCCAAAGACTTTTACTTGTTTGAATTGGGATGGGATACAGGCACCCTCTCAGGAATTTGAAAGGTATGGAAGTAATAACAACTATAGAACTGGATGGCTATTTCTCAGCATGACCAACTCATTTAAAACTGGAAAAACAAGCCTAGATAATTAATCAGTAATTTAAAGCCAAGTGTGAGAGAGAGACTTCACAGTATTTAAATAGATCCTCATGTCTTACAGCCCGTAATCAGACACAGCTGAGTACCAGGTGTAACAATTCTGAGAGTGGCAGACATTCAGGAAAGTCTCACATTAGAGTCACTTGACAGGGAAGGAATGGGGCCCTTTGATCTGGTATGAGAATAACTTGATAGATGCATTTGAGAACATTGAATCCTCAGTTTCTCCTGTACCGACTGAATCTTCAAATATGGCCCACCCTCCCTTGTTAGAAGAGAGAGACCCTTTTGCTGGAAGAAAAGGCAGAACACTCAAATTCGGCAGATATCTTACAAGATAAATGCTTTCCCACTACAGGGATTGTCCCCCCTGCCCCATGGTATAATAATTAGGCTCGGGCTTCCCTGGTGGCGCAGTGGTTGAGAGTCCGCCTGCCGATGCAGGGGACACAGGTTCGTGCCCCGGTCCGGGAAGATCCCGCATGCCGCGGAAAGGCTGGGCCCGTGAGCCACGGCCGCTGAGCCTGCGCGTCCGGAGCCTGTGCTCCGCAACGGGAGAGGCCACAACAGTGAGAGGCCCGCGTACCGCAAAAAAAAAAAAAACAATAATTAGGCTCAAATCTCAGCCCAAGAATGGATCCTGTACGCTAGAACAAGAAAGGTGGAATGGAAAGTTGGATAGAAATGATTGTAAACACTATACAAGATCCAAAACACTGGCAAAGACCCTGGTGACAGCTCTATTATGCTTTTCTGATGGCTCTTGGAAATTTGGATAAAGTGACAAAAGTAATAAATAGTCCACAAGTAATAAACAGTTCACATTAAACAGAGTAGAGGTGCCAGAACTATCATAACAAACTGTGGCAAAATGGATCAGAAGTCTCAAAGAAATAGGTGTGTCAATCAGGAGTATGATCAGCAGGTACCGATGACTCAGTACCTGGCATCTCCAGGAACTAAAGTGATGGACAGTCAAAATAGTATTTCTTAGTATATAATCAGAAGATATTAAAAATGGAGGTGCTGGGACTTCCCTGGTGGTCCAGTGCTTGAGAATCCATCTTACAATGTGGGAGATGCCAGTCCGATCCCTGGTAGGGGAACTAAGATCCCACATGCCACAGGGCAATTAAGCCCATGTGCCACAACTACAGAGCCCATGTGCCGCAACTACAGAGCTCATGTGCTCTGGAGCCCATGAGCCACAACTAGAGAGAAGCCCGCACACCACAATGAACAGCCTGTGCGCCACAAGGAAAGATCCCCGCATGCCATAACTAAGACCCAATGCAGCCAAAAATATATATAAATAAATAAATAATTTTTTTTAAATGGAGGTGCTGAAGCCAACACGTTGCCCATGTTTTCATACCTACACCAGTTCTATCTGATGGGGAGGACCAGTCCCCATTAGAAGGAACTTGCAAGACCAGAAAAGGAGTAAATAGCTGTGATCTTCCCAGTCTTCCAAGAAACCTATGGCCATTTCCCAAGGCAATCATACATTGGGGAAAGTGGACTTCCAAGTTTTTTTGAGAGCTCTTGGATACATGGCACACATGGGAATTAGATAATAACTGGAGTTTTAACCCAGATATGTGTCAAAATGTGTCCATGGTGTACATGGATTTGCCTTCTAGTCATTTCTTCAGGTTCCACATGTATAATTTCAATGGACGTGCTTGGATGTCAACAACATACCTTCAGTGGGACGAGCGCTACTATAGTAGGAAAATTCATGTGGAAGCCTCTGAAACTGCCCCTTCCATGTGTCCAGGTAATAAATAAAAAGCAATGTTGTATCTCAAAGGAATGACACATGTTGGTGTCACACTTAAAGATTTAAAGGATGCATTTAGTATATATCTGGCCCTTGCAAAACTGGATAGTTCATGCCACATAGTAGGGGACTACTGCACATTATACCAAGCAGTAGCTAAGGTGTACATAGTACCTTGTGTGACTCTTGATAGAGCTATCTTTAAACAATGAAAGCAAAATTAAGATGTTTAAAAAACAAAAGCTAGAAGAATTCATCACCAGTAGACTCACACTCCAAGAAAAATGAAAGAAAGTGCTTTAGGCAGTAAGAAAATAATATCAGATGGAAATAGGGTATGAAAAGCATCAGAAATAGTAACTTGGATAAATATATGAGATATTTTTCTTTGTTTACGTCTCTTTAAAAGATAATTTATTGTTTTAAAAAACTGTAATAACACTGATTATTTTGAGTAGGTAGAGTTGCTACTGGACAAAGAGGAATATGTTTGACACTTCAGTGACCACTTGGGTATCTCTTGGTACACAATATCTACTTATAGATTTTAACTGTGATATACGGCAACAATGACCAGTGTCTGTGCTTAGTTTTTCAATAGTAGCAACATATAAGGACTGATACCTAATTTAATACCTCTAAACCAGCTACAAAGAGGCCCATTCAACTGGCATTGAAAAATAATTCCCAAAGGGCTTCCCTGGTGGCTCAGTGGTTAAGAATTTGCCTGCCAATGCAGGGGACACGGGTTTGAGCCCTGGTCTGGGAAGCTGCCACATGCCGTGGAGAACAAAGCCCGTGCACCACAACTACTGAGCCTGCACTCTAGAGACGGTGAGCCACAACTACTGAGCCCACGCACCACAACTACTGAAGCCCATGTGCCTAGAGCCCATGCTCCGCAACAAGAGAAGCCACCGCAATGAGAAGCCCGCACACCGCAACGAAGAGTAGTCCCCGCTCGCCGCAACTAGAGAAAAGCCTGCGTGCAGCAATTAAGACCCAACGCAGCCAAAAATGAAATAAATAAAATAAATAAATTAAAAAATAATAATAATCCCCAAACCTGAACACTTACATATCAGTCTAAGTAAGTAGAGTTAGCTCTTAGAATCACAGAAATTATCAGAATTACTTGAATATAAAAGTTACATGTGAACAGAAATACATAACTGGTTTTATTTCTGTATAAAAATTTAAGAACTCTTTCTTGAATTCATTGTTAAGGGATATCTATCAAAAATTTTGCCTAGTTAATTATATTGTTGCTATAATTTTGTATGAAAGTGTGATGTGGTAATAGTTTCTGAATAAGTTAATGTATCATTAATGAATATTATACTTTGATACTAGTAAACAGTCTCAAGGAATCAGTACACATCTCTGTAAAGCTGCTCTTAGGGCACACAGCCTAAAGTTTTCTGAAGCAGTGTCTTGTTTTGCAATACAAACATCGAACTTAGCATATGAACCCAACGATATAGATTTGCCCAAGGACTCTTGCTGTGAAAACTAATTGAAAATATTGTCAATTCTCTCACTTTCACAAGACATGTAATTTCAGACCAACCTCCAGTATTTTCACAGTTGCTGATTCATTCTTTATTCCATTCGTTTAATGTGAGAATTTGACAAATACAGTTTTTTTCCCTATACCAATTCACTATTTATTTGAATCAGCCACTTCATTCTATTCATATACATGCAAAAGAAAAATATTAATTTGTATGTTATCACATGCTAAAATACCACTGAGTAGAAATAGTAGAATTAATATGAAGATATTTTTATACATGATAAATATTTCAAGAATTGAATCAACTGAGTTCAAATACTGGCTCCACCACTCACTGTAGGCCAAAGTACAAATTATTTGAATCGATTTCAAGACACGCTTGGCTTTTCTGAAACCTAACCATTATGGTTTTATAAAAAGCTTTGTAAGCCCCCCAAAAATCTAGCAATTTTTACCTTCCTACTTTATCATATATGGACAGTACATGTAAAATATATATCAGCTTTTACCTAGTCAATTGAATTACTTTGGATTAGCAAGGATGGAATTTTGTTATAATATTATTTGCCCTAAGCACCATTTGACTCTGTCTGGCTCAGTCATGATTACAGTTAATTTAAGAATTTTCACCAGCATTCCTTATTTAAAATTAAAAATATATATTCTGAAATACTTCTACTTTTGCTTGGTTTGGGAACAAAAGTGTAGAAAATATACTGATGTTTAAATAAACAGTCCTGTCCATAAGAAGCCCTATCCATAAGAATTATATATGATAAGACATTTATATGAAAAGTAATGGAAACTTGTGTAAAAGAGCAAATTCTGCTTGGAAGATTCATGACATAATTTAGAAAGGAGGTATTAATTAGTCTGGTCTTGTTTGCATTTATCCCCAGAGCTAGAATAATGTCATTACATGCTTAATCTGTAGAATGGATAATTTTCCTTGTCCTTAGTTATGTCTTACCTGATTTACTACAATAGTTTTTTTTATCTTATTCTCCTTTATTACATAGTCCTTAGAAGAACTGTATTATTTTTTCCAAGCCTAAATGAGGTTATATCATCCCTCTAATTATACATCAATGGCTTCTGATTAAATTTGGACAGAACTACAAACACTTTTTCATGGCCCACAAGGCTTTCCATGATCTGGAACTCACCTACCCAGTTCTCCAATCTCAACTTGTGCTATTATCTATTACGCTCCATTATACCCCAACCATTCTGGACTTTTCTGAGCTACTTGAACACACAGTATCAAGTCTTTGATATTTTCTTTCCTTTTTCCCTGGTCTAATTTTCTTCCAGATGTTTGTATGGCTGACTCCTTCCCAGCACCGGAGGCATTATCAACTGTCACCTGATCACCTAATTTAAAATGCCTCTTCTGCTGCCTCTGGTCACTCTCCCTTATCCTACTTGATAACACTTATAACTAATTGAAACAATGTTATTTATTGATTTATGTTATTTATTATGATACTGCTTTATGTTTTGTTTTCTACCATCTCTTTAGCACTTAGAACTATGGATGGCCTGTAATAGGAACTGAATAAATATTTTTGAATGGCTATGTCCATCTTTGAAGTATGAATAGTTATTGAGAAGAATAACCATGTAGGTGCATGAAATATATGAGAAATGCATGTATTCATAACAATAAATGACTTATTTTGGTCAATAAATCACACACTGAAGTTTAGAGGTTGTAGGGATTTTTAAAAACTAATTACATGACAAGGGTTAAGAAGAAAAGATAACAGGAAAGATTTAGGACCCTCCAGAAGAAGTACTTGGGTCTTTTCTAAGACTGACTCTTTTCAACTGGCTGTCAGTCTCTGTACCCATCATTCTGAATTTGAAGGTGAGGCTTCCTCTGCTATTCTGATTAACTCTGATTAAGCCTTTGGCAGGCACTGTGTACCTCAGTCTCTGATCTGTGGCTTTACAGGTTCTCCTGCCTCTTGCCCCCAGATAGAAATGATTTTATCTTGTTCCCTTCTTCTATCCACAGTTTCCAACAGTCCTAAGTTTTCTTGTTCTTTGCTCTAAATAATAAGGCTTTCATTCCATGGGGTGGATAGGGCTGATGGGAATGAGTAGAGTTTCACTGGTGGCTACTCTTCCTTCTCTCAGTAGATTTGTCTCCAATCTTCCCTGTAAATGCCTGGTGGGTTTAGAGAAGAAAAGACTGCAAGAGTGGGCAAACCTTCTTCTGCTGGAGGCCCCCAGAACTTCACCATCTCACACCACCCATGCTTGATCATTAGCAATGCATTAAAAATATTTAGCTGCATCTTCTTTCTGGCTTAGAGGATGTCTGGTATCGTCTGCCCAGGTATACAAGAGTTCAGGTCTGTTTTTTTCCTTTTTTGTCCCTGTAGGAACCTATCTCTCCCCAGATACTGGATTGTTTGCCCTGAATCTTCAGTTGTCTGATTGTTTCAAGAAAAGTCACTAGTTTGCAATTTGTCCAGTGTTTCGCCTTTCTTTTATTTCTTATTTTATTCTTATTTCTTTTTATTGTTTCTTTTTGTTTTATTTAGTGATGCTCTTTCCAGATTTAGATTTCCAAGATAAACTTGATGTCTCAAGGAACATTTGGCCTTTTACATGAATCATTGCAAATTTCTTATTGTTAATTCTTCAAAAAACAAAGAGTGACAATATTAGAATATATTATAGTTTAAGATCTGAAGCTTTGTTCCAATGGTAGTTCTTTATTTCCAGATATGCTCAATAAAAGTGAGTGTTTATTGTAGATGTCATGTGTAGTCTACCCAGATGGTAAACTACGGAAAGCACTTTGTAAGGTATATTGATATATTTCCTACACTGAGCAGAATAATTTTCACAGCAATGCTAATACGTGAAATATCCAAATATCATTTCTATTTGTACATATATAATTTATATTTGAGTGCACTCCAACATATGTTTAGTAAAAGAAGGAGTTATTTAACTCAAGACAAAGAAAAAACACGACAGAATTTATTGACAGTACTTAAACCCACTCAATAATGAGAACAGAATATTACTTTCTAAAAGTTACCAAAGAGGAGAAGAGAGAGAGATACAGATGGGCAGAACACTATAATTAACCTGCATCAAGGCTCTGTGTTAACGGCTCTCTCCTCCTTACTAGGGAAGTAGGGAGACACTTCAGCATTTGGTTAAGAGAGACTTTCCTGTCCACCTTCTAAAATTCTCCCCTAGATTGCTGGTTAGATGAATGGCATGTGATATTGCACTCAGGTGCATTTGTAAGTCACTACCACTCATGCAAATCCATGTATATCATGTATATATACAGGTATATGTGTAATTGTACATGTGTAGATATAAATAACCAATAAATATTGCATATATGAATAATTGTAGTGTAACCCAGTATAGATATACTACAATTCCTTTTTGTTTTAGTTTCCTGGTTTCAGAATGGAAATTATCATGCTCCGGTTTTATGGCAAGCATAAACTAAGGATGGAGTGATACAGGGTAGCAATGTATAAATTCTATCATATTTTTTAAAACTTCATTTCAGAGAATTTCTAACACATACAAAAGTGATATAATAGTATGTTGAACCCTTACATACCCATCACCTAGATTCAACAATTGTTTAAGTCATGGCCAAACTTATTTCATATCTGTCGCTATTCACTTCTGCCCTCACTGAGTACTATGAGACAAGTCTCAGAAATCATATCATCCGAGCTTCCCTGGTGGTGCAGTGGTTGAGAGTCCGCCTGCCGATGCAGGGGACACGGGTTTGTGCCCCGGTCCGTGAAGATCCCACATGCCGCAGAGCGGCTGGGCCCGTGAGCCATGGCCACTGAGCCTGCGCGTCCGGAGCCTGTGCTCCGCAACGGGAGAGGCCGCAACAGTGAGAGGCCCGCGTACCGCAAAAAAAAGAAAAAAAAAAAAAAAAGAAATCATATCATCCATAAAAATTGCAGGTATAAATCTGAAAAGAAAATGACTTTTTTTTTATTAATACCATTATCACAGCATGGTGTTTTAAACAATTATTGCATCTCAGAAAATGAAGGCGAAATTTCTAGACAGCAAAATGTGTCATCTAAAATTAGCAAATATCATGAAAATTGTTGAAAATATTTGCTTTGAAGTGATATAGATATTAATAATCTATGACTATTGGAATTAAACACATTTAAGAAAGTTAAAGGATTTACAAGTTTAACAGAAATGAAATTTTCCTAAAAAAATGTATTAAGTGTCTCCTTTGTACTTTGAAGTACTACTCTATGCTACGTGGACATGTTAGGTATTAAAAGAGAAAATTTTTTAAATAGAATAAAAATATAAATTATAAATGCTTGTTTCATTTAGTTTTTTAAAAATTACTGTAACACATTTTAAATCTACAGTTCAGAAAACTATTTATGGCATAAATGAATAACCTGTTAAATGAAACTTAAAATACTCAAAAAGAGGATGGATTATATAGAAGGAATGAAGAAAAATGTGTTATATTTTTAAATGTCTGATCGTCAAATCAATATTCTGCCATGGTTTTCCCAGGTTTCCGTGTGTGTGTGTGTGTGTGTGTGTGTGTGTGTGTGTGTGTGTGTGTTTCCAAAAACATGTGAAAGCTAACTGTTGGATGCCATAGTCTAATACTATCAATTTTCACTAAAAAAAATTCGATACAATAAAATATGTATCTTGTTTTTACTATATGAAACATAGTTAAACTTTGCAGGAGACGAAAACCAAAATGATACATTTTCCAACATAAACACTCTTGCAGGACTGTACAATCAAGAAATATCTAAAGATACTTCAATGTCTGTATTTTATGTAATACAGACTTTTATTTTTACTTACTAATTCTGAAGTAAGTTCTTTACTTCTATAATTAGAAAGCCAAGACTCTATAAAACTAAGCTAGCAATAATAAAGTTGTCATAAGTCTCTCCAAATTTATATTCAGACTTTACATGTTAACTTTTATTTAATTCTGCTTTGTGCCTAGTTAAGTTCTAGTTATGAAGAAAAAGCCATTAAAATTGAAATAGTTTCAAAAGGCAAAAAGGCCAAAACCACTTTTTTAAAACTTAAGTCAATGCGACTCTAAGAGGATCAAACATAATCCACTTTAAAACACAGAAAATTCTTCCTAAAACTGAGGTTTAGTTTTAATTCCTATGATATTTAAACATGTGTATTCAATAAAATTATTAACTAGAAAGACTAAGAATGGGCTTTTATTAGACCAGGAGAAGCCTAAGCAATTAAGTTTAAAGGTACATAGTTAAAATCTGAGAACAAGCCCAAAGATGTGTGATGAAGCAACAACAATTCTTGTGATGTTAAATTCAAGTTTCCAAACCAAATGTTCACAAGTTAAATTTTTAAATAATTTCTTCACCTCCACCAGAAATCAGAACAAAGGTTAAAGAAGAGTATTTAGAAATTTTTTAAAAAATTTATGTTCTTGTTTATATTATTCCAACAATTATATGTAATATCAGCATGTGTTTTATGATGGATCTGGGAAAACCATACAAAATAACTGATTTGAAGATTTTATTGCCAGCATAAGGACATGTGATATTATGTACAATGTTGGTATTGGAGAGCAACTAGAACTTTCTCCATAATGCGAGAGGAACAAATCTGAGGAACACAGAAACTTTCTGAAACTAAGAGGTATTCCTAGATTCCATTTTGCACTTTTGCTTTGAACTAAAATTTGTACATTTTGGAACTTGACATCACATACCCAGTTACCTGTTTTCTAATTTTCTCTCCTATCTCTTGTCATCAGTTCTCTTGGTCATCTATCCATCTACATCATATCTATTATGTATGTATTTTTTAAACATCTTAGTGTCTATTAATATAATATCCTGATTATTTTCTTTATATCCATTTCATAATGTCTGTCTTAGATTATAAGAAATTCTCTGATAAGAATAAATGCATGTAAATTTCTTTTTCCAGTACACTTTAAATACCACAAAGTTTAGCTGTGTTTTTTGAAGATGATGCCACATAACTAAATGGTAGAAATAGAACCAGTTGACATACATGATTATGTAGGTTTGGTGAATATATGAGTAAGATGTGTGTGTCTACTGGATGCCTCTATATTTATGTAGGTTAAACACAAATGTTTGTTGAATCATATTGGAATAATAATTTACAAGGTCACTTTCATTTTTTACTTTAAGAATGTTGATAAATATTTGTTTTTGATTTGGTTCTAGAAATAAATTAAGTTCCTTGGGTCTTGCCTTATTTATTTTCCATTAATTTTTTCATGTGAGTGTAAGTCATTAAATGAAAATCATTGCAAAGGCAAATGAATATTATGACTAAACAATGGATTATCATGTCTTGCATTTCAATCCCTGTCTAGGTAAGGATAGTTCATATTTTCTATTTCTATTCAAATAGTTGTCTAAACCTTTAACTCATTAAATGTTGAATATTTTGAAATTTTACACATTTATTCCTTTATAAGGATTACTAAATAATAAAGCATTAGCTTACAGAATAAAATTCACTGAGGCATATCTTTTTTCAAAATTAGAAGAATTCACATTGAAGTATTTCTTGATGAATATGTGATCATTTGTGCTATTTTACTAAGTACTGAGTTTAGTTTGACAATTTTTTTTAGTAAAAAATAAGCAAAGATAGTAGATAAATTCAGGTAGTACAAGGCTGTGGGGAAATAAAAAACAAGATAAAACACATGATTTGGGTCTTCACACATCAGATAAGTGATACAGTATATACTCTAAGACATGTGGCCCTCAGGTGGCCTAGGCTGCCATCAGTGTTCAAAGACAGGATGTGGTAACGTATCAGACCCACCCTCTCCAGTTACTTTGTGTCTGCTTATTGAAAGATAAAGTGATGGAAACTGCCAGTAAAGGGGTCTGCCATTGGTGTACCATCTTCACCTCTTGCTGGGCCATGGCAGCCAGCCAAGTAAATGGGAGAAAACAGTATATACTTTGAGTCGAGCCAGAATACTTTGAAAAATTAGAGGCATAGTTTAATATTTCCCTTTCTGAACAATGCAAATTTGTATTTACATACATGAAAATTTTGACATAGTTTGTGTGGTTCACATTTTGGGACTCTGATGAAAGTATACACTCTCTCTGCCAGTGGGAGGGGTGGGGAGTGATAGAAAATGTGATAGAAAACCTTTCTTTAAGATGTCATCTTTCTTTTCTAGAAAATCAGCCACTGTCATTCCAGGAATCATATGTTTCCTGAAAAGACCTAAATGCCATTTGTCTTCTGGGCCAGCCAAGTAATAGTCTTCATGAGAGGGTGCTTGAGGTTCATAAAAGAGTGTTAGTAATTGGGAGAAGCCTTAACTAGGAGGAAGAGGCAGGTCACAAAGCAGGGAGGTGACAGAGACAACTGAACTGAAATAACCAGTAAATTCTGAGGGATTCCAGTTTCTGCAAGTTTTGATGAAGGCTTTGATTCAAGGAAGAACATAATGTAACTTACTTCTTTGAGAATTAAGGGCTTGTGTGCCTCTTATTGTTTTCAATCTATCAGTTCAATTTTTGTTTGCTTGCTTGTTTGTATGATGCTTATACGAACTAGTTTTGTTTAGATTCTTCTTTATATCTTTTTAAAAATATTTAAGTTCAGATTTTTAATCAAAGTCAAGTCACAAAAAATAATATACAATTTCAGATAGATATTAAATAGATATTAAGACTGCTTCTGGGAAATTCCCTGGCAGTCCGGTGGCCAGGACTCCGCGCTTTCACTGCTGGGGGCCAGGGCTCAATCCCTTGTGGGGCAACCAAGACCCAGTGATGTTGATAATTCAGCTGTATTCCTTTCTTCAAAAAAATCCAGCTTTTTTCATTTGATCTTCATTTGCCGTATCATAAGATTTTACGCAAACTTTTATACATGTTTCTGTCTTGTTAAAAGAAAACTCATAAGGACATGATGTTATTTGTTCTCCAAATAGTACTTGTCCAAGATGTTCAGAAGGGCTTTTCTTTCCGGAGTCTTGACAGAAGTCAAAGGCATTATATTCATAAGATAGCACAGATTCCACTGAGTCCAATCTACTTACCAATAGCGCTGCTGACGATAGGTGCCAGGTGTTTTTTCCAGTGTTTTTCATACGTTGTCTCGTTTTGTTCTCACAAGTCTGAGAGGTAAATAATATTATCTTGCTGTTTGTGGAGAGGGCCCAGGGGAAACCAAAGTGAATTAACTAGAATTAAGGAGGTGAAAGTGTGAGACCACAGGAGTGAGGGGTGACAAAAACATGGTGGGAATATATCTGAGAAAGACCTAGTGAGTGTTTCAGTCTCGAAAGGCAGATTGTATAATGGGAACAATAGGGAGGGGAAAGAGGGGGAACAGATTCTTCTTTATATCTTTTTTTTTTTTTTTTTTTTGCGGTAGGCGGGCCTCTCACCACTGTGGCCTCTCCCGTTGCGGAGCAGAGGCTCCGGACGCGCAGGCTCAGCGGCCATGGCTCACGGGTCCAGCCGCTCCTTGGCATGTGGGATCTTCCCGGACCGGGGCACGAACCCGTGTCGCCTGCATCGACAGGCGGACCCTCAACCACTGCGGCACCAGGGAAGCCGTCTTCTTTATATCTTAACATAATTTCTCTGCATACTTAATCTTGAAGGGTTCTCAGGTTTCTGCTCTACTTAAATATTCTATTCTTGAAAAATAACTTTAAGATTTCCACTTAGAGATAAATGGTTCAATCAGTGACAACTTGTATTACACTGACCCCTCTCCTAAGGCTATGCAATCATAGAAACTCAACCCACAACAGTTCACAGAAAATTTCTCCTCTTAAATATTCCTTATATATTTCTTTTTCTATTATTACTTTTAATAAACACCTTATTCCAGCAGCTAGTGAAAAAATAAGCATAACTTAAATCATTCATTCCTTAAGATATTTTCAGTATGACAAAGTTAGGAATATAGTTAAGGAAAAAACAAATGAGAATTTAAGATATTGCCTTAAGAAATGGTCACATCATAAACTCTTCAGATCATATACAAAAATTAAATAAGCAATTTATATTATGAAAGAACTTGATAAAGAAACAGCACAGACCATCATTTCTCCATGGCCTTTTTTGAGGAGCACTATTATCATCAGATAATCTTCAAAAAACTGGTATATTATATTGCCAAACAATTTGGGGGAGCCCTGTATATTGTACCTTCTTGGGGGTTGTTTTATCATATAATCATGTGAAATATTACTAAGAAAAATTTCAGTACAGAGACCCATTAACTTTACCTTGCATAGCACTTACCAAAGTTATTTGTTCATCGGCTATTTTTTTCTTTAAAATCTTTTGACATCCCATGAAATACATCTCTTGAGAATAAACTTTGAGACATAATTATCATTGACTAAATTTACATATGAATCAAATGGGGAACTATATATATATATATATATATATATATATATATATATATATATATATATATATATCTTATCCCTGATTATTCCTCTTTTTTTTAGGATCATGTTTTAGGTTCATGGATGCAGCATCTTATCTCCCAAAGTATGTTACTTACAATTATTTTGGATGTTTCCTTCCAGATCTTGCATTGTTTCTTTCTTATGAGTTTTGTGCCTTTCTGATTTTTTTGTCCTTTTCTTTCATTGCAGAATTTTTTTCTCAGATATTCAGTGCTCCATGAATATCTATTCTTATTTAAGAGAACAGCATGACAATTTGATCAGAGGTTTTGTGTGTAGACAAGCCTGGAACTTTGGCTGTGTTATTAGGCAGTAAAGAAGGTCTTTTCAAGAGTCATTCTGTTTTTCCAGAGACACATCCTCCAGTCTCTGTCTGACAGGACAGGACAGCCATTAGATTGCTTGCCAGCATGGAAGGAGCAAGTGGGAAAAAGCACATGAGACTTGTCCACTCCTGTGTATGAAAATTCAACTGATCCTCTGCACATAGCCTTGTACCTCAACCCTTCTTTCTACCATGTCTGATAATTTTTCCAAGGCCTCTCATTTTAAGTTTCTCTTGAGAATAAATCTTGTAGTTTATAGTTACAGTTTCATGCTGGGTGGAAAGTCAGGGTGGGCAAAAGTTTATTGACTTCACATAATGTTGGGAGAGGAAACTGGAAAGAGGAGCCCAATGGTTTGGTCAAAAAATTTTTGTTTATTTCCTATTAGCCCTCTCATTTTTTTTTTTAGTGTAACATTTTATCAATTAAAAACAAAAGCAGTAATGAACGAGCAATTATAAATGCTGATTGAAAAACCCAAAATATCACAAGATCTCGAATATTTTTAAAAATATTATTAGCTCATTAGACTAAAATGATTAATTGAATATTTTTCAGCATCACCTATTTCAATCATCAAGTTCTTAAATGATAAAGAATTCATTGATTTTAGTTATCTTTGTTATATACATCACTCTAAACATTTCATTACAAGGAAAAAATGAGTCTGGGGCCACCTTAGTTACATGTGGACCACCAATGATATCAAACATTCTTTTACTCTTCTATAATCCGAGTATTATTTTCTTCCATGCAAAAGAATTTTCACATGAAGCTTTTATCATTTTTTTCCGTTTTGTCCTACTTTTAACAAAGTAACTTTGGAGATAAAAGCTCTCTTTTTCTTGAAAATCTGCTGTAAGAGAAGATCCAATAGAATATTCATTTTTTGAAATGATCCCATAATTGTTTGAAGTCTCTTTCCTGACTATTCTGTTTGGGACTCCAGCTGTATAAGAGCACACCGAAGACATTGGTTTTGATGTTTTCTTTCAAATGAAGAAGAATCCTTTCACTCAATTCTCATTAAAAAACCATAATATTACAACATAATACCTGTAATAAAAATAGCTATTCATAAAACTCTTATCTATTCACAGTCACAAATGTTTTAGCACTGTAAATGGCTATACTCTGCCCGTGCTCTGTATCAGTGGACTACACCAGGTGTCATTTGATGTGTAGTTAACCATGCTCCTGACAGAACTGGCTGGTATTAGAAAATCCAAGCAGATTCCCAGACCACATCACGTTGGCAAGAGTGATCCAACCTTCTTTTATATTAGGTGTTTTTCAGCAGCTTATGTTCAGCACTGTTCCCTTACTTGTAGGGTCACTCAGTCAACATGTAAGATGTTTTGAGGAAAGATCAGGATAGTATGAAAGATCAAGCGCAGACAAACAAGTGAAGATGATTGATTTTAATACATTTTGTCTCATTCTCTGAGAATTAGACAGAAGATATGGACATAAATAATTGAATGGATTTAAAGCAATGAACAAAGTACATTTATTTTTAAAGGTATTCTTAAAAATAAGAATATCAAAATATGTAGCACTGATACAAAAACATGAAAATATGTCTTGAAAGAATGATGTGGCCAGACATTTTTTTCACGTGTAGGATACATGTAAAAACTCTTCTGCAGTTTATAACTATAATACTATTTTTAAAGTCTGTTGCTATTGAATTTTTGGCTCTTGGAAATATTTTCCTTAACTGAAATAATAACCAATCTGTCTCAGCAAGAGTGAGAATAGCAATGTCTTACAATTCTGGAACTATAAATTTTGCCTATTTACCTCAAGAATCTTATCTTATGTTTTCCAAATAACTTTTTTTTGCGGTACGCGGGCCTGTCACTGTTGTGGCCTCTCCCGTTGCGGAGCACAGGCTCCGGACGCGCAGGCTCAGCGGCCATGGCTCACGGGCCCAGCCGCTCCGCGGCATGTGGGATCTTCCCGGGCCGGGGCACGAACCCGTGTCCCCTGCATCGGCAGACGGACTCTCAACCACTGCGCCACCAGGGAAGCCCTCCAAATAACTTTTAAGTGAAGCTAAGAAAAACTTCTGAAAAGAAACCAAGTAGGCTCTTGGATTCAATATCTATTGAAATCAGTTCTAATTCTAGAGGATTTTATATGCTCAGTCCATGTAAATATATCTTCACAAATGTTTGTTTTCCCAAAGTCTCAACACTTAAAGAATAGCTTCATAGATAAGAGATACAGTACTTATTGTTTATTAAATGAATAAATAAATGAAGAAAATTTTGTAAACAGACCCAAATAAGTTTTTTCTTTCTTCTTCAGGCTCAAAGGGCAAGGCTTTGAAGCACATGCCACGGTTAGATAATTAGATAGCACAATTAGAATTTTTTACCCAGAAAAACAAAAGAAATTAGTTAAGAGTGATGATGTGGCAGTCAGTAGAATTATCTATAAGTCTGTATACCCTGATTGTCAAAGGGGGCATTTCAGAAAGAGATATATTGTAAGATTTAACATACGCAAGTTTTGGGTGTTCCCTGGAGGTCCAGCGGTTAGGACTCGGTGCTTTCACTGCCATGGCCACCAGGTTCAATCCCTGGCTGGGGAACTAAGATCCCACAAGCCATGCGGCAAGGCCAAAAAAAAAAAAAGAAAGAAAGAAAACATAAGCAAGTTCCTTTTTCTCTATACCAGTAAATCATACGTACCATCCAGTGCCCTGCAATGACTAGAAAGAAATTACTGGGATTCTTAAATCTAATGTCTATTAGAGGGAAATTTTGAGGAATTTGCAAGAAATGTTTTTCGCTAAACTTTTCTCAGAATTAAACAAGAATGACTGGCAAAGAGTTTAGATGCTGATATGAAACAAAATTATATGCCAATACAACTGATGAACTGATGGACAACAGAAATGTTTGTGTTTTTTTTGCCGCGCTGTGTGGCTTGTGGGATCTTAATTCCCCAACCAGGGATTGAACCCGGGTCCACGGCAGTGAAAGCGCAGAATCCTAACCACTGGACCACCAGGGAATTCCCCAAAATGTTTTCTAAAATGCATTATTATATGTTCCTACACAATTTTATGAGTTATGTTAGTAACTGCTTTTTTAATGAGTTCTGCTTTTCCTGAGGCAGTGTATATAATAAGCTCTTTGTGACTATGTGAGGCCACCCATTTTCAGAGTTGAGATCACCGGAGATATTCTGGAGGAATGGAAAGAAAGCTTCTAATATCATACTTACCAGAGCACCATTGTAACTGCTCCACCAATTCCTTGGTAGGAAGTTGTATTGGGTTGAATTGTATCCTACCCAGATTCATATCTACCCAGACCCTCAGAATGTGACCTTATTTAAAATAGGGTGTGTGCAGAATAATTAGTTAAGTTAGAATGAGGTCACACCGGATTAGAGTGGAGCAATAAGTTCATTGTCTTTATAAGATGAGAAGATACATAGGCCCACACAGGGAAGAAGGTCATGTGACAGTAGAGACAGGGATTGGAGGGAATGGAGCTACCAGCCAAGGAACACCAAGGATTTCCAGCAGCATCAGAAGCAAGGAGAGAGGCATGGCACTCTTCCTTCATTAGTCTCCAGAAGGAACCAACCCTGCTGCCACCTTGATTCAAACTTCTGGCCTCCTGAACTGTGAGAGAAAAAATTTCTGTGGCTTTAAGCCACTATGTTTGTCGTACTTGTTACATCAGCCCTAGGAAACCTATATAGGACTATAGAGAGGACATTAGTGAAGTAAGAGAGCAACAGAAATATTTTAATACGATCCCTTTTTTGACATATAAGGGAAATTGTTACATTTCTTATGCCAACCATTTGCTCTTAAATATTTTAAATAATTGTGTCAAGTATTTTAGTATTAATGAACAATGGAGTGTGTCTATATGCAAGTACATACATACACTCCTATATACACATATAAGTAGTATCTTTTCTTAATTGAACACTTATTTCTAATTTACATGAGCACATTAGTCAAAAATAAGTCATGCTCATTAGGTTTTCTTATATTACCCTATTAGAAAAAGAGAAGGTGTGTGGACGTTGGAGACCTTGATTTCTGGCACCAGAACTATTCCTTAGTGAGATCTTGGCAACTATGACTGTAACTCTTTTGTGTATGTTTCTCAATATCTGAAACAAAACTCTTGGACAAAATGAGCTGCAGCATACTGTCTAATCCCCAATTACACAATTTCCATTCTAAACAAATATTAAAATTTTTAGTTCTCTGAGAACTCTGCATAATATTTTATTATGTGATAATTTAAAAAGCTATAACTGTATTTCATTTCAATTTTCTAGAGGGAATAGAATAAGATTGCTTTTTTGAATATACACTTCAATTAGTTTGACAAATCCTTACTATTTCATATATATTAGGCTCACTGCTCCTTCTTGCACAAATGCTTGTAATATGATAGTGACTCAGTGCAGTGCCAAAGTATCAATAATGTTTAACCACTACAGAATATTTATGTAATCAATATTATAATAAAGCTATACTTTTTATTTTTTTTTGTGGTACGCGGGCCTCTCACTGCCGCGGCCTCTCCCGCTGTGGAGCACAGGCTCTGGACGCGCAGGCTCAGCGACCATGGCTCACTGGCCCAGCCACTCCGCGGCACGTGGGATCTTCCCAGACCGGGGCACGAACCCGCGTGCCCTGCATTGGCAGGTGGACTCCCAACCACTGCGCCACCAGGGAAGCCCTAAAACAATATATTTTAGATGATGTTATATGTGATTACATAATATAGTAGTTTCTTCAGCTCTATACTTCAGAAGCATTTCTGTTCTTCGTGTTTCAGTTACAAAATCTCTGTAGGTTTCACTGCTCTGCAGATATTTTACCAAAGGACTTCATTAAAGGACAGTTGGTCAAGGTGATGGTAAATACCTTCTAACACACAACTGACTTGCAGTCCAGGTCATCAACTTCAGGAGGGACAAGTAAACAAAACACTATCCTTTACTGAGTCTAGGCTATGTGCAAGAAAACGCCACATGTGTAAACTTGACTGTCTTTGCAGAGCCTGGAAAGAGGTTGCATTCTTCCGTTCAGATTAGGGGAAAAGGAATTTGTAAGTAATTGGGCTCCTTTGTTGACACAAGGGACACGAGGACAGAGAGTGAAGGCTGATATTGGCATATGTGAATGACAACAATGAGAAAAGCTCCGCTGAGTCACAGATTGTTATTAAAGCTTCCCGTTGCGTTGTCAGTGATATATACGTACTAGTGAAATTACCAACAGAGAAAAGCCCGTTTTGTTGCTTTAAAAAGAGGAGGAAATTATGAAATCAGTTAAATCATAACCACTGTGTTTAATGGCTACTTTATAAAAAAATATTTTATGATAAATCTCTGTGTCTGATAGCAAATATATCTATCTACTCCTACAATTCTTTCTTTTCAAAATAATTTACTCTTTCATTACAGAAATACCATACATAAGGAAATAATTTAAGCAGCTACCATTAGTAAAATGAGATTTCAATATATACTGAGAGTGCCTCACTAAAAACTTCCACTTATTTATTTATGAGTATTACATTTAAATTTGGAATTGTTAAATGAAAAAAATGTAACATATGAGCAATATTCTGCCACTTATTACTATATAGGTGACTGTTAATATGTAAGATATTAAAAATGCTTGAGAAGCTTTTTTGCTGTTTACATTTTTACTATATTAAAAATGTATTCTTTTATGACTTGTCTGCTAATATGGGCTTTCTGGATTTTAGTATTTTAAATATCATAAATATGATGTAGGGAAATGCATTCAATGCAAAACCCTTCAATTATAAAGCATAATCCTCTTGCTTTGTGTGATTTTATTCTGGGTGTACATATACAGTTTAAATTTATACATGCATGCACATAACTTAAAACTGTTCTCCATTTTTAAGGGTAGATGAT
Source organism: Pseudorca crassidens (assembly GCF_039906515.1). Lineage (NCBI taxonomy): Eukaryota > Metazoa > Chordata > Mammalia > Artiodactyla > Delphinidae > Pseudorca > Pseudorca crassidens. The sequence continues at coordinate 11,592,712 of NC_090307.1, forward strand.
TTTCGAGCCCTTCAAGAAACAAATATGAATGTTCCTTTACCCAACCCACTGTTGCAAGATATCAAAACCTAGGAGAATTAAGGACAGCAAATTATGTATTAGCTTGTAGCCGTGGCATTTTAGAGCCAGCAAATTCAACTTGCAAATTGGAGCTCACATGCTGGTTTAAATCAGCTGAAAATGAAATGGGAAAATCTTATTGAAATGTTCATTTGATATAGGTGAATATCTTTCCAAGACGAATAATGTGAACTCAATTTATAGGGATGACTAAGATGGTAAGTCAGGAGCAGCGTCTAGATAACAAGAACACATCCAAAAGGACAAAATATAGATTATAGAACATTGAAGTATCTAAGAGATTATGCTCTGATAGACTACCAAACAATCTAAGAGGTACTTGCTTTTTGTGTCCCCTCATCACTCGTGAATTAAGTGAGGGATGACTAAAGCTGAGATTCATTTATTTACCTATTGGCAATGAAGCCTGACTTGCGTCAAATGCTCCTCCCTGCACTCACCTGGAGGCATTCTGATCTTTGTTTCTCATGACAATATAATGGCATGTTCTGTTTCAAAGATCTCCTATTTGTCAGAATTACCATGCAGCTCAGATTTTAAAGAATCTTATGTTAACATAGATGCACTCAGGCTTTAGAAGTCACAGCTTAGTCGAGGGTCCTGGGCCAGTGGTCCAAAGGAAGGAAGTCACAAGACATCTCTTAGAAGTTATCTCCATGGTTAAAAAAAAAACTGATTATGAGTCATATACTAAGTATGTTCATTTGTTCATCCGTATTTGTATGTATTGACTGAATCCCTTTTATGTGCAAGGCAAGGTTATGACAGGTAGACACTTGTCAGGCTCAGAAGTAGCAGTGAATTAGGTAGATATAAGACATAGCCATTTGAACCTTACTACTCCATGACATCTACCAGATTGTTGAGGCCACACAGAATATGTTCATGTATGCCAGGCTGCTTTTAATGAAGGAATGAATTGACCTTTACCACTGAGATTCTGACATCCAATCCACACAGTTCCCTAGAGTGTTTCCAGGGGAAATGAGCCCCAGTTGTCTGCACTGGAAACCAGCTCTGGACTGGAAACCACTTTATTGACTTTTCCTCTTTCCTAGTGTCACTGTCCCTGTGCCCTCCCTGTAGCTTTCTGGATCAACTTCCCAATAAATTACCTGCTCGCTATCTCAGAGCCCACTTCCCAGGATACACAGCTAAGACAAATACAGTATTCCATCAAGATTATATCTCAATGTATTAGTTCCTTCCCAGTCAAGTGACATTTATGACATTCCCACTGTTTTATTGCTTTGAACAGTGCTGCTGTGAGATTCTTCTATATGTCTCCTGAAGTACAGCATATGTATACAAATAAAGTTTTACGGAATATACACTCAGCTATTAGCAGTGGCTATTTCTCCTCTGTAGGATTAAAAAGCATTGAACTTTGGATGAAAACATTTCTTATTTTGAAGTTTTTACAATGTACATGTAATTAAGATTTCACATACGAATATATAGAGACATATGAATATACGAATGAATCAATATGAATGACTATTCATATACATGAATAAAGAAGAACATTAAATACAGAATTGAAAGCTATGTAAATTCCTGAATAGTAGGTTTCTTTTGTCAAACAACTGACAGTAAAGCATAGTGTTTACAGTGTGGACTCTAGGAAAAGATTACCTAGTTTCAAATCCTATCTTGGCCCCCTACTGACAGTAAGATCAGGAGTAACTCACTTATCACTGCCTCAGTTTCTCCATAGGTAACTCACAGGTTTACTATAGGGAATAAATTATATATTCATATCACTAAAAATTTTGTCCGGCCCTTAGTTAGCATTACATGAGTTTGTTATTAGTATCCGATGCAATTTAACTCAAATATATTGAAAACTTAATTGACAGTCATATAAATAAACAAGATACGGCTTGTTACTTTCAAGATGCTTAGTACTGAATAGCAAAGATAAGGCACAGACCCAAATTCCTTTAACATACACAAGGACATATTTGATTAATGCAATGATAGTGATATAAAGGAAAATGCTATAAGATATCTTCGTAGAAAAATATCTATCAGTACCCATTGAAAAAGAATATTTTGAAGACAGATACATATCTAAATAAAATCCCTGCTAACTCATAAATTATTTAAGTCTGACCTTGTCTAAGCAGTAATTCGTGTACTTGCAGATTGTATCCTTGTCATTGCTAGGGTACAGTCTTCAAACGTAGTCTTAATTTTTAATATTTTTAAAATGAAGCTATATTTTTCTAGGTGGTGTGATAATGAATTATTTAAACATTTGCATATATTTTGTGTGTGTATAATGCCTGTATTGTATAACAAGATTACTCTTTTCAACTTAGGAAACAGTGTTATATAAATGTGAGCTGAATAGGAAAAGCCTGTGCAATTTGTCAGTTTCTAACGTACATATTAGAGTCTACTTTTTCGTTATATTCTAGAAGTACAGATTGAAAATCCACAGAAATTACTAAAACCCCCCAAAGTCTTCTCCTCCAGCACCATTCTCTTGAATGCATAATGGTATCATACCTTTGATTAACAAGCTTTATCCCTAATGGGGTATAGTGCCATTGTTCCTTTTAACACCTTAGCGTTAAAGCTAATGTTAGTTTATTACTTGTGACTTGACTAGAAATAAACCTGGAAAGTGCTATAGACTGAATGTTTGTGTCTCCTCACAATTAATATGTTGAAACCTAACCCCTATGCAGGGGTACGTGGGGGTGGGGCCTTTGGGAGGTAATGGGGTCATGAGGACTCTGCCCCAATGAATGCGATTATTGTCCTTATAAGAGAGATCCCAGAGAGCTCCTCCTTCCACTTATGTGAGGACACAGGAGAAGAGCCATCCATAGACCAGGAAGAGGGTGCTCACCAAAAACCAAATGTGCCAGTGCCTTGATCTTAAACTTTTCAGACTCCAGAACTGTGAGAAGTACATTTCTGTCATCTATAAGCTACCCAGTCTATGGTCTTCTATTATAGCAGTCCAAGCAGACCGTGACAGAAGGTTAGAACTGATAGGACTTGGGCACCAAGTACAGTAGGACAGCACTGGGTCAGTGGGAGACAGGCATAGACTGAAACGAGAGGAGAATTATTCTACCCACTTCACATTTTGTATTGTTGTTGCCATATTCTGGTACAGATTTAATGCCTTTATTTGTATGATCATTTGACATAAATGTTATGTGCTTGGGGCCACGCCAGGTGCATAAGACAAAAAGGTAAACCAGACAGAAAGAGTCCTAACCCTCCCTTGCTTGATTGTTTTAATTATTTTGATCCAAAATTCCTAGTGTAGACAGAGTTCTACTGACGTATCATGAAGACATGGAATTAAGTCTCAAGATAATTGCTATTATCTTTCATTGCCCTTCTTGATAAGTAAAGGTGAGAGAGAGAGCAGTGACTCCTTTTATTTGAATGATGAACAATGCCTCCCAGAAGCCATGCATCTTTTCTAGCGCTTAGAGAATAAACATTTATCTAAAGTTTCCCTTTGTGTTATGACGAGCACGGCACCATGTACAATCAAGAGTTTTTTCTGTCAATGCAGTAGAATCAAACACTCTACTAGGAATTTTCAGACTAGAAATTGATTGTGATTGCCTTTACTGTTCTATTCACAGACATACGTACAAATTCTGGTATATTCCTTTTACACATAGTTTCAGAAAAATCGGGGTTCTGTACTATTTTGTCAGAGTAATATTAAAATGCAGATTTTGACACGCTTCTGCTCAAAAAAACATTTTGCTTTTGCTCTGTCCTGTCTCCTACCTCAGCAATTCTTGAAAAAATGATCACCAAATGAGTGGCCTTGGCCTATTAAAGAAGGTATATGACACTGCAAAATAAAATGGAAAACTTTGAACTGGCTTTTATTATTTTTTTGGAAAGTAAATTATTTCTAAATTTCAATTAATGTCATCACGTATTAGTTTTGTCACATATATCAGTTGATCAAGACATCCCAAAGTGTTGGCATAGTTTAGTGAGAAACTATTGGTCTAAAAGTAATCTAAGCTTTAAGATCCTTGCCATTAAGATCTTACCTTAGCTTTCCAATGTTCTGTAACTGTTTTCAGACAATTTATATTTTTGCCCAAATATGCCATCTGCCATTTTTTAAACATCCTACAGGTTTTCTGCTTTCATGCCTTTGCTCCAGGTGTTCGTCACCACCACAACCTGTCTATGAGACAAAGCTGAGTTGTTTTCCACATCTAAGTATTGTCTCAGGATGGAGAAGGGAAAGTCAGCATTCATTACGATTTGGATGTTTGGTTTAAAGTGTATCTTTCAATGCAGGATCTTGACTAGAATTGAGGAGGAGACATGATAAAACAGCCCAGGGTTTGTGAAAACAGTAATCCTAACCTTGGATTTTGGTCAGGGGTTCTGTTTTCCACTGAGGAGTTGCTAGGGCTTTCAGAAAGTTGCAGTAATGAACAATCAAGCCAGTTGTCTGGGAAGGACAGTCCTGGAAGAGTGAATAAATGCCAATGAAGATGGAAATAGCAAAGTCAGGTCGAAGTAAATTAAGGTTTGATTTAGGTTATCGGGGTCCAGGCCAAGTGTAGAGGTCCATGTTTCTGGTTCTCAGTTCATTCGCCAAAGTACCTCAGGGGATTTTGTAAAGATATAAAAAGCTAAGTTTAACCTTCAGATATTTATCAAGTCATAAGTCATTGGGAGCTCTTTACATATGGCCCAAAGAAGTAAGTTTAAAATTAAGATAAAATAATATAGAGGTTAAAGACTTTCTGGAAGTGACAGGAATTTTGTTTCTTCATTTCCTAGCCAGTGAGTGAAATGATGATTATAGTTACTATTTGCAAAATATTAGCAACTGCCTCTACATGACTTTGCCATTGTAAAACTGTGATACAGTCTAGGTGGAACCATGAACACTAATTTATTATAATGAAGTCGTACAGTCCTGCCTAGATATCTACAAAGGATTGGTTCCAGAATCCCTGTGGATACCAAAATCCGAAATACTCAAATCACTTATACAAAATGATGTAGTATAACCAGTTCTGTATCAACGGATGTGGACCCAGAGGGTGTGTAGGGTTAACTGTACTTAAGCATGAAAAAAAATTGTCTGGGCAGGTGTGCCTTAAACACCGATTAAATTAATAATTCACTTGTTTATACAATCACAGCTAAAGTAAGGTGTTTTTGATTTTTCATGTGTTTGTTTTACATCCTGAATCAAGAGTTCACATTCCAAAGCCCTGCAAAGATAGGATAAAACTTTGGATGCAGAAAAATATCTATTAAATGTTCATGATTCTAAATGTTTTACTTTTTGAGCTGGATAGAGGGAAAAGGAAGAATTAAGCAGATTTTAAGCATCTCTGTCTTCTTTTCTCCCATCTGTTGTCAGGCAAATAATCCTTCAGCTGCTAGGCAGAAACTGTAATAGACATTAAATAGGAAAATGGAGAGTGAGAATATGGTCCTTTCATTAGCACATTCCCTCCTCAGCTTCAAAGAACACTAGAGCTTACTTCTTCAGGATGCTTAAGCAAGCAGTGTTTCTACCAAGGTGACCTTAGGCAAAGTGTTGAACTGGGAACAATGCCCTTGAGACATCTACCTTCTCTTGCTTAACAACTTTACCTCCCTCAGGGGCAGTCACTTTTGTTCCTTTTCAGAATTGTAATTCCCTCATAACAAAACCTCCTTGCAGGAAAGGATTTGATCTCAGACATTTGCAGCATAGAATAAATATAAATCAACGAGCTACCTCTCTGAAGTACTTGTATTTTTAGCTTTCAGTGGTATTGTGGAATAAAATTCTACCTGTCCTCATTAACGGAATGGCAGGCATCAGCTTTGCAGATGAGGGAATATTTTGCAGGAGAGAGTTGCCTTGCATGTAATAAGGCCACCTAGATTGGATTTCACTGCTGTCATTGTGTTCCCAACATAACCTTTGGTGTGTAAATCTAGGAATAGTAGCTTTTGAATTTTACCTTAGTTATCAGAAACACTTGAAATTAAATCCATCTTTAAATAGATGATTGCAAACAGTTTGGTCTGTGTATTACATATTATAGAATACGGCATGCTGGGGCAGCCTGGGTAGTATGTGGAGGGGTCGTTTAACTGTACAATATGTAGGTAGAATAGTGCCTATGATAATGATAATAATAATCACAGCGAGAATGCAGTGGAGATAAAAGGGTAGTAATATCTTCCAAAGAGGATTTTGCTACTGAGTTCATTAGCAGCAGACTGTGCTGCTACATAAACAAGTGAAAACTAAACCAAAACAAAGAAAAGGCTGACTCCTATTGTGTGACATTTTACATCAGTTCTGAATGGGAAGCCAATCTCAGATACTTTGGCCTCTAAGGGAGGTACAGAGAAGAGTTATTTTGACTGATAAATAGCATCTAGTAGCTTACAGCTTAAATCAGTGTAAAGGTGGCACAGAATAATGTAGAACAACAGACTGCTTTTTTTTTTTTTCTGCTGTAAAATTTAACCTTCTTTGTAGACATCCCAAATTAGTTTCTAGTATCAAATCAGTAGTTGGAGAACAGTATATATATATATATATATATATATATATATATTTTTTTTTTTTTTTTTTGACCTACGAAACAGGCAGAAGGTATAACCTGGAGAACAAATCATGCACATTTGGACAAATAACACATTTCAGTAAAGGAAAAGGATGAGTGGAGATAACAAGTTGGCAGAATTTTTAAGCAAATACTCTACTTGGCAAATCAAAATGCTCCCTGTAAGAAAGAAAGCAGCTTTGCTTTCAATACCTGGGTATTCCTTTGTGCTCTCCATGTACTGAACCCATTTAGTCTTTCTATTCTATGACTTATTAGATCTATTTGTGATGCATTCACTTCCATTCAGATCTGTTGAAATAAATTTCTTGGCCCAAGATGGAGCCGCTCTTGCCTTGGGTGCCAAGTCAACAAACTTAGATAACGTTCATGTCCCTGTAAATGTTTCGCTCGACCAGGAATACCATATATATCCAGTCAGCCAATCTCCAACCCCCAAGCCAGTTCTGGGCTCCATTCTGGGCTTCCTTGTTTCTTATTCATTTTCTATTTTTCTCTTGGCCTTGTTCTTTATTCTTTATCCTATAAAGCCTCCTGCTTTCAGCCCTATTTTGCAGTTTTCTAGCCTTTGGGAATGGAGACTGTCTGCTTCATAAAGTGTTCAATTTAAATTTGTTTGTATCACCTAAATTGTCTTCTTTAATCCTTTTTTAACAGATCAAAACCTTTTACCCACATTCTGAATTACTCTTTTTTTTTTTTTTTTGTGGTATGCGGGCCTCTCACTGCTGCGGCCTCTCCTGTTGCGGAGCACAGGCTCCGGACGCGCAGGCCCAGCGGCCGTGGCCCACGGGCCCAGCCACTCCGCGGCATGTGGGATCCTCCCAGACCGGGGCACGAACCCGCGTCCCCCGCATCGGCAGGTGGACTCCCAACCACTTGCGCCACCAGGGAAGCCCTGAATTACTCTTAAGTGTTACGTATATGGGTATGAATACTTACATACTGATATGCATCTGTATCGCAGATACATAACACAAATGTGCAGACACACATACACACATGCAGAAAGAAAGACAAAAAATTCAAAAGCAAAAATGTAAGGAGACATGTTGTTTGTCTAACACTGGGTAATTCCCTCAATTTTTTTCTTACTTTGGCCAGTGTGTCTGTATGACCTAATTTTGCCTGTAGACAACTTCAGAAAGAGCTATTTTAAAATTCACTGTAACTGTCAATGTGAAGAATATAGCTTATGAGAAGACCCCATGAGAATTGTACTATATATTATTGGGAAAAAAAGAAAAGAATATATTATAAGATAATATAGACATGAATACCTTATTATATTTCATAATTATGCCAAAATGATACTGGATACTTTCTTCAAGTGCCAGCCTTTTCATGAAACTTGGTCTGAAAAGATCTCTCCCTCTTCCAAACTTCATCTTTCTTAGAGCTATTCTACACTGATAATATTAAACATTCTTACTTATCCTTTAATTGGTTCATAAACATTAATTTTGTCTCTTTAACAAAAACCATAATATCTTCAGAGGCACAACTTTGTCTACATTTCAAAAAATTTAATTAAAGTACTTATCATGGTTTGGAGCACATACCGAACTCTTAGTAACTATGTTACTTTTAATATGCTAAATGATGAAAATAGGGATGGAGGAAGGAAAAAAGGGAAAAAGGAAAGAAGGAAGGGGAAGAGAGAGAAAGAGAAAGAAGAAAGAAAGGAAAGAGACAAAGAAAGAGACAAAGAAAGAAAAAAGGAAAGAAGAAAGAAAACTATTTCCTCTAAAATAAAAGCACAAACACATTTTGCAGTCTGACTGTCATTAAAAAGCATTCCAAAGCATCTTAGTAAAAAGCAATTGATAATTCACAATGAACTAAAATGTGTATGAGATATGCAATATATTGCATATCCAATATATCATATATACGTACATCTGTGTGTGTAATATTGCGTAAGTGCTAAATTTTATGTCTAAGTTTGTAGTTGATAGTGTATTAGCACATGAGTATTTTGTCTTAACTCTTGTTATTGAACTAAGATTAGTTAATAAGTGGTAATTTAAAATAAATCTTTGTCCAAAGCAACTTTTATATTCTATTTTATATCCTTAGTCTATTAGAGTTGATTGCCCTAATCAGTTGTCTAGAAAAAGAATGTCTAGACAAAATAAATAAATTTCTAAAGATTCTGTGGATTCGCAGCTATACTAGCCACTTGAATTCTGCTGTGTTTACCTTCCAAATGTATCTGGAATGCCATAATTATTCACCATCTTCACCACACTGGCACTATGTCATCAACATGTTCTGCCTCCATTCACTACCTTCCTGATCTATCCATACTCCTAACAGGATCCCTGAAGCACTGTACCTCATTCCCTCACATCGACTTAGGGATATTACCCAGCTAACCTCACTGTCATATCCTGCATTTTGACATCTATTTCCTTTCTATACAGGATTGTTCACATCAACCTATGAAGATGCTGTTATTTCTACCATATTGAAAAACTTCTTGATTTCACTCCATACATCAGCTACTGTCTGTTCTTTATCTTCTCTATTAGTCAAGGTTCTCCAGAGTAGGATTTGGATATCTATACAGAAAGAGATTTATAGAATTGTCTTACGGGATTGTGGAGGCTTGGTGAGTTCAAAATATGGCAGTGGATGTGGGCAGGCTGGAAACTCAGGAAAGGGTAGCACTTAGAATATAAAGGCAGTCTGCTGGAATACCAGGAAGAGCCTATGTCGCGGATGAAGTCTGAAGGCACTCTGCTGGAGGATGCCCTCTTGCTGGGAAGAGGCAGTCTTTTGATCTATTCAGGCCTTCCACTGATTGAATGTGACCCACCCACATTATAGAGAGCAATCTATATATTCAAAGACCACCAATTTAAATGTAAATATTATCCAAAACCAACCATCACAGCAACACAGAATAATCTCTGAACAAATATCTGGATGCCACAGCCCAGCCAACTTGACTTATAAAATCAACAATCACAATTCCGCTTCTTGTCAACTTGGTACCCATAAACCATCTCCTTAAACCATACTTAACCTCCAAACAAAGACGAGTTACTTCCATCTGACATGATACAACTATCCTGTATAGAACCAAAAATGCACTAACCCCTTTCCCATAAGGGGAGATAAAGTCCTTGAGAAATGTTTACTTTCTCCTTGGTATTCTATAACTTAAATGCTATGATGTTAAGTTGACAACACTTAAATACGATCATATAAAGTCAATACATCTATGTTACATAATAAGGGGATAAAAAAGGAAAGAAACAAAGATATTATATATATTATATATTTTATATACAACCGTATATACATATACATACATATATGTACATACGCATATGTAATTCCCTTTGCCCTTAGCAAGCACTTCATCTAGTTGTGTTTTTGTTTGTTTGTTTGTTTTTTTAATCTAGCAGGGTGACCCAAACCATCATTCCTGAAAGGTCTGGGCCATTAGTAGTCCTGCCTGGATTGGATTGTTGTAGTTTCCCATTGACTTTAATCACAGGCCATGGTAATACTAAGAGATGCCCTAAGGGATCTTCCGTATTTCAGACATATCCTTCCTTACCTCCATTATGGGGTAGCAGTACAATTTCCCCACAGTCGTCAGAATCAATCTACCCCAACCAGCGCAGGAATTACTTTCTTTACAAGCATGAGGAGTGCAACATGGCAGGATTGCAGTCTAAACTTCCTGTTCAATGGAATTATTTCCTGGTGGAAGCATTCTTCCCTCTGGAACTAAGAAGCCTAGGCCAGCAAAGCATACGGTTGAAGGGACAGGAAGCCTAACTTACCCTCCCTAATTAATAATGCTCACACACACCCCAGCAGTTTCCTTCTCTCTTACACACTGTGCTTTGTCTTTTTTCAATAACACAAAATCTCATAGTATAATATATAGTCAACTTATTTATCATGTTTCTTCTTCAAATTCTGTAAGGTTCGACATCATTTTTTTTCTGTTTTATTTCCAGTGTCCCATATAGTTCCTTCTTGCACACAGCAGACACTCAATACACGTTCTTGAATGAAAAAATGAGTCAACATTCAAATAAATTTATAAGGTTTTTCTTTTGCCACTCTGGTTCCATCAACCATCATATCTCACCTGGATTTTTGTAATTCTTCCTAACCAGACTCCCTGTGTACAATCTTGCCCCCTTGACTGAATTCCCCACTTACACCCTTCTCCTGCTATCACTACCACTACACTCTCCACTGGATTAGAAACTCCATAAGGCCAGAGACTTTGGATATTACTTTCAGTCCAGATATAGCCCCCACTTTCTGGACCTTGCTTGATGCATGAGAAACAGTCAATTTTTTTGTTAAATTTTTAAAAATGCAAAATGTTCTTCTTTCTTTAAGTAAACTTCCATTTTTTTGGCTCCGTCTCCAAAAAATAATTCTGAATTGCAGCAAGCCTTCCATCTTCTGCCTAGAGTAATGAGAATGTATGCAGCTCAACATATCAGGCAGAATACGTGATTGGTGAGTGAAAAGTTTTAACAGAAGGAATTAGAGGCTGACATGACCATTGGTAAAGTTGAGAGGACAGAGGTCAGAGAAGCTGTCACCAATGATATCAGCCTGCCGCTCCAAAGCAGGAAGTTCTGAAAATCTCAGCCAGCAATTGCTGAAAATCCAAGATCGTCTCACCCTGAAGCCCCTGTCAATCTCACCAGTCTCTGGAAAGCTCTACCTTCTATTTCAATCTCCATCATTAACATCAGTGATGCTCAAGTAAATCTCTCCGCAGGTATTTTGGACCTTATCTCTGCTCATGTGCATTTAAAACTGCATCTGGAAAATAATGACCTCCTTTTCTCTTTTGCCCCCAAATCTTTTGTAATTGCCTATTGTTGGCAGATTCTAACCTGTTATGTACACAAGGAAGGAGATCCTGGGAGATTTGACTTTTCTGCAATGCAAGAGAAATCTCAGAAGTGGGTGGCACAATGATACTTAACTGAAAACAATAGCCAAGCACACATACTTATCCAGGAAGTTAGGACTCTTGGAAAAAAGATACTGTTTCCCCCCCTCATTTTTTTTTCCTTCATAGAATATTGTTGTTATTCTTTGTTTAGTTTTGTTTTATGATTGTCTTTCTACCTTATTCTGCACATAAATCTTGGATGAATCTAACTTAGGTTTATCACCCACCAGGCATCTAACTCAATTATCTGGTCCCAGCTGCTGTATTAGGTATACAGTACTTCTGTAACACTTCACGTCTTCAAGGGAAGTGTTTGATTTATATAAAGTACTAACTAGGCTGTGTATTGTAACCTGCAGTAAGCTTATGTTGCTGTTAAAATTTCCTAGCATCACTTTAGAAGAAAAAAAAAGTCATCTTTCTTATGACCCTACATATATTATCTTACAGAAAGACTAGGTATTCTTATTAACATGTTAATAAATATGCTGACGTTATTAGAGAAATATTAATTATAAGCAAAACAACAAAAATATTTAATAGTAACTCTTCTTTAACATAATTAATTTTGTTAAATAAATACCTGCTGAAGTATTTTTTACTTTCTTTATTCTGAACACAATATTTACTTCATTTTAGCTTTATTTCACTTTTCCCTACTACCCTCTATGTGTTAATTATTTAATAGTTAGATGCTAAAAGACCTAGAGAGAAATGAAAAGGTTATCAAATAAGTGTTAACAGGCAATTAAGAATCTCTATAAATGGCTTATTGTCCCTAGCAATTCATATCCATATCTTACAGTTGCCAAGAACTATTGTCATGAGATCAAAAATCACTATGACCCTCAATGTTCACAGGAATCCAAACACTTACAAAATACATTACACAATTCTCTAAAGGTGTACGTTCATCACCATGTATGTGTGCCCTTGCAGTGCCCTTGCCTGCATAAAAAAACAGAAGTATTTCTGATTAGGAACTTCTCCAGTGGTATTAACCAATTAAGTGTACATTGCTGGATTGAGACAGAATTGTTACTGGGTCTTTTTCCTTGCTCCATTTTAAGGCAGTCTCTCTGTATGCCATTGGTAATAGCAATTGAATACATTTTTGCTGCTCCATTGTCAATAAAAACGATTCTATTCTGTGAAGAATACAATAGGCTACTTATCAAATACCTTTGGGTCTTTTGTAGATGACATGCAGGGAGTTAGCACCTGTAGAGACAAATGAAGTTTTCTCTCTCCTAATCTTTACATACATTAATTACAAACCTCAACATTCCATTTTTATTTTTCCATGAAATAGAAACTTCCATGAATTAATGCATTTCTGCTAAGTACTACATCAGCATGGACCGACAGCAAGACCCATTGCCACTTTGCATCTCTTCAGGGTGAAGCCACCATGCAACATATGCATGACTTGTTATGATGTTTTCAGTCTTTATACTCTGCTTGGAGTATTTATTAGCACCTCTAATTTTATTTTTTATTAAATACTGTTTGCGTTCTCCTATTTACACAGACAGGTGAAGTATATGCACACTTTGGTTGTATGAATCACCATATGATTCTCTCTGTGTGTTGCAAAGGGATTGTTATACATGCTCACACATCAAAGTGCACATATGTACACAACGCAAAAACACCCGCACGAACATGGTGGTGAAATATAACCACCAAACATCTTTGTTAAAACGAGGTCCTGGCATGACATTCGTTTAACACTTAATTTGATTCATTTTGTCAAAATTCTCAATTTCCCTTGGTGATTAATAGTGCATGTTCAATCTCAGATGGAAAAATGATTGATGTTTAACGTCAAAAATAGTTGCACGCAGACCTTTCCGCATGTCACTGGCTGTGACTGTGATGTGAAGCTATAGTGCTCTAACAGGGAGGAAAATATGTCTCTTTGATTAAAGCCTCCCCCCCCCCCCCGTTTAAATGCAGGGCACTGAGCACTAGTAAGGGGAGACAAGTTGTCACCATCAAACAGGTTCTGATAATAAACTTTCAGGCATGAAGGGTGAAAATGTTCTGTAACCTTAATTCATGTCATTGTTTTAAGAGCTTATGTTCACAGCATTCATGGAAAATGACTAAGAGTGCTAATATACAAACTACATAAATTAAACAACGGCAAGAGGTACTTGCCTTCTTGACATTGCTAAAAGGATATTAGGTAAAGGTGTGATGCTTTGGAACTAACTCAAGTGACCTTTTCAGGTGTGTAAATTCCAAGCCCCCTATTGTAATTATACTTGACGGGTGAACAGATATTACACATGCAGGAATTGAATGCAAATAAAGTCGATGTAGACTTTATACAAAAATGTTCTAGTCTTGGCAGCCTATAATTTTCAGAAACAACAGCTGAACTTCCAGAATCAGACCCTTTAAAGAGGAACAAATTGTTGGCAGAAGCAGGACAAGAAATGACATGATAAGAGAATCATGCTTGTCAGTTTGTTGGAAAACAAAATCATTATAGGTAGCACAATACATACCAAACAGAAAGCATTCACCAAAGGCTCAATGGTAATGCCATTATCTTATATCACCATAACGCATTGCGATTCAAGCATTCACTTGTTTTGTTTCAGTTAAATTATACTTTTTCCTATGTGGAGCTTTTGAGCCGGTGGGGTTAGCACACTCTTTACCATCTGGGTAGATGTTCTGAAGTCCCCCTTGCTGGTAGGTCTCACTTTAACTTCTGATTTTTCTAAGGACCTAGAGATCGAAGATGTTTTCTTAGCACATTATCCATATAAGAGGAAGAGCAATAACAAAGATGACACTGTATCACTTGACTTTAAAATAATCCTAGTTGGCAGCTATTCCTAGCTCTGTTTAACAGGGGAGAACCAACGGCAAACACAAACATAGTAAAAGAAAATCCTAAGGCTCCTTTCACCTCCTAACAAGATTTGCAGGCCTATGAATGCCCAGCTAAACTGAAAGAGCAGATCATTCAGTTCTTAAGTTTTAGGGAAGATTACTGAGGATAATGATAATTATAACTAACATTATTTCTAGGTTTGTGAAAGCATAGTGAGAGTAAAGCACATTGTGAAGAATACCTTCCAACGCAGAAGTGATGGTGTCCTCATTTTTCATGTAACATCTGGAGGCTTAGAGAGGCTGTCCCGGCAATAACACTGCACGATTGCAACACTCAGAAGCCTGTCCCTGAGCCTGCACTCTGTTAGAAGATAAACTGATGAATATTTTAAAAATTAAGAGTTTATCTGAGCACTTACTGATTTGAATTGAGCAACACCAAACTGGAAGTGGTTAGGAGCATGACACAGACAGGAGCCGTAAGACCTATATAAAGAAAGTGGAGAAGCAAAGCAAAGAAATTATTTTGATTGGCTATAGCTCAAAGCCTAGTTGGCTGTTTTTAATTGGTGTCCATAGGTTTCAATTTTATAACCTTGAAGTTTTGACTGAATAAATGGTAACCCTGAAATAGAAATCTTCTTATGTATTCTAACACATTATTATTGCATATGAAAGGGTCCCATTGATTAGAAACTCCAGGGATCAGACATCTAGACATTTTGAAAATCAGGAAATAGATTTCTTAAGACATCTGAAAAATAACTAAAACAAATAATGTCACATTTCTGTGATACTACCATTGTGAGCATACATTGCACCATTAATACATAGAATATGATTATCTCGAAGATGGGAAAAACAGGATAGAAATTTTAAAACGCACCACATTTTAGGACTTCAAGGAAACTCACAATTAATCTTTTAATTTCTCATAAAATATAAGCCTTTTCTTGTTTAAAGAAATTATCAGCCTTTTGTGCAACGTAATCCAATGGAATGTCCTTTCATTCTGAAATATGCAGGTATGTCTCATTGGGGGATATGCTTATTCTCCATTTTTGCACACTCTACCCAGACACAATTTGCGTGTATCATTTCTATTCGAACACGGTAATAAGGAATATTATTCCTTATTACCATATGGTAATGGTGTGTGTAAAACAGAACTCGTGTGTACATATATAATAATAATTCCTTAAAAAGTACTCTTCTTTAGGGCTTCCCTGGTGGCGCAGTGGTTGAGAGTCCACCTGCCGATGCAGGGGACACGGGTTCGTGCCCCGGTCCGGGAAGATCCCACATGCCGCGGAGCAGCTGGGCCCGTGAGCCATGGCCGCTGAGCCTGCGCGTCCTGAGCCCGTGCTCCGCAATGGGGGAGGCCACAACAGTGAGAGGCCCGCGTAACGCAAAAAAAAAAAAAAAAAAAAAAAAGTTCTCTTCTTTAAAGGTTCCTAAAAAAGGTCAGATTATATAAAACTACAATTCATTCAATATTATCCTAGAAAGCATAGCAAAAATGATAAATATTTAAAATCGTGCATTAGAAAAACTTTTGGGGGATCAACTATCCACTTCATGGTAAACTCTTATGCAGTTGAATAATTACACATTTAATTTTATATCTCAGGAAAAATTCAAAATTCTTTATATTTTGATTCTGTTAACCTGCTGTTTGCTTTTTACTAGGAAAAATTAAAACTAGCAGTAGACTATAACTTTATGAGGATTGGCAAGCTGATCTCAATTTGTGTAGCAAGCAATTGATAAATATGGTATCTAATATAAAGATAAGCAAAAGATGGATATTCATTGTATGCCTTACAGGTTCTTGAATCAGTTGACATTACAGCCTGGTTATTCATAAGGCAAAATATAATTTCAAAAGTTATGCTACCACATTTTTTGACATCACCAACCTGAAGCTACAACCTGACAAAATGAATTATTTCAAACAGGAATATGACACTTGTAGAATAAAGTAACCCAAAGGCTGACAAGGAGAGGCAGCAAATGCACTGGACCAGCCAATTCGCTCAGCTCCAGTGCCACGTTATCAGAAAGAGTGCAAGTCATTAGCTCTCAGGATGAGCACTTTGTGGCTGTAAATAATCCTACCATTTTAGATTTGCTCACTCAAACGCTTCAGCTTCTTAGAAGGAGTAGAGCATGTGGTAAATTACAAATGTGTGTGTGTGTGTAAATATATGCTGGCATTACTTAGAGTTATTTCACTTCTCATATGTTCTGAACTTTAATGCATTCATCTCCTCAGTTCATATTAACTTTTATATTATTAAAATGCCCCACATAATTTACACGAAGTCTAATTGGGATGATTTTCTAATATTTAGCCGACAACTTCCTATAGAAGGGACCACTTGATATTATATACTCAGCACAGGATCTTACCGTATAAATATTCAGAAATTGTAGTTGAGAATAATAATGTCATCAACATGAGTCACATTATTTTATTTAAACTTCCAAACATTTTGGTATGATACATGCTTTAAAGGGTGAGTATTCAGAGTGAGATTACATTTTGGCTGACAAGGAAGGTGTAAATAGAGAAGATAGAGGTGGACAAGTAGAAAGCAAAGAGAATAAAAAGTCAAGTGCATATATATAAACAGAATAATGAAGACATTAAAGATATCTCACTGAGACTGTAGAGCCAGACTAGATTATCCTAGTTTTAGGCAAATACAGAAAGAACAGAAGGAAGAGAGGTAGAGAAGGAGGGAAAGAAGGAGGGAGGTGATGAATGATATAGAGAATATCCAACTGTTATCTCTTACAATCTTTTCCATCTGAATTTAATTTTGCTAAATAGATCAATTTTTTGCCTTTGTCTCCTCTGGTGAAAGACCTTCCAGTTTCTGTCTCAGCTTTCCCCAGTGTTTGCCCAGGCTCTTCTTGCACGGGGAGTCTGAGATCAGAGAGATTATTACCTATAAGCTGAGCACAGCACTCAGGTAATGGGTCCTTGATGCCAAGCCAGGGTGGAGGAAAGAGGAATCACAAGCTGGGGGGAATACAAAAGTCAGGAGAACATTACCAAGTCTCTGTAAAGCATAACAAGGTTAGAAGCCGAATTTGTATTGCTCTGCAACTGAATGGCTTCTTCCCTGGGCATCCTGCAGTAGCCACCAAATGCCAGCAACATTTTTGTTCTCCATGCAATGAGAGTAATCTTTTCAAAATGCAAATTTGAAGATGCCTCCCACATTAAAACAAGATATATTGAATGCATTTTCATTGCTCTTATGGTATGGACCAAATTCTTAATGGTGTCTAGGAGATGTTGCACGTGTATTACTTTTTTTCTGCTACTCTTTTAACCTTGGTCTCTATTAAAAACAAGTCTTTCTCTAGCACTAGCTCCTTCTTTCAATAGGAACTTTGCATATACTTAGTCCAGCTCTTTGGAAAGCTTTTTCCTACTTTCTTTACTGTAGTAACTGTCTGGGGTGGTTAATTTTACGGTCAGCTTGACTGGACTGGTAAAACATTCTGGGTGTGTCTGTAAAGGTGTTTCTGGAAGAGATCAGCATTTGAGTAGACTGTCTTAATTACTAATTTTAATTACTTTAATTACTACAGCATTTGAGTAGACTGTCTTAATTACTAATTTTAATTACTTAATTACTAATTACTAATTACTTAATTACTAATTACTAATTACTTAATTACTACAATGTCTTGAATTCTGGTAGTTTGAATCTCAATTTTGTTCTTTTTTTCCAAAATTGTGTTGCATATTCTACTTCATTTGCTTTTCAAGGTTAATTATAGAATCACTTTTTCGGCATCTTAATAAAATGGGAGATTGACTGAGAATTTTTAAATTTATAAATCAGTTTGGAGAAAATGTGCATTTCACAATATTGGCCGTCTAATCCATTAACAAAGTTATCTCTTCTTATATTTATATCCTATTGGATTTCTTTCATCAATGTTTTATAATGTTCAGAATACAAATTTTATATATACTTTGCTATATTTATACCTTAGTATAAGGTATAAATTTTTTGATGTTATTGTAAATGGAATTTTTGATGTTATTGTAAATGGAATTTTAAAAATTAAACATGTAATTGTTCATGAAATCCAATTAAAAAAATTTTTGACCTGTGTCTTGAAACCTTGTTAAATTCATTTATTAGATCTAGAAGCCATTTTGTAGTCTCTTTGATATTTTGTACATAGATGCTTATGTTATCTTCAAATATAAACACATTTATTTCTTCTTTTTCAATCTGTATGCACTCCCCTCTCTTTCTTTTCCCTGCCTTATTTCCCTGGTTAGGGTCTCTGGGAAAATATTGAATAAGAGTGATAAGAACAATCATTCTTGACTTGTTCCTGAACTTAGGAACAAAAAAGAAAATATAAAGTATTATGCCAACTGTAGATGGTAGATTTTAACTGCTTGTTCTTAGAGTTTTAATATTAATAGATATTGAATTTTGTCCAGTGGTATTCCAGTATCCATTGAGATAATTATATGATTTTTTAATTTAGCATTTTATGGATAAATCTCACTGACTGATTTTGAATGTTGAACAAACCTTGCCTACCTGGAAAAATTCCCACTTAGTTACGATCTGTTATCTTTTCTATATATTACCCGGCACAATTTGCTAATAGTTCATTGAGGATGCTTACATCTATGCTCACAACAGATTGCTTTTCAGGTTTCCTTTTGTGCAGTATCTCTGTCTGGTTTTGGTATAAGGTCAATGATGATCACTTAGAATAATATTCCCAATATATTTATGTTCAGGAACAGTTTGTGTAGAATTTCTTCCAACGTTAATAAATTCACCAGTGAAACTATGTGGACTTGGAGTTTTTGTTTTTTGTTTTTCCTTGAAAATGGGTTTTATATTTAACTGCATATTTAACTATTTTAATAGCCACAGAAATATTCAAGTTACCTGTTTCTCTTTGAGTAAGCCTTTGTAGTTTATGTCATTCAAGGTGTTTGATCTAAGTCATCACATTTATTGGTATAAAGACATTCACGATGTATCCTTACTATTATGTTAATGTCAGTAGGATCTGTAGTGATGTTTCCTCTTTCATTCTTCATATTGATGATTTGTTTCTTCTTTCTCTTTTTCTTGATCAATCTTGCTAAAAATGTATACATTTTTCAAAGAAATAGATTTTGTTTTCATTGATTTTATTTTTTATGTTTTAAATTTTATTTTCTAATATCTTTATTATTTATTATTTTTGGTCATTCTTTCCATCTTTTTTTTAAATTTGCTTCTTTTTAGTTTCTTAAGATGCAGGCTTAGATAATGAATCATATACATTTTTTCTAATATAAGTATTTAATTCAATAAGATCCATTATAGCATTTAATATTATGAAAAAAACTGCATTAGCTGTTTATAAGAAATTGCAGCATATTGTTTTCCAATTTATTTAATTCAAAATATTATTTTTTCAAATTTCCTGTTTGACATATGAGTTATTTTTAAGTTGCTTAATTTTCACATATTTGAGAACTTTTCCTAGCTATCTGTTATTCATTTCTAGTAAAATTTCATTGTAGTCAAATAAAACACTTTGTATGTTTTTAATTTTTAAAAATTTTCATGGTTTTCTTGATGGAATAGAATATGTTCCATCTTGTTAAATGCTTCATGTGGATGTGAAAATAATGTGTATGTATTACCTACTGGTCTTTGACAAAGGAGCAAGGGCAATATGATGGAGAAACATATTTTCTCTTTTCAACGAATGTTGCTGGAACAACTGAAAATCCACATGAAATAAATAAATTTAGACATATACTTTACACCCTTCACAAAACTTGTCTCAAAGTGAATCATAGACCTAACTGTAAAATGTAAACTACAAAAACATTAGAAGATAAAATAAGGGAAAATCTAGGAGAATTTTGGTATGACAATTACTTTTTAGTTGCAACACCAGAGGCATGACCCATGAAAGAAATAATTGACACACTGGAAATCATTGAAATTAAAAGCTTCTGCTCTGAAAAAGACAACATAAAGAGAATGGGAAGATAGGAACAGACTAGGAGAAAATCTTTGCAGAACATATATCTGATAAAGACCTGTTATCCAACATATACAAAAACTCTTCAAACTTAACAAAAGAAAACAAACAGCTTGATTAAAAATGGGCAAAAGAACTGAATAGAAAGATAACTTACCAAAGAATATACAGAGATGGTAAACAAACATACGAAAAGATGCTCAATATCATATGACATTAGGGAGTTGCAAATTAAAACAAAAATGAGATACTACTGTATACCTAATAGAATGGCCTAATCCAAATCACTGTCAATAGAAAATGAGGGGGAGGATGCAGGGCAACAGAAACTCTCACTCATTGCTGGTGGGAAAGCAAAATAGTATAGCCACTTTGGAAGTCAGTTTGGCAGTTTTTTACAAAACTGAAGATACTCTTCTGATATGAGGCAGCGATCGTGCTCCTTGGTATTTGCTCAAATAAATTGAGTATTTATGTCTACAAAAAACCTGCACATGGATGTTTATAGTAGCTTTATTCATAAATGCCAAAATTTGGAAGCAATCAAGATGTCCTTGAGCAAGTGAATAGATAAATTAACTGTGGTACATCCAGATAATGAAATATTATACAGAGCTAAAAATAAAAGAGCTATCAAGCCATGAAAAGACATGGGGGAATCTTCAATGAGTATTACTAAGTGAAGGAAGCTAATCTGAGAAGGCTACATTCTATATGATTCCAACCGTACGACATTCTGGAAAAGACAAAACTAAGGAGGCAATAAAAAGATCAGTGGTTGCCAGGGGCTGGGAGGAGAGAGGGATGAACAGGGGAGCACAGAAGATTTTAAGGGCAGTGAAATTATTCTGTGTGATAATATAATGGTGGACATGTTTTTATGCATTTTTCAGAATCCATAGCATGTACAACCCCAAGAGTGAACCCAAAGGTAAGCTATGGACCTTGAGTGATAAAGGTGTGTCAATGTAGGTTTATCAGTTGTAACAAATGGACCACTTTAGTGTGAGATATTGCTAGTGGGGAAGGCTGTGTATGTGTGGGAACAGGGACTATATGGAAAATCTGTATTTTATACTCAACTGTGCTGTGAATCTAAAACTAGTCTATTCAAAAAAGTGTTGATTCTGCTGTTGTTGGTTGGAATTTTCTATACATAGTGTCTGTTTAGCTTTTCCAGTGTTTCTGCCTGTCCTTACACGGGCTAAATTTTGCCATGTAAATGTGGCGTGCTTTGTGCAGTAGGTTTCTGCCCCTCTGTCTGCACTAGGATATCTCTCATACAATTAATCTGGGATTCTAGGCTCAAGAGTTTCCTTTTCCTGTGTTTTTGTTTTTTCTCTCAGATCCTTTGTCCAGCAACATACCTGTCTCTCCCTGATAGCTTAAGACTTTTGAGAGAATCATTTGAACAGGAGAGGAGGATGGGGCTTTGCTCTTTTCCTGTCAAGGCAGATAATCCCTGCCCACACTTACGATTCTGAGAGATAATCACAATGATCTCTCTGGTCTTGTTTTATCCAGTCTTTCTCATTTGCATCCAGTAAGAAGTCTGTAGCATAGAGTGTGCAGGAAGATATGCTCTCCTTTTCTTTAATACTTTCAAATCACTTTCTTTATATATATTTTATTTTTTTGATTTTTCTCATCTGTATCTTTTATGTTCCTTATTATACTTTTAGTCAAATCAATTATCCTTTGGGTAACTTGAATTTAGTATTCATTTCTGGGAAAATTATATTTTTTCTTCTATTTATTTCCTGGGTTTTCTCATTTAATATTTGAAATGTTTCTTAGTTTATGCTACATTTTCTGAGATCTTGCATTTGTGGTGTGGTTTCTTTTTTATCACATCTGCAATTACCTTTGTAATTATTTCTAATGAATAATGAAATTTCATGTTACATGTTCCGTTTGCTGCTGATATCTCCAGTTGGCTCTTGTCATGTAAAGTTTTCCCAGGTTTCGTTGCTGCTTTTGTTTTTATTGTTCTTTTGTTTTATTTTCTTTTAGTATATATATCGAAATATTATTTACATTACATTAAATTTATTATCTGTATTTGCATGTTATTTTTCTTATTAAGTTTTAATGTCTTAAAATTCTTTAAACTAGTGATTACCAGGAGGGAGAGTCTTGTGAGTAACATGAGAGAGGGGAAAGAAGATTGGATTTCTGGTTTTCTTTTTTTTTTTCTTGATTCAGTGCTTCATTGCTCTGTTGCTAGGGTATGTGTGTGAAGGTCTGTTTTTTAATTATTATTCATATACCTATATATACACATATATATGTGTATGTTTATAAATTCTATACTATATATTCTTAGATTTCATATTATTAAATCGAGCCTATCAATCACTTTGCTTTTTATGTCCTTCACTACTGGATACTGCTTTTAATAGATATTGCTTTCCAATATGCTTTGCCTGGGGCTTCCCTGGTGGCGCAGTGGTTGAGAGTCTGCCTGCCGATGCAGGGGACTCGGGTTCGTGCCCCGGTCCGGGAAGATCCCACATGCCGCGGAGCAGCTGGGCCCGTGAGCCATGGCCGCTGAGCCTGCGCGTCCGGAGCCTGTGCTCCGCAACGGGAAAGGCCACAACAGTGAGAGGCCCGCGTACCGCAAAAAAAAAAAAAAAAAAAAGAAAAATGCTTTGCCTGCCTTCCCCAAATGTGGAACCTTTGCAAAACTGCTATTGCTTATGCTCTGCACATTCTAAGATCCCACTTTTTTTCATTTGCTTGCTCTGATTAGCCAATTTTCCATCTACTTCTAAATGGTTCTATTTTGGGGTGAGCTCTATCCTTGTCGTTATCTGGGTTTTTCTACTACTAGGATCCCCTTGTCCTCTTTACTCTGCATTCTACCCAAAACCCAGCAGTGGTGTATGGTCAGGTTCAATTCTTCTGGTCTTGTTTATATCATTACCCACTTGACTGTATAAATCTTCTCTTTATTCTAAATTTCAGGTGATTTCTATTTGTTCTCATTATTTTTCTATATGGCTCTAGATAAGGAAAGAGTGCTTTTAATATAGGCGCCTGCCATTAACACAGAAAACTGGAAACCCTCAATGTACCATCTTTAACTTATTTGGGCTCTTTAAAGTCTTTTGTCTATGTTTGTATAAATAGTTAAAAGATGTTTACTCTAAATTAAGACTTCCCCCAAATTTGTGAATATCGGTAACCTTCGTGATTCTCTCTTCGCTGCTGTTATTTGTTCGTGTGGAATGCTTTAAATTCTGTCGCTATTATGAAAATATTTTGAATCAATTTTAAGGTTATGTTCAAATTCTACCTTGATTACAAAAACTTCCCTAATCCCTCTAATGTTATTAAGCAGGATATGTGTAACTGGTTTTCTTGTCAGTTTTATTTATCACACTAGATTATAGGCTCTTCATGGAGCATGTTTTTAATTTTTCTACAACTAGCTTTTATTGCACACAGAATAGATGCCCAAAACTTAATAAATGAACGAATGAACGCTATATGTTTTGTAAAAACTCTTCAAAATTGAATCATAGATTTTTTTTAAAGATATTAAAAACATTAAAAACAGAAGAATTCTAAATAGGATAAAAATTCGTTAAAATGCCTCAAAAATTGCTTATTTATGGCACTCCTGATTCATATCGTCATTTCATTTTCCTTTGTTTAATTGAAACTAAACTTCCTTTAAAGGAAATATTATCCCAAAAGGCCATGGACTAGTCAATCTGCACACAACCCAGTGGAATCAGTATTAGCATGGAAAGTTCAAGGCAAATGCCATTTCCTATCAAATGCAGCATCAAGATGAAAAGTGCCGCCAAAGACCTCAAAGGTGAGGTCATTGCCAAACTTTCCCTTAGGTTCTAACAAGTCTGAGAATAAGCTTTCTTGTTAGTCTATCTTGGTGCATTGGAAAGATGATGTTTTGCCAGATAGAAAATAAGAGTAGACAATGCAAGTTATCATTGAAATAGCAAGATAGATCTATTATAGTTGTTGACAGCAGTGTAATGATGAAGTTACCCTACTATCTGCACCATGGGTAATACAAAGCAAGGAGAAATAAATGGTTTAATGTCACTTATTCCCACCTAATTTTCCAAGAAAAAAATACTCATATTCTCCCAATATCTTAACTCAAGGAAAAAAAGCATTTTTTAAAAAACAAACAAATGAATGAGTGAATATACTGTGTCCAATGATCTATTATTGTCAATAATTCTGTTTCTTAAGGATGTACTTTAAGTATTTGAAACAGTTTAGATTACTTCATCCCAGCATGATGCATTTGCTCTGTTAATTTCTAGCCATTTTAATTGAGGCTAATAACTTCAAGATGTGTTCCAACGTGTCCTTTACTAGCTTACCATTTTCCTAGCTAATCCATATTGTTATTGTTTTTGCATTCCAATGCAATCCATTTTTATCACTTGGCTAAGCAAACATAGCTGGGTGAAAATAATGAAGTTTCTACATTTATGGATAAACTTAGCTGTAATGCTGTTCTGTAGTTCACACTTGGGGACAGAGAGAAGCCATATAACAATTCTATCCACCAATCCAGTGTCACAAAAGATATGAACGTTATACTGAAATAGCAGGGACTATTCCACATTGCTAAATTTCTTTGCTTTTATTATTAAATGCAAACTAATGTTAGATGAGGAGATAAGTGTAATACAGTCATTCCATCTTTTCTAAATTTAATTTATTCTATCTTTAAAAAATAATAAATTGGCTTTGTTATCAATTTAGAAGATATAGTTTGAATGGTTACAGGGAATTATCATATTGAAATGCATGGCACCTGTTAATTGTTGTCTGAATTTAGTTTCCCACTAGTAAAAATTTTTAATGTAACAAACCATTACATATAAAGTCTAAATTTTACTTTCAATATCTAGAGTTCTGATTCAGTTTAATCCCATAATCATGGGGAGTTTTTTTGGTTTTATTTTGAATGTTATTGTACTTTGACTACTGAAAAACATTTGAATGCAAAACCTCAAATCTTCTGAGTCTATGATTATAACATTATGGTCTCTTTATTCTAGACTTTACATACCAAAAGTCCCAAGGTAAAATTTCAAAACTTATTTTTGCCAGTTAAATATTGCCAGCCATTACACATAGCAGAAACAAGGTACAGGGGTCATGATTTTTACCCTTTGCTATATTTTAAACGCTGTTTCACCCCATGGAGTTCCCAGCCTGAAGTTTCTGACACTGTAAGCAATTAAGTTTGCATGATCATTTACTACTGGCACCTGGGAATTGATAATTTGCATGTACACAAAGCTTAGGCTTCCATTGACAATCTCCTTGAACAAATAATTCTGCAATAACCAAAAGATCAGAATTGATCTGATATCCTTACAAAAACTCAGGCCTACAATGTGTTCCCTGCTTGCTTGTCAATTTGCAGTTGTTAGAACTGTTAATCTATTACGTAAAAACACTACAAAAGTCTCCTGCCAGGGAAATTCTTTTGGGGAGCACCCAAAAGATTCAGGAACAATAATTGTTTCACTTTGCATAATTCCTGAGCTTTTTTTCATTTTCTTCTTTTGAATTATGTGGACCTGGGCAGCCAAATTGCCATACTTTTGGAAAAAGCATTCTTTGCTTACAAATGTATTAATACATAGAAAAATAAAACACACAAATAGCCAAGCTAGCAAAAATAGTGAACACTGATCCAGTACTTTTTAAACCTCGAATCAGTTAAAATAACTTAATGCTTCCTTGATGTTTTTACTCCCCTTTTCCAATACGTTTTAAAATACTGTTTTACAGACTTTAACCAATCTCTTCCTAACCAACATTTGTATGTTGTCAAATTTGGTAGCTATAACAAGAATTATGATGTCATACTTTAAAAATAAAAGTGTGTCTCTTTTAGTCATATGCATTTTGCTAACTTGCATGACATTAAATTTTGTACTCTAGTCTCCTTTTTATGTAAGTCCTTCATTAAATTTTGGCTTTTTCAGTCCTCACTTGTTTTTGGACAGCTTCATTTTGAACCATTAAAAGTAAATCTTAAAGGTTACCTCCAAATAATGTCTCCTGTCATTCATAACTTTAATAATTGTCTAGAAAGAAAAAGTAAAGCGATTGTCAAGAGAAAAAAAATGATGGTGAATTCAGTGAAGAATGAATTTAATTAAACTTCCAGTTTAAATGTAATGGCTCTGAAAGCAATAAATGTTTTTTAAATCTTTGAAAGTAAATAAATAGAAGCTTCAGGCAAGAGATAATAATAAAGCACTGTATAAATATATATTTATAAGGCAAGTATGCTTTTTATTAATAATATAAATTCAGTCTGCATATGAAATTAAACTTTATTTTAAAAATGACATTAACCTACAGTCTTGTTCAATGTTGTAAAACACTGAATGGACAGATAACCAAAAGGAGTGTTTAAGCAAAAGTTGCAGTGGACAAAGTGAAACAGGTAAGGAAGACTTTATTCAAAGCTATTGTAATAGGGGAGAGAGAATTTCCCAGACAGAACTCCATTTCAGCTCAATTCAGCTGAAACACAAGCTGGATAGTTTTTAGGAGATAGAGTGGAGGTGAGGGGATCATAGGCTATCTGTGTTTGTTAATTGGTGTCCATCAAAGTTAGCTCTTACCCTCCCACAGAGACTAGGAGATAGAGGTGCTGTCTTTCTGGCTCCTAGGTACTTGAGAGAGACAGTTTGAATTGTAAAACAGGAGCGAGGCTTTAAAAAACATTTACATTTCAGGAGAAAATATGATGCAACTGACAAGGGATTAATTTCCAAAATATACAAACAGCTCATACAACTCAATAACAAAACAAAACAAAAAAAAGAATGAGCAGAAGACCTAAACAGACATTTCTCCAAAGGAGACATACAAATGGCCAACTGGCACATGAAAAGATGCTCAACATCATTAATTATTAGAGAAATGCAAATCAAAACTACAATGAGCTATCACCTCACACCAGTCAGAATGGCCATCATTAAAAAGTCTACAGGGCTTCCCTGGTGGCACAGTGGTTGAGAGTCCACCTGCCGATGCAGAGGACACGGGTTCGTGCCCCGGTCCGGGAGGATCCCACATGCCGCGGAGCGGCTGGGCCCGTGAGCCATGGCCGCTGAGCCTGCACGTCTGGAGTCTGGAGCCTGTGCTCCGCAACGGGAGAGGCCACAACAGTGAGAGGCCCGCGTACCAAAAAAAAAAAAAAAAAATTAATGGGGATTTATTTCTAGTATTATAATATCTACTGCAGACTGAGAAATTGGTAAGCTGTCACATGCCTACAATAGCTTAATTTTTTGTTTCAAAAAACCAGGAGGAAAAACTTAGTAGAACAATGGGAGGGAACTGGGCTTCTCAGGCAAAATTCACAACACAAACGATTTAGCAAAAGTTTTAGGCTTCCACAAAGTTGTTTGCTGGAGTCAGATAGTCAATGACATATTGGTTGAGTCTCAGACTAGCTGCACACAAAAAGATTTAATCAAGATGAGAAAAACAGTGGGATAGAGACTCAAGCCACTGCATTTCCTCAAATCACTGGAAATTAAATTATTCCCAGCTGTATCTCAGTAGATATCTCAGTAAAAGATAAAACATGTTTCTCCTTAAATAAATGACACCTCCTATGATCATCTAGACCATTTTAAACCATTGAAGGGTCTCAAAAAACAAAGATAAGTTAGGGTTAACCTTCAAAATGGTCAAGTTTTCTGCCTCTGACCCAAACTATATAAGACATTGTGAACATCTGCTGTACATAGTATACTGAGGGATTAAGCTAAGTATGTGTGCCTCACCATTCATGTCTTACATACCATGTGTATAGTATATAGTATAGCATCATGTATACATATATGTTTGTGTTGTATACATAATGTAGAACTACACTTCCAAATTTTGCATACATATTCTATGTTTTGTAGCCGTCTAATTTTTATTCGAACATAGTAAAATTTTGATCTTCATTGAGAGTGATATAACTTGTTTTTGTTGACTAGTGTGTCTGCTTTGTGTTTCACACAGACTAAAATTCAGGGAGAAGAAAGGCTGCTAGATGGAACCTGAATGCTTTCAGCATCACAGGCACCAGAGAAACATGATTTAAATCTCTCCAGATACTGCTATTGTGCACTCCTGCTCTTATGTTTATTATTTAGCAAGCAAGCTGTACTTATTACCTAAGAGATACTTTATACCTGGTCATAACTGGTGAGAGTTAATTCAGTTATCTCCATCCTAAGAATTAATACCTTCATTTTTTAGGATGAAAATTACCAAAATTATTTTGCTAAAATTAGTTCAAATTTTGGTGTTGTTTGTTTGTTTGTTTTTAAATTGGCAGTCAGACTAATTTAGACTTTTTATCGTTTTTAGGGACATTCTTCTTTCTTTTGAAAATAGTCAAATGTTTTAGTAAATAAATAGCTCTAAGGTACTTTGCTATATCAGGGGTGGTAGGGTGGAGTGTGATATAGACAAGGGTAAGAATTCAACAGTGCACGATTCCTTCTCCTTGTACCAGAAAATTCTAGTTTATTAATTTGTCTTATATGTCCACAATATCCTGTGTTTGCATATTAGATTGAGTTAAAGATGTAGTGTTGATAACCGAGCCCTTACATCAGTGTAACAAAATCTGAAGTAATCACATTAGACTAAGAAAATTAGGAGTTAGGTTAACTACTTTTTAATGTTCCACCAAAATATAATAGCCATACATTGCATTTGATATAAAAAATTGTTATTTTAAAGATGGGTTAATATAAAACCATGATTAACTCAAGATAACAAAAATGAGGTATTCTCCACAAAATATGGGTATAAAAAATGACATGGAAACATATCAAATTTAATGGAAATTTAGCAGTAATATATATAAACAGTAAATTGTTTGTTGCATATCAAAGAATCTCCTTCTAGTTTTAAAAATATTAACCAATTGTTTGAAATATTTTAAAGCCCAGAATCTTGATGAATATGTATTTTACTTAACAGAATTGTGATGAAAACCAATTTTGGTGCTCACCAACTAGGTAACATTTTAACAGAATCTGATTAATATAGCTGTTTACTGAGCTCTGATTTCAAAATACTGGGAAAAAAATCACGTACATTTTAGATTTTTGTTTGTTTCTCTGAAGGCTAGAAATGACACACATGCAGACAATGCAACTGAGAAAGATGTTAGAATGGGAAAGACAAGAAGCAGAGAAATAGGAAAATGGCTCTTGCACCCATGATAGATCAACTAATGAAATATGTTACTTGAAAATCTTGCTGAGAACTGATACAACTTTTTTTGCGTGTGTGATTTTTGAGAGCAGTTTGCTTTGACAGAACATCTTCCATTGTTATGATTCAGCATCCTTTTCTAATGCATTGCTGTGCTGGCCTTGTACAGTACTCTGAGACATTCAAATAATTCATTATTTAGAAGATACTCTATGGAATTAAAAACATTTTACCTAAAAAATAAACCTCTGAAACAAACTAGCATCTACAAACAGCCCCATTTAATACACAAAAAAAGTGGTGAGAGAGAAATTGGGAAATTTGCAGGACATAAGATCACAATATTTCTCAGCTATTAAAAAGAATGAAATAATGCCATTTGCAGCAACATGGACAGACCTAGAGACTGTCATACTGAATGAAGTAAGTCAGGCAGAGAAAGACAAATATTGTATGATACCATTTATATGCAGAACCTATTTAAAAAATGATACAAATGAAATTCTTTACAAAACAGAAACAGACTCACAGACTTAGAGAACAAACTTATGGTTACCAGGAGGGAAGGGTGAGGGACAGATTAAAAAAAAAGAGTTATTGTGATTCACAACTGAACACTATACCCCGAATCCTGAGTGATAACTTTCCGCATACTTTTAAGCGATGGTCAGTCAGATATGACCACAAAAGAGAGGGAGGAAAGGCTCAGGAGAACCAAGTTTATTATATTCCCAGATCCTAGAGATGGGAGGCATGCACCTGCAGGGCCGTATAGGAAAGATACCAGGGTAGTCAAGTAGCAGAAGACAGTAGGAGGGGGAGCCCTTATTGGGGTTTCCTAGGGGAAAGCGGGGCACTGTAAATGGTGAACCTTAGCTAGCTGGAATAACTTTGGTGGCTCTAAGCTATAGGGTCGATCCCTAGTTGCCTGGTACCTGACCCAGGCTGATAAAGGCAGAGGAATATTGTCTCTGGGGTGTGGGTGTGGAGGTGACCTGGCTCTGGACTGGTTAGTTTGCATATTAAAGACGTGCTCTGGCTGGGCTTTTTAAGAATCTCTAAGAATTGGCTAATACCAAGAGATGGAGGGAGCCTCTTTCCAGCAAGAAAATTTCTTTTTTAAGATGTCAAAATGGTATAATATACAGAGAATTAAAAAATA
The DNA here is from genome assembly GCF_039906515.1 of Pseudorca crassidens. Lineage (NCBI taxonomy): Eukaryota > Metazoa > Chordata > Mammalia > Artiodactyla > Delphinidae > Pseudorca > Pseudorca crassidens. The sequence goes on from NC_090307.1 coordinate 11,623,625, forward strand.
TATAGACAGTACAAATAATAATAATAACAACACCTACATATTTAGGTTCATCTGTCTTATATTTCAGTCTTCCAACACCAAGAGCCCAGCTTTGTAAAGGCATTCTGTTTTCTCTAGTGTTTTATTGTATTTCTTCCTGTTCCATTTGTGCTCATATCACTATTAATTAGCATCAGCGTATTGAGTAGAGTTCTCTGGGTATACAGTAGGTCTTTGTTGGTTATCTCTCTTATATATAGTAGTATGTATATGTTCATCTCAACTGAATCACTTTGCTGTACACCTGAAACTTACACAACATTGTAAATCAACTATACTCCAATAAAAATTTTAAACAAACAAAAAAAAGTGGTCCTACTTTCAAAGGACTGTGGTCTTACCTGAAAGAGAGAACAGATATAATTAAAAACACATACTTTCTCAAATTATGATTGCATTAGTCTTAGAAAGTATACTCCATCGTCCCGTTTTAATACTCCTATGATGAAGTTCAAAGGAATATTCACTGACCACGGAAAGACTGGGAAAAGCAGATTGGTCATGCTATTGCTCTATGTTTTTATGACTTCTAGTTTGTTTTAACTCTGTGGCAGTTTTCAGCATTAACTTGGAGTGAAGATGTGTTGCTTGTATACCATGCGTTTTGTCCATACACTTATTTAAACTGTATCACAACAGTATTCCACACAATTATATTTTAGAAGTGGAACAAAATGTAAATATGGTATGTTCCCTTTTCCAAACTCATATGATCACCCAATATAATTGTTAAGATGTAAGCTACATTGGCAAATAGATTTATTTTGACCACCATGACATATCTACTGTCAAATAGATTAAGCATATTTAATTGAAAGACTTTAAATTAGAGTAAATTAAACTTATAAAACTAAAACTTTAAATAGTGTTACCAAAAGGAATCTATGATTAATAGTTAAAAGTTCTGGGAACTCTATACATTGGAAAATGTTGGATGAGGGTTATATTGAAATCCTGGAATAAAACAGTGAATCTGTATAATTTGTCAGATTTTGTATCCCTTGAAGGCACAGTACATAATTTATTTATCTTTGCCTAATGCATGGCATAGTATTTGGCTGATAATGTGCCTAATACATTGTGAAATTGATAGAATTATATGATATAATGAGATGTAATCTATTTCATTTTTCTTAATTCTTCCATTGTCTGGAAGAACAGAACTTAGTTTCATACACAATTTTGCCAGCTTTTCTTACTCTGAGTTTTCTCATGTATTTTTTTCTTAATTTTCTTTCACTACCATCTTCATTCGCTCTTTTCTTTTTTGTTTGATGCCTTGTACTGCAAGAGTGCTCAAGTGTTTTAGAAGTAGTAAAGATAAATAGTTTTTAAATATATACATTTCAGTTTTATGTGCATCTGAAAAAATCCATGCTCCTGTGAAACTGACCAAAAAGATTTATCTCCTACAGGATTAAAAATCCACATGGTAATATATTAAAATTTACGTTTCATTCCCATCTGATTGTCAATACATATTTATACAGGTTGCCCTTAAGGTTCACATTTGAACCGAATGTAATTGCATATATTTTGGCTTAGAATTCAGGTCTCCTTGGTGTTATTGCCAACCTTACCTGCTTTCTCTCATTCATCAAATCCTGTTCTTTATATCTTTTTCTAATAATCTCTTAACCTCTCTGGAGTAACATAGCAGATTTTTTTTCTTTATGCTGTTCCTTCACTTTTGGCTCAATTTCCACTTCAGAACCGCAATAAGAACTTTTAGATTTAGTTGCCATAGCAGTGATGTTGTACTGTTCTGTTTGCACGTGCTTGCTTGCTAGGTAAGCAGAGTCTTTTAGAAAATGCCTTTACTCAAAAGAAATTTATTATTATCATACTTAACAGAAAATTCAAAAATAATTATAAGTACTAGACTTTTAAGTTTAAAATTAAATTTTAAATTCCTCAAATAAGCATTTCTTTGTATTCATCTTCATTGAATTCATGTTATTCTTTCTAGACCATAAGCTTCTGCATTCTTTAGTTTCAAAATTGTGTGTACTGTAGAGGAGTGAGTTTATAAAAGCAGAATCTTAAGACAGAATGAAACAACCAGTAGTAGAGACATTGGCAAAAACAATGATACTATTTTAAAGAAACTGTTTTGCTTAAGAAATATAGTTTAGCCTGTCCATTTGTATGCCAACTTTACTGTCATCCCTCCTGACATAGATATGATTCACAAAAGAAGGACCACCAAAATTTTGAAAGTTAAAATTAATATTACTTTCAGAAAAGAATATAATGCATGTATTTCCTTTTATCTATTAGGCACTTAGTTACATGTGAGAAATGATTTTTAAAAATCTCTTCAAAATTGTATTTTCCTGACTGCCAGGATTGAAACAGAATGAAATTAGGATACATGATAAACTTATTATTTACGTGAATTAGCCTTCAAAAAGGTAAATTTTAGGGCTTCCCTGGTGGCGCAGTGGTTGAGAGTCCGCCTGCCGATGCAGGGGACACCAGTTTGTGCCCCTGTCTGGGAAGATCCCACATGCCGCGGAGCGGCTGGGCCCGTGAGCCATGGCCGCTGAGCCTGCGCATCCGGAGCCTGTGCTCCGCAACGGGAGAGGCCACAACAGTGAGAGGTCTGCGTACCGCCAACAAAAAAAAAAAGGTAAATTTTATACATTGCTATTTTGATGTCACAGTGTGATGAGGTCCAGTTTTCTACTCTCAAAATCCCAGCTTAATTTTGAGGTTTCTGCCCGTACTTCTGTGACACAGCAATGTCAGTCTTCCACTTCCTTCACAGCTGTAAGAGAGCCCTGAATGTAGGCTGTGTAATTTTCCAGTGTTTTGAAATGAAAATAAATAGGTATATTGTCCCTGATGATCACTTCAGCAGTCTCTGTTAAAGAGGAAACCAAAGTAGTTAAAGATTAAAATGGTATCCGAAGACTTGGAGAACTTAACATACCTCATTGCCGCTGCTTTGAAATTCATACACAATTGTTGCATTGACATAAGAATGCTTGTAATATTCACCTTCCTACTTTCAAATGTTGAGAATTAGTTCCCTTTTTTAGGAGTTAGTTTTTACTCCACAAGTAAAAAAAACCAAAACACAATTACAAAAAATGCATGAAAAAGTGTCATATTCCGTATTCTCTGAGTCTTCCTCCTATATTCCCTAGAGACATCTGTGAGGGAATTAATTTTGTACTATATAACCTTAACTTTTGTTTTATTTTACCCTCAGATTTCCAGTACTAACAAAATTGAAAAATAGAAAGCAATACCTGTTCAGCCGCGTAAAGGAATAAATCTATGAGGTGAATGAAGGAGATGGTGATGTTTCCAACATGGAAAGATTGTATTGAACTACGTCATCAATTGCTCTTTGGTTATCCCAGAAAGGTGTTGCAGGGAAGCGGCGCTGCTGGAGAGAGGGGAGAGATAGTCTAGCATTTGGACGCAAGAGAGAACGTGAAAGAAATGAAATTACAGGGAGATAGCTCAGTTAGAAACAGTTAATCGTATTAAGAGAATGAACATGGAACTATATGGTGAATGAGTGACACCTTCTAGTAGAAAATTTACTGATCTAGGACTTCTCGAGAATGGGGACAAGTAACCAAAAGCTCTGTAAAAGGATTTCTGTATCATTAAAGAGATGGACAAAGAAATGTTTTAAGCAAACCTGTGCTTCATCTAGCACAGTAAAAATCTTTTTTTCCTAAGGTTCATCTGAATTGTGATTGATGTTCATTGAATTTACAAGTTTGTTTCTTTTGCAAGAAACTTTTGGAAATATTATTAATTCTTGTTTCCACTTTTTTTTTCCAGATTACTTATTTAGATAGTCAGAGCATATACATACCTGAAGCGTATATACTTACTTTGCATCTAACAAAGGAACCTCATTTGAATCTCAGAATCACCTCAAAATGTAAGCAGTGGAAGCAGTTCTCATTCATAGAAATTGTTGAGCACGTGGGCTTTGACTGATTAGCTTCAGGACTGCTCAGATCCCCACATACAGAAGGAAGAACGATTTTGATTACATGGGCAAAACAAAGAATAAACTCAGGTAATAAATACAGCGATTATTAGGCAATGTACAAAAGTATGCATGGGAACAGCTCAGAGAAACTGACCAGACACCTGAACATTGTGCACCTTCATGTGTAGAGGATTTATGTTCTCCTATTATACATGGCTTCTTCCATAAGAAGAAGCTCAAGGTTTGAGCATCTTCGGCCAGCATTGGGCTCACATATTTCCAGCGTCTCATAAAAAAGAAGTTTCCCTCTCTCGGTTCCAGTTTGAAAATTCTGAGGGGGTGGTTTTGTCCCTCTTTTACACTCTTAAACCAAGCACTGTGGTCCATGAGATGGGATCAGACAACACTCATAGACATCCCATAATAAGTAAAAGTAAAGGAAGAAATGGTACCTACTGAGTGGTATCTACTGGGGAGGGGGGATTATGAGAGTCAAGGCCATTGCTGGAATCCTTGTCTGTCAGCCAGCCAACCTCTCTAAATTATGTCTGCTACTCAGTGTTTTTCTTTTCGACCAGACACAGAACAAGATCAGATTGCTGTTTTTTTTTTTCAGTAGCTGACATTTTCTTTGAATTCTTCTCGCCTGCCCTCCTAACTTGTTTTGATCTAGACTCAGTCTTCCTGTACCAGATAATGTGGAGATAAGTATTTTTGTTATACGTGTTTTACTTGCGATCTGTATAGGTAAGAATTATATATGAGCACCCTCAGGAGGCAAATCATGAATATTCATTCATGATTATTCCTATTGTATACCAGATGCTCAACAAATACTTAAAAGAAGCAGAAGGGGGGATAAAATTAACATTTCAGGAAGCTATACATTGTATCGGTAATAGTCAAAATACTGAGAAGGAAATAGGAAGGTATAATGAATTATTTTTTTAAAACCTTTGATCAGTTGTTCTAAATTTACATTTAGCCTCAAATACCTGAAAGACAGGGCATATTCCTATCCATACTGACAGTCTTGTACCCTCAAGTGACAGCACCTGAAAGTGAGCAGCAGATGTTCACACTTGTCAGAGGGTTAAGTAAGGATAGAGAATGGCTTGGGGAGAATGTTTTGAAACCTCCTTCCCCAGAAAGAATTGTGAGAAAACTTTGGTTCACCCTTGAGAATCATCACCATTGTCTTTTTTTTGGATCGATGAGGCTCTTGCCTCTATCAGACTTGACTCTCACCCATAATGAAGTGCAGATTATTAAACTCAGTACACATAGTGTGCTGAAGTTAGGAACTTGGGTGTTACTTCTGATGCCTCACTCTCCTTCACCCGCTCTATGGCCAGGTGCTAATCAAGCCCAGTTCAGTACCGCATCCTAAATACTTCTGTCCATTCGCACTCCTCTGTGTCCCCTGAAACCATCCTAGAGGCCACCATTAGCTCTTGCCGGAGCACTAGAACAGCCTACTCAACTATCACCATATTTCCAGCCTTGGCCCCTCCCTTTGCTGCTGCCCAAATGATCCTCCAGTCATATCACTCCCTATTTAAGACATTTAAAGAAGCCCCATATTGCCCTCAGAATAAGGTCCAACACCTTTAAAAAGATTTATGTTTCTCTTCCTAATCTGGTTCTGTCTTATACCTCAGTTTCTCTCTGCCCATTTCTATTTCTGACATGTCATGTTAGCCATACAGAGTGCCTTCTATTTGCATGAAAACACGTTCTCCCTTCAGACTGTTTTCTCTCTCCAACTCTTTCCCCTCTTTCCTTCACCAGGCTATTGTCTACTCATCCTTTAGTTCTGAACTGGAGGTCATGTTCTCTGAGAACTGTCAGGATCTGTAGTTCTGGACTGGGTTTCCCTTATACATGCATTTCTCATGTATAGCATTAATCATCCTATATTTTGATTGCCTTTTTATGTTTCATCTTTCACTAGATTTTCATCTCAATGACCATGTTGACAATGCCGTATCATTCATTTTTCCATCCCTCATTTCTAACACATCTCAAAATGATCCCTTCTGGACATCGTCTCATCATCAAAGTAAATTTAATTAACACACTCAAAGACTTACTACAAGAAAAGAGAGTGGACAATTTTACAGTCTTATGCGGGGAGGAAATATTTAAAGCCTTCACACCATGGTCTATTCTGAACTTGACCATTGAACATGATATCATTGGTAAAAAAGCAGAGGAGTCACATTCTGAATCTAGACAGTTGAAGCCCCACACTTGTGTAATGGGCAGGTGGGTTCGGAACCTGTTTTTTGTGTCTCTGGCTACTACATTCCTATACTAGATAATATCAGTAATGGAGGAAAGACATTAAGGAATTATGTTACATTTAACTTGGCCATCAGCCTGTGTTTTGCAGCCCACTCTCCCAATGAAGCCTCTAAACAAGTAATCTGCTGGTCAAAGACTGAAATGAGGCAACATTGATTTCCTCATTTAGTAACTGGTACCTGGTACCTGTGACTAAAACGTTTGAACAGACTAAATGTACGTTATTGCCTAGTATTTTTCTGGAGTTTCCAGTTGTCTTTTGTTCAGAATGACTCTCTGAATCTTATATATATTCCATACACCTATCTGGGAGACCCACACAATTCATGGCTTTCCTAGCCTTTTCAAGTAATTTTTCAGTATTTATAATTGAATACTGGGTGCTGACAGTGTGCTATTTAGCCAGTAGAGGGCAAAACTGATGTCTAATTCAGTCTAAGGTACTAAGAAGCACCTGATATTGACACCTAAGGAGACTTGTGATGAAGATATTAGAGCTGTGAATGAGCAAAGTACTAATTCATAGTTGGGAACTTTATATTCTTGGTATTGACTTTGAAAAGATTAATGCAAACTTTATTTTTTACTTTACAGAAAGCAAAATAATAATAATAAAACTCATTACCCAGACTAACTGACAAAGAAATACATTCATGTTAAATGTAAATTTTACATTCTACAAATAATTTTTTCGTCTACTCACAGTGACCAGGACAATGTATTGCCAGATAAACCCTTTATATTGTGAAAGGTAATAATTGAAAAAGCGTTTTTTGACCTCTGTTTCCATTAATACACTTCTAACTATTCCCCAGTGCACTGAAATCACACTAGTAAGTGAAAGGAACATTTAGGTGCTGTCATTAATTCTCTGTCTCATAAAAGCTAGCTGTCTACCTTCTAAATTATCTGTGCTTCTTGTGTAGTGAATGGAAGAAAATTGCTAACCTGGAGTCCTTATGAAGAGAATTTTCCATTGCACAACAGCTCCTAGGGTTTAAAATGGTACCAAGTAAAGCTGAATGGTCTAAAACCTTTTAGGCTTCCCGAATCAGGCACAGGTCAGCAGATTGCCTCATTAAGAACATTTAGTCATCCCAGTAATTTGTCTACTGGCATGTGCTCTATAATTAATGTTTTGCATCTTAGGAAAAATATGTGTTCTCCCAAATAAATACAAATATAGGAGGCTATGGATATATAAAATCATTATGATAAGATTGTTATCATTGTTAAGGGTTTGGAGCAAGGAAGTAGCTGGCATTCAATACATCACTAGAAACAACATGATATAATAATTCCACAGAGCTGAGTGATATCTTTATCAGTATTCTCAATGTCCATTTTGGTCATTCCCTACTTACTTAAGTCATAACCAAAGTAAGTTATAATTTTCTTTGTGATTAGTAGTGAAAAAGGTTTGCTTGTGGGTACAAGAATAATGAATCAAAATGCCAAAATTGAAAGTTTATAACCTAACCTATTCTACAATTATACATGTAACTGTTGTATGAAGATTGTGGAAAAAAAAAAAAAGGTAAAGAGATACAGAGAAAGTTTGGGCCTTCCAGTAAGGGTGAAACTATATTCAGTTGCGGAGCAAAGGGATTATAAGATATTTCTTATTGAGCTGATTTGTGAAAATCTAAAGAATTGTATAATTTTTGGAAGTAGAAATGAGTAAAACAATGGGATAAATGCAAAGTAAAGAAAGGAAGCAACTTGACAAAAGAGTGTGGAAAATTGTTGGGTGCAGGAAAGAGCATGTTATCAGATTTGTCAATATCAAGAAGATGTTGGGAAATAATAGGACAAAGAGTATAAAGTAGAGGAAATTTTCCCTGATCTGGTTCACCAATCTGATGCGAAATTTGAGCGTAGGGGTGACACCAGGGGCATTGCATAGTTTTCTTACTAAAAATGTTCACATTAGTTTTGGAGTTTTTTAGTTTTGGTTTTTGATTTTTTTAAATAAATTGTCAGCCTCATAGTGGCAATCACTGGGAAATACACTTCATGATTAGAGAAATTTAACATAAAAATATTTTAATACTCATATTCACAAAACTAAGGATATTTATATTTACATATATGTATATATGTTTGCATGTATTTTTGGATGACAGGGGAAAATAAATTTTGTTTTTGTTGGTCAAATTGAAATGAGAAATACCTAAATCTCAAATATTTAAATGTTTTCAGCCATAAAGTAAACTAACAGTAATTGGTATATTTTGAGTATGAAAAGGCTAATTAAACAAACAAGTGATATTTGTTCACTGTGATTATTAAGCTTTGGGGGAAGGTGTATGTATATGTATATGCCATAAACAATACCTACGTGCTGTTGAGTTCAATCTGGTAGGTACAGATCAGAATTTTACAAATAGAACGTATCAAACAGATGTATTGCCTGCTAGGTGTAAGGTTTATAGAAGAAAATATTATTTCCAATCTTATTTCACTATGAATTGGACAATTCCCTGTGAAGATAAATTTTCACCAAATTGCATCAGGACACTTTCATGGCTTCTGTTCTTTTAATGCTGTATCAAGTAAGTGCATGAAATATTCTGTTTTATATCTCTCTGGGAAGCTGAAAATTTATGTCAAATTTTAAATGTTTGGAAATATTAAGGATGAAATTAACCTCAGACTCAACAAAATCTAGTGGTACATCGCTTGTTCCAAACAGTAAAGAGAACAGCATTTAACACAAATGCTAGAAACCACACACTGTCTATGTGTACTTCTCTGATACGGTGGAATATGGTGAAAGCAAGTTCACAGCAGCAGACACATTTCAGGAACTTCATGGTCCCAGATTTCATGCAAAGACCAATCTTCAAAGTTCCTCTGATGTCGCCTTAAATCTATTAGTACACTGTAAGTTTCATCAACACTTTCATTTTCTGTCAAAACTAATGCAATCATTCTCTTTTGAGGTTGTCATTGAGAATGTGAAATGGACAAAGGTTCTCATGGTTGTTTTCCCTATTATACTGGGGATTGAATATTTTACTGAAAAAGGAGAATGCTTGTTTCGTTTGGATGGATGGCTGTGCACACGTCTGTGTGTTTTTGGCGTTTCAGGAAAATCATAAAGGTCGAAAACTTCTACTTTATTTTCCATGAATAATAATTCAAGAATTAGTATCCAAAGCCTGCCATTCTGTAAGGCACTAAATAAATAATAGTTGATTGATGTTAACTCAAGTTTCCCTCCTCTGCTTTGCTCTACCAGTTTTGCTGTCCAACCCTCCTTTATTTTACCAAGCTATTCAATGTCTTCCAGTTCCAAAATATTTTCCTCCAAAACATCTCTGAGATTTTTCTTTAGGTTAATGAAATCTTTTCAAGGTCCCACACTCTAGTGCCACATAAAAATCAATTTCCTTTCTTTCATGTATAATGATTATTTTATGCTTCACAAGTTTTTTTTTTTTTAAATCTTTTCTTTTAAGTCATGTCACTCACAGTTCTCCCTACAAGATTGACTTTTTGTAGATTGCAGGGGTCAGATCTCTTTAACTCACTTTGTACAGCAGCTAACAGTGCTAGAAGCAGATCTGTACTTCATCGATGTGTGATGACAGCAACTGTTAGCAGAGGTTGCTGTTATTAATAATTCAGAAAATCAGAAAAATCTGGGAAACCTAGGAGTTAATGGAAAAGAATATTCATATTTTTTTGGATTCCAGGTGAAGGAACCATTAACATACTAAGGTCTTAAAAGTCAGAGCCTATACACATCACAAGGTAATAATATAACAGCATAAATATAGAAAGAGTTTCCTCAGGTTAATTTTACAAGTTCTAAGAGACAATTTTCACCGTGACATCAGCTTTTTTTTTATCCTACCAGCACATTATGGTGGTTAGGATAACAAAGACCTGAAGAATGACAACAGACCACTTAAACCTTTTCTTATAAATTTACTGCTGAAATCATGAAACTTCTGTTAAATTTCCAAGATTTTCTTTTAAAGTTTAAGCCAGGCTGATTTTAGTATTTCCCCTACGATTGTATTTGAATAGTTCAATCAGCTGTTTGTTTATTTTTTGTATTTAATGTAAGTATTAAAAAATTGTTCCATTTTACTCATTTATTCTACTGCCCCTCCCTTTCCCCAGTTTTTCTTCCCTTCCTTCCTACCTTCCTACCTTTCTGTCTTCCTTCCTACAACTGTTTTTAAAATGTTTGATATTTGATCTATTGTCATACTTTTCAAACTCTGTCCAAGTGTTTTTTTTAATTTAATATAATTTTTATTTTATATTGGGTTATAGTTGATTTACAATGTTGTATAAGTTTCAGGTGTACAGCAAAGTGATTCAGTTATACACATACATATATCCATTCTTTTGCAGATTCTTTTCCCATATAAGTTATTACAGAACATTGAGTAGAGTTTTCTGTGCTATACAGTAGGTCCTTGCTGATTATCTATTATATATATCATAGTGTGTACGTGTTAATCCCAAACTCCTAATTTATCCCTCCCACCACCTTTCCCCTTTGTCTGTCCAAGTGTTTTTACTGAGCTTTTGACACAGACTTGCTAAGTAATAAAGCAAAGGTCAGTGGCATATAAGAGTAAGATTTTTTGTTTTCCTGTGATCCTGTGGGACCACTGGAATGGTTCTACTCCAGGTATGGAGTCTGTAGGTCATCAGAGATGGCTCTAGCTGTGAGTTGGGTGCAGGTTTGTATCACCTATTTTCATTCTGGGGCTCAGGTGGGAAGGGTAGTCACTATCCCAGAGAAGTTCTCCTGATCAATTGTCAGCATTTCATAGCTGAGCCAAATATCTTGGGTACATTTAAGCCTCTGCTTATATCCTATTCACTAAAATTTTATTGGCCAAAACAAGTTTATATGATCCGGCCAACATCAAAGTGTGGGGAACTGCATTTGGTCCACAGTGAGAGAGGGAGGGGAGTGACTACTTAATTCAAAAACTCCAGACTCTCTCAAAGCAGAATGTTTTTCTTCCCCACAAAGTCTGCCATGGCATTCAGTATAATAACCAGATCATAAAGATACTTTATTGGAATGCATTAATAAGTTCAATTTTCACATCTATTTATTGTGATGAATCAATGCATAGACTGAAATTGTTTTGGTGGTGTTATGACTTTGTTATGACTTAGTTAAATTAACATTTGTTAAGTGGAGCACAAGATGCTGGAAGGTGAGTCTCAGTTCAACAGCAGACTGCAAGAGAGATTGAAAGAGAATTTAGTCCTCACAGCTCCTGGAGCAAGGACCTGGCAGCTCTCCAGGAGCCACATGGGGACGTCAAGGCAGGGTTCAGAGAGCACAGGACCTGGGCACATGCCTTTATTAGGGTTCCTGGGCAAGGGCCAGACCAGTCAATTCAAACCCAAAGAGCAGGGTTTTGGTACCCCCATGGGGGTTTTATCTAAGGAGCATATAAAGCACAATGGTGCTGAGAGGCAGGGGTGACTACGATCACAGGGGCTGCTGGGCAAGTCACAGCAGGAACTTCCACTTGCTTGTGCCTCTGCAGCGGGTGCTGTCTAGGGCTGATGTCGTATGGGGACACTCATGTCATGTCAAGGTCCCTGCAGGCTGTTTCCCCAGACAAAATGGACACCGAGGCAGCAATACCTTGGAGGAGCTTAACTAAACTATTCCCAGATGGACACGACAATTTGAAACTGGGGAACGTGGATCATAGGTACACACTACTGAGAAAAATCCCGACTCAGAATGTGTGCTATAAAACACTATCACGTATCAGGTCAGAATTAAAGCAGAAAAAGAAGACCTAAGCTAGTGCAGTGCTAACACTTTCATAATTAATAAAGCATTTAAAAGAAGTCTATATGTATTGTCCTCAATGATAGGAGAGATGAACTTGTATTCTGATATCTGAAAAATAAATAAATAAACACAGTCTACTGGTTTAAAATATTTTAAATGGACAGAACAATTTTTGAAAATGAAATCTAAATCACAAATATCTGGCATGCCTGACTTTCAAGAAAACCTCAGCCTCTGTGTAACAAAATGAGAGGATTTCACTCTGGCTTGATTTCAAAATGTTCTTCAGGAGCAGTAATTTTAACCCAACATTTTAATTTCTTAGGTAAGTTTCTAGCTTGAAAATAACTATTATTTTCAGAAGGAGAGAGAAGGGGAGAGAGAGAAAGAGAGAGAATAAATTTGAGTTCTCTGGTGATATTCCAAAGTGGATACCACTGGAATACTGGAGTTAGGATTATTTGGCTTCTTTAGATTAAACATTTTATCATATTGTCTCACCCCATGTTGAACTATCAGTCTAATAAGAAAATGCTTGTTTGTAATGATGATAGGACAAAATATTTAAAATTATGACTGTCCCCAAATGAGTGGTGATGTGACAGCCATAATTATATGTCATTAAAATGAGAATCTCTCTCTTCTTTGGCCATAGAATACTACATACAACTTAGGAGTGGCCTGATATTAGTGTCTAGTGGTTAAAATAAGCAAATGTAAGACATTATTGTCATTTGATAAGATTCTAATAAATTATGTAAAACTATGAGGGGAATAAAGGGTATCTCTCCTTTTCAAAATAATAAAACATCTAGAATAAAATGAGTAGATTTTATCTTTTAAATGTCCATTTATAAGATTTCTAGGAAATTTTTTTCTTTGAGAAAATGTCTGTTTTACAGATATTTTGCTACTTGAATATATGAATGGATGTTATTTTGTCTTAACCTGTTTCTTTAAAAATCATCATTTGTTAGACTGTTTTTTAAACATATGCATAATTTACTAGAGTTGGCAGAAATTCTGTTAACCTGGTTGTAAAAAAAAATTAAACCACATAAAAAAACTTACGACGTAATTTCAAATTATATCTTAGAAGAAAAACAATCAACCGTAATATATTTTTTGCAGATTTTCCTCATTAGTTTCCATTAAATTATGTCTAAATTTTGGAACTCAAAATGACACCAAGCCAAATTTTAAAAAGGACATATGTCTTCAACTGCCTCCTTTCATTTCAATGAACTCCTTCCTCAGATCCATCAAGTATTGTAATTATGATATGGTTTCAGTACAGCAACATTCATTAAACAAATAGTATTGACTGGATACTTGGAGCCCTACGCTGCATCAATTATAGGAAAACAATGATGACTAACTGCTGCTATATAAACAAATAACATAGAATGGGTGGCTTATAAACAGGAATTTATTTCTTAGAGTTCTGGAGGCTGGAAAGTCCAAGATCAGGGTGCCAGCCTGGTGGGTTTTGGTGAGAAACTCTCTTTTGGCATGCAAATGGCCAGCTTCTTGCTATATCCTCACATGGTGAGGAGAGACAAGTTCTGGTCCCTTCCCCTCCTTATAAGGGCACTAATCCCATCATGAGGGTTCTACTCTCATGGTTACATCTAAATCTAATTGCTTCCCAAAGGCTTTACCTCTAAATATTATCACATTGGGGCTTCAACATATGAATGTTGGAGAACACGTGTATTGAGTCCGTAGCACTAAGGTACCATTAATGCTTTCAAGGTGCTTGCCCTTGAATGAGGAAATCATGTAAATTGTTGCACAAAGCAGTTAGTGTTATATTATAGAAAAAATCCAATAACTGTAAGGGCATAAAAGAGAAGGAGAATGTTAGATAAATGATGCAGCCTTAAGGAATACAGAAAATGATTAGTGTGAATAATGAAAGATATGTGATGTCTTTCAGAGATAAGATTTATTCTTGATGGCTCCAGAAAAATAAAGATGCCAGAGAGTCTTCTGAGTTTCCATCGTATTCATTTTCTCTATGTCAGTTTCTTATCTCTGCTGATAGGAAGTCCTATCCATTGCCCAAGGGAGACTGAAAGTGTAATTGGAAACATGTTAGTGTGGAAGGATCACTGCATTCACTCCAGTCCTAACAAGATGTGGTAGCCAAGTTACTTAACCTATTCTGATATCATCTTCTTAACCGTAAAAGAAGAATATTGTCATGGATTGATATTAAATAAATAAAGCACAGCTCATAAACTAGATGCTTTATTAAAAAAAGGGGCAGAAATATTTTAGGGCAATTGTATTGACCATAAAGTCAGTGAGACCTCCAGCTGGAAACAACTAGAAATTTACACGAAATATAATGAAAAACCTAGCAGTGAAAAAAACCCCAAAACCCTTCAGGACATTTCTACCCAGCCCTGGTAACTCCCTCCTCTACCTCTCCCTATTACTTTTCTCTGATCTCATCTCTTATTGCTGTCCGTTTTATTCATTCTGCTTGGCCACCAGCCATGCTGGCTTCCTTCGTGTTCTTTGAACATTCCAGACATGCTCCTGACTGAGGGCCTTTGCAAGGTCTCTTTGCTTTGCTGGGTACACTCTTCTTCCAGATATGGGATGGCAACTCCCTTGCCTGTTTTTGGTCTCTGTTCAAATGTTACCTTCCTAATGAGCTCTATCAGAGTCAGCTCAAATTAGTAAAATCACAACATGCCCAGTCTAATTTTTTATAACACTTAACACCTTCTAGCATGTTCTAAAGTTCACTTTTTACTAAGGATGTTCTATATTGCCTGTCTCTCCAAACTATAATGTAAAACTAGGGCATAACCAAAAGGTGGAGAGCATCTTTTTTTTTTGGGGGGGGGGTGTTAGAAGTTACACTCCCACAGCAAAGAAGTTTAGATGTGTAAATATTTGTTAAAATGATGATTGTATAATGAACTATTGAACTTTTAAGAAAGTAAAGGAAACCTTTAGGTCCTGAAATACAGAGGTTATTAGAAACCACAGGTAGGGGTACTGTGCTGAAGATCTGGCTACACAATGGGAATGACAAATGGGGGGCCTTATTAATGCTGAGGATTTGTTACCTTAAGGGCTGTACAGAGGTCAGAAGACAAAGCCTATGAGTCTCAAAATATGGGGAATTAGGCCTACAGTTTTCACATTAAAACAAACAAGGACCAGAAAATAAGAAAGAAAGTTAAAAAAGAAGCTGTCAAGGAATCTGGTCAAAGTAAACACAAACCCTCTTTGGAAGGAACAGTCTTTGCAGTTGTATTAGTCTGCTCAGGCTGCTGTAACAACATACACGCTGCATGGTTTAAACAACAAACATTTATTTCTCACAGTTCTGGAGGCTGGAAGTCCAAGATCCAAGCGCCATCGTGGCTGAGCTCTGGCGGGG
This sequence comes from Pseudorca crassidens, assembly GCF_039906515.1. Classification (NCBI taxonomy): domain Eukaryota; kingdom Metazoa; phylum Chordata; class Mammalia; order Artiodactyla; family Delphinidae; genus Pseudorca; species Pseudorca crassidens. The sequence continues at coordinate 11,639,126 of NC_090307.1, forward strand.
GGCCCTCCTACCGGTTTGCCGACAGCCTCTTTCTCTGCGTCCTCACATGGTAGAGAGAGACAAAAAAAGCTCTCTGCTGTTTCTTTTTATAAGGACCCTAATCTGATCAGATCAAGGTCCTGCCCCCATGACCTCATTTAACCACAAGTTCCTCCCAAGGGTCATATCTCCAAATATCATCACATTAGAGGCTAATGTGAATTTGGGGGAAACACAAAAATGCAGTTCATAGGAGCAGTATTCCCCCAAATGTTTACTATTCTCTGGTTACTCTCTCAAAAATTATTTCCTTAAGTATTTAAAAGTACTCGTGTTTATTAGTAATTAAAAGTGTTGCAAAGTGTTTCTTGCATGTTTGATTCTGCTTTCATTGATTCCACTGACACAGCAAATGGTTTGTTTGCTCATCTATTTTGTGTTCTGAGCTCATATCCCTTGAAATTTCATCTGGGGGAATTCTTTGCATCTTTGCTTTAAGAATAGTTAAGAACACTTTTCCAGAAAATGCATGTATTTGTTCTACCCAGGTGCCAGGGTCACCACCATGCTGTGACTACTTCCATTTAGTACTTGCTGTGGAATTTTTTCAGTTCCACAGCGATTATGGGTTCCATACATTCATGAGGTTGGCTGCTTATGACTAAAATCTCATATGGCAGGTTTTCTCTCTACCTAGAGTTCAGATGGAAATAAGCAAGTTTTCACACTATCCCCATTGGGTGTGTGTGTTTTTTCCGGTGCACAGCCTGTAGAATTTGGTTTCAGAGAAAAGCCCACTTTATGTGGTGCCTCTAATACAGTTCCCCGCATTGAATGGGCCAGAGACTTTGTCAACTGTCCTATCCTTCATCCTACTAAATTGAAAGCTCTAGGACCCTGGAAATCTGTAGGTGACCCCACAGAGCCATCAACTTCAGCACCTGCTTATTTATCTGGGGTTAGCCTAATGGTTTTTGTCCTTTGATGATATGTCTCTTAACTGTTGCTAATTCAGCTATGCTGAATATATATATATATTTTTTACATATTTTATTATATATATTTATATTGAAAACTAGGAATTTTTTTCAGGACATTCATTTAGTCATATTTCCAGAAGTGGAAGCTTCAGTTACTTTTCAAACTTACTTCCCTAGTTTCTGAGAAACCAAAAAACTAACTAATCCTCCCCCATTTCCTTCCTCAAGAAAAGAAGTATTTCACATATCCATCATGTTGAATGACTGTATTTTTCAATGTCTTTGGCCATACATTGCACTTATATCCTATGATGTTAAAAATCACACTTAATTTAAAGCAAACAACCAAACGCTGTGCTATATGCTTATCTGTCATTCTCTTTGAGTTTGGAGAATGAATTATCCCGATTTTAGGCAAGAAATTGAAGCCAGATTTTACAGCTCCACCACAGTGTTTCCACTGGGAATTGTGGATTATTGGAGGAAAACAATCTAGCAGTCCTGAATTTTTATGACTTTAGAAAAAAGAAGGAATGAAAAGGAAATGAAACTCTTAGAGATAGAAAACTTCCTGCTACCTCTACCCAATTCACACTCTAGAGCAGAATTTATTTGAAACTTTCATCAGTCCTGGCAATACTAAACCCAAAATGCAGTACTAAATACAAAACACATTTTCCTTAGAAAAGTCTGTTCTATCAACAGCATTGCTGTCTTAAAGTAGGAGAAAATAGGAGTGGAGAGAGGAATGTAGAAACGCAAGTATGGGGAATAGGAAATGATATAGAGAAAGCATCTTTTATTTCTTTCTCAAAATATAGAGAGGAGATAATACAAGGGCCATATGTGTATGGCTTATATTTAAGTTATGTTATATTAAAAATTCCTCTCCTTAGGAGGCAAGTATACGTACACAGGGGCACTAATATAAAATACTAATAAAAGATGAAATGAACACATTTTAATGTTTTAAGAATGGCACGCTGTACAAAAATTCTTGAACTCTATGTAAGCAGATTTGATTCAAAGAAGTAATTGTAGAGATGAGTTTTTACTGCTAAAGTCTTACTCTCCTAATTAAGCAATACGTCATATTAACATCCCTAGACAGTAGCTTTATGCAAATTCCTACAGCATCTATTTACCTACATATCTGCCCATCTCTCTTCAAAAGAGCTAACACTTATGCTTGTATTACAGAGAACAAAGAAAAGCAAACTGAAGAAAACTTTCTCTACTAGAAAATGTTGTCTTAGATAAGTCTCCAAGGTATCTAAGGTCTAATGTGTGGGGAGCAGAAGAGAAACTGGGTTTCAGATCTACCAGAGTCAGAGATGTGAAAGCCAGGGGACCCAGTGGGTGAGGAGCTACCAGATCAGCAGTCAGGAGGAGATGCTGGGTACAGAGTCACTTTTAGTTCAGAGAGAAAGTCTAGCTAATGACAATGCCTCCTGGAAAAGTGCTCTGTAAATTCTGAGATGCCCTCAGCTCAGAAACGCAAGTGGTCTGGGCGCTGAAAACCCAGAATTCTGTAAAGAATTCACCCAACACAGATAGAAAAAGAGGTTTAAGGAGGGGAAAGGGATTAATTAGGAGTTTGGGATTAGCAGATACAAACTACTATATATAAAATAGATAAATAAAAAGGTCCTACTATATAGCACAGGGAACTATAGGCAATATCTTGTAATAAACTATAATGGAGAAGAATATATATAACTGAATCACTTTGTAACACAACATTGTAGATCACGTATACTTCAGTTATAAAAAGAAAGGGGAATAAAAAGGAAAAAGAGGGTTAAGTACTGTCTGGCTTGTCAAGACCAGTAATATTCACAAATATTCCCAATGGTATTCATTAATCCATTTGTCAAATTTCTACTGAGTCTATTATGCATCAGATGCTGTGTCAGATGCTGAGATAAATCCCAGTAAAGACACAGACAATCCAGCTTTCCCAGAGCTTAAAGTCAGTTTTAAAAAAAAGTGTAGATATAACCAAAGAAAGACTAAGTAGCTTTCTGTATGCTTATTATCTGAGAAAAGTGGAGAGAGAGGGCTCTTCCTGAAGTGGAAAGCCAGAGGCAGGAATGCATAAAGGAAAAGAGAGGTCTGGCCCAGAACTGGTGCAGAAGGACATCAGAGCTTTAACAAGAGCACACTCGCTGTTACCCCCTGTGTGATGCACTAGTGTCAGGTCTGAGGGAGTGCGTAGAGTGTAGCAGGTGAATTCTGTATTGAAAGAGTGCTGTTAAAAACTGGCAAGACTGAGACTGCTCCTTGAGAAGTGGGGCTTGGAAAAACTCCCATTAGATACATTACCTAAATGGAGGGATGCTTTTTACTGACACCTGACTCTGTGGAAGAAGTAGGAGTTATTATTGCCACACAGCTCTTTTTTTTTAACTTTTTATTTTATATTGGAGTATAGTTGATTAACAATGTTGTGTTAGTTTCAGGTGTACCACAAAGTGATTCAGTTATACGTATACATGTATCTATTCATTTTCAAATTCTTTTCCCAATTAGGTTGTTACAGAATACTGAGCAGAGTTCCCTGTGCTATACAGTAGGTCCTTGTTGGTTATCCACTTTACATATAGCAGTGTGTACATGTCGATCCCAAACTCCATGACTATCCCTCTTCTGGGTGCCCTTTAATGTGTAAGTTTGATTTATCTATAAGTGTGTGTGCAGGAGATAATCAACCAAGCTCTGGTGATTCTATAAACACATTTTGGCCATAGGTAATGTAGTCAGAGCAGAAGCCAAGTAGAAGAGATCTCTAATAGGACATTTTATTCCAATATTATTTGTATAATTTTTACTTTTCTATTTTAATTAATTTTATAATAGGACATTGAAAAGTATGCCAGGATAAGGAACTTCTGTGTAATCAAGATATTTCTTTAAGACATAACTCAGCTGAGAAATCACTAAAAACAAACAAAAAAAAGATATTTTAAATTCTTCATCCACAGCCATGAAATTAATCCACTGGTATTTTTATACAGGCTTGTTCTTTGGAAGCTCATTTCATGTACTTCATCTGCAGATGTAGTACTTTTTCTTCATTTGGTAGTACAAATTTTCATTTTTTTACATTTGAAATATTTTTCTTTAGAAGTGAAGAAAAATATTCTTACTCTAAAAATTTAGTTTTTAGTAATCAAACAGGGAATTATAAGATCAGTTTGCAACAAACAAGCAGCTGGTCCTGTGTAGAACCTCAAAGATTAATGGGAAAGGTAAAAATGGATCAGCAGCATTTAATTATCTGAGAGAGAAGAGAATCCAGAATAAACAGCAATGGACAGAAAGCATCTCAGGGAAGCCGTGTGATGCCAGTTGCCCACCCAGACCCTAGAGCCGGAGAGTGAAAAGTTCAAATACAGGCAAAACAATGAACATTTGGGAAATCTGCGCGTTGTGCCCCTGTCTCAATTTCCTCACAATAATAACAAATACAAAATAATGATTTATGAAATAATAAGTAGTTTATTAAATTAATAAAATTGCTTACAATAATAAAACTGTTGTTGTGATAATTAATTAAACTAACAGAGGTAGAACATGGAGAGGTGCCTGGTATATAGCTATCATTTTCTGACTGCTTTCATTAATGTTGTTAAACGGTATCCCAAGTGCCTATCAAAGATCCCAAAGCACAGCACGTGCTTGATATTCTTTATTTAACCACAGGTTTCCAGGGCAGATCAGGAAGACGTTTCCCCAGGTGTTTCTGACCAAAGAATTTACATGACTTTCCTGAAACACATCTTGAAGCCTCTGGATATACCTGTAGGCTACAGGGATAATGTGGCTCTGAAATTACTCTCTTTGCAGCTAGGGGTATTTCAGCTTGTTTATCTGGCCAACCCGAGGTCTCCTTTCTATTTTACTGCTCTATGTGAGTCTGCAAGGAACTTTATTTTGTCAATAAATAAAATAATAATTGGAGCATTCGAACACACCTGCCAGTTTGCTTAGCATACTGATTAGTAATCACGACGTGTTTAGGACATATGAATACATTTTATATAGTTCCTTTCATGAATTCCAGAATGTGGGACTCAGAAAATACAATATTTGCCATTTCCCAGATTAGGAATGCCAAGTAAGCCACTCGTAGATGCCCTAAAAAAACACACTTGGGGAGCGAGCTACATGTTGGAGGCTCTCACTTGAAACAAAAACACCCAAGGGCAAGCAGGAGTGTGCAGGCATTGCCCTAAGTTGTGAAAGTTAATGACAGTTGAAGATTTAGACTCCATTGTCCTACATGTTTTCCTCAAAAAAAAACCCCAAAAAGCCCACCTTATTATATTCGCCACTACTATGTGTCAGTCCAGTGTTTCCGTGTTGTTTCTGCAGTTGAGCCATTCATGGCTAGGCTCCAACATTTGAACATATGCTTTAGGGTGCTTTGGGCTACTTTGGAGGCATTTCTTCAGCCCTCGCTGGTCGTGTTCCAGATCTTCAGTAGCGGACGTGACAGCTGCGCCCCCCCTTCCTGTCAGCTGTGCTCCTCACGCTTCCTGTCCAGCAAAGTCATGTTATGACAAACACTGTGTTACTGCTAGGGCTTGGCCAGGTGCCAAGACCATGTTGTCTTGTCAGTAGTTGTTAAGTGCGGCTTGAGGAGGACACTAAATGCACTCTTCAGTAAGTGGCAGCTGCACATAGGTCCACGTTTTGCAGTCGTATGGAGACGGCCTGGCACTGCTTCTCGTTCAGAGGCCTTTCGTTGACATTGGAACTTAAAGTGCGTTGGTCTGGGAGTAGCCTGTCAGCCTCCCGAAAGACGGGCTTGCTGGCTTCATTCCATCCTTCTCCTCAACCTACCCGACAGGGCACACGACTATGTGTCGTGGGCAGTTGTGACTCAAGCATCACTCACTAGCACAACTCAGGGTGGTCTTCCCACCGGCTTCAGCTAGAGAGAACGCACAGCAACATTCAGGCAATCGCACAGAATTAAGTCAGGATGATAACTGAGCATTTAAACAAACCAAAAAATGGCTGTCTTTATGCAAAAGCAGTTGGAGAAGGCTTTCTCAACAAGAATTCCTTTTAGGCAGCATTTTAAAGTTGACGCCTTAAAAGAATCTAAAAAGGAGTGGATATATGTATATGTATAGCTGATTCACTTTGCTGTACACCTGAAACTAACACAATATTGTAGATCAGCTGTACTCCAATAAGAAAAATAATAATAAAATAAAATCGACACCTTTCGTTTGGAATCCAGCAAAAAGACAGCAAGGGATTCCTTTCTTGTCAGGACAAATAACTGGTCATCCAGCTGCTTTATGTCTCTGTTTTCTATAGTCACACATCCATGTAGGGGCATTTGGGAGATATGGTGGTCTGAGAAGAATCTTGGTAATATGTACTCATATCAGCTTAAACCCTTAGGTTTTAGGCTTTCAGGAGTGTTCAGAAAGTGACCACAGTAGAGTTTACCTCCTTCTTTGATGTTTCCATTAGGAAAAGGAGGGAGAAAAACCTTTCTGGAAAAGAATCAATAGGAAAGTTAGGTAACGCCTGTAAAGATTATTGTCTGGGAGGACCTGGTGATGATATAAGTTAACAACCCTTAGTAGGATAAATAAAGCAGCGACTAGGACTCTGTGCCTTGCGCATTTTTATTGAGGTATTTTGTCTTGTAATTGTTTAGTTTTTCTTGTCCCTTAATTACACTATGCCCTTAAGTCTTATTTCACTCTACCATTGGTTCTATCTCTTTCAACCTCAATGTGCGTGCGTGCGTGTGTGTGTGTGTGTGTGTGTGTGTGTGTGTGTACAGGCACATTTACAGTCTGTATTTTTGGATAAAACTGAACCACAATCACTGACCAGGGTACAGACTGACCAAATGAGTTGACCCATGACACTTAATGAGGACTCAGCCCTGACTTTGAATGAGGATATAGGTCTAGGATGTCTGAAGGAAGGGTAGGATAGACATTTATCCCCAAGTAGAGCAGGCATCAGGAAGGGACTGCAGAAAGTTAAAATTACTAAGTATCAACAAAGCAGTAGGTTAATAGCAACAGTTACATGGAAATTTGCTTGATTAAAAGAAGTAGTGCTCACTTGTTAACCACAATATTGATACCAGGTTCAAGAACTAGAATTCCCTGAGAGGACACATCCCTACAGTAAAGTCAATCATCTTCCCTTCTTTTGGATAAGCTACATCACTACCTATAAAATGAGAAAGTAGTAACGAACACAGATTTTACAGGGATTACTTAGTGATAATAAAGCATGCAAAGTCATAGATTAGTGCCTGTGCATATCAGACCCTCAGTAAATGGTAGTTGGTATTATTATTATTGTGGTTATTTTAATTGTTTTTACATATCTGTTTGATGACATTTTATTGGTATTGTTTGCTACTAGAGACTGACATCTTTCAAGAGTTTGAAAAATAAGAATTATTTAATTGAAAAAACTGCATAAACACTAAGATTAAGAATAATTATTGCATGTCATAGTGTGTTATTCATAGATCATATTCCTGGCAAGCTTTCTAGATTGTGTAATACGTTTTCCCACCATTAATAGCTCCTATACCTGCTCTGTATGAATAACGTAAACTTTAAGGACAAGATGATAATTCATCTTTTCATCTTGTAATACATTGTACTCTCTCCTGCATAGACTTTGAGACTTAGCCCCTTAGTCTTTGGGACAATCCACATACTATCAATATTAATGAGTAAAAGTACTCATTAATGGGAAAATTTGTTTCTAGCTTCTATCAACACCAACCATCACTACAGTCATCCATCACTGTTTCTGGCCCGACTATCTCAAAATTAAGGAGACTTAAACACGTATCTTTAAACTCTATATTTACAATTTTTTCCACAAGGTAATCAAGAATCTGATCATTTTTAGCCTAGGCATGATGGAAGAGTAGAGATAAGTTTATTGTCTAACGACTAAGCTGTAGCTAGAGTCCTTAAAGACAGTTTTTGCTGACCCAGAAAGTTCAACTTAGAAAAAAAAAAAAGTCTGTGGTTTCTCTTTGTCAGAAATGATGAAGGTTTTAGATTTCCTCTCAGGCTAATATCACCTATTGGGAAGAAAAAGGAATTATGAGGCACATTTAGCAAGAGAGAATTTTACCATCTATGAAAAGATTAAGCTTAATTATGAATTCAATTTATAAAGTCTAGTGTCACCAAGAGATATTTCAGCTCTAGACTTTGAGTGTAGCAATATGCTTTAGTTCTAATTTAAAGTGACCCGAGACTCAGCGGACAGAGGAAGGACACTCTGTGCTGTAGCAAATCAGATACAATTTGGATGCTATTCTAATTTTTTTTTCACTTTTTTTTCCTTGTAAAATCTTTATGGCTATCATTGTTTTTTTAAAAAAAGACTTTCATGCCTATCCTTATATGACAAGAAGCCTCTCTGTAATTTCCAACAACCAGAAACAGATAACTATCGAAAAAGACGAAAATGCTCACTTTCAGAGCATTCTATGCCCATCTGGTCTACTTTCTTTCTCCCTCCACCCCCTAAAGTCCCATGAAATGTGAAAGTGGTTCCATAGGTATTTAGGATAAAATATGTTCGAAGTGTAAGACCCTTCAGTCTTCAAGTCCACCAAGTCCCAGGGGGATATATCTTAGAAGATGCTTCAGAGCCCCAATACCTGGAGTTTTTCAGAATCTTCCTTGTAGAAATAAAATCACCAGGGGAATGATGATGTTGTTACATTCTGCTGCTTTTCTAGTTCTGCTCTGAATCATTTTCCATTTCTATTCTTAAATCCTTTACAACTGAAATGCTTTCCTTGGATGAAGACTGAAATGTTGCCGCATCAAGAATGAAGACAACATCTGTTCCAAGAGCAATCGCTACGAGGCTGGAATCGAAGTACAAAACAGGATCTCTCTAGCACACTCTCCTTTTTTTTTTTTTAGTGTCAGTTTCTTTCAGTTTTTGGAACACGGTCCGAAAGCAAAATAGGCAGAGAAGTAATCTCTTTTCACCTTAGGATGTATTTTTATTAGAATGAACTTAGAAAAGAAATAACATGTTGCAGAAGATTATTTAGTCCACTTATGAAGTGACAGCTAAAGAAGGTAAACAGTCTACCTCTTTCTCATTAACTGAATGCTTTCTTGTTTCCCTTTTGGGTAGGTGACCCTACGTTATATTACCCAGTTACCGCCCGCCCCCCCGACTCACCCCCACCAAAGTCTTTCTGAGAGTGACAATGGGTGCTACTAATAATTATTCCAGAACAGTGGACATTAGCCACGACCACCCTGGGCCAACTGGGGTGGGTTGGGAGGGAGAGTGGTCATCATGATTTTGAGAAACAAAATTACTTTATGGTAAGATTCATATGACATCCTTTATTTTTCTCTATTGAATAATTTCTTCAATGACAAAATCAAGATAAACTCAGCCTGTTGCTTGGAGGCAATGACCCAGGTAGAAAAGATCATGTAAGTGCCAAAGGCACTCTTGACTGAGCCATGAAATTCCTTCGAGCAGGATGTATGATCTTCAAGAAGACAATTGGGGATTCTTTATTTGTCTGCATAAACTATTTTCAATCAAGGTAATATATAAAGAAAAGGAAGCTTCTTGCCTGAAGGGGGGTCAGTTGTTTTCAGTTTTACATTTCTAATATGGACTGTAATCTTCAAGAAGAACAAGACAAGATACCATCTCAGTAATAACTCTCAAGAACAGCTTGCTTTTCCTGGTGGAGATAAAAAAATATAAGTACTTCCCATGAACATAGTATTTGAAGTAATGATTCTCCAACCATACATTTTCTACTTCCTTACAAGTATTTCTTTCCAGATTAAGCAGTAAAACTTTGGCAAGAAAGCAAGTCTTTACCTGTAACTGCATTGGCTGGGGTTAATGCCTGGTATTATAAATCAAGAGTTAACCATTAAGTAAAGGATTGACTTGGACTAAAGGAATATTTTAGGAAAACACTGAGCCTGGAAGTGATACTTGTCTCAACAAAAACAGCAAAATATGTAAAAGAAGACCAGTACTACCATTGGACAGAAAAGTTATAGCAAGCATTCTTCAGAATATCCCATTGAAGATCACATTTTTATCATTTGCATGGCTCTATGTGAAGCAAAATGAAAGTGGTGTTATTAAAGAGTATGTGTATATGTATATGTATGTATCACAATATATGTATATATAAATAACATATTTATATGTATATATACATATGTGTATGTGTCACACATACACTTTTGTTTGGAGAGATTGTAGATAGAGTGTCTAAAAATTACCTTAGAAGCAAAAGAGAAAAACAATAATAGGAAGTTGTTCTTGCCTAAGATATAACATTATCCACATATTTATTGTACCTAGCTGAGTAGTCAGGTTTAATATAGTGATTCCATTATCAACAGATAGTTTATTTCATACCAAAGGGTCATTTTTTCTTCAGATATTTTTTCTATAAACCTTATGAAATCCTGAATTGAAAAGCCCCTTCAGATATTATCTTGGACTTGCTCTTAGGTGATGTTTCTATCAGCTGATATTCTAGTTTCCAGAGCAGCTGGTAAGGTGAGCTGCATCCTTTAGGAAGATGCTTGAACAGATCCCATTCCTCTGGCTGAAAGACTCTGTATTCATGGTACAGCAATCTTGAAATCTTAATTGCATTGTGTCATGAATTTCACTTTTTCCACTTGCTTAGTTGAACATACTAATGATGAAGCAGAGTGGCACATGGCTATTTTCAGGTCGTGGCTATTTTCTATATAATTCCACAGGGAATCAAAAGGAGCAGTAGCAGCTTCTGACAGCTTCAGCCATTTGGTGGCAAGAACCACGTGTAGTATTTAATCATTAATGTGTACACGGAAGGGGGTGAGTAGCAGTGCCTTAACCGCATGCAACAAAAACCATTTGCTTTCCAGAGAAAAACGTTCTCTACCCACCACAGGCTTCATTAGAAAAGACATATTAGGCCTATCTATGTCCCCATCTTCTTCCCTTTTTTTTTTTTTGATAACAATATAATTCAAATGGCAAAATGAATAAATCAGGACACTGATTTTTTAAGTACTGGGAAATCTGATAGCTTGAAACATCAAGCCCCTTGCATCTCTATTAGAGCATTTCCAATCTTAGATAATGTATATATGTCCTTTCACATCCCTTGACTGAGATTCCTGACATATTTTGGGTTTTTGAAGACTGAAGACAAGAACAGAACATTTGATAAATTTAGCATCCAGTAACCATGACTGGCATATTAAGAAAAATACTAAATAGCTGCTTTCTTAATTGAGAAACATATGAAGTTGCTCTGGATCATGGACAGACAAAGAAATGCTCTGGTCTACTGATTATGGAACCTTTGATAGTTAGACATAGAAGGAGCTTTAGACAACATGCTTTTCAACCCCTCAGTTATATAGAGATGAATCTGAAAGATAAAGGGTTATATATATAAGGCAAAGTTTTCTCCCCCTTGGTTTCAATATAAAACAACTGAAACACCACTGAGAAGCTAAATCTACAAGGACTCCAAAAGATATTAATGTCTGTAAGGTTAATGGCCCAAAGCCCGGAGTAAAATGATGTAGCACATTGTAATTTTCTGGACTTAGAAGACAGTTTACAACTTGCAACTGATAATCTTCACTTCAGCCCAGGTTCTGGGAAATATGCCTAGGTAGTCAGTTTCAAAGTACTACAACAGGAAATGCCAAATGAGATTTAAAAAGGAAAATTTTGCAAGGTAATAAAAATGTTGTATGTTGGATCACTGGTATTAAATGTAAGAAACTCAACATTCAGGAAGCTACGCTACAGAGACCTGGTCTAATTTTTCAAAATAATTTTGTATGAGATGTTTTTTAAGTTGGCAAAAGCCCAGCTATTGGAACATTTGATATCTCTGCTGTATAGGAAAGGTAGGATGCGAATGTACAAAGGCTTACGTTGATGTTACCAAGAGCAATGAGAGGGCTGAACAACTTAATAATAATATTACACTTAGGCTTGAAATTGTCTCTGATAGCTCTGTATGATGCTAATAAATTAATGGGCTTTGAATTTGCGTGAGTACCATGCATCAGGGGAAATGTGGAATGTCAGAGTTAAGAAATCTGTCACTCAGTACTTTGAAGAGATTCTGAACCACCTGCAATATGGCATATGCTAAAAATTAGTCAGATTTGAGTTCCTAACCTAAAAAAAGTAAAACATTGACACTGCTGATGACACTTTAAACCTGCATTCCAATACCCAGCCCTAACTGCCTCTCCTGCCACTTAATTTGTTTATAAAAAGATTACTATTGTGTCAGTATGCTTATAAGACAATACTGGTAGCCACTATTTTCAGGATTGAATTAAGTGCGGTGATAGTGTAATTAAGATTTTTGCAGAAACTATTAATCTGCATGTTCTTTTAAGTCACAAATATACTAGGAGAGAGAACTGTTGTCCGGGGAAAATTTTAACTGAAATTTTCCTTGATCTTCTGTTTCTTAGGATGCATAGGGTTTGTGTTTCGTAGGCACTGTGGGATATCGTGTTTGTTTGTTGCTTTTTAACTGCGATGAGTTTCAATTAGATAAAGAAGAATAGACAAGTGGAACAGTCGTGAAAATTTTAAAAATGACTGCAGCAATTCTCAGTATAATGCATATGAAAATAAGTTTAAGCATTTGGATGATATTGTTTGAGATTCAATCCTGTGGATAAGAGAACAGATGAGAGTACATCCAAGCAAGAGATTTGAGGAATGTCAGAAAGTACTAATTATTCTCAAGAACTCTTAGAGGCAAAATGCAATGTTATTAATACATAAATATGTTTAAAACCCAAACTGGTAATACATCCTATGTGTATAGATCTTTTACTACCATAAAGACCAAATCCAGTTACAAATTAAATCAATGTAAAACTATAACCAAAAAAATTCTAATTAGCACTATTAAAATTATGTGATAGATGATATTTTATAAACTAAATTTGTGATACTGGCTTTAGTAGCAATAGATGTAATAACTTGTTTTATATCTACTTGATGTTTTTGAATTTGAACATGATGAATCATCATTTGAATTATAATTTCTAGAATTATTGCTGTATTTTTCTCTTTTAAAAATTATCTTGTTCTTTAAATATTCTTTTATATGTATAAAATAAGCTACAAGGATATATTACACTGCACAGGGAATATAGGCACTATTTTACAACAATTTTAAATGGAGTAGAGTCTATGAAAATTTTGAATTGCTAGGTTGTACCCCTGAAACTAATATAAGACAGTAAATCAACTATACCTCAATAAAAAAATAAAATTTAAAAATAAAAAGATATTCTTTTATTATTTTGATAGACCAGAAAAGTAAATAAGCCATCCTTGAAATGATATTAAAATACTTTTAGGATGCAAAGATAAGTTATTCATTGTAGATTTTACGTATTACTTATGATCCGGTACAATATATACATGTAGGATCCCTGAACCACATCTACGTGTCATGGTGGACTTCTATCACAGTCATATATATTCTGTTGTGGGTCCTGTCATGGCTCAATTCTGCCCTCACTTCTTCTGTATGAACCATGGAGAAAATTTTGTACATTGTCACTGTAACATCCTGTGACCAGCTTGGGACAAACATTAAACAAAAATGAAAATAGTGACATTAAATTTGGGAATTTGACATATTTCCAAATATCAATTTATAAATTTTTATATACTAGTGTGAAGATGAAAACACAAAACATTAACCAAGCTGGCTGACACTGTAGACTCTATCACTGTGGTAGGCAGAATAGCGACTCCCCCTCAAATGTTCCTACCCTAATTACCAGACCCGTAAATATATTAACTTACACGGCAAAAGAGACTCTGTACATGAGATGGAGACATCATCCTGGATTATCCCAGTGAGTCTAATCTAATCACAGGTGTCCTTAGAAGTGGAAAATCTTTGCCTTCAGAGATCAGGGTGAGATGCAGCAAAGGAAGAAGAACTTGACCCAACATTTCTGGCTTTGAATATAGAGGAAGAGGTCATGTGCTAAGAAATGTGGTTGCCTACTAGACTCTGAGAAAGGCAAGGAAACCGATTCCTGCCTGGAACCTCCAGAACGGAATGCATTACAGTCAGCATGAGTGCTATGATAGGCTATAGAGAGAATGGAGGAACAAAGGAGGGCTTTTTCATTCTCCCTGGAGGTTTCCTGGTGATGGAAATGGAAAGGTCCAAACAACCAAGTCTTCCCATAGGGCCTGGTGGAAAAAGCACAAGAGAATAAGTGGGAAAATCCAGATGCTGGGTCTTGTTGGACCATCATACTATTTTTGCATCTTGCATCTTGAGAAAGGTTTTTAAGCTCTCTGTGCTTTGGCCCTTCATCAATACAATTAAAGCATGTGTGTCCTCACCTTTGTTCTGTGAAGTCTCAGGGTTTTGTAAAGGAGTATCAGAGGCTACCATGGGCGAGGGGTTGAGGAAATGAGGCTCTAAGCACTGCTTCAACCACAGAAGTTTCACCAATGTCTTTTTCACTGATTGGCATTTATACACCTTAGGAAAAAAAAAAAGATTTCTGCTTTTAAAAACCTAAAAATTTGATAATCACTGGACAACATTGATCTGTTATTGTCTCCAGGTCTAAGATCTGTGATTCAGAGTTTTTGTTTTGTTTGGCACTCCTTTTGTAGTTTCTCCTTTTCTTCTAATGCCATTATTGATTCTGGAGGCAACAGGGCCTTCCAGTAAGATCTGCATTCCATTTTCCTTGCATGAAAAGCCAGAAATAGCTATAAGGCATAAATTCACCAGGAGCTTAGCATGCTTTCAATCACCAAGGAGAAATTCTTAAACTTAAATTCTAACCATTCCAGGTAGAAAGAATATAGGCAGAAATGAAATATACTACCTTGCATAGTAAATAATCAACTATCTGAGAGCACAATATTTTAGATTTCATGAGAGTCTGCTCTTCTCTCTTCTCTCTCGTGTATGTGATTACCCGCCTTCTGATCATTTCACTGCTCTTCAACATTTCCATAAAAATATAGGCCAGGAAATGAGGCAGTTGTATAACAAACACACTTAAACGTCATTTATTATTAGCAACTTTTCCTGAAAGTTAGAATGGAGAAAAGGTTGAAACTAGGAACTAATAGAACTTTGGGGTTATTTATCTTTTTCATTTGTTGATGCCTTGCTACTATTCAGTGAGCTGAACATGGATAATTGAGAGTCTGCCATCAAATAAGAGTCCTTGAAATTACAGTTTTAAATATAAATGATTGTGAAGTCAAATCATATACACACTACTAACTCGTAGTTATAACAGATGGATTCAGAGATATTTTTACTTATTCAGGAATATGTCATTTCCTTCTAGTCAGCCACCATTTATTTAGTTGCTAAGCGATTGGGGATATGAAGACATATAAAGTGGAGAAATAGTATCTTGCTTTCAAGAATATTAAGAATAAGTGAAGAAGAAAGTGAGAAAGAGGGAGACTGAGAAAGAGACAGAGAGATCAGATATATGATCCATAGTCTATAATTATGAAAACTCTTAACTTATAATAATTGAAAGATTGATTTGTAGAATAACTGGAAGTAGGCTCCTTAAGGAATAAGATATTGAAAAATAGAAAATTATTACTCAGAATTAAATTAGTATTCCAATTCAACATTTTTTGCTTTACTTAGAAACTTTCCGGCTTTGTTTCCATTTTAATGTTTGTTCATAATTTCATGAAATGTGCATTTGAAAATCTTTCCTTCCTTCCCCCTTTTTTCCTTCCTGTGGATGATTATGTGTTTGTCCAGTTAGTTAGTTTGTTTGTTTCTAGAAACTGTGTAAGGTGGCTATATCTCTCCGATAACCCCATCTGCTTCCTTTGGGTCTTTTTAAGATAGCTATCGGCCAATTATTACAACACAACACTGAAGTTTTATAATCTCACTTCTCTCAGCAGAATACCAAGATGATCTTTATTTACATAAGTTTTAAAAAGCACAGACCCATTACTCAATGATGGGATCAAAGATAAGATCATGAAGCAGTTACATCTCTGTTGTTTACTTTTGCTTATTCAATTTACTGTCTGTAAAACTTTAAGCATTCACAGGACAGTATGGGGTGAGGGTTCTGGTCTCTTTGGCTATTGTTTACAAGTAAAAAAATTTTGAGGCAATGTTCTAAGTAGGGAAATAAAGGAAATCTGCAGACATGAGAGTGGTCGGGCATCCCTCAGACAAAATCTAAAGGTCCATCTCCTCCCATGAATTGCCTCTGCTTTTGCCTGGAAGAGGAACACACCGCTTTCTTGTTTTTCCATCCTCCGCTGGTCCTTCAGTTCCTGTGATCTATGAGAATTATGCCAATAGGTATTGTACATCCTGGATCAAGGCTCCCTTTGGCGCTATTCTGAATCATTTCTGGAGTCTTTTACTTTCCTATTGTGGAAGCTTAAGCCTGCTATTTGGAAACTCCGATTGTATTCTCTGTCATCTCTGTTTCTTAAGTACTTTTTATTGCAATGGAACTGGAAGTTGTTATACAATTTGAACAGTACTTTGTAGGAATTTCCAGTCTTCTATTTTCACCTTTGCTTTTATAAAAACTTCAGTCAACATTTTATTGTGCTGTTGCCTACAAAAGTAACATAATAGCCCATTAAAGGATATCTGTTTTTGAAAAATAGGTTCTGGGGCTTCCCTGGTGGCGCAGTGGTTGGGAGTCTGTCTGCCGATGCAGGGGACACGGGTTCGTGCCCCCGTCCGGGGGGATCCCACATGCCGCGGAGCGGCTGGGCCCGTGAGCCATGGCCGCTGAGCCTGCGTGTCCGGAGCCTGTGTTCTGCAGCGGGAGAGGCCACGGCAGTGAGAGGCCCGCATACAGCAAAAAAAAAAAAAAAAAAAGGTTCTGTGCTGATGAGAAATACCATATAACATTACAGTAATTTTTTAATACTCTTTGACTAGTACTTCTCATCAAAATAGAGGAGCAAAGCAATGCTTATTTTCAAAAGTGAGCATGTAGGGCTGTGAAAACCATCTTCTTTTTAGAAGAAGGGGCATTGCCTTCATTATATCATAAGGTATATTTATTATATATTCTGTTACCTAAAACATTGTTACAAGTTAGCACTTCTATTGATAGAGAAAAAATAGTTGGGGAAAAAAACTATTGCCTTTGATGAAAGGTGGGAAAGTTGGATAATTGAAGAGAAATATACAAGCATCATATGCTCATCATAACGTGAAATGATCTTCCAATGTGTTTCATTATTGTTTTATTGTCCTAAATGGTTACCAGTAGATTTTCAGTTCTCAGAGGGCATGAGACCATGAATATTAAATTTATTCACTTATTTTGTCATCTTTTCCTTTACCAAATAATGCCTAACTTTTGTTGAACATTCATTCAGTCGTTGTTAAGGAACTTGCATGTGAATTACAAGATATATGATTTGGGGCAGGACACTAATCTCTCTGTGCCTGCTTCTTTATCATTAAATCTGGGTGGAATCATAGTCCTTTCCTCATAGCTTATAGGATTCTTGCAATGATTAACTCTAAGACTTTGAACAAAATATATAGAACAGGGTTGGCACTTAGGAAGTGCAAGTAAATATTACCTTATAAAGAAATTCTTTTAATTTGCCCCAAAACCCTCAAAGTAATTATCATCCTTATCAATAAGTATCATTTCCAGATGCAGATATCGAGATTCAGAGAAGTTACTTCCCTACCTAGAGTCTTCCAGCAGAAAGGCAGTCTGGCTAGGATTTAACTCCTAGACCCCACTGATATTTTCTCTCATTTCCTGAGCAGCTACTATGCAGAAGTGCTTTCCAGGTTTTAAAGACACAGCATAAAATAAAGTTTTAGTGGGATGAGTCCAAGTTTGACAGGCAGCCGAAATGGTAAGATGGCGGCTTGGTCACTTATAGTGGGACCTTGTTAATTAATCTCTCTGAACTTCACTGTCTTTCTTTATTAAGACAGTGAAGATTGTAATAACTACCTTCCAATCCTGATATTGCTGTATATATTGCATGGGACAAAATATGTTGTGTGGGGTGCCTAAAAAGTGTGCTAAAATTAAATTTTAGAAAATAGTTATTCGTCATCAACATATAGTACTCTACCAGGTAAAGAAAATACAATGTGGGCAAGGCGGGCACTTTGTGCCCTTATGAAGCTTGTATTCTATGTGCGAAGACCAATTTTAAACTAATTACAGAATGAACTATAGAAACACAATTTTGATAAGTATCATGAAGAAGTACAGATTAATGAGCTTGTGTAATGGAGGGAGCAGGTCTAGTGTGTTGGTCCAATGATTGGGGAAACAAAAGTAATAAGGTGAGCTAGACACAGGAAAATCAGGTTTTCGTTAAGGTATAGAACAACAGCTATGACTAATTGTACGTTTAAAATTAAGTGTAACTTTGTCCTGTCTCCTGAGATACTCAACCATTAATTGAAGAACCATCTGTGAAAGGGAGCTTTACCCACTACGGATATATTTTTGTCCATTTCCTGGACTCTTAGAGATATTGATTTACTATTGGAGTTACAGAAATGAGGAACTTCCTAATCGTGACTACATTTGATTGGGTCACAAAAAACATTCAACCTATTACCTGTGGAAATGGCAGACACTGATGCTTCCGTTTTCCATCAAAAGGGTACTTCAAGGTGTCCTTTCTGCTTTCCTCATCATTCAAGCAATAACGCAAACTCCTTTTTAGATAAAGAAAAGTCTTTTTCTTTACACTACGACAGCTAACTCAATTTCAAAATCCTAGAGTGATGCAAGAATATTGAATTTAAAAAATGTATTAGTTAACTGTTTAATATTAATACCTACTAAAACAAAATAAGTGCTGGAAATTTTATAGCAATCTTATTCTGAATATTGAGCATGAATGTTCTCTAAAACTGAATATATATAATTTTTTCTAGTAGCTCCATGAATTATATCTGTTCTACTCTGTGATGGGATTATGGCATAAGCTCTTAAGAAAGGAGCTATATTATTTGTCACTTTTAAAATTTTAATAAATGTAATTTAATCAGACCGTGGAATGAAGTAAAAAAAACTTTGTTTCCTTTGCACATGATTACAGTTGAATGAAAGAGAATATAAACGGTTTATAAGGGTTTATAACTTCAGTAACTGGATTTCTACATTACTATAATAATGAATGACAAAAGATAAAAATAACCACATTTATTGGACTGGAGGATCTTTTCTTGAGATATTTGATTTCTTTATTACATTTTTAAAGGAATTTTCCTTTTGAAATTTTGTTGATTGATAATTTAATTTTTTTCAATAATTAAAATTGTTTATAATGCGTGAAATTTATTAAAAATAAAATCAATGCATATTGTTATTACCCAGAAAGAGCCACTGTTAAAATTGGAGTAAGTTCAGAAAGTTCCTAGGATCATGCAAATAAACTGATAACATTGTACAAACTATTCGTTTATGATTTATAAAATTTCCACTTGGGGTTATGTCTCCCCTTTCATTCTTAATGTTGCTGTTTAATCATTTCTCCTTTCTTTTCTAATAATCCTTGCTTCAATGGAGACTATTTTATTGGTATTTTTCCCCAAAAGTAGTATTTGTTTTTTTTGGGTCAGATCATTTTTGTGTTTCACTACTTTCTGTCTTGAAACATTCTTTTTTCCATACTTTATACTTACTACACCTTTTCAACCAACTTACGTTGAACTTCTAACATTTATTTCCAGTCTTTCTTATGCATTTAAATAAATGTATGCTTAGACATATATATATATATACTTCAATATAAGATTTTAATTGCATTCCACAATTTTTTGTTATTTAGTACTTACTAATTTTTTGTTTAAAAAATTGTGATTACTTTATTTCACCCCAGTTTTAGAAGAGCGTTTACATTTTTAAAGATTTAAAAAAATTTTTATTTCAAAATTAAATTGTTATGAGAGGAAATGTTCTGTGTCACAGTAATGTTTTGAAATTTGTTGAGACCTTTCTGAGAGCTTATATTGCCATTTAGTAAAGGTATGTTAATGAAAAATTAAAATGTGTATTAATATGTTGATTTTTTAAAATATATATTCTCTATTCATTAGGCTCAGTAATAACTATCATTTAAATTTTGATAGTTTTATTGTAGCATTGAACATTACTTTGTTCTGAAAGGTCTGTTTCTTATAAAACTGTATTTTTAAAAAATCCGCAATAATTATAAATTTGTCAATTTATTTTGTATACATAAGATTTTACTTTGCATATTTGCTTTTGTGTTATTGTTTAAAAAGCATCAAATTGGATAAAGCAGGACTCATTCTAACAATAAAAAGAGCTATTCAACAAGAAATAGTAGTATTTGTAAATTAAATACAGTATGTTCTGATTGTGCTAATCATGGCTTTTTTAGATAGTATTTTCATGCCATTTAATTGCATATATTTTTTATTTCTCTTTTTTTGTTATAGGGCATAGTGTATCATAGCATAGTTTATAAGGTGTTCATATGCAGAGTACATACCCTGGGAATTTTGTATCCAGTTTGAAAATATTGTCTTAAACTTATCATTTATAGATATATTAAACTAATTTCTGTCATATTTTTTCTGCTTCACATTTTCATTTTTTTGTTTTTTTCATTTACTCTCCTATTTTTAATGTCTATTATTTATCCACTATTTCTAGATTTATGTAAATGCCTAATAATATTTTCCAATGGTTTTTTAATATTGCCTATTATTTACCTTTTTCTTTTTTAAGATCTCTAGGATTTAAAAAAACATAAAGGCCTAGTGATATATTTTTCTATTCAGTGTTTTTCTCCTACAAAAAAATTCTACCCAAATTTAACATTCTCCCTTTACTTCTTTTAGCTAGGCACCTTGTTATTGTGGTCCAGAATTTTGTTTTACTTTTCCTAACCATAAAAAAATACAACATTATTTTTAAGTAGAGTTAATTTAGCTTATCAACCCATATCATTTCTTGTACAATTCTTTCTTTTGTCTTGGACTTTCTCTATTCACTTTTACCTAGTTTTGTTTCGTTGTTTCTGATTCTTTCACAGAATTTATATTTATTTTTAAGGGATACTGTTCCCTCATATATCTCTTTGAGCTTCCTAAACTTAGTTGTTTTAATACTTTGTCAGACTGATTCAGAGAATGAACTTTTTCTGGAGTGAATTCCTATTTCAACTGTTGAATTTTTTTTTGGCTAATCTTCAGCATCTTATTTCTTATTTAGTTTTGGATTTTGAATTGGATTATTAAATATATAAGTGTATTAAAACCTGAAATCATACAACTATAAATAAAAATGTTAAGTTGATGAATTTCTCTAAAAGAAAGCAATGGAGCTTTAAAAGAGGTTGAAGTCCCAAAGATGAATCAACTCTCCAGAAGTCCACGAAGGCTGCAGGGTGATTAGAGAGTGAAGATGGTCTGTATTAAGGACACACAACTGTGGAGAAATCTGAGGAAAATACCAAATATGTGTAAGAGCACACAGTTATCCAAATGCCAGTTGAAGATATTTATTCAATCACTATACCTCCCATACTCACAAATGGGGTATTGAATCTAAAATAGGGTTTATGTTCATTTGTCTAAACTACCAGCTTTAAAAAGGACTCCCCTTCTCCAAATTTCAACACTGTAATGCCATGAAAGCAATGATTTGTTCATATAAAGACCCAAAGCGGGTGTTCTTTGTAGGCAGACAGCTTTCTTCCATATAACAATCTGAGCCATACAGGTTCTTTCACACGAGGTCCCACCTTCCCTGGGAAACAGTCTCTACACAGATGGGAATGGGAGAGTGGAGAAGACCCAGATGTCTCTTACACTTCCCAGTCTGATCTCTGTCTAAGTCATCTGTGATGCAAGAACTTTATGAATTATTATCCCTGATTGGACATCTGGACAGCCTTCTAGAAACAAGTGCCCACTGTGAAAAAGGGGGCATTATTTCTTACTTGACAGCTTGCTGACTGTGCCACAAGGCCCTCAAAACTAAGAAAATTTTGTCTGTGGACATGGCTTAAGTAGCAACACCTTTTTAAACAGAAAAACTTTTAACTTACCCCATTTCACACTACCGATACTGGTGAAGAGGGAAAAGTTGCTCGTATAACTTCTGTTTTCTAGGAATTTGTTATCTTCCTAAACAATTCTCATAAGAATGCATTTTAAGAACATGTCTCAAATGAACTTACCGTACATTGTAAATCATCGATAATGAAAAAGAGTTAAACAAAATATCAAATTTTCACTTGGAGGAAAACTCAGTTAATTTAAACAAAAACTTTGATTCTCCTACCATGAGGGTAATTGGGTAAGTGTGAACACCTGAGAAGAAAGTTTCTGTTTCCAGAGATTCTGTCATTACACAGGTAATGATGATGCCACATGACTACCACTATTATTTTATTCCCCTTTGGGGAATCAGTCTTTTTCCTATGGTTAATGACAAGACCATATGCAAACCTTGTAGATAGTAGAGATTTTTAGAAGATGGGCTTTTTTGTGATTTACTTAAATTTATTTCCATCAAATGCATTTGAGGTAAGAAAGGTCTAACAAAAATTCTTGAAATTTATTCTCAAAGCTGTCTTTAAAAAAATGTAGCACAAATACACAAAAAGTTTGTTGCCTAAATACATCTTGTCATCTATCCCCTCAACACAAAAGTATGTACACACTCAGTAGAGTATGAATTATTTTATAATATGCTGATTTTCCCTAGTATTATCTTCCAAGCCTCAAAATTTCACTTCTAACAGATCTATTTCCCATTTTGAACAGTTATTCTCATCCTTTAGCTGTTCAGTGGCAATTTAATGGTAATTTAAAATTTAAGAAGTAATTATAAGGAAAAATTGAAATAGTGGTCTTCACATTACTCACCGTATAAGTTAATTTTCAAAGTAAAAAAAATATTTTTCATAGTAACAGTTTATCTGACAGAATTTCCCAATATAAAATGCATATGAAATATTAATGCTAAAAGCTAAAGAAACGGTAATGGGAAATTTTGAGAACTTAAAGCTAATTATCATGATTAATTTAGCTTCACCTCTAAGCAATACTAAAATGTACCAAATGTGGACACCATTATCACTCATATTTTGTCTTTGTTAAAGGTTAGTATTTTTAGTACGAATGCCCTGAGTAGCCTATATTTCTATTGCGTTATTTTCAAAGTGGTACATTTTGGAGGTGATTCTGTCTAAATGGAAGCGCTTTATTTGTGTAATTTATTTTTATATCCTGACTTTGTGCTAATACTGGGGAGATACAAAGCTGACTTGCTGTGTGGATAACATTCCTGTGTACCGCTACAGGTATCTGACTTGTTCACTCGTAGCTAAGATGAAACGTGAAAGTATAGGAAACTAGGAAGATCTGAATTCTAACTGCATTTCCCTGAATTAGTTATGCCGTTAGGCAGCCAACTCAGTTCTCTGCATCTCCTTCCCTCACAAGTTTGTCAGGATGATTAAAATTTATATATATATATATATATATATATATATGCATATATGTATATATATACGCATATACTGTTTACAATTGCATTTTTATTACAAATTTGGTTCCTCATTGACACTAATTTGTAATTGTCCAATTTTCTCATTAGTATACATGATCAAGAATTAAGTGCCCATTCTCCAACCATACCCTCTCCCACTTTTTCCTAAGAAGAATAAACACTAAGTTGTTATAAATCATATCTAGTAATTTTGTCAAATCAGAATACAGCATTTATGTGGAAGGTTTGTAACTGCATAGTTTTTTTGTTTTGTTTTGCTTTTTGTTTTTGCGGTACGCGGGCCTCTCACTGTTGTGGCCTCTCCCGTTGCGGAGCACAGGCTCCGGACGCGCAGGCTCAGTGGCCATGGCTCACGGGCCCAGCCGCTCTGCAGCATGTGGGATCTTCCCAGACCAGGGCACGAACCCATGTCCCCTGCATCGGCAGGCAGACTCTCAACCACTGCGCCACCAGGGAAGCCCGACTGCACAGTTTTAATTATATTAATGCGGTAATTTCATTCACTTGTATATATAATTGTATGCTGACTAATGCATAGATTACACATTTCTTTCAAGACTATAGAGAATGAAAGAGTGTAAAGAACACTTACTCCAAAGCAAATAATTTCAATTTGGAAACTTGCACAGTTAAGAGATCACAAAAATGTTAACAAAACACATAAAAAATATTAAGCACTCACTCTTTGCTACTTCCTTCCACCTGTAATCACTTTTAATCATCACAATAGTCTTATTAACTGTTATCATTAGTTTTTATTTTATTTGAAAAGAGTATTTCATGTGTGTAAAATTTGATTAATCAGAATCATTGAATCATGGTGCACTTCCAACACTGATCCAAGAATGACCATTTAAAAAAATTTACTTGATATTTATTCATTGTAAATATAATAAGTACCTACAAATTCACCACTGCAAATAGGAGATAGGACTTGCAGTAATCACATGTCTCTGCCCCTCACCCTATCTACCTCCTTATAGAAATAAACATCTCCGGAATTCCATGTCAATCATATAATTTGTTTTTTAAAAAAATAATTACTGTTTCAAAATCTCCACAAATGAAAAATACCCCCAAATATTATATTCTTTATTTTATTTGTTTTTATATTCAATAAAATGTATCATGCTGTCACTTGTTAAAATTATTTTTTTCCCATTTTAACATTAGGCTAAGATTCATCCATACTGTTGCATATTACTATGTAGTGAATGATTTTGTATAATAGCCCTATATTTGAATATGCAGCAGTTTTTTTCATCAGTTCTCCTTTTGGTGGACATTCTGGTTGTTTCTAGGTTATTGCTATTGTGAATAATTGTTGTTATTACTTTTCTTTTCTATATAAAGGGTTGTATACATTGTATTTGTACTTGGCAGGGAATTCCTGGTAATATGCTATTTGAATGTCCAAATTTTAAAAAATAAAACCAAATGATTTTCCAAAGTGGTTGCGCCTAATGCTTCCACTGACAATAAAACCAAGTGACTGCACGTGTGCTCTCCCATTCGATATTCAGACTTTAATTGCTGTCCATCAAATGGATGAATATTGTATCTCAGTATCGTTCATATATGCATTTCCCTGATCATTCATACTCTTCAGGATCTTGTCACATGTTTAGAAGTCAAGTATGTTTCCCTCTTGTGAGATATTTATTCATATATTTCCTTTTTTCCATTGAATCTGAACTTTTTAAAATTCACTTCTAGGAATTATTTTCTGTTTATTTGTTGTTTCTATGTCACGGACATTTTTTCCATTTATAATTTGCTTTTTAATTTTTTTTTAAATGTCTTTCATTAAGCAAAACTTTCAATTGTATGTAGTCATATATATGATTTTATTTTTTATTTATGGTCAACACTTTTCTTACCTTTATTGTGTACTAAATGTTTTCATTTTTTAGCACGTCTGGAGTTTATTTTTCTACATGGTGTGAATTAGGAATTTGGTTATACAATTTATCTATGAATAATTATCTTTTCCATCTTTAGTTACTGAATAGATTCTCTTTTTTTCTAAAAAAAATTGCACATCACTTGTCATATACCAAAATCCTATAAATTGGAATAATTTTTTGACTCTTGATCCTATTCCATTTTTCCACATTGCCCAACCCTGCCTAAATAATATGATTTTCATTATAATAAATCCTTAATACATCCTCGTGTATGGTAAGGGAAATACCCTCCCCTCGACCCTTCAGTCCAGACATTTTTGTTTCTGAAGAAGCTCAGAATCCAGTATGTTCACTTCCTTTTGAAATAACTCGCTCCTTGACTGTCTTATTTTTTTCAGCTTTACTGTATAGCCACCCCTGTGTCAGCTACCCTTTCATCAATGTTTATTGGGAATGAAATCGCTCAGGAGTTCAGTCTCAGTGAGCTCTGGGGAAGCTCAGCTCTCCATGCTGGCACAGGGAGCCAACGATCAGGCCAGCGACGCATCATAGAAGAAGCAGGCCTCTGGTTTAGACCTCTAGGGCCGTTTTATAGATGACGCAATCGAGGTTCCGGGAGGTGAAGTCTGTTCATGGTCACATATCTATTAAGTAGAACAGACAGAGTAGCTGACTTCCTGACTCCTTTGACCCCCAGCTTGCATTTCTAATACCTCTCTCTATTTTATTTCTAAGAAAATACTATTCTGTAAATAGGAATGGTAATTTTCTCTGATATCAAAGTACAACAGCCAAGAAAATTGCTGAAATGATGATTAGATTTTCAGTAAGTAAGCAATTGAGTGCCATAGCTATCAAGACGTCAGTGCTTCTACATTTTTAGATTATTCTCATGTCTCGTTGGTTTCTGCCAAAACTGAAATCTGACTTTCAATCATAAGGCAGCAAAATGGCAGGGTGGGGTGGTGATTTGTTAGTTCATTTTTTTACTGTTCTTTTCTAGGTTTTTTTTTTTTTTTTTTTTAATAATTTGAGGCCATGAGTAAGGGTAAAATAAACCAATGACATGGGGGCTAAATAGTCAATCCAATTTCTGAAGATGAAGAGGTTGTACTTTTGAAATTCATGTAGAGGGATAGCTAGGGAGTTCAAAATCATAAAATTTCTCTCTGCAGTTCTCAGCTTTAGAGACGGAGATGGTATTAATCTTTGAGAAATGTGCTTTTTCATCTTGGCTAGTTTTTCTTCCCGAGTACAAAATGGTAAAATAAAACAAGACAAAAAAAAGGAGAAGAGAAGTATCTTTGTTTCTTAGGAAATAATGTTCTTACCACTTTACCAAGGCTCAAATTGCTTTTTATTTTGTGGACTAGAATCTGGAAAAAGAGTGTAATGCTGCAGGCTGTTAGTGAAGTGTCTGATAAGGCAGAATTTTATAAGTGTGCTAGGCTGATATAGTCCAGCTTGTCAACATAGCAGGACACAAGTGGTGCTATGTATGAAGGGACTGAATCTGTGCCTGGGGATGGTGCCTCCTACCTGTATGATCTGAGAGGTTTTTTAGGACGAATGTGGAAAATAAATATGAAAAATACACAACTGTGAAAGTTGTGGCCGAGTGCACAAAAAGTTTTCTTAAGAAACTAGAAAAAAAAACAATTAATTCTTTTTAATTAGGAGGATTTTAATCAACACTGCCTGCCTTAACAGATCTGTAGCTCTAGGTTGGACAGGAGCCTAAGCATCGTGCCACCTTGAGGCTTAGATGTGCATAGCTGTGACTGGTGCACTTGAGACTAACACCTGACTAAAACAAACATTTTGTAGGAAGGATAGAGAAACCTTGTTGAAGAGACCACAACATAAAGAGAGGCAGCCAGACCAGATAAAGTTAACCTAGGACCAAGTCTTTTACTTGAATTTATCCCAGGTCTTAATATTAGACATGTTTTGGGTGAGGAAAATAGAAAGGGATATGGCAGACAAAATGTCATTGTTGGCATAAATATTACTATTTCACATATAATATTTGAGTCTGGAATAATAGAAGATCCCCTCCTCTTTAACTCAGACCACTGTGCAGCCACAGCCCTCAGGGGATCTGGAGACAGAGGCCCCCAGTAGAAGCCCTCCTAGCAGAGTCCTGGACCGCTCAGCAGAAATGGTGGTCCCTGGCAGAGACAGCAATGTGCCCAGGGTCTGCAGGAGGTGACAGCAGCCACCAGAGGGAGCGCTGATGCCTTTTGAACCCACTTGGTGCCCTTGAGAGCTAAGGTCCAGGCGCATTTGAAATCCTCCCAGGGAGACTTCTCAGAACTCAAGGGAAGGTTTTCTTCAGGAGTTGAGCTAAGCTGGGGTGGGCAGAGGCCAGAGCCAGTGGCTTTGGCTTCTTTCGAGACTCAGGGACACTTGACACCTGGAGAAAATGGAAGACTAAAAAGCATTCCCTTTCTTTTCTTCTCCTCCTTTCACTAGCCCTTCAGCCTAGATCTTTTGCCTAACTTGTCTAGAAACTTGTCATCGCTGCCTTCTTTCATTATTTTATGATGATGGTTCAGTAATGAGAGAAATATCACAGCCACGTGTGCAAATAGAAGGCTTACTTCAACACATTGACAGAATCAATTGTGAACTCAGCATTTTCATTGTATATTGATTCAACACAGAGTATTTTAAAAGGTTGATTTTTATCTTGATTTTCATAAAAGTAAGAAAATATAAAGTGGGTTTTTTTTCAACAAAAGAAACCTAAAAATGCCCAACATTGCTAAACAACATACAAGAACTAATAGCTAAACTGTAAAAGTCTATCAGAAATAATCTGCAGAGTAAACACATTAGATTGGGAGAAGACAAATAGAAACCAACAAACATCTTAGAAATTCCATAAAACCATTTAATCATCACAAATAAGCTGTGGAGATAATTCTCAGAGGAGTATTTCAGAAAAAAATATGCTCCCCATGTGGATCCATTGATCATCAACAGGACTAAAATATTTGATGTAAAACTGACCAGCGGAGACACAACTCCATTGAAGCACAGTAGGGAGATCATTCAGACAATTTTCATTTGTCCTTTAAGCCACGGTTTCTTAAATAAAATTATACTTATATTCAAATCCAGTAGAATTTTTATTTCATCCTTATTTTAACAAAACAGGATTGCTGTAATTTAGAAAATATCTTCCTTACAAGTGTATCTTATTACCAATAACACACTTAGGAGCATTGGTAAATTGAGTATATATTAGTCACCTAACGTGTGGTAATAGTCTGCCATATTTTCCAGAAAAATATTTCAGGAGGACAGGGGTTAAATTAATCAGTAAACATGTGAATTTGAGACTCTTTTATAAGCTTTAAAATCTGCTGTGTTGTTAGCACTATAATAGCTTCTGGGATGTTAATAACACAAGAACAGATTTCATCTAAGCCTATGATGAGCTTGACACTTATTTAAGAAGACAACACAACATGAAGAAAAACAGCATATAAAAGCTGACAATAAGTGTAAAATATGTGGAATATTTTGATGTTAAAGGGAAACAAAAGAATTGCTAAGAGTCATATGAGCTTGGTCTTAAAAAGGTTTGAAGAAATAAATCAAATGCTTGGGGAATGACACAAGTTTCTTTCATCTGGGTCTATCTGCATAAAGTGGAGGAGAGCTATACTGAGAAGGTAGGTAGGTGTCAAAGTCTTCATTCAGGCACTCGCCTTCTGAGGCAATGCATACAGAATATCCTTATAAACTTATAATCGTTTTACAAATCTGTGCTGTTATTATTATTGGACTCTAATACTAGTAATAACAGTTACTAAAGATAATATTATTCTAAGACCTCATCCTTGCTTTAGCTTAATTTTTGATCTGATCTTTTATTATGAACCTGCAATATTTTCTTTGTAAACATTTTTTACTTTTGTAATTTAGCATTATGTTCTTTCTACTAAATTACATGTCTGGATGTGTGTGTGTATGTATTAGTTAGGATTCTCCAGAGAAACAGAACCAATATCTATGTCTATATTTCCTGTATATGTGTATATATGCACACACTTATGTATACCTATATATGTGTGTGTGTGTGTATATATATATATATAGAGAGAGAGAGAGAGAGAGAGAGAGTTATTATGAGGAATTGACTTATGCAATTCTGGAGGTTGACAAGTGACATGATCTGCAACCTGTAAGCTGGAGACCCAGGAAAACCAGTGGTGTAAATCAAAGACCAATGGTATAAATCCAAGTCCAAGGGCAGAAGAAGTTGAGAGTAGATGTTCTACTTCGATCAGTGAGGCAGGAAAAACGGTGCGAACTCCCCCTTCCTCTGTCTTTTGCTCAGTTCAGGTCTCAGAGGGTAGGTAGAAGGATGGCTACCCACACTGGGCGGGGGTGGGGTTACTTTATGGAGTCCACAGATTCAAACGCTGATCTCACCTGGAATCATGCTTGCAGACGCCCAGGTACAATGTTTAATCTGGGCATCCTCTGGCCCACTCCAGTTGACACATAAAATTAACCATCATGGTTCACTCTAATACAGCTTTTCTTCACTGAAGGTAATAATTAAAATTTTAGTCCAATATCTGCCTATTTACTACAGACTATCATTGGAACTGGCAAATCTGAGAAGTGACCCTGGACCTAAATTTTGCCAGGAGCCCAGCCTCCTGTTCTCTTATCAGTCGGGTCCTGACTTGCCACTGGATAGTAACTTAAGGAAGGATCCTAGTAAGGGCAGCAGAAAATAGCTTTCTTGTGCAGGCATAATTTGTGTCATGTTCCTTCTCTAACACACATTCCTCTTCCTATTATCATCTTAAATTCGATTTAAAAATCTATATAGACTGCTCTTCATTTAACCTAGAATCACTTTATCTAAAACGTTTGGGCATGAGACCAGGACAGCATAAAATGAAGTTTACTTAATTCCCAGTTCTTGCTAAATCTATAGTTTATGGCTATGTGATTATAAAATTAAAGATAATTAGATAAAATATTTCTCATGTCCAAACCCTAGTTAGCTATAAAAAATAAATAATGAAATTTTAAATAAAATATAATCTGCAAACTACAATCTGAATACAGCATCTCATAAATACACTTTACTCTGAAGAAGTGATCCACCCATTTCCATTTCTTCCCCTCTTAAAATGAAAAAAAAAAAAGAGAGGAAACAGATGCCTTAAAAATAAATTAATTGTTATTAGAGAAATAATCACTGAGGTTCTCTTGTACTGAGCAAATTTGTCCAACTTTAAAAAAAGAGAGGTATTTGTTTTTCATCACCAATGTTTTAACTGATTAAGAAATGATAAATGCTTTTACTGAGTTGGTCAGATTTGTTGCAGTGTGAAGGAATAATGAGGAAGTTATCACTGCATGAAGAATTGTGACCTTTAGTTCAAGAAAAATTGCATTTTCTTGGCCAAATTTTCCGCCTGTATTATTACCCACATACTCATCTAACTTAGCTAGGAAAGCCTTTTGCTGCTCTATGCTAAACGTATTTTTTTATCTGCACAACATGGTTATTACAACATAACCTAACAGATGATGAATCCCTATATAACTAAGAGATTTTTAGGATCGAGATATGAAAAACAAACTGATAATACAGGCTAGCAATCTATCAATCAATCCCTGAATTCTGTTTTTAAATGTTTCTTTTCTAGTCAAGGAGAAATAATAAAAATATACTTTGTTGTTTAAATTGTTCCTTTTATTTACCAGTGTGTTTATTTATTTTGTTGTGTGCATACATATCTCTCTGTGTCTGAATATTTGGGTGAAAAATCTTGTCCAAAGTAAAAACTTGCCTTTTAGTAATAGCACAACTAATGTATTGGTTCTTTGAATATAATTGTCATCACATAATGTAGCCTGGTTTTGAATTCAGTAAATAAAACAGCAAACATAATTGTCATGATTGAACTCTAAAGCCTATGATAACAAAATAATAGAGTCAAAAAGAATTCCTTCCTAAGACTGCACTTAATTACATTGTTATATGGATTTCCCTGAACATAAAGTACCAAAGAGAAAGCAGCTCTAATTAGAATTCTGTTAAATGCAGGCAGAAATAGACACTGTTATATTCCAAAAGTCCCTTGAGAGCAGAGATCTGGTCTTCATCTGGTCTGGTCTTCATCACCATTGGTCCTTCTGAATTGAATGATGCCAGCCTAGAAATAGAACTTTAATAAATATTTCTTGAAAAGTGAATAAATATTTTAATTTGCTTTTAGTCCTCTAAACCAGATCAAATGGGGTAAGATCGTTTTTAAAGTGTCAGGGTATCTGACATATATTTACTAACATGACAAGCGGGTTGTCAGAACCGAGATTGTGCTTTACCAGTAAGTAAGCACAAATAGAGTGTGAAAATACTGTGTTGTCATGATCCAGCTATATCTGGTTAACATGTCAAAGGACTAGTGGTTTTGTGTTCTTATCTTTTTACTCCTTTGCCAGTAGGTAATGTCTTCTTGCCACCTGAGAGACTCTGCCTAGCATCATGTCACCTTCCAGTCCATTATAAGTGTTCTCTTTACAGTATCTTATCAGTTGAGGGCACTTCTGAACTTCCTTTAGGGACAACAAATTAATACGTTAAGTTATTTATGCTACTAAAATAATGGCACTAAATATTAGTGTAAATATTAATCATAGCTACAATGAATTATATTACATAAAAATTATAATTTAAAAAGATAATGTAAATAACAGATACACAATGAACGTGATATAATTAAATGGTAGTATTTGTTGACCTAAAACAAATAGACTGCCGATGTATCGCCAGCAAAAATGGGTTTATTTGGGATCAGCAGAGAATTGCAATTCAGGGTCTGCAACCAGGGTGAGTCATGTGCAGGTTCCCCCAGGGCAAGGGAAGGATATTTTTATAGCGGAGAAAAGGAAGTTGGGAGCGTTATGGTCAACAGAGTCCATAGCTTTTCCTGGCTGAGTCCTTGCTGGGCAAGAAGAAGAGTCTTTCTTCTTTCTGTTCGGCTCTGCTATTATTTCAAGGGCATGACAGCTCTCCCTTCTGGTCTTCCAATTCTATGTAACTGAGGTTTCTGTTTATTGATTGTTTATGCATTCCACCTAGTTCCAAACTGAAGTTCTTCCCCCCGAGAAATCCAAGCTCTCACTCATCACCAACCTCCCCCCGCTCAAACAGTGTTGATTCCACAGGGAGAAACCACGTTAGCTGCCAGAAAGAATACACACAACACAGCTTCATTAGCATGTTACAGGATAAATGACTTTCTCTTCATAAATTTCCCCTCTGAAGCCACATGTGAATTTTTAACAGTACCGCTTTGAAAATATCATCCCTTTCTTGGTTGTTGAACCTTGCACCCCCAAACATTGAGGGGTATGCTAATACAGGCCCCTTCAATTAACCTTGTTATCGTCTTCTTCCTCTGCTTCCTTGTAGCTTCAGACTTGAATATGCAGGAGGCAATGGTGATTTTGCACAATCAGGTTAGGACGGTGGAGGTGCTGGCTCCAGGCTCCTTCTGTTACAAAGAGTGAGATCATCCTGGGAGAAAGATTCAGATACGCAGAGAAAACTGATTTGTTCTAAAACCTACTGAAAAGAAAGATCTGAGGTCATGCATTTACAAAAAAAAAATTTTGCCAACCCTGCAGCTTATTTACTTAAAACAAGATTTCATTTTCACCCGTACAAATGCTGTCACAGGTAAGAGCAAAAGGTGAGAGGGAAAGCAGATGTCAGCTGCAGTCACTTGGAGGACGATGAATGTTGGAATGGAATCAGTATTGATGAACTCCTCCCTGTGGGTGACTGAAAAATGCAATCCCTATAATTAAGGGAGACAGAATATTTATTTTTTCTCTACGCTTTGTATTCTTCCAACTTTTGGATCTAATGAAAGAAAGTGAACAGTTGCAAGCATTAACGTATACTGATGTCTCTAAATATCTCATACGTAGAATATCTCATATGGATTTTCACTGGATTTCTGTGCTTCATCCTATCATGTAAGGACAAACAACCCATTTTCCTATTGAAACTCTAACCCTGGTATGATGTGGCATCTTCATTCTTGGTTTCAAGCATCTGATCCCTGCAAATTTAGTCCCTGGCATCCAGCATCACTGAGACCTTTTTTCTTGTAAGGCCGTTATCTTTAGACTAGTTTCCCTCATACAGTTCTACCCCTGTATTTTCAAATATAAGAATAAATCTGCAAGTGTTCATGCATAAAGCACATACCAATGTAATCGACTTCCTCAACAACAATAAAGAAAAGCCTGTAAGGTAGGCATTATTGACATCATCATTTTAACAGTGAAGGTGTTATTGACATCTTTCATCTTTATGGAGGCTCAGAGTAAGCAGTTTACCTTTGACTCACAGATAACAGTAATGGATCTGGAATTTAAATATATCACCCTGAGAAGTCTCTTCTCTTTCCACAAACCATGTGCCCTTTACCGCCCAAGCCCTCAGCTTTCTTATATATGGTTATGTGAATTACATACATAAACATGAAATTAAATTTTTTTGACTATTATTTTTTCTTCCTGCTTTATTGATCTATAATTGACATACAGTACTGTATAAGTTTAAGTTGTACAGGATAATGATTTTACTTACATCATGAAATCATTACCACAGTAAGTTTCAATACAATTTAAATAAATTAAATAATTAAAATTAAAGTTAAATAAACTCATACAAATCTAAAAGTTAGAAAGCCAGACATTTAGGCTAATTTGCTCTTCTTGCGTTTTTGGAATGGATGATAATCTCAAGAAGATATTGTTGAACCATCAATTTGTTATTAGTATTATTCTTGAACGGTTGCTGCTTCTCTTTCTCATAACTCTCTTATTAATAATATTATCACTAATTGTGTCTGTCTTTTAGGATCTACAAGAAAAACCAAAGTGAGCTTTGGTCTTATAAGTGCTTAAAAGATCATTGTTTCCCACAATTTGCAAATATTGCTTTTTGAGTTTTACATCTCCTTGACTTTCTCTTGCACTTTCTTCTCTATGAAAAATCCAAGTAATTTCTATATAGAAGAATCACTAGCCCTACTCAGAAACTGAGAAGGAAAAAGAATTAAAAACTCTTAAATTTCTAAACTTAAATTTCTTCTTTTTCTCATGTGAAAACTTAGGTATGAAATATTAGAGCTGTAGAAACATATTTCAGAAATGAAGTGAATGGATAGAAGAATTGCAAAGGGAAAAAATGTTTAAAGTACAAAAAACATTGCAAAATATCCATAGAAATTAAAGTGTACATGACAAATCTTCAAAAATGTTTTCAAAAATGCATAGCTGACAATCATATGCCTTTTTGGAGCACAGGCTCCGGATGCGCAGGCTCAGCGGCCATGGCTCACGTGCCCAGCCGCTCCGCGGCATGTGGGATCTTCCCGGACCGGGGCACAAACCCGCGTCCCCTGCATCGGCAGGCGGACTGTCAACCACTGCGCCACCAGGGAAGCCCTGTCTTTAACATATAGATAATTCTAAAAAAACAAAAAGTAAATATTCAATGAGATGTAACCAGCTACTGTGAAGAAATAATTCATCAAATAAAAATAAACAAATCCCCATCAATTAAACATTAAAACATTCATCTTCACTAGTAGTCAAATAAATGCTTATTAAAATTAATAATATTTTCATCCATCAAATTAGTAAAGATAAAAAGTTAAAAAAAACAATGCTACTAAAACAAAGCTCAATAGAATGAGCAGAATAAGTCATAAATAGTTGGTGTAAAATTTCATAGAAACTTCCTTGGATGGGGATTTTGCAATATTATTCTTTTGTTCATTCAACAAATATTTATTAAACACCTACTCTCTGTTTAATAAACACAACTGTGTTTAATAAACATGACTCTCTCCTATGTGCTGAGTTACAGCAGGAAAGAACAGTTTGATATTAATATTGCAGTTTGAGAAGGCAGAATATATGTGTCAGGGGAAGGTAGGTACTAAGAAGAGGAAGCAGGCTTGTAGTGATAAAAGAAGTGCTAAGAATTCCAGATCATGTAGCTGCTGAAAAAGACTTTGAATTTTGCTATGGGTGAAGTGGGATAAACCATTGTTGGTTTTGAGCAGAGAGGTACAAAGACATGACTTGAATTTTAGAAGGATTACTCTGGGTTCTGCATTGGAAAATTTTTGTAGGTTAGGAAAGATGGAAACTATGAAACCAATTAGGAAATTGTGCTTAATCCTCTGTAGGAGAATAAATACTTAAACCCCTCACTGTGTGTTGAATGATGGCCCCCATAAACATACGTCCCTCAGATTCTGTGAGTATAACCTTACGTGGAAAAATAATCTTTGCAGATGTAATTAAGTTAGGGATTTTGAGATGAGATCATCCTGTGTTACCCCAATGGACCCTAAATCCAATGACATGTGTCCTCATAAAAGCCACATAAAGGGACACACACAGAGAAGACCATTTGACCACGGAGGCAGAGATTGGAGTTAAGCAATCATAAGCCAAGGAATGCAGGCAGCCACTAGATGCTGGAAGAATCAAAGAAAAATTCCCTAAGAGCCCCGAGAGGGAGCATGGTCCTGCCAACACCTTGATTTGAGACTGAGATACACACAAAACACTATAGAGAGATCAAAAAAGAGCTCTACCCAGCTAAGGAACAAATTATTGAGACACACAATAACGTGGATAGATCTCAAGGACATTTTGCTAAGTAAAATGTCAATATCAAAAGGTCACATACTGTAGGATTCCACGTATATAACATTTTTGAAATGGCAAAATTATAGATGAAAATAGATTAGTCAATGTCAGGGGTTAGGGATGGTGGGGCAAATATGATGGATCTAACTATAAAGGGATAGAACAAGGGTGATCTTTGTGGTAAACCAATTTTTTTTTAATCTTGATTTCATTGAGAGTTATGTAAATTCACACATGTAACAAAATGGCATTGAACTATATACATATATTGTACCAATATGAATTCCCTGGTTTTGATGCTATACTGTAATCACATATAATGTGAGCATTGGGGGAAACTGGGTGAAGGATGCTGTTCAATACTTTTTTTGTTGCTTCCTGTGAATCTCTAATCATTTTCTAATAAAATATTTTAAATGTCATTATCGAGATGATGTCAACCTTTTTGGCTTATATGCCCCAACTTTATAAAAAAGTACAGGTTAAGAACAATTGATTTAGTATTTTGAAAAGAATTCCTAGAGAAATATTTGTATTCATGCACAAAGATGTAGCTAGAAGATGAGTCATTACAGTTTTAGCAATATTAGGAGCAATTTGACTGCAACATAGAAAGTTACTTCAGTGGCATTCTATGCACCTTTTAAAATTCTACTAAACGAAAAATCTGCCTTGTTACGTATAAAAATGCAAATAAGTTGCTTATTTGTGTTGGAATTATTATGCTTTAAAATTTTTCACTTTGATACTTTACTCATATTCTTCTATTTTTTCATTATATAACTAACATGAGATAAATATTAGTTTATTATATATAGGGCATATATTAGTTCAACTTTCATAATGAAAAAACAGCCCTGAGTTTCTCCTTGCTCACACTTTCTAAAAGGACGGTTAATAGTGTTTCCAGGAAGTGTCATGA
The DNA here is from genome assembly GCF_039906515.1 of Pseudorca crassidens. Taxonomy (NCBI): domain Eukaryota; kingdom Metazoa; phylum Chordata; class Mammalia; order Artiodactyla; family Delphinidae; genus Pseudorca; species Pseudorca crassidens. Next base: position 11,676,243 of record NC_090307.1, read on the forward strand.
CCCTATACAAATGAGGGATCCATTTCCAGTTCTCACTAATTCTTCCTATACATATAGAATGCAGCATCAGAAAAAGAAAGCACTGCATCCAACTAAATTTTTTAAAAAGCTGATATCCTCAAACAGCAGATATTCACTGGGTCAGCATACCCAGCTTAAAGAAGACCAGTGCTGGTGTCCCACTTCTGTGCCCGAGTTATCGGGCAAAAGTGAAGACTCTACTTTTGACCAAGAGCAGGAACTAGACCAATATCTAGTTAATACAGGCCCTCACAGAAACCATTGATGTCCTGCTGTATCTCGGATGACGTGAACAAGAGTGTGGTGTGACTCTCCAAGATCATTGCTTCTAAGGGCATTCCTTAGAAATAAGGAACTAGAGATTTATCATGATCTACTATGTACTAGTGATGGTTCCTCATATGTAATTAGATATTGTAAATGTTTTACAGTGTTCATTATAGTTTCTGGGTTTAATCATTTTGGTCAGGTTCACAGAACATTTGCAGGTACAGTTATTTATAGAAAACTGGACTAAAAAGGTGCTCCTTAACTATTTGGTTTGAGATTCCAGTGTCCAAAGTCAAATGAAACAGACCAGAAGCAGTCTTATATTATCCTCTCTGGATAAGGTACACAGAAATGAGAGATACTTTTTCAGTATCCTCACCATGTGCTGGAGCCTTAATGGGAAACAATAGGATTCGGGAAACAAAAGCATCTTCTTTTTCTTCTCTCTATTGTATAACAAACTCTTTTTCCTGAGACAGCAGAGAATGTATGCATCTAACAATAAGCTGTTTTTAATACTTCCTCTCAGTCAGAATTAAGAAGAACCCTACCAGTGAAATTTTGTCAAACATGTTTCAAAGGTTCAGATATTAAAAAAGATAATGGAGTTTTTCATTTAAACTAGAGACAATAGGATGAGGATGTGATTGTTTATGTATAATAATGAGAGCAGTTAGAAGAACACAGTTCCTTGAGAGCAAGTTTAGTTTATACCTTAATCAGATGTGACTTCCCTTAAAATGTTTTCTACTTTAGAGCATAGGCAAGAAAAGCAATTACAATTTTTAGATTAAAATTACTACTTTCCTAAGGTCAACATAAAGATATATGAAGAAACATGCATGTGAATAGAATTCTAATCCTTGAATTTTGCATGAAATTACCTTAATACATAAAGAAAAAGAAAGTATATCTGTTGTATACAAAGCACTGATTCATAAACAATAACACCTTTTATTTCCAGGGTATAAAATATATTTCACAGTCTGTTTTTCATGAACAGAAACCAAAGCATTAAAATAGCAAACAAACAAAACTCTACAGTGTATGTTGTACCTATAAATTTAACAATAAACTTGGGCTAAAACCAGGAAATGAGGAAAATCTATTAGCAAATATATTAATAAGAGCCATGTTTCTTTAGTTCTATTGCAAATAAGAGTTAACTATTAACTAACTTAAGTGTGTGTGAAAAGATTTTAAATTGTATTTCTATGATAATATTAGCTTAATGAATGACCATTTTAAGAAGTTAAATATATATATACAGGTCAAATATAATGAGAATTTCAAGTACTTGCAATCAATTTTCTTTTTCATTACGTCAGCATCAAAATAGAGGAAAATACTCCTCCTAACAAATTAGATTACTGTTTACAAGTGTTTTAAAATTTTAGGAGGCAAATGCAGTTTTAAAAAGACACCCTTGAGTCATTACATATTTTTCATTCTTGACTAATTGAAAGTCAGGATGACCTTTTCAAAGGTGGTGACATTTCTAATGTTCAGAGAAAGACTGAAGAAGTAAAATTTATCTAATGCAAAAACTTAGCACATCTGGCTGAAAATCCTTAAATTTACACTTTTTTGGGGGGGAGCAACCTGCCACATGTAGCTATTCTGTCACTGAGGTAACTAAATCATGCTCTGATGTGGGAGTTCCTCGAACAGTAGGTGTCCTGAATGTTCATGAACTGTGGGTTCAGGTTTGTGCTCATTCACATCTATCCTCTTTAATGCGTGTACAGTATTCATTCTTTGTGCAGCCATAGAACCAGCAAAAGGAGTAGCCACTGGAATGGGTACAAACAGACTCTCTACACAACGGGGACAATTTGGGGAGAAGGACTTTCCACACTAAGACAGGTACAAAACCATTTAAGCCTTCAGAGTGGGCAACTTCTGTGTGAGAACTTCCCTTGAAGTAAGGGATAGAGGGTAGTATTTATATATATACCCAGGAGTCACCTTCATTCAAGCTTTTCAGCTTTGTCCTGTAAAACACCATATACTCCACCATCAATCCCTGGAGGCCACCAGGGCCCGTCTCCTGGGTAAGTAATACTCTCTTCTTTCTGCTACATTGTGCTGATGTATCAGCAGCCTGCTGCACACACACATACACACACTTTCACACACGTACTCACGCATACACACTTGTTCTTTATCTTTGCCTGGGGGAATCTCATAGGTACTTCTAAATCTAAAAAAAATTTTTAATGTAATTGTAAATCCATAAAGTCTTACCCAAAATGCTCTAGCCTACCTTGGACTTCGGTTCTCTGAATGCCTACACCTTCTGTTCTACCGTTACATTCCCCACGCCAAGAGGGAAAGGAGCTAGCAGTGCTTGAGCATGTGACAGAGTATGTGCCCTTCATTGACGTGTGATGACTTAATAGTCTCCAAACCCTGGGAGGTATTATTAGTTCCAGTTTATGATGATGAGGAAATTATGTCCAGATACATTTACGTACAATGACTGAAACCTTACACCTGGTATGGGTGATACTCAGGGTACATATCCCTGTGCTAACATAATGATTCAAAGTTATCTACATAAATTGGAAAGCTGAAACAATACCATATCGTTAATATGTCTCTTTGACTGTTTGCTCCCGTATAAATTGTTTATTATCTGAAAGCCATTTTCAAAAACCTTGATAATATACATAGTACATATAACAGAGCTAGCCTCATGTCTGAAACTCACAGAAGATTTGATGGGGAAAAAAATGGGACTCTCAAATCCTTCAGACATTGGCTTAACTGCTCTAATGTGGCACGCCAAGCATTGCTGAGTGCAGACTAATTTCCCAACAGGGTACTACGCCTTGTTCGCCACCCCAGATGGGTTATCTCTTACATCTTGAGCTTAACGCATATGGGGCACTTTGCATTTCTGAACTTGTGCCTTAGTTATGCTTTTCTCTTTGGTTGAAAGTACATGTACCCTTCACAGCACTCATTTCTAGTTTATGAAACTCTAACTATGGTTGATGGCCCGTTCATTTCAGCTTATTCAAGAAAATTTTTCTAGTGTCCTCAGACCACTCTCGCTGTCCTTGAGGGGTGGATTTTACTCTTATTTTGATTGTGCACTTATCTGAAACCTTTCCTCTATTGGTTACTCGAGACACTAAGGGATAGCCGGAAAAACAAAGACAAAAATAAAAACGCTCTGGGATTCGGCACACTGGGGTTCTTTTCTGGATTCTGCCAATTAGTAGCTGGCCAAATCTCGGTTTTCTCATCTGTTACATACAGGATGTGTGTGTGTGTGTGTGTGTGTGTGCGTGTGTGTATTAAATAAACACCCAGTGTACGCCACTCATTTATGGGCCTGGGGTGTCTGAACAGTACAATCCCCTGGCTGACAGTGTTACCCAGCATGTGCTATGACACAGACAGCAGGGACTTTAATTGAACCGAAAGTGCTCTAAACAGTAGAGACCTAATTATGACTAAATTCTATCAGAGGAAAATATGTTAAGTATGTAATATGAAAGCTTTTGAACAGAATAATCTTGATCTGCTGAAAATCGTGGTATTATGTAAATAGTGCGTCTAAGTAATATGGACATCGCCAGAGCCGGAAATGCTGGCATTTGGTTTGCAGTACTCCAGATCACAAAAGAATTAATTAACACGTGTACTCTAGAGAATGATTTGTGTCAGGGAATGCAGCAGAGCGAGGTTAGAGACATCAACAAAGCTAGTGAGTGGGGATGTAATGCAGCCTCCACTGTGACATTTTCTCACCTGGGAAATGGCTGAGGATGCCAAAGGGTAGAGAGAGTTCTCAGGGGTGAAGGTCCTGCTGGGTGACAAACACAAACTTCGGGTTAGAAAGTTAAGTAAACAGCCAGCATTTCGCAAAGCCTTGGCAAAAGTGTTCCTAAGGTCAAATTGGAGTATTTTCAGATACTGAAATAATTAATATCTGAAAATAATTAATTATATCTGAAAAGAATTACTTTAATTAATAAAATGTTATTTGACACCTGAATGGAGTGGGGAAGATTGGGGATATTAGTTAACTTGGGCATGCTGGGAGTAGAGTAAGATGGAGAAGCATACACTGAAAAAGTATCAGAACTGGAATGTCGAGAAACAAGAACTTGGCCTAGGTCAAGTCACACTATTTAGAAGTTACCACCAGAAGCTCAGTGAGGAAGAAATGGGGATTGGGATTTCTATCTTACATGTATGAGGATAGCAATATTTACAGTAAATATTTTTGCCTGAATCAGCTATATACTTACACATTTTAACTCTCACTCCAAAATGTGTACTAAATAATTTGCAACAAATTCTTTCTGATATTCATACAGCTCCAAATTAAACGACCTTTCCGGAGTAATATATCAATATATATGGGTAGCAAGTATCTCTTCCAAATATAAGAAGTATTGTGTTATTTAGAATGGAACATTTTAGCTAATCAGTACACCTCAAAGAATATTTTTCTTAAAAATATAATTCTGAGTGTACCACATTTTAACACTTGCCTGACAAACGTAAGTGCCTATATTACTAAACAATCATTTTCTGTGTAATATATGTTAATTGTGGCATTTGGAGATATATACCAGAAATTTAGCTTTTCAAAGAATTCTTCCCTTCCTTAAAAATCAATCTGGACCTAATTACAGTGTTAGAACCCTAGTAGCTTCACTGCAATTCTTTATTAATTAACTTGCCTTATTTTTCACCCTCTAACTGGTACTGTCTAAGCTGAAGACATGGCCAAGATTTCATAGGATAAGTGATAGTAGAGGACGGCACTTGGAAGTTCGTGGAGGATATTCACTCATTCTCCCAAGTACATTGATTCATTTATTTATTTACAAATATTTGTTGAGTTCCTAGTAAGGGTCTTGTACAGTGCAGGGTAGGGGTGATACAAGGATGAATGTATAAGGGGTCTTGGGAGGAAGATGAACAATGGAAATCAGTGATTTCAATTATAGGAGGTAAAGTGCTCCAGCCAGGGGTTCATAGGTGCTACTCTTGGGGTGTCAAGAAGAGACTAATAAAGATAGGGGACACATTCTTGGGCTTCTTGTTTGGAAGGAGTGAATCTGGAGGGCAGGGGTGAGGTAATTTCTGGCAAGGTGAATATCACATGCCAAGGAATAGATGCATGAGAGAAATATTTGAGAAGAAAATAATTCAGAATAGATGGTGTCAAGGAGAGTGACTGCAAAGGAAAGAAGAGAAAAGAATCGCCTAAGGGAAGGAAATATGTGGTAAGGTGATTTATAAAAGGATGACTTATAAAAGGAGAGAGACAAGAACACATTTGTGAATAGAGGGAAAAGAACCCAGTGAAAAGATGGGCGATAGTCTGTGGAAAGAGGGTGAGGGGGAGAAAAGGGAGCACACATTTAATGAAGCAAAGTGCTAGAGGAGAGTCTGCACAGTCTGTTTCAGAGAACCTCGCTTTTCTCTGTGGAGCAGACGGTGGACCAGGACGGCTGTAGCCTATTCAGGATGGAATAGGTGGGCAGAGACTTGAGAAAGACAGAATAGCCACAGGGATGGAGAGAAAGAAACAGATATAAATGCCCTCACTGGGGAAGAATTGACAGCTTTTGTTACCAGTAAGAAGTAGGATGAAGATTAGTGTGGACATGTGGGAATTGTCAAGACAGACTATGGATTAATAAAAATTAAGAAATGAAAAATTTGCAATAAAAGTAGTGTTTTAATTTGCATATATCAGTACATAGGCATCAATTGATATAAACCAAAAAACGTATTTGCTTCAGAAAATCAGTCATCTTGTCATAATTTTTCAAATCAAATTGAATATCTGTACAACTATGGCGCCAATGTTTCTGATTATTCTATAATGACACAAAATAGACCTAAAATTGAAGTGAAAAAAGGTAGAAACTGCAGATGTAGTTAGGACCAGTGGGAGATGGCTCTAATTTGAGATGGTTGTGTCACCTATCAATTACTTCCAAACTCCTCAGTCAGAGGAATTTAGCTAAAATTTATACTCCAGAGGAGGTTAGCTAAAATTAAAATACTCTAACAGGCAATCACACTCCAGGTGTGGTTATTTAGCAATTGAAACACCCTCCAGAGATAACACAAACAACTTCAAATTGTTCTATCTAAATCTTATCTAATTAGCATAAAGAAGTAAGAAATTGTTTTCATCGATGAAGTGAGGAATGACGAACACATGTAGTTGTTCAGAAAGGTTGTATAGATGTTGCTCTCCTCGCATGAGCAGTGTTCAGAATCCTGCAAGCCCACCAGCATAATACTGACTGAGAGAGGGCACAGAGGGGAAAGGACATATAGGACGTATAACTCCCATCTTCCTCTGATCCAAAAGAGTTATGTATACTTTCAAAAGATCTTTCCATTGTGAATGGGGCAAATTTTGAGCAGAAACAATATTTTCATAAGTTCAAAGTATCTCCCCATAACCATTTAGTAATCACAAAGGGACTATCGTACCTTTAAAATCCTGGCAGACACCACTGTAACCAAGCAATCACTCTGAGATTTACAGTAAGACATGCTGACATCATGCAGCCTTTGATATGTTGAGCACATCACGTCTGTGATGAATAGCCCCTATAGGGGAGATAATATTTTACCTCTAGCTTCTTAAGGTTTTCTGGCTGAGCCTGGGATTTAAACTGACATAAGATAGATCAACAGGAGAAAAATGTACACATGGCCGTGAGCCATGGCCACTGACCTTGCGCGTCCGGAGCCTGTGCTCCGCAATGGGAGAGGCCACAACAGTGAGAGGCCCGCGAACCACAAAAAAAAAAAAAAAAAGTTACCTAAAATGAAAATTTTTCTTAATGAAAATGACCCTAGACATAATGAGTCAAGTTTGGGAATGGGCCTTAACATAAGACTTTTCACAATGGAATTTGTAAATATGTACTGGCCAGAGATATCCCAACTTCTGTTGATGCTGGAAGTAGTCATTTGTTTCAACCTCCTTCTGCGTCCTCAGATCCAATTTCAGAGATACCAGGTGCAGATGGTGCATTTCCTCTTTGAAGTTCTGAGTGTTAGCTCTGTCCAGGGTCTCCTTTCAATTCTGAGGTTTATAGTACCCTAAATTTTCCCTTTTTTTCTTATCCCAAAGGTTATAGCAGTTTCCTGTAGTCACCATCTCTGGGTTACCAAAGTAATCCCTTTTCACTCTTTCAATAGTCAGTTCATATATAATTAATTATATGTATTAATTCTCATTTATCTGAAAAGCTTAGTAGTTTCTTGTTACCTAAATGGATTCTGAGCGATTCATAAGTATTGTGAATGGAACAGTATGTACTAAGAATAATAAATTCCAAACAATCATGGAAGGATTTCTAGGTAGTTATAGGAGATATTCTGAAATGCTAATCGGTCAGGTCTATAGATCACAAGGTGATGTGGAAATACGATGATAATAAAGTAAAATACTGTTAAAACATTTCATTATCTTTTGGGTTAATCAACTTTTTAAAAATTTAATTTACTCAACCAATACTTGTTAATAAATTTTAAAAAACACATTTTTATTATTCTTTTCCTAAAATATTAGTTGAAACAATTACAATTTAACATAATGGTGGGTGCATGTTTTGTTATCTTTAAACTCCAAATTCAATTCAAATGTAATTCATTTTTACTACATTTAAGTTGAAGGAAAATAAAATAAATCCCAAAGATAAGGAAAACAAGACTTTTGATAAATATATATCTCTAGCATAAAAAAGCATAGCCTATTCATAATAGTAGGCTTTACCTCATTTTAAATATAAGCTTAAATGTTGAAAAGTTATGATGATACTTTTGGAAATTTCAAAGCATAGGACGTTTAAATAACACACAGGATCATAAAGACTCATGCATCTCCAAAGATCCTAAGAAAATCATAGTTAATAGATATTTGATTAATAAAGTTTGGCAGACTAGTACATGAAATCAGATTCTTTTTAAAACAACATTTTTAAATTTATTTCTTTTTAAGAAATATTTTGATTGTAAACCTCCTTTTGCTTTTGAAGGAATTTGAGAAGCCAGCATTTGCAATTTTTTAAAATGGACTATTTATTATAAGTTCTCACACATGAAATATTTTCTACTTTGAAACTCCTGACATTAATGATAATTTACATTCCCCCACCCAATATTAATGGTGTTGCACAGAATCCAAAAAATAATTCAAACGTTTTACTAATGATTTCTTTTCTAAAAATTTAAAGAAATTAAATTGTACAGATTCTTTCCCCAGAACATTTGTTATTTGCTTTTCAGCATGAATTCCTTACACAAGTTTCCTTACATTTATCTTTTTCACTTTTAAGTTGAATAAAGGAAAAAAATTTTTCACGTAACTGGAGATCACATTAATTGTGTTCCATTAATTGAAGTTTTACAAAGCTTCAGAATTTGAGCGTGTAAAATGCACTAGAGATAAAAGGATGAGATAATTTCCACCTGTTTTATGAACAATAACAATTATCTAGGAAAAAAACTGCGCCATCTCCACTTCAGCCTATTCATCCCCAATTTGAAATAGATGAAATAGATTCTATGCATTTGGGTGAACAAAGAGTGAAGTTATTATAGAATACTATCTGTATTAGTTTTCTATTGCTGCCATAAATTATCACAGACTCGTGGCTTAAAATACCAATATACTATCTTACAGTTCCGTTGAGCAGAATTCCAACAAGGGTCTCACAGGGCTGAAATCAATGTGTCAGCAGGGATGCCTTCCTTTCTGGAGACTCTAGGGGAGAATCCGTTTTTTCCTGCCTTTTCCAGTTGTTAGAGGACACCTGCCTTCCTTAGCTCATGTCTTCCTTCCTCCATCTTCAAAGCCAACAAAGGCAAGTCAAGTCCTTATCATATGCCACCACTAGGACCAAAAGTCCTAAAGTAATAGCACATTATAGAATTTATAATATCAACCTGTAGACTGGAAAGATGGCGGGGAGATGCAGAGGTGCAATTTTGGTGATTTTGAAATCATCTCATCTTTGAGGTAAACTTCATAAAATAGTCAAACCTGATTCTAGTAATATACTGTTATAAAATCATGTTTGTCTACCATATAAGCACAAAATAGGAACATTATTACTTGTTTGGTAAATAAACTATTAAATGTAGCAGAAGGTCATACAAGAAGTTGTTATTACAGGGTCATAATATGATCATAAATTATCCCATTGCTAAAATGTATTGTGGACATATTCATTTAAAATACAAACACACACTTATTTATTTCACATGCAGACATATGGTTATTAAACTTTTGAAAGGTTATGATAGAACAATCTATAAATAAAATTAAAAGTCAAAATAAATATTTTCCATATGGTTGACCTTCTGTCTAATAGTTATTTAGCAGTTACTTAAAACTAGAGCAGTGCTGTACAATAGAAATATAATGCAAGCCACACATGTAAAGTAAAATGTTTTAGTATATTATATGGAAGAATGAAATGAAATAAGTGAAAGTAATTTAGTAATATATATTTCATTTAATACCATATACCTTAAATATTAAGATTTAAGCCTGTAACCAATGTAATATATATATAATGCAATTAAAACTTTGATATTGAGAGCACCTCTCAATTCAGACTGGCTACAATTCAAGTATTTAATAGTAATATGTGGCTTATGACTATCATATGAACATCTAAGCCTTAAACAGATGAAGGATTCAATGATGGAAATTAAAATGCTCTAACTTCAGGTACCTTGCAATTTCATGGAGTAAACCATCTATGTATATAATTAGACACATAAAATATAATATTTTAAGATAAAAATAAAACCAGATATCTGTAAATATAGAAATGAAGAGGTCAATTCCAATTAAAGGTATTAACGGAATCTAATGGATAGAGGACAGAGATAATGCCAGACTTTTCATGATGTACACTCTCCCCAACACTGTCCCGAGCACACAAAGAATTATTTGGAGCCAAAAGCCAGTAGGACTGAGATTGAGAACCTCTGCTATAATGGAAAAGCAAATAGAACTTTTGGAAAATGGTATGTATCATCCATAAACTTTAGCAAATTTTCAATTATTTTTTAAATTAAACAAATCAACACCTAATTACAAAATCTATATTTGCCAAAATTGCAATTTCAAACTACTCTGCTTCTGCTCTTCTTTCAAATGCACCCTAATTTACGTAGTCCAATTCTAACTCTCATGTCTTTTCTTCATATATTTTAAATCTTTCTCTTCTAGTCTTGGGGCAACATAGTTTTCCTCCATAGCCCTGATGTAAAAGAGTTATTACGAACTTTTATTATTTTACTTAAAAATCTCACACATAAAAAAAATTATTTTAACTTTAGTCATAAGCATTTTATAGACTGTTTCTTAAACTTTGCCAAGAGATAGAAGGACGAATTCAGAAATGAAAATATTAAATTCTGAGACATCTCTCAGAACTAAATGAAGGAAGATTATGTGCATCGAGGTTTAATGATCCACTTCAGTTTTAGCAGCAGCATTACTTATGTTCAGCGTTTTAAATATTTCCCCTGATAAAGTTTTATTTCTCCTTTTCATCAAGGAATTTCCATTAATAGTAACTGAAGAAGATGTCAAATTGATGCTTCTAGAGATTTACTTCTCCAGTAAGATTTAGATCGAAACTGAAGTTACCTCCCTACTAAGTATGAGTAAATACTACGCACTTACTAAATGTTTAACACACTTAAAAGTTTACTTAATTGCTAAATAGCACATTGTCCCTTATATAAATTACTTATATGATTAATTTTAAAGCATTAAGAATCATTAGAATTGTTTCTACTTCTATCAATTTAATTTTACAGCTCTACAGAGACCATAGAGAACAGGACCAGGCTTCTTCTGCAAAACCCAAATTCAATTTAGCTTTATTATGGTCATGAAGGTAAACCTGATTATATTAAACTCTTCAGAAGCAGAATTCCAAAATTTTCTCTTTGATTGTGTCAAAGGAAAATTGCATTGAACAAAGTTAAACAGTTAAGGAAGAATTTGCTCAAAACTATTGCAAGAAGGAAGAGAGATATTTTTTCTCTCCTACCAAAACATAGGCTTACATTTAGAAGAAACATATTTTAGAATAACTATTAACCCAGGAATGCCAAGAACACAAAAATTATCTAATCAGAAAATATTTTAGAAAATGTCACTCTAAACTGATTATGTAGAGAGAACACGTGTTTATTTTATTAAATTATTTTGTATAACTTTTTTATCTGAATATAAAATTGCACTTTCTACATGCTTAGCTTTCCAAAGTCTCCCCTATGCCCTTTTCTTCCAATCTACAGTCTAAGGAAACATAAAATATTAAGATATAATCAACAATGTAGGGAGCCCTAATTCTGTTTCTCTTTTTTTATGACCATAAATAATGAAAGAAAAGTAAGCTGGGACGAAGTGAGAGAGTGGCATTGACACATACACACTACCAAATATAAAATAGATAGCTAGTGGGAAGCAGCTGCATAGCACAGGGAGATCAGTTTGGTGCTTTGTGACCACCTAGAGGGGTAGTATAGGGAAGGTGGGAGGGAGACGCTAGAGGGAGGGGATATGGGGATATAAGTATACGTATAGCTGATTCACTTTTTTATACAGCAGAAACTAACACAACAATGTAAAGCAATTATACTCCAATAAAGATGTTTAAAACAAGAATAAAAGAAGGGCTTCCCTGGTGGCGCAGTGGTTGACAGTCCGCCTGCCGATGCAGGGGACGCGGGTTCGTGACCCGGTCCGGGAACGTCCCACATGCCGCGAAGCGGCTGGGCCCGTGAGCCATGGCCACTGAGCCTGCGCGTCCGGAACCTGTGCTCCGCAACGGGAGGGGCCACAGCAGTTAGAGGCCCACGTACCGCAAAAAAAAAAAAAATCTAAGAAGACATTTATAATTTTATAACAAGAATTGAGGAAAATTTTCCTATTTCATAGGCATTAGGAAAAGACTAGATGTACAATACAATAATATATATCCTTTAAGAAAAAAAAGAGAAGATTAATTTTAAAGATTCACTTGACAACTAGAAGTCTGGATTGCGGTCCAAGCTCTTCCCGTATGTGTGTGACCTTGAGCTGTTTCCACTTTTTAGATCATCTCTTAAATCATTTTTAATTGCAAATGGTGTTATTATCCAAGGACTCAATATAAAAATTCTAACAATTCTATGCCCATATCCATTCATTCTAAGTGGGTTATTCACTATTCTCTAATCATGTAATTGACTTTCATATGCTCTTAAATAGACATAAAATAATGGTTTACTAAAACAACTGGTCACATGCATTCACTCTATCTGGAGTCAGAATCTGCAAAACCTCCTTTTTTATCCTTGCAGAAATGCAAGCTTGCTTTCAAGCTTGAAGAAATAGGGAAATATTCTATTGGAAAAATGAAAACATGACATCAGAAATCAAAATATCACTTTAAGTGTGAAATTATTTTAAATACAATGACATTGAAGTGGGTTAGTTGAACTTAAATTCTTGACCATTCATGTATGATGCCATGTGAATCACCTTTTCTTTACTAATAAGAGAAACTAGAGGATATGCAATTTTTTTTATCAGGATCCTAAAACACTTATTTTTCCTCCACTTCCTCCTCCTTCTTTTGCTACTTAATTAGGTTAAGAAAACTCTCAAGTGAGGCTAAAAATTTGATCCTGCACCATCATAAGTGGCAGATTCCTTGTATTAAATTTTCTTGTCATGCATTGTATATTAAAAAGAGCAGTTATTTGCTATTACATTATGTTGTTACCTATCTAAATATAAGCTTTTATGACAGTCAAAAATTGTGAAACATTTATATAGTTAGGAGAAGTCATTAAGGAATGACTGCTATGGGAAATAACAATGGTTAAAGATTGTAATTATTGTTAATTATTTGAGATACATTTACATTTCTTAAGACCTTGCTGAGGTCTCCTGCGGACGTTTAGCTTGTGTCCCAAACTATACACAAAATGAAGAAAAAAAAAAGAAAGCAAAAAATGAGTTTTGAGATGAACATTACGATTTACTACCTCAATTTAAAAAACAAAAATTTAAAAATAAGCTTGAAATTGATCAGTTGAAAAGTGTTTCTGGCAGTTTTTAAAGTTATTGAAATCACATAACTGATCCCTTATGTAGTCTCCTACAGATTCCGATAAACATTTTTTCTTATTATCATTATTATGAACCAAAGGTTCACACCTACTATTTTCTTGGTACTATGTAAATATTCATCTTTTCTAATGAATAATACCCATAGTTAAATTTCAACACAGGAAGTATAATAATGGTACATATTGTATGATCCAAGGAACAAATAATGTGTTCAGCATTTAGTATTTGGCGTTTAGTATAATTATTTGGATATGTGTTTTATATATGTTCCTATTTATATGTTCCCTTGAGAGCAAGTATCACATCATTTATAGCTGTGTGTTATGGAGAATGTTTTCAATCTCTGCTTATTGTTTTGCAATTGCAAAACTGGAATAATAAAACATTGACCTCATTGGGCTGTTGTGTGAATTAAATGATTACTTAGAACCTAGACCAGACAGAGAAGGAGCAAGCCGGAGTTGTGGTAGTATTCTTCTGTCCATACATCCAGAGTCATAAATCATGCCTTGTACCTTACAGGTCCTCCAAAAATTTGGTTGGATAAATAATGACTAATAATTTTAATGTGGAGAGCTATTAAGTCATGGTGTCCAGTGGGTAGAGTTAGACTTATCTGGTTCTGAGCCAAAGTTCTACAAGCTCAAACTTTGTAACCCATAAACAAGTTTTGTTCTTAGCTGCATTTTCCCTATGTTTAAAATGAGGGATATAAAAAAAAACCTGCCTCACAGTTTTGGTGTAAGAGCTAAACAATTTTACTAGAGCAAAAATTAAGCATAATTCTTAATACAAAATACTGTTCTCAGTATATGATCATAAATATTATAATGATTTTATCAAATCTCACAAGAATTTTCAGACCATCTACCTTGCTGAATTTGATGCCATATATAAATAATGTGGAAGAACCAATATGGTACTGTTCATTTTTCTTGTCCTTGTTTTTCTTATGATTTGTATTTCTCACTTTCTGTTTTTCAATAATGTAGTCTGTCAATCGTGCTTTATTCTTGTTGCCAGCAGAGACATCAGTGACACCTAAGCAAAACTGGGAAAGCAGAGGAGGCTTCTGCTGCCAGGCAGATACTGTTAAGCAAACTCTCCTGATGGATCTTCTAATTGTTCCCTTTCCTTCATCTTTACTGGCTCACCTAACCATAGTTACGCTATACCTAACTATGCCAGATGGAAAACAAACAATATTTTTTCTGAGAATTTCAGAAGAAATTCATCCCAAGATTTAGCAAACCTTGCTGTCAAGGCATTTCTCATTATATCTCACTTAAGTCCCTGACAGTGTGCTATATACCTATTTCTATTTTTAATTCCCACTGATGAATTAATGAGGCTGTTACTTTGTTAGATTAGCACCGCATAGATTTGAAGACATCTATGAAATCAGTCTACAGATTTATTTTCTCAAGACAGTTGTTTTCCATACATGACTGGTAATCAGGATCTCCTAGAGCTCTGATTATAAATACAGATGCCCACGTCACAGACTAGAGCAAATGAATCTCAATTTTCAGAAGAGAGGCTGAGAAGTCTGAATTTTTAGAAAGCACCCCAAGTCTATCTAATAACTAACATGTTTGTAAACCTCTGCTAAGAAATCTTTTTGGTCAATGAAGTAATCTCTAATAATAGGGTAGGAAAATATATTTGCTTGAAAATATTGAACAGACTCAAATTATAAAGAAAAAAAATCCAGGTGGACTAGAGTCAAATGCCTTAAAGAAAATAATTGCCAAGAATATCTTTTATCATGAAATATTCTCAAGAAACCTATGAAGTTATATTTAAGGATTGAAACTTCTGTCTTTATTTATTTTTTGTTAATATTTTTATTATTATACAATGCATATTTATTATAAAATTTTCAGAATTTTTTTTAAAAAAGGACAAAGTGAAGAAATAAGAACCACCTATAATTAAACTCTCAGATATGATAATTACTGACATTTTTGGTGTCTAGTTTCTACTTAATGCATGTGCATTTTTTATTACAAAAATTAAATATTTATGTATAACTGTGTAAATTCCTTTTCCACTTAATGAAATATGTTGAAACATTTCTTCATACTTTCATATCATCAAATTTCTTTCAACTTAAACTTTGTTAGCTGTATGCTTTTGCTTATTTAGATGGTAAAAATCCAATTAACAAATGTCAAATTATTCCATATTTTATTGCTTATATTATTTTGTTCTTATAGATAAAGTTTAGTGATTATAGTTAGCTGTTTTAATATATCCATGACCACTTCTGTGCTATATTTCCTTTGAAATCTCTAATTTGCCCTCCAAAAATCTTATCCTAATTTATTCTCAACAGTCTTTTATCAAAGCACCCATTTTCCTATATGCCAATACTCAGTGTTAAGGTTTGTTCGTATATTTTTTTCCTTCTATATTTTACATTTTGGAATATCAGGCAAATGCTGGAATATATAAATAAATTTGAAACGTTTGTCATTTTCTGTGCTTCGATCAGACTAAAAAGCAGGGTGATTAACTATTTCTATAAGGTTTAAGAGGCATTCTAGCATTAAATTATGAAAGATTGATACATAAAAGAGCATAATATATAAGAATATTGTTATATTCTGATTTATACTGGGCAAGTGAACTTTAGTCATTTATATATTCATGGAATTTATTTTCATTTTTCCAGGTTTAAAATTTATTAGTATAAGCTTCAACATAATAACAACTTTTAACTTTTTTTGCCTTTTTAATCTGAGTATATCACTTTTTAAATTGCTTAAGTGTGAAGTTCCTTTATTTCCTTTTTTATTGAATTATACAGTTTTTCCCATTATATTAACCTTAAAAAATAAATGCTTGGATTTACCTATCAATTCTTCTGGATTTGTCATTGTCTTTGTACTTAAAATTATGAATTTTGTTTGTTTTTATTTGCTTCAAACATAGCAAGACTTATACACACACATTATTTGTCTAACAGAAAGTACTTCTGTGGTAGCCAGACCTCATACGTGTATAAGGTAGACTATTGCAAACAGCTTTCAGTATAATAGGCATATTCAAATAGGCAATCACAGGTTGCAGTCGTTTTAGTTAAGTGGTCTCTTTTTTCCCCAGCATCTTATTCTGATTTAATGGATTCTGATTGATTACTTAAAAAATATCAATTCTCATCATGCACTGACACTGGAGTTCTTTCTGTCAGTTCCACATCATGCTTTATGGGAGGTTTCTTTTTGTCCGGGACCTCAATACACTTTCTGTGTTCCTGCCATCTGTTTCGTAAGGTTTTCATTCTCTTCATATATTTGGAAACATGGTTTGGGATGATATGAAACATAGGAAGAAGGGATGCATCAAAAAGCAACCCCTAGGTAGTACTGATACTTAGATCCTAACCTGGGAGATTCATTCTCAACTAGTACTGCAAGAGAATAAAGTTCTGATGACCTAAGGTATTCATTGACGATAAGGAGGTAAGTTCTCTCCTGTGAATGTAGACTGTCAACAGCTCTGTACTGTTGTTGGTACAACTGAGGAAACAGTCACTTCCATAGCTTGCTGCATTCAGTGGTTCAGACAAGAAACCTTATTTGAGAACAACTGTTTGCAAGACATTCTCACTTTTGTGCAGTTACGGTGGGAAAATCATGGTTTTGGAAGAACAGCAGCCCAGTTCCTTTGTTCTAGAAATTCTGGGTCTCTGAATCATAAGTCAGACTTTGGGAGAAGTAGAAAGTATTAGTTCATCTTTTTAAGATAAACTCATTTCCATAAAGTGAAATCAGCTTATGCCATGAAAGCTATGCCTACATAGGTTTACTTCAATTGAACTATTTTAAAAAAAATTATCAGTGTCTATTCTTTCCAGATTCTTGTTTTTAGCTTAATTACTTTCTTTTTCTGTGGGGCTGTGATTTTCTTCTTTGTTACCTCTTACATATTTTAAAAGGAAATTGAGAAAAGCTTTATCCAAAATTACTACACAGATGGGATTTTTAGGGTAACATTTTGCAGATCTTTAAAATGATGAGATTCCAGTACTCTTTTAATTTTCATCATTAATCCATATTGCACATACATAAGTGAGAGTTTATTACTTAGATATCTGATTATTTTGCCGTTTCAATTTAATTGACAAGAAGAAATTAGTACCACCAATCTGTTGGTAGCTTAGGCTTTATCATCATCAACAGAGTAGTATTTTTGAAGAACTGTTAATAAATTATCTAATTTTTTACAGTTTTTAATAAAGGCAGCTTTTGACCTCTCCATCTTTTTCTGACATATTTCTATAAGTAATAGCTTTCCATCTTGTAAGTGAATTATTTTTCCCTTCATATCAAGTTTCATTCCATTTGTTTCTGACCACTTCATCTCTGTGAAGTCATTTGCAATCTACGTGGAGACATGTTGAGGACACTATTCTCATGTTCTGATGCCAAGATACCGACTTTTGATTGAAGGTCCAAATCATAACAAGTCAAGAAACATTATACACTGTAATTTTCTTGGCTCAGAATCAAGTATGTTTTGCATAACAGCTCTATTCTTGTTACAAATATGTTAAAACACTTTCTACTTAACTTTTCTTCATTTAGCCTAATCAATTAGATGTTTTGGTATCTTTTGTAATGTATCAAAATGGAAGAAATTTAAGATGCATGCAAAAGTCATACAGGCAGTTCTGGAGCCAAAGGGGATCCACAAAAAGTGAGATATACAATTCAAAGATGATTCCTTTGCTACAATTACCTGATTACTGGAAATAGAGAAACTGTGGTCATCAAATCATACTGAATAATCAATAACATTTCATTCAGCTGATGGAGCCATTACCCAATAGCAATGTTATGATTCATACTTTTGATTGGGAAAACTATCACTTTTAATGTTTGTCAAGGCAATCGTATCAAAGGCTACAGCTCCAGGAAATGTTCTATCTGTCTATTAGTTGTGCATCAGTGTGCTTTGTAATTCTCCTTCAATCAAAAAGAATTTAACAAATCCAGCATCTGCTATGTGATAGCCATTTTGCATATTACTGGCCACCAGGGATACAAAGAAAAGATACAGTCCTTGTCTTGAAAAAAGTCAAAGGGTAATGTCATAAGATATAATGTAGAAGTCAGCACATCTGCTCTGGAATCAGCCTTAGTTAGTTCTTCACCCAAAATGGATGTATCATGTTGCATGTGACCCTTAACCCTGGCCACTAGAATTAGAAAAACCTCTAGAGAATGTCTTAACTTCTGTTAGGGAAGTGACTGGCATTAAGTTTTTAAACAAAGAGCATGGTGTCAATTTGCTGAATCGAATAAATTATCACGCTCAAGAAATGTGGTCAAGAGAAAAAGTCAAAGGACACCCAAAGTGGGAGCAGGAGGCAGAGACTAAGCGGCCGCAATGCAGAGGGAGAAGGAAAGAACATCAGTGACCTCCTGACACTAAATGTGTCAAATCTGTATGAGTTTCCTATTGCTTCTGTAACAAATTACACACTGGGTGGCTTACAACAACACACTTTCTCACCTGACAGTTCTGGAGGTTGGAAATCCAAAATGGGTCTCACTGGGCTAAAAGTCAAAGTGTCTACACAGCTGTGTTCCTTTTGGAGGGTCTAGGGGAGAATTCACTTCCCTGCCTTTTCCAGCTTCTTAAGATTTCCTACATTCTTTGGCTCATGGCCACCTCCACCATCTTCAAAGCCAGCATCATTGGGCTGAGTCCATCTCATCCTGCCATCTCTGGTCACATGAAATGTCTGATAACACAAGAGTGTGATTAACACAAATGTGTCCACAAGTCATGGCAATACAATGCAGTAAGAGCTACAAAAGATGTATATACAACACTCAGTTCAGTAAATATACATTCTTATTTTAATTTTATTTATTTATATATCCATTAACCCACCTATTCCATTTGTTTTTTATGTCATTCACTATTCCAGGCAGTTTTAAAAAAATGTGTTGACTCTTAAAAATAAATAAGGAAATGGCAAAATTACCATTCATATTTTTCTCACTTCTTTGCTTTCTTCCTTCTGTCTCCTTTTTATCTTTTCTTTTCAGCAAACGACTACACGGAAACCAGTCATATGAAAGAGATTAGGGAGAGAGCAATAAACAAAGATGCATTTGGTTCCTTCTATCCTCAGAAAGTTTACAACCTATAAAAGTAGTCAGACAATGAGACAAGTACTCATAATAATATGGGGAGAGATGATAATAGATAAAATTCATATGGAAGCCCATAACAATAGAAAATAACCCAGATTAAGGTTAAAGGTCTCTTAGGTGAAGTGGCGTATAAATTGAAGATGAAGGATGAAGAAGAGTTATCTAAGTAAATAAATGGAGGGATTAGCATGCTAGTTTAGGAACCAGAATTCCAGTCCCACCAAGGGTGTCTTTCTAAAGTTGGTGTACATAATCTATGTTGATGAAGCGAGAGCACCTAACACCCAGCTATGGAAGTAGACATCCAATAACATGATACCCGAGCAAGTGGTGCAACAATACCCGAGCAAGTGGTGCTTTTCTCCCAACAAATAAAAAAAAGTTTTTTTTGAAGGCAAATTGTTTATATGCTAATCAGCAGGTATATCCTTTGCCAAAATGTTCTACAAGAGACACGACAAAAGATTTATTATTTAAGACACACACACAAATACACACACAGCAATATCACCTTCCACATTTTTAGCATCACCCCTGAGTTTCTATAGTGACTGTTAGTTTATTTTCATATGCTTCCTTCATGAGAAAGACCTGTTAATTAACTGAAGAAAACTTCTTTTAATGGTTGCTACCCATGTTTAGAATAGCATTATAAAAATGATGTTTAAAAATTCACTCCTGTCAACATAGTTTTTGAAGAAGATATTATTTTAAAGGTTATTTCAATTAAAATGTATTCCTGTCTATTCATTTATTTTGAAAGCGTCAAACAGAGGAGCACATATAGAAAGTTCAGATGTCAAGTTATACAATATCATTTTGCTATAACATTCAAAATTTTTGCCAGGCAAAATTTGTTGTCAGCTGAATTTGAATTAATTTTACATGTTTTTATTTATATTTGGTTGAATATTTTTAATATGGAATTAAACAAAATATTTTTGAAAATTAAAGAAAATTTAATAGAAATAATTCCATATAAACAAAGATACTGTTTTACAAATAGCAGTTTTCAGAGATTATAAATGATTAGCTACCCAAATAACATATGTAATATAATCATTTAAGTCATGAAAAATTTGACTTTTGGAACAGAAAATACTAACAATTATGTAGTCTAAAGATTGAACACCAGAAGTTAGGTTGTACAGGAAAAAAGACAACAATGACCTTTTTGATCTTTAGTCTCATTACACACTGTATATACATCAGGAAGTGATAAATTAAGTCTGTATTACAGGGTGTGCTTAGGAATCTAAGATAAGGCAAACACACACTTAGGGTTCTCATTTGTACATTTCCAACACCAGGTTTCACAGATAAATCTGAATCCAGCAAACTGAAATTTCCAGAGTGGTCAAAAAATTTAGAAAGAACATGAGATTTGCTAATAACTTTCAGTTTATTTGGAATACGTAAGAATTGAAGAATTAGAATATGTCTCAGACAGAAGGGGTAATATTAGTTGTTCTTGAAATAAAAATATAGATGTTTGCTTGGAATTTTAAAGCTTTTTGGACACATATACTATATTATATGTATTATATATATATATACAATATATGATTTACAATCTCATGTATGTTTGTGTTTATAATTATGTATGGAGAAAGAGAGAGAGAAAGGGAGATTGTTAAGAAGAAAAATAATAAACAAAAGCTAGGTCAACTGGTAGTAAACCAAAACACTGTAATTACTTTCAGCAATTGTGAACAATTTTAAATTCTTTATTGCATTTGATTGCCCTGACATTTTCTCTAAGTAAAATGTCCGTCCATCAACTTATGTAATATAAATTAAAATTCTTAACTGGTAGTTAATCCAAAAACTTAGTGGTTCCCTGTTTGTTTTTTCCTGCAACTTGTGGGGTTGTTTTAGTTGTTACTGTAATCGGGGGCGGGGCTCCTCACTGACGGATGCAAATTAGGACAGTTAAGCATAACAAAATATTTTTCAGTGTCTCATACAGATTTCGATTGGCCTCTCAACCATTCATGGAAATGACAAACTTGTTTTATTTAGATCTTAACTCTATTCTACAAATGAACACCAAGTTCTGTACTGTTTTACAGCGTTTTACTATACACTGGATATTCCAGAAATACAGTGTGGAATTGTTCAGTTTTTGAGGAAGCTCCATCATCAGTGTAGCTGATGTCACTGTCGGCATTTGCATCCCTGTAGGACACCCCTGTGTGCATCCATTTGTAGTTGTTTCTACACCATGATTCTACAAAAAAAACTCTTGGCATTTTTTGGTCTTCTAGTCTGGCATGTGTGAGAATTTACTTGGTGGAAGATATTATTTTATTATAATTTTTCTTCCTCACTTTACAGCTAAATCTTGATAGTTACTTCTTTTAATATTATGGTGTAACTTTGTTGTTTGTTTCCTATGGATATTTTTTCAGTGTGGGTATATTAAAAACTTTGTTATAAATGGTACGTTAGGTTTCTTAGGTTAAGGTCCATGGCTATAATTATACAAGTAGAAAAAATATTAGTTTTCTTTAAAAAATAATGGGTTTCTTAATGTTAAGTTTACTATACAGCTAAGTTATTCCATTGATTTAAAGAAATGATTTTCAATGTTTCCTTTAATAAATATGCTACCATAAAACTGTTTAAGAACATTTTGTAAATAATTAGTCCTCTGTGAGAAACTTAATCTCACTGCTTTAAAGAAGAATATGTTAAAATCTTTCTCAGAAATAGGATTTCAGAAAAAAGTCATTGACTTTAATAGCTCAGACTTTTTCCTTCATTGAAATAGAATAATAAGATACATTTCATATAGCTTTGTCACTAATGTATATTCTGATTTGATTTTGTTGGATGGAGTTGTGGGAGGGAAAAAATAAGAGTTTACAATTGTCTCGTCCTGTCAATCTAGGAACTTGTAAGAATTTCTTAGATAACCAGATTAATAGATTAAAAGTTGACTATATATAGAAAAACTATGATTCAATACAGAAAAATTATATTATTATTCTATTTACTGATATGAATGATTTTACAAATAGAATACTTAATTTTGTTTAGATGCTAAATTGTAATTGAATTTTATCATGCGTCTCACTGACAATAAATTCAATAGGTATTATATAAAATTTATAAATCACATGATATAAAAGTGAAACATAGAATTTCTTAAAGATGTTATGATTCTGTTGTATTGATAGAGAAAATGTATAAGTTTGTAAATGTGAGAATTTGCTATTTGAAAATAATCTTTTGGGGAGATATACAGTGCATTAAATAAGTATAAATATTATTAATATGGAGAAACTGATTGCAAATAAAATTCGAAATACCTTTCCTTAACTTCTTGAATTATTGTTAACATGCTTATTAATAAGCTCAGTTTCTCTTAATTTTAATAAATATTTTAAAAAGTGTATTATTTAAAATCATTCCTATGTCCTGGATCTTCATCACTGTGTTAAAATGAAAAGCAATGCAGAGATTTATACCTGTTTTTCAAATGTACTTATGCTATATAAATGGAAACTTTGGAATCAAACAATAAATTTCTTTCCTATTTTCTATCTTTAGTTCAAAATGGAGAAATAATGATTATTGGGTTTCTGGCATTATAAATAATATATAATCATCATTACTCTTGTTTCCTACTTAAATTTCCTAAGATTTTAATTAAGTTTCTCATCAGGGAATCTGCTTTGGAGCATTATATATGTTTTGTTTCTATCAGCTCACTCCACTTAGTTTAAATTTCAGGATATTATGATCCAAATATCAATTGCCTCACAGTACAATATAAATATTATATTATTGAATACATACATAGTACAAGTGAATACTGTATATAGTACAACATATAGTCCAAGGTATTAACAACATGGGAGTTTTAGGTCTCATTTTGTGTAACTTTTTATTTTCTAATATGTAATGTAATTGTAATGAACATATGAAATATCATTATTAGGGAATTAAAATATTAACTAGTAGCATTTGAATCAAGAACTTCCTAAATGTAATAAAATTTCGATTTCACTTTTGCCCAAACTTTTAAACATGAATTTGATATGATACTATGGCTCTTAGGTAACGTAAAAAAAACAGAGTTTTTAAAAAAATAACTTTTAACTGTTGCTTATTTATTCCTTTTTCAACATCCACATTAAAAGTGCCTCTTCCGGGAGTTGAGGAAGATGGCGGAAGAGTAAGACGCGGAGATCACCTTCCTCCCCACAGATACATCAGAAATACAGCTACACGTGGAACAACTCCTACAGAACACCTACTGGACGCTGGCAGAAGACCTCAGACCTCCCAAAAGGCAAGAAACCCCCCACGTACCTGGGTAGGGCAAAAGAATAAAGAATAAACAGAGACAAAAGGATAGGGACGGGACCTGCACCAGAGGGAGGGAGCTGTGAAGGAGGAAAGGTGTCCACACACTAGGAAGCCCCTCCGCGGGCAGAGACTGCGGGTGGCGGAGGGGGGAGCTTCGGGGAGAGCTTCGGCGACACGGAGGAGAGCACAGCCACAGGGGTGTGGAGGGCAAAGCGGAGAGATTCCCGCACAGAGGGTCGGTGCTGACCGGCACTCACCAGCTCTAGAGGCTTGTCTGCTCACCCGCCGGGGCGGGCGGGGCTGGGAGCTGAGGCTCTGAGGCTCGGGTTTCGGTTTCGGTCGGAGCGCAGGGAGAGGACTGGGGTTGGCGGCGTGAACACAGCCCGCAGGGGGTTAGTGCGCCATGGCTAGCCGGGACGGAGTCTGGGGAAAAGTCTGGACCTGCCGAAGAGGCAAGAGACTTTTTCTTGCCTCTTTGTTTTCTGGTGCCCGAGGAGAGGGGATTAAGAGCGCTGCTTAAGGGAACTCCAGGGACGGGCGCGAGCCGCGGCTAAAAGCGCGGACCTCAGAGACGGGAATGGGAAGCTAAGGCTACTGCTGCTGCCACCAAGAAGCCTGTGTGCGAGCACAGGTCACTAGCCACACCCCGCTTCCGGGGAGCCTGTGCAGCCCGCCACTGCCAGGGTCCCGGGATCCAGGGACAACTTCCCTGGGAGAACGCACGGCGCGTTCAGGCTGGTGCAACGTCACGCCGGCCTCTGTCGCCGCAGGCTCGCCCCGCACTCCGTGCCCCGCCCTCCCCCGCCACCGCCCCCCGCCGGCCTGAGTGAGCCAGAGCCCCCGAAGCAGCGGCTCCTTTAACCCGGACCTGTCTGAGCGAAGAACAGACGCCCTCCAGCGACCTACACGCAGAGGCGGGGCCAAATCCAAAGCTGAGCCCTGGGAGCTGTGAGAACAAAGAAGAGAAAGGGAAATCTCTCTCAGCAGCCTCAAGAGCAGCGGATTAAATCTCCACAATCAACTTGATGTACCTGCATCTGTGGAATACATGACTAGACAACGAATCATCCCAAATTGAGGAGGTGGACTTTGGGAGCAAGATCTATGATTTTTTCCCCTTTTCCTCTTTTTGTGAGTGTGTATGTGTATGCTTCTGTGTGAGACTTTGTCTGTATAGCTTTGCTTCCACCATTTGTCCTAGGGTTCTGTCCGTCCTTTTTTTTTTTTTTTCTACTTAAAAAATTTTTTTTCTTAATATTTTTATTTTAATAACTTTATTTTATCTTTATTTTATTCTCTTTCTTTCTTTCTATTTTTTCTCCCTTTTATTCTGAGCCATGTGGTTGAAAGTCTCTTGGTGCTCCAGCCAGGGGTCGGTGCTGTGCCTCTGAAGTGGGAGAGCCAACTTCAGGACACTGGCCCACAAGAGACCTCCCAGCTCCACGTAATATCAAATGGCGAAAATCTCCCAGAGATCTCCATCTCAACACCAGCACCCAGCTTCACTCAATGACCAACAAGCTACAGTGCTGGACACCCTATGCCAAACAACTAGCAA
Organism: Pseudorca crassidens; assembly: GCF_039906515.1. Taxonomy (NCBI): domain Eukaryota; kingdom Metazoa; phylum Chordata; class Mammalia; order Artiodactyla; family Delphinidae; genus Pseudorca; species Pseudorca crassidens. Next base: position 11,701,729 of record NC_090307.1, read on the forward strand.
GACAGGAACACAACCCCCCCCATTATCAAAGAGGCTGCCTAAAATCATAATAAGGCCACAGACACCCCAAAACACACCACCAGACGTGGACCTTCCCACCAGAAAGACAACATCCAGCCTCATCCACCAGATCACAGGCACTAGTTCCCTCCACCAGGAAGCCTACACAACCCACTGAACCAACCTTAGCCACTGGGGACAGACACCAAAAACAATGGGAACTACGAACCTGCAGCCTGCAAAAAGGAGACCCCAAACACAGTAAGATAAGCAAAATGAGAAGACAGAAAAACACACAGCAGATGAAGGAGCAAGGTAAAAACCCACCAGACCTAACAAATGAGGAGGAAATAGGCAGTCTACCTGAAAAGGAATTCAGAATGATAGTAAAGATGATCCAAAATATTGGAAATAGAATAGAGAAAATGCAAGAAACATTTAACAAGGACCAAGAAGAACTAAAGAGCAAATGAACAATGATGAACAACACAATAAATGAAATTAAAAATACTCTAGAAGGGATCAATAGCAGAATGAGGCAGAAGAACGGATAAGTGACCTGGAAGATAAAATAGTGGAAATAACTACTGTAGAGCAGAATAAAAAAAAAGAATGAAAAGAACTGAGGACAGTCTCAGAGACCTCTGGGACAACATTAAACACACCAACATTCGAATTATAGGGGTCCCAGAAGAAGAAGAGAAAAAGAAAGGGACTGGGAAAATATTTGAAGAGATTATAGTTGAAAACTTCCCTAATATGGGAAAGGAAATAGTTAATCAAGTCCAGGAGGCACAGAGAGTCCCATACAGGATAAATCCAAAGAGAAACATGCCAAGACACATATTAATCAAACTATCAAAAATTAAATACAAAGAAAACACATTAAAAGCAGCAAGGGAAAAACAACAAATAACACACAAGGGAATCCCCATAAGATTAACAGCTGATCTTTCAGTAGAAACTCTGCAAGCCAGAAGGGAGTGGCAGGACATATTTAAAGTGATGAAGGAGAAAAACCTACAACCAAGATTACTCTACCCAGCAAGGATCTCGTTCATATTTGGTGGAGAAATTAAAACCTTTACAGACAAGCAAAAGCTGAGAGAGTTCAGCACCACCAAACCAGCTTTACAACAAATGCTAAAGGAACTTCTCTAGGCAAGAAACACAAGAGAAGGAAAAGACCTACAATAACAAAGCCAAAACAATTAAGAAAATGGGAATAGGAACATACATATCGATAATTACCTTAAATGTATATGGATTAAATGCTCCCCCCAAAAGACACAGACTGGCTGAATGGATACAAAAACAAGACCCATATATATGCTATCTACAAGAGACCCACTTCAGACCTAGGGACACATACAGACTGAAAGTGAGGGGATGGAACAAGATATCCCATGCAAATGGAAATCAAAAGAAAGCTGGAGTAGCAATTCTCGTATCAGACAAAATAGACTTTAAAATAAAGACTATTAGAAGGGACAAAGAAGGACACTACATAATGATCAAGGGATCGATCCAAGAAGAAGATATAACAATTGTAAATATTTATGCACCCAACATAGGAGCACCTCAATATGTAAGCCAAATACTAACAGCCATAAAAGGGGAAATCGACAGTAACACAATCATAGTAGGGGACTTTAACACCCCACTTTCACCAATGGACAGATCATCGAAAATGAAAATAAATAAGGAAACACAAGCTTTAAATGATACATTAAACAAGATGGACTTAATTGATATTTATAGGACATTCCATCCAAAAACAACAGAATACACATTTTTCTCAAGTGCTCATGGAACATTCTCCAGGATAGATCATATCTTGGGTCACAAATCAAGCCTTGGTAAATTTAAGAAAATTGAAATCATATCAAGTATCTTTTCCGACCACAATGCTATGAGACTAGATATCAATTACAGAAAAATATCTATAAAAAAAACAAACACATGGAGGCTAAACAATACACTACTTCATAACCAAGTGATCACTGAAGAAATCAAAGAGGAAATCAAAAAATACCTAGAAACAAATGACAATGGAGACACGACAACCCAAAACCTATGGGATGCAGCAAAAGCAGTTCTAAGAGGGAAGTTTATAGCAATACAATGCTACCTTAAGAAACAGGAAACATCTCAAATAAACAATCTAACCTTGCACCTAAAGTAGTTAGAGAGAAGAACAAAAAAACCCCAAGTTTGCAGAAAGAAATAAATCATAAAGATCAGATCAGAAATAAGTGAAAAAGAATTGAAGGAAACGATAGCAAATTTCAATAAAACTAAAAGCTGATTCTTTGAGAAGATAAACAAAATTGATAAACCATTAGCCAGACTTATCAAGAAAAACAGGCAGAAGACTCAAATCAATAGAATTAGAAATGAAAAAGGAGAAGTAACAACTGACACTGCAGAATTACAAAGGATCATGAGAGATTACTACAAGCAACTCTATGCCAATAAAATGGACAACCTGGGAGAAATGGACAAATTCTTAGAAATGCACAACCTGCTGGGACTGAACCAGGAAGAAATAGAAAATATGAACAGACCAATCACAAGCACTGAAATTGAAACTGTGATTAAAAATATCCAACAAACCAAAGCCCAGGCCCAGATGGCTTCACAGGCGAATTCTATCAAACATTTACAGAAGAGCTAACACCTATCCTTCTCAAACTCTTCCAAAATATAGCAGAGGGAGGAACACTCCCAAACTCATTCTATGAGGCCAGCATCATCCTGTTACTGAAACCAGACAAAGATGTCACACACACAAAAAAACTACAGACCAATATCACTGATGAACATAGATGCAAAAATACCGTATGCTAACACATATATATGGAATCTAAGAAAAGAAAAAAAAAGGTCATGAAGAACCCAGGGGTAGGACGGGAATAAAGACACAGACCTACTTGAGAATGGACTTGAGGATATGAGGAGGGGGAAGGGTAAGCTGTGACAAAGTGAGAGAGTGGCATGGACATATATACACTACCAAACGTAAAGTAGATAGCTGGTGGGAAGCAGCCGCATAGCACAGGGAGATCAGCTCGGTGGTTTGTGACCACCTGGAGGGGTGGGATAGGGAGGGTGGGAGAGAGGGAGATGCAAGAGGGCAGAGATATGGGAACATATGTATAACTGATTTACTTTGTTATAAAGCAGAAACTATCACACCATTGTAAAGCAATTTTACTCCAATAAAGATGTTTAAAAAAAAACACAAAAAACAAACTGCCTCTTCCGTACAGTTTCCCCAAAACATCATAAAATTCCATCTTTTCCTGTGCACGATGATTGTTTCTTCAATTGTTCCGGCAGTACTTCCATTAATTCAGCCATCATGCATTTAATAACATATATTCCGGATACTAGTCACAGGGGGACACACAGAAATAGGAAATAACAACAACAACAACAAAACTGCAGTATTCTAACCTAGTAACATATGATAAATTCTAAGCATGCTAAATAAATAATTAAATGTTTTATATAGAATGTTGAAACATGGTAAGTGCTCTGAAAAAATAAAGAGCAGGGAAAGATACAAATAAAAGTCAAAGGGAATGAGTGAAGTGTAATATTAAATGGACTGGTCATGGTAGTGTCCACCACGAAGGAAATATTTAGGAAGGTATTTGAAGGAGATAAGGACACGTGATATCTGGGAGGAGAGTTATCTCAGATCCAGAGAACCAGGAACTAAAAAACCTTGAGTCTGGAATGTATCTGGTGTGTTCTAGGGTCTCGGGTGTGGCCTGTGTCCTTGGACTGAGGAAGGAGGAGGGTAAGGCATTTGGTCAAGGGGGTGTAGTGGCCAGATGTAGAATCCTGCAGCCAGGCCCTTGTGATGACATTGGTTTCGTTCCAAGAGAATGGGGAGGCACTGGTGGGTTTTGAGCAGATTAATGCTGTGAGCTGAATGTTTTTGACAAATTCCTTCTGGCTGCTTTCTTTACAATAGTGGGCAAGAGTGATTGTAGATAGATATATTAAGGAGCTATGGCATAATCCAGCAGGAGGTGATGGTGGCTTGATGCAACAAGCAGGCTGTGAGAAGTGGTGGTAGTTACACATTTTGTACCCATTTCTTTTTTTTTTTTTTTTTTGCGGTACGCGGGCCTCTCACTGTTGTGGCCTCTCCCGTTGCGGAGCACAGGCTCCGGACGCGCAGGCTCAGCGGCCATGGCTCACGGGCCCAGTCGCTCCGCGGTATCCTCCCAGACCGGGGCACGAACCCGTGTCCCCTGCATCGGCAGGCGGACTCTCAACCACTGCGCCACCAGGGAAGCCCTGTACCCATTTCTGTTACTATTATTTTTATTTATCAATTTCCCCTGTTGTACCTAGAGAATCTTGAAAGACTATGTTTATTCATCTTCAAATCACATTCTTTACCACAGTGACTAGCTCGATCAATGTATGTGCTCTACCAATATTTACTAAGTTAAAGTGAAGTGATTATTTCTAAATAAATACTGATACAGAAATTTGCATAAGTATTCAAATGTTGTGCCTAGTTGTGAAATATTTTTTTCTATTTTACACACACTAAGTAAATACCCGTAGAGTAGGATATTAAACGAAGCTTTTCAATCTGTGAATACCAGAAATAAAATCCAAATATTGAAGTTCCTGCATTGTTAGAAATTTTCTATAAAACTTGCTGAAATCTAAGGAACACATTATTTTAATTTTAATTTATAGAATTTATGTAGCTTTTAATCGAAAGCTATTGTACAGATAATCTGGTCCCTGTTACAGGAGCAAACACGTAGGACCAGTTATACATAGTAAGTTTTTCCAGGTCCTACAACTAGTTAATTACAGTTCTAGAGGCAGAGCCTGGGGCCCTGTCTCATTTCTTTGCAGCATACCTTTCCATACACTGTAGATCTTCCTTACCCACTTGTAAAACAGATTCGTATATCCATGTATATATATTAATATAAATATGGCTTTGCAGTGGTTAGGAAAAATATCAAATTTAACAGTAAAAACCAAGTCAGATAGAGCAATAATTTACCCACTCAAATATGCTAATTATGGGTTCATTAGCATGCATCCAGATTTTGCAAATTAAACAAATTTTATTGGGGAGAAATTTACTATGAAAACTGTTAAACTGAGAATTGTAATTGTCTTTAAATATTTTTCAGCAGAAGACCTAATAATAATACTATTTCAACCAAAAAGATATTTTAGAAAATACAGCTTTCTCGCTTAATCTAATTTTTTCGTTAGTTGTATAAACAGCATTCCATTTAGCACTTTTATATATGAGTTTTTTTTAATCCTGTGACATTTTCATTCTTTAGTCAAGAGAAAATTAAATCCATATTATATCTAAATCTCAGAAGTAGCATAAGAAATCGATAACTTTGTTAAAAAATTTTAGATTGAGAAATCACCAGGTGTGTTCTATAATCCGGACCATGATACATTTGAGAGTAAATCTGATGTTACCTATATCAATCCCGAGGCTTTTCTTTGTTCTTGTCTTTCAAACTGCTACTTCTCTGCTGATGGCAGGTCTACACAAATCACAGAAGTTGAAACTACAAACAGAGGATAAAACCTTGACAGTGCCCCAGTGAGAAAGCACTTTATCGGACCCCTAATGATGCTAATATAAGCTGTCAAGAGCTCTCCCTCCAGATGCCGTGGCAGCCCCAAAGCAGACAGCAGGGAATAATGACACATTCTGAAAGCTCACAGAGGAAAACAAATGCATTATGTATATGGATATAAGAAAGCGAACAGTGACATCTTCAAAGGAAGATGCCTTTAAACTTTAGTCTCAAGCAGGCTTGTCTGTGATGCTTTGAAGCTAATGTGGACAAGCCCTGTGTCCTCAGCAGCTCCAGCCTACCTTAGCATGACCATTCAATAAAACCTGAAATGATCACAGCATGCGTTCAGTAAAAACATTTCATCAAACTCAAATGTGAAGTGACGGGTCCTGGGAGAATGGGACTTGGTTTTTCTTCAGAATAGGATTTCTAACACTTCTCAGCCGTTCCCTTGATCAATGCAATTCTATGTGGAATTTGAAGGAATTGACAAAACCAATTGTGCCTTTTATGTAGCAAATGCTCTCATTTTCTCCTGTGTTAATGCCACATCGGGTATGAGCATGAGTTGTTCTTGGGGGGATTTCATTTACAGCATTATCTTTTAAACACCTGGGAGAAAAACTCAGTAATAACTTAAAACAAGTGCTACTTAAAACAAATGCTGCTTAAGTGGCTGGGTTTTTTTGACTGTGTCGGTGTGTGATTCTTGAACAAGATATTATAGGTAGAGTCAGAATGTTGCTTCATCTTCTGTTACACATGATTGAAACTGGGGCAGAAAAGTTAATTGATTTACTCAGGGTCATAAAGCAGCAACCCTAAACACTAGTGTTTTAACCTCAAGAGAGTAAGTCTTTGATCTGTTGCTCAGTCAGCTGAGTGACTCTGAGATGAAAAATAATATACTGTCTGTTGGTATTAGTACAAAAGGTCAGTACAGTGTGGTAGTTCAGGCATCCCATGCTTTTATTTACATTTGAGACCACTATATGTGGAACACCGATGTGGTCCTTGTCTAGTAAGAATTTGCATTGCTAAGTGCACTTTTATTTTCAGAAAAAGTGCCAAATTCACATGATCAGAAATCAACACTCCGGGTTCCCCGATGGATCAAAAAGCTTAAGTTATAAAAGTGGACATTTTGTACATTGATCTGGTAGTATGAGTAACCTGACTAAAAGAAATCACCTCTGAATATAAAGGAATTATTTATTTTTGACGCAGTCTTTAACTTCTCTCTTGGAACTTACGGCTCTGGTGAAAAAGACTTCCATGCTTTCCTACCTCAGCCGAGGCACCCCGTCATTTCACAGAGCCCAACACGTGTCATTAGAAAGTAAAAACTTCCACCGTCCCAGTGTGAGCTAGATTCACGCTAGCAGTTTTGAAATTAATGAAAATCCTCCAGGCTACCTATTCCCCTGGGGGAGGAAATTCGGGAGGAAAGCAGAAGATGGCAATCGGCATTTATCTGTCTTAGCTTCCTATTTACTGCTTCATCTGTGTGATCTTGGGAATACCAACTGCAGGATTCATTTTAGTGCTGGTTTTCATTTAGCAGAACAGAATGGCAACCTGATAAACAGTAAAAATTAGGGAAAGTTCTTAGATGTTAACGCCATGAGCAATATTGTAAGGATAGGAGATTCTTAACCTACAAACCAAACAAAAACAAGTTGCAGAACATTATACCAATGCACCAAAGATATCACAACTTTATTCAAAGATTTATGGGTTCATAAACCTATTATCATTTTTTATATAAGTTCTTGTGGCAAATTCAGTTAATGTCATCAGATCAACAACTTTAAAAATAGAAGCAGCACTTGGAGATCCAGACTTGATTATTCTCTTCCAAATGATGTTTTTCTGCAGTTCATTTACAAACGCTATCAAGTTTTAGACTGTAGAAGTGCACAATAGTTTTATAATAATGTATTTTGGTTTCGTATTTTGGTTAATACTAGTTTAAGGAGTTGTTATATAAACTTCTACGAAATTATTAAGCAGTGACCGTGAAGCAACATGTTATCTGGAAAATACAGTCAAAATTGAAAGCTGGTGACTCAAATATTTAGTTTTATAAAGAATAAAATCTATACATAACACTATAATATCACATTTATCATGGAATAAGAGGAAAATAAACAGAATCATCAAAAGAGAAAATGATCACTTATAGTCTAAATCCCCAATGATTTCCAAAGTTATTTTTTTGATGTATTTCTACCCAAGACATTTTTTTACATGCACATGTTGAGTTTTTTCATGGTTTTGATCTTAAGAGATATAACTTTGCCTTGCTATTTTGCACGCATTAATGTCAAACTTTTCAGAACTAACAGATGACATCCCATATGTTATTTTGAGCATAAGGCATAAACTATATAGAAACAGTTTAGGATATGTCACAAAGGAATTATTCACATTAAAAATAAGAACCTAAATTTAGGTTCAAAAACAAGGCTCTAAACTCTTGCAAAATTGCAGCCTAAGAAATGATATCAACCTCTTCTTTCCCAAATGTTGCTGATATTACAAACAGCATGAATGGATGATTTCTCTCTTTCTTTGGGGGTGGGTGTGGTCACTGAGAGCTGATTTTTGCAGAACACATGCCAGTGCCTTCTGGAAGAGAAAAATATCCTGAACATGGGACTTTGCCCTGGAACTCCCACACCAACAAATCCTGAGCTGGGCTGAGGTGTGAAATGGCTTGGGTATCATCTGACTGTTCTCAGTTCTGCATCTTCACTCTCAATGCAGCTTTAACATTAGAGATTCACACAGAGCAATAAAATGCCCTGCATCTGCTCTTAGATATGTATCAAATTACCTTCATCAGCTCCTCTCCCCCAGCATCACCACAACTCCAGGCTTATTCCCCTTTTCTTTTTTTCCATTCCTTCCTTCCTTCACTACTACATGTCCCACTGAGCCAGCAGTAAGCTTTGCCCCCATACTTGTTCCCCACTCTTCTCATATAGAGTTCTGGATGACAGAAAGGCCGAGCCCTGACACTTTGTCTGCTGGCTTTTGGCTAATAATAGGTATTGAAGAGAGATTAGAGGGTAGAAAGAAGGGAGAAGCCAGGATATTTTTCTCCTTTTTTTGGGTGGTGTTTCCAGCAATAGCTACATACATAAGGCTCAAACACCAATGGAACAGGTCTGCCATACTTGCAGCTGCTGCCTGGTGAGCCTTTGACAAAGCTCTTTGGCTCTGGTGTCATTGCTTCCTTGATTTGTCTATTTCTCCAGGCCACTTGTAGTTCTAATAACCTGCTATAGCTAATCTATGTTGCCTCACTGCCCTGTAATCATCTTCTCAGCTACTTCTATAGCTTTTGTTACTAATTTCCTGCATTAAATTCTTTTGATCTAAAATATTCAGAGAGGTATGTGTTTCCTGGTTTGATACTGATTATTATAGTTTTTTTAATCAGCAGTGATCCCAGAAACATACCTCTCATGATGGGATTTTCACACTGAGCTTATCACCTATTAGAATATGAGCACAGTCATGATGCTCTTGCAGATGGCAAATAGGATAATGGTAATTTGTGGCAAGCAGTGACATCATTTCTACTTAAATCATCATCTGTAGATGCTGGAAATGAAGGGCTGGTCAATGTCAAGGCTTTAGAAAATCAAGTTGCTCTTATGTGCAACTCTTATGGTAACAAGGATAATGACAAACACAGAAGGGGATGATGCCCACTTCTAAAGGCAGAAGAAGAGTTGACCAAAAAATAGTACACTCATGTCAACAAACTCTCAGGTAAAAGCAGCCTTGGGGTATTAAAGAACTTCTAAGATAACCTTAAAAAATTTATATCCCATAGCTTCAGGGAAAACATGGCTGAGAATTAGAACAAAATTTATGCAGGAACATAAATAAAGCACAAGCTGACTGCACAGCATCATCAGTCCCTTAGTTAAGGTCGAGACATTACTGCTTAAGTTTAAGGCATTTGTGCAGAAGTAGTGGGACCCTGAGATTTGGGAAGGGGACATTTGTGTGCACTTGGACAATGCTGAGAACCTTGAACCACTACATTCCCCTCATCGTTCTTGCCAACAGAATCAGCTCCAATTTCACTGACAAAAAAGTGGCCTTCCCTTAAATAGATAATACTTAATTTTGTCACCTGACCCAGTTTGTGCATGTGTGGTCTTTTTAAGCCTACCCCGTAAGCTCTAACTGCCTCCAGGCCAATAACAGTAGTTATTTCCCAAGATGTTCCAGGAAGTGTATAGGTTTCCTCCAGGAGGATATGGCACACACAGCAAGGGAATCTTGAAATATTGTTAATTTTTATCTATACATACCTGGAGAAAATCATAGTAATGGATTCAAAGAGTCTCCCAAGGACTCCCCTGATGGCGCAGTGGTTGAGAATCCACCTACCAACACAGGGGACACGGTTTCGAGCCCTGGTCTGGGAAGATCCCACATGGTGCAGAGCAACGAAGCCCGTGCACCACAACTACTGAGCCTGCACTCTAGAGCCCGTGAGCCACAACTACTGAGCCCGCGTGCCACAACTACTGAAACCTGTGCACCTAGAGCCCGTTCTCGGCAATAAGAGGAGCCACTGTAATGAGAAGGCTGCGCACCACAATGAAGAGTAGCCCCCGCTTGCCACAACTAGAGAGAGCCCGCGTGCAGCAACAAAGACCCAACACAACCAAAAATAAATAAAAAATAAAATAAATTTAAACAAAGAGTCTCCCAAAAGGGACAAAATTTAATTTTGGTTGAAGCTAAGTACACTATAACGTTGCACTAAATTTCATTCTGAATTTAAGTGCTGGTTAGAGAAGTTGGAATTTTATCTGTTTGTTCAGTTGGAGCTTGAAATCTGCACTCAGTAGCTTACATTAATGAGGTCAGAAATGCTGGACCTTCTTTGACATAATACAGAGGAAGTCATTCAAGTCTTAGGGAGAGAGTAATGCTGACATGGCTTTGAGAAGAGCAGTTCCCTAACTCTCCCTCAGCAATGCATCCTGAGAGTGCGTAGAAGACGTTCGTTTACAAAGGAATTGATAAATGCACTAGTGAGGAGAATACCAGTATTTTTGAAGAGCTCTGTGGTGACTGTCATCCCTAAACGAGGGATCAAAGTGGATTTGGGTTGTAGAATTGAGGTCCTTGATTTCAGTGGTCATAATGGGATCCTGGAGAGTGGAATACTGGGATTTCAGTGCTGGAGACACGTAAGTTCAATGGCCATAACAGGCAGCAGGGCCACAGTGGTAATCAAAAGGTTTTGACCCACAAATAATTTTGTGGTGATAGTTAACTGAACTCGAAGTCCCTAAGAATAAAACGGATGTGCAGCCTATGGACGTATTACTAAATCTATACACTAGGTTAAGACCAAGGTTTGGCGAACAGAAATCCAATTTGCGTCATCACAAAAGTATGTTACAATTTCCCAGTTCCCAAACCAAAGCCAATTCACACAAGGACAACTGACCATCCCAGGTTATGTCTTTAGCACTGAATGTTGCATATCCTGGGAAACCCCCAAACTAGACCATTGGTCACTCCATCACATATCGAAAACTCCTTGATTAGAAAACAGGCTGAGTCCCTTGAGGAGGGACCTTCCTTGAGAATATACTTAAATCTTTCTCCAGGCTTTCTCCAAAAAGACCAGAGGCAATCTAATATGACAAGCAGACACTGAGACAAAAGACGTACTCAGAATTTAAAGATTTTATATTGGCTCTGAGTTGACGCCATTCCTAAGAAACTAACATGCCACTTTGATTCAAGTGTCAGAAAAAGAGAAGAGAATTATGAAACTCAGGTATCCATGCAGATTTGATCCAAATCCATCTCCAGCTGGGACCGGTTGCAATGTACATAATCAGAAATTCCACCCACAGTGGCTCTCTTACCCATGGCGTGAGGGTCAGTAAAGTAGAAAAGGCCAAGTGAAAACCCATGGAACTGAATTTCTGTATCACTGCAGTAAGAAATAAAGACTATCACACCCCTCAGAGAATCGTGGTAGTTAATGCTGCCATCAAAGATTTGAAGACAGATACTATTCCTATCACAACTACTTTAATTTTCCCATTTGGCTGTCAGAAAAATCGGATGCATCTTGAAAATCAGTGTGGAGTTTTGTAAGTATAATTAGAGTCACTCCAATTGAAGCTGCTGTGAGAGACATGGTATCTTTGTTAAAAAATTAACACGTTTTGCTTTAATACACCCCTATTGACCTGCAAAATGCATTTTCCCCCATACCAATCATCAAGGATGATCAGAGCAGTTTGCTTTCAGCTGGGAGAGATAATATTATGATTTCACCATCCTCCCTCAGGAATATGTCAACTTCCCTGTTACTGTTAAAGTCCCCCGAACTTTGGTCCTGTAGAGATCCCATAGAGCATAATTTGCTCCTCCTTATGGATTGTCCTTGGTGAGCAGGAAGGGGAAACACCCCAGAGGTACTGGTTAAACATATGTTCACCCAGAGGGAGAGTAAAACTACAAAATTCAAGGCCCTGCCATTTAAAGAAAGGATTTAGGGAGCAGATGGTCTTTGGCATGTCAGTGTATCACCCCTAAAATGAGACGAGGTATCTCACCCTACACTAATGCTGGCCAAATATATAACGCCTGTGGGGCTCCCCAGATTGTAAAGGCAACAACTATAAATTTGCGTGCATTCCCTGGAACCTTTTACCCAATAATCCGTAAAGCTCCTAGTTTTGAGTCGGACCTAGAGAAAGAGAAGGCTCTGCCTTAGGTCTATGCAACGTGAAAAGCCCCATGTCAATTAGGCCTTAAGACAGCAGATTTGATGAAGCTCAATGATAAAGGAAGTAAATGAAAACATATTTATCAAGCTTCTGAAAAGACACACTAGGAGAATTGTAAGTTGTGTCTTGGTTTTTTAATCAATTAGTTCAAAATTTTTTTCTAATTTTCATAGTTAATTTTTTGTTAACTTGTGGAGTATTTGGAAGTACAGTTGACCCTTGAACGATGTGGATTTGAACTGCATGGGTCCACTTATATGTGAATTTTTTTCAATAGTAAATACCACAGTACTACTACATGATCCATGGTTGGTTGAATCCGTGAATGTGGAGGAACGACGAATATGAAGAGCCGCCTTATAGTCGAGGATTAACCCCCGTGTTGTTCAAAGGTCAACTGTATATTGCTTAATTCAGAAACACTTGAAGATATTCCAGTTGTATATTTCTTATTGATTTTTTTGTTTAATTCCACTGGGATCAAAATATATTTTATTATTTTAATTCTGTGTGATTTCTTTGTTTTACTTAAAATTACTTTATTGAGATATAATTCACATACCATTCAATTCACAAAGGGATAGGGAGGGTGGGAGGGAGACGCAAGAGGGAGGAGATATGGGGATATATGTATATGTATAGCTGATTCACTTTGTTATACAGCAGAAACTAACACACCATTGTAAAGCAATTATACTCCAATAAAGATGTTAAAATAAATAAAGCATACAAGTCATTTAAAGCATATGTATGTTTACAGGGTTGTAAAACCATCATCACAGTCTAATTTTAGAACATTTATGTGTGTGTGTGTCCCCTGAAAAAAACAAGAAACCCTGTGCCAATTGGCAGTCACTCCTCATTACTTCCTCCTCCAACCCTAACTAACTACTAATCCACTTTCTGTCTGTATAAATTTGCCTATTCTGGACATTTCATATAAATGGAATCATACGATATGTGGTCTTTTGTGACTAGTTTCTTTCACTTAACATGATGTTTCCAAGGATCATCCATGTTGTAGCATGTCACTACTTCATTCTTTTTTTATGACTGAATAATATTGTATGCATATTCCACAATTTATTTATCCACTCATCAGTTGATGGACATTTGGGTTGTTTCTACTTTTTAGCTACTGAATGAATTATGCTACTGTGAACATTTGTGTATAAGTTTTATTGTGGACTTACGTTTTCAATTCTCTTAGGTCATCTAAGAGTCTTATGGTTTTATGGTCTATCATCCATTTTGAGTTAATTTTTGTGTGTGATTTGAGATATGGTTCCAAATGCATTCTTTTGCATGTGGATATCCAGTGTCCCAGCACCATTTGTTGAAAAGGCTCTTCTCTCATTGTAATTCTTTGCAATTTCTTGTTGTGTGTTTATGGCCCAGCATATTATCCAAATTTGTAAAGAGTCTATGTATATTTGAAGAAAATGTGTATTTTGTGATTATTGGGTACAGCCTTCTATACAGGTTATTTGGGATACGTTTTTAAGTTTTGTTTCAAATCTTTCAAACCTTCCTGCCAGTTTGAATTTTTAATCATTGTAATATGTCTGTCATTATTTCTAGTAATAATTGTTGCCTTGAATTTACTTAGTCCAACATCAGTGTAGAACGCCAGGTTTTCTTTGGTTACTGTTTGTATGCTATATATTTTTACATCCTTTTACTGACAATATTCTGTATCTTTACATTCAAGGATTTATATCTGCTTTAAAAAAGCCTATATATGGTTGTTTTTTCCCAATCCAACAAGCACTATTTTTTAATGGGTGTATTTAGTCTATTTATATTTAATATAATTATTGATCTATTTGGGTTTAAATATATTATCTTACTCTTTGTTTTTTATTTGTCTACCTATTCCATGTTCTGTCTTATATGCTTTCTGTCTTTTTTGAATTATTCCATTTTTATCCTCTATTAGCTTGTTAGTGAACACTCTCTTATTATTCTTTTAGTGGTGACCTTAGGGATTGTAATATAAATCCTTTACTTACTTAATGTCATAATAACCCATACTTTCATCACTATCTAGACAATATAAAGTATTAGAATACTCTAAATCCACCTACCCCTCTGGTTTGTTTTGCTATGGTTGTCATACATTTTAATTCTTTATACATTTTATATATATATATATATATATTAACTTCACAAGAAATTATATTAAACAACAATATTCATTTAGATTTTGTCAGATATTTAACTGTTCTTTGGGTTTTCATTCCTTGCTCTGCCTCTATGTTTCAATCTGGGACTCTAATTACACTTATATTCAAACTTTTCAACTTGTCTTACAGGTCTCTTATACTATTAGCTTACAATCTTTATCTTTTTTTTCCTCCATGTATAAGACTTAATATTTTTTCCTGACCTTCCAGTTCACTAAAACTTTCTTCTGTTAAATCTAAAATGCTGTTGAACTTATTTACTTTAACCTTAACTACATTGTAACTTTCTTCAGCTCCCATTTTCCCAATTATTTTTTCCATTAGATATTCTTTTATTATTTATTAGATATCTAATCTTTATAATCTATTTATACATTTAATTTAAAACTTATATCTATTAACTCCAATATCTGGATCTCCTAAGGGTATGTTTCTATTTCCCTTTCTCTCTCTTTCTCTCATCATTTAATTTTCTCTCATGGCATATTGGTAATTTTGATTGGCTGCTAGACATTGTGGATGAAATATTTTAGAGACAATTTGTAGCTCTGCACTTCAGTACTTTTCTCCAGAGGCCTTTTTTTTTCTGTTTCTGGCAGGCAGTTAAGGGGTGTCAGATAACCTAATCCACACAGAGATTCCTCTATTATGGTTATTTGTGAGGACTGGCTATTGTTTTTTCCTGCTATTTTCTTTAGAAAAACCAATTGAAACTGTAGGTATTATGTAGCGTTTTTACTACTCGGTGGAGTTATTGACCCTCCAGCCTCATGAGATGGCTGGAAGCTCTTCTCACATATTAAGCCTCTCAGTTCTCTTGAGAATTACCAAATGCCTTGAGAGGGAAAGTAGTGCTGACTTCAGGTTCTCATTTTTCCATCTCCCTTTTATCTGATGTCTAGACCCCTTTAGTTTGTGCTGTCCTGTTAGGTTTCTACTGCCTTCAAGCAAATATTTTTAATATTAGGTTTAGTTTTTAGAGTTGTTCATGATTGAATATTTAGAACTCTAAAAGTATTTTGCCATTACCAGGGTAAAAACCTCATAATTGTTGAGACTTTGAGTCTCTTCTTGTTATGAGGAGAATGAAAGTGTCTTCATTTTGAAGACAGAAAGTTGCCTCTGATTAGGTGGGAGCATAAAGCTTTGTATGATAAATTGAAGTTCAGAGATGAATGAGAATGTTGCTGACTAGTAACATAGGTGGATAACACGTATTTGGTTCTGTTTACTCTCTATCTTTTCTTCTTCTTTTCTCTGCTCTTCTTCTTTATAAAAAGAAAGACAAATCTTTCAGGCTGCTTTTCTTAGGCTCCTGTGTCACTTACTTTCACTTGCTTTGGCTGAAAAGAAGCACAGAAAGAGGATGGGAGCGGGAGGAAAGGAGAGCTGGAGCATCTCTCCCCACTTTCAAGTGGCTTTTCTATCAGGGTCATGTCTTTTCTGTGGCTTCAGCGGTGCTCCAGGACCTGTGGCACCTGCTCACTCCTTTCAATGCTGGATGACCGTGCTTTCTGCTACTGTTTTTTTCTGGGTTGTCTTCCTATACACTGGATATTTTCTCATCTCTTTCATATATCTAACCAGTTTGGTGTGTTAAGTTCTCTTTGTGTCACCTAATAAAATAAAAAGGGCAAAAAATAGAGAAATATGAAGGAATTCTGCAGTGCAAAGTAAGGTGAGTGTCCAATTCCTTCAAATTTTGACACAATGACTTTTCTGTAATAGACTTACTGCAAGAAGGGAAACACAATTTTTGAAAAATGACTTTGTATTTTCAATAACTTTTAAGAGGATGCTTGCTGCTCCTATGAAACCAAAGCAACATGTCATGAAGAGGGGCAATCTCATTTTGAAAGTATTCAATGAGGAGGAAAAATAAGATTTCTGAATTAAAATCTTGATGGATGTAGCAACTAACAGATTAAATCTTGAAGGAATTTAAATTAATGATGTAGAGTATAAATGAAATCTCCACTTAGGAGAAAAGCTCGCTAAAATGACTCCCAGATTGGATTAAAAATAAACATTAAGTGACTTCATGTTTATGAGACATTTTTTAAAAATTGATCCATCAAGTATAAATATAAAATGAAGATAAAAATTATATTAGATAAGCACAAATGAAAGAAAATAGTGAAGGCAGTATTAATAGCAAGGCATAATCAAATTAAAATATTACATAGGGGGCTTCCCTGGTGGCGCAGTGGTTGGGAGTCCACCTGCCGATGCAGGGGACGCGGGTTTGTGCCCTGGTCCGGGAAGATCCCACATGCCGCAGAGCGGCTAGGCCCGTGAGCCATGGCTGCTGAGCCTGTGCGTCCGGAGCCTGTGCTCCGCAACGGGAGAGGCCCGCGTACCGCAAAAAAAAAAAAAAAAATTACATAGGAAAATAATTTTGTATAGATAATATAAACATCAAGCAAATTTCATGGCTTCAAAATATATTAAGTAAATACGATAATATCAGAAACATATAACTGAGAGAGTGAGTGCAAGAGAGAGAATGAGTCATGTAGTGGTCATATTGCCATTTGGTTTATCCAAAACTTTGAACACATTTTCTACATTTTGATAATTTATGACATCATGAAACTTACCTTTTCAAGGTTAAATACACAGAAATTATACATCTGAGCTTCATAGGATGTTAGATTAAAAACATATGGCTGGTTCTGCCAGTTAGGCATGAGATTCTGATTCAGAATTGAGCCATATGAAGAAATAGATTCATTTTGTTGATTCAGGTTATGGCTGAAATAACATGGCTGCAAGGTCAGCATCTACTTTGTCATGACTGTTCTGCACGTGGTTCATGAAGTTAATCCTGAAAGTTCATCCTAAAGCCTTTGCCCCAGGATTTTCAATGATTTCATGGGTCATGCAATATCTACTCTTACTACAGTGGATCCTACAATCTTCCCCCCAAAATGCTGACAAATATGAAAATTTAGGCCAAAGGTATTTACAGACAACCCTCAAAGAAATGGAAACCAACTGGGAGTTTGATTATCAAATTTGTTTATGTTTATATGAAGTAAGAACTTGTTCAGTATTAGAGAATGGAGCACTGATAATCCTGTAGCTGTTAATAACAGTGTTAATGTAGTCATTGAATTATCACCTGTCACCTGGTATGCAGTGTCTATTAACAGCAAGACTTTGGCAGATCAATGTGTGCTACTATTCCCTACAATGTAGGGCAAAATGAATACGGTCGTTCAGGGAAAATTCTTCTTCTAACTCTGCTGGAGAGCTTAAAGAACAAAATATGGCAAGTAGAAGTATAATGCAAGGCATTGTTTAGAACAGAGAACAACTAAGACTACCTAAAAATGGTTTTCTATCTCTTGAAGCCAAAGGGTTGATGTAGCAGAGGGTCTGATAAAAAGTTGGATACTTCAGATGGTTGAATTATAACACAGTAAATTCACGATGTTTCTAGATTTCATATGAAAATGAGGACAGGAAATGGATGAGTGTGGGATTGTCAAAGCTGTAATTGGATATTTAGGAGGACCAGATTTTTCTAAGAACCATAAACCTGCATATTCCACTGAGCTTCCCTTACAATCCAATCCAATGAGTCAGGCTATTTTGCTTGAGGAATCTGAAATGACTTTGTCTGAGGTAGTTTTCTGTTTGTTTGTTCATTTTTAAGAAATGCCAAATCTGATCATGTTTAACAAATATCACTATTTTTATTTTGTCCCCAGGTCAAGTCTTGGGCAAACCCAAGAGGAGAAGGCTTAGATACAAAGTGAATTTGTAAATTTATATCAGCATAAATATGAGGAATATGTGTGAAATCAATTTGGAAAATGTTATACAAAGAAGGTGGGAAGATAAATTTAGTTTGGGATGATTTTAATATTATGAAGATTATATTACTATGAAAGAATTTATTGGACGTTTTGGATTCTATAGGATGCATAGAATTACTAGGAGAAATTCTACTTTCTTGCCTGGTTAACCTATTGAATCTTGGACTTGTGGTGTTCTATGCTAAATAAGTTGAAATACCACAGGTTTATTTGTACTATATAGAACAGGGACTATTTTTATGAAAAGATAGATAGTAAATATTTTATTTGTACTATATAGAACAGGGACTATTTTTATGAAAAGATAGTAAATATTTTAAACTTTGTAGACTGTATCAGGTCTCTGACACATACTCTTCTTATTTTTCCTTATAAAGATTTTCCTTAAAAAGATTCTCTAAAATATAAAATTCATTCCTAGTTCAGAGTTCATACAAAAATATGATTTGGGCTGTAGTTTTTCATCTCTGATATAGAAGAAGAAATAGAACAGGGATATAAGAATACTGTAGTGTTTTATTAATCGTAAGAGGTTACTTACCTCACTGAATGATTGTACCCCTTAAGTTAGAACAGAAGATAATTTATTCATCATTGCTTTGAGAAGTACATTGGTTAATGATCACTAGCATCCTTAAAGTTACTAGAGCCTCTGTCTTCTGTAGTCAGGTATGGCAGCCACACTCCAGAAGGACCCTCAGTGACCCTCATTTCCTAATATTCCTGACACCCTGCATTTTTGTCACACACTGAATTGGGCTGACCTTTTTATCCAATTGGATGTTGCAGAAATGATAGGGTTTGATTTATAAGGATAGATTATAAAAGACACTGCAACTTTCCCCTTGTGATCCTGGCAAATTAGCTGGTAGAGGCCATGAAGACTTTCATTCAGCTTATGGAGATATCAACTTGGTGATGAACTTAAACCTCCTGCCAATAATCGTCACTAACTCGATAGGGATGTAAGTGAGCCAACTTGGAAGTAGAGCCTCCAGCCCTATTCAAGTCTTCAGAAGACAACAACCTCAGTTGAAAACCTGAGCATAATATCCTGGGGTTCCGCAAAGTAGAACCACCCAGCTAAGCTGCTCCTGAATTCTTGATCCACAAAAACTGTGTGAAATAATACATGTTTTTTTAAGCCACTAAATTTTAGGATAAGTTGTTATGCAGCAATAGCTAAGTAACATGTCAGGGGAGGAGTTTAGTGATATGTTCATAGATTTCACTGAAGATAATGTGACCCTAGAATGACAAAGGCCAAGTAGCAGAACTTAATTGACAGAGGCCATTGATTATAAAGGTATTAAGCAACAAAAACTGAGGGTTAATCAAAATAGATTGGCCCATAAGGATATTAAAGTAGTTAATTGATCATGAACAGACTAGAAGTGAAATATATGGGCAATGGACAAAAGTCCTACAATTCCCACCACAAAAACAGAAGACTGATTCAAGACATTCTGAGTGGATTAAAATAAAAGAATCTTGAATCTGAAACCCATTTTTGTATTCCAAATACAAAAACCCATTTTTGTATTTGGAATTTACTCTATGAATCGTTGTGATAGATAGAGCCTAAGGGAGACAAATAGCAGCTGTGACACAGGTGTGCATACGAGGCATGCCTAACTTCATACACCTGTGCCAGTGGCAACAGCAGTACCACATGGGCATCCAGATATTAATGACAGTGGCTATATGTTCTTACCAAACTGTTTTTGTGCTGATGCTTTGCCTTGAGTCGTGACTAATTCCTAGCAGATCCTGCTCCTGTTATCTCAGCCCAGTTCACCAACATCCCAGAAAATCCTGTGAATCACCCAAATCATTTCAATGAATCCTTTTTATTCTTAAATCAGTCAGGGTTGGTATATCTCTCTCTCTCTTTTTTACAACTAATGCAATCTCCTCATCACAATAGCAACTCTGTATAAAACTTGAAGAATATTCTTAAACACAAATATGGGACCAGTGTAGTAAACCAAAAAAACTACTATATGATTTAAAGGTAGAATTGAATACATTGAGGGATATACACTGTTCTTGGATAAAAAGATGGGTCACCATAATGGTTTTAATTCTTGATAAATTATATTTTAGGTTTAGTAAATTTTCCATTAAAATAAGAATGAGTAGAAGTACCTTGGTAGATTTTATAAAATATGATTAATCTAACGATAACATGAACCATAAGTAACAGCTCTGGAAAAGAATGGATAAACCAGAAATATATATAAATTCCATGAGAATTCAGCTGTGGGGAAAAATTTCTTTTCAACTCACATCGTTGACCTAAATAATATATGAATAAATAAAGTTTAAGTGTAAAAATAAAGCCATTCAAGACTGGAAGAAATCATAGGTCAATACTTCTCTTATTTCTGAGTGGAGCTTGGAACTCAGAAAATATTTTAAAAAGCAGTAAACTCAAAGCATATAGGTAAAGATATTTTGCAAAGTGGGAAATGCTCTACTTTGCAAGCAATAAAAAATGTTCACTTAATCAGTAATAAAGGATCAGTTTTCAAAACATAAATAGACAAAGATGGAAAAAGAAACTAAAAAAGAAAAAGATTTTGCTCCGAGTAGCTGAGTGTCAACCCGAAGTTATTCTTATAAATGGAAAGCAATAGGTATAATGTACAGTGTTTAGAAAAATACTTTTTCAATATGTCTGTAGAATTTTAAACATTTTAGGTTACATTGATCCAGTAATTCCATGGCAAAGGTCAATTTTAGGTAAACTTTCAGGTAAGAATTCATATACAGTATAACAATTATCATTCAGTATTATTTATAAAATAAAAACATTCTCAAGTGTACTAAATAAATTATAGTGTATTATTTAGAATTATACAACACTAAATGATAATTTAGTAATTTTCAATAGTGTATGAAAATGAAAACATAATATGGAAATGTGTATACATTTGATATAAATTATTTAATGTGTCTATAATTCAAAGAAAAAGATCAGCATAACAGTAGCAAACAGAATGGATAAAATATTTGAAAGAAAATATTTCCAGCATTTTGGGGTGGTAGGTTTATATGAGAATTTTATTCTAAGTTTCTACAATTCATTTTATCTTCATTATTTTATAATATATTTATATAAATACATGTGCATATACATCTGTGTATATATTTGCATGTATTGTGTATGTATATACACTTTATGTTTTAATGTATTTTTCTATAGACTGCTAACTGGATTATTTAAACAAAAAAGGATAAAAATAAAATCTTTTTTGTTTAAATGTAAATACAGTCACAGTTTAAATGTAAACACCTTCATATTTGAAAATGTAAAAACTCTGTTTAGGTCTCTAAATCAGTAACAGGTCCTATGTGACAAAATCTTTTGCTCAATGGAAGTGATTTCAAACGCAAGCTGCCATAGCTCCAGGCAAGTTTTAATTATCCACCAAGGGAGAAAAAAAGGAGCATATCATAGCAAAATGTTAACCCTTCCTTAAGTTTGTAGAAAGGGTGCAGGGAATAAAATTGTGCAAGGAAAAAAAAAGAGAATATGGGAAAAAACCGTTGGATAATTTTGAATGAAGGGTTTTGGTTTACAATCACCTATGTGAAATTTCTTTTCCTGATGCACTGAAAGGGTATACAATTCCTTCTGGAAGCAAGTGTGGCTATAACATAGTACTGAAGATTGAAATATAAGGAAGATTAAGATATATTGCTTGAAGT
Source organism: Pseudorca crassidens (assembly GCF_039906515.1). Lineage (NCBI taxonomy): Eukaryota > Metazoa > Chordata > Mammalia > Artiodactyla > Delphinidae > Pseudorca > Pseudorca crassidens. The sequence goes on from NC_090307.1 coordinate 11,723,835, forward strand.
TACTGAGTTTGATTTTCCCTGTGCATGAGTGTGCATGCATGTGCATATGTGTAAACTGATTAATTTTATAGGAAATGTAATTGACCTATTTAAAAGACTTATAGGTCTGGTGAGATATACTCCCTTGATGTACTAATGATTCCAAAATGCATCCAAATATTCAGAGGATGAGAGAAAATCATTTTATCTGAGCAGGCATTCATCGAGGGTCCACTCTTTGCAAGGCACTTGCCAGTCACTGGGATTGGATTATCTAGCAATTAGGTTCAAGAGACTGCTATTGGGAGCCCACAGCCTTGCCAGGGACATAAAAGATAAGCAAATATTTTCAATAAAATGTGAAACATGCAATAATAGATCTATGTACCAAGTGTTTTCGAGAATGGAAATGGAAGACCAAATAAAGCATTTGAAAAATAAAGAGGGACGGACAGAGAGTTAAAATGCTGATAGGAAAATTGCCTTTGTGAAAAATGAGAGGTTGTTCTTCGGGGATCTTATATATTACATTTTTTTTTCTTATATATTACAGTTTTTCTTTGTCTAGAATGTGATGGGGATCAGGGTGTAAAGGGGAATTAAAACTATATAGGAAGGTAAGGTACAGATCAAAGCGTATTTATTCTATGAAAGATGTTGGCCTTTTAAATAAAGTCTCTGAAAACCGAACTGCATAATCAGATTTGTCTTTGAGACAAAATATTTGTGTTTAGTTGTGAAGAATGAATTGAAGTTGTCCAGGAGGAAGGCAAGGTGACAGGAGTGATTACAACACTCTAGGTGAAAAATATAAGAATCAGAACAAAGGAGGAAAGGAGAAGAGGAAGCGAGATAAAAGGAAGTAAAATAAATAGCAAATGAGATTTTATCACATAGGTGATAATGTTGAAAATCTTCTGCCATCAATGACAGGCTCGGTGATGGTACACAATTGTGATGTGGTAATAGAGGAAAGTAACTTGTCTTGGAGAGAGGATAGGCGCTTTAATTTTGAACATGTTGAACTTGTGGGGACTGGGGGACATCCAGGTGGAAATGGCCACTGGTAAGTCAAATATAAAACTTAGAACTTCGGAAAGAGGTTTGGGATAGAGAACATCTGTAGATACTAGTTTATATCTTAATATCTTTATTTATTTAATTTTTTTCAAGTATTTAGAAACGAATTAAATATGACAGAAAATATGACCCAGTACAAATTTATGAGAAAAAAAAGCAATATAAGAGAACACATGATTAAATTTTAAATAAAGCATTTTTAACCATTGGAGAGCTATAAATTTTTAGTTTTAAATAAGGAATTTGAGTGCCTAGAAGAACCAGGTGTTAACCAAACCCTTACTGTTTACTGCTTTTCTTTTTTTTTTAATTTTTTTAAAAGATTTTTTTGATGTGGACCATTTTTTTAATTAATTTATTTATTTATATTTATTTTTGGCTGTGTTGGGTCTTCGTTTCTGTGCAAGGGCTTTCTCCAGTTGCGGCGAGTGGGGGCCACTCTTCATCGCGGTGCGCGGGCCTCTCACTGTTGCGGCCTCTCCCGTTGCGGAGCACAGGCTCCAGACGCGCAGGCTCAGTAGTTGTGGCTCACAGGCTTAGTTGCTCCGTGGCATGTGGGATCTTCCCAGACCAGGGCTCGAACTCGTGTCCCCTGCATTGGCAGGCAGATTCCTAACCAATGCGCCACCAGGGAAGCCCTTTACTATTTTTCTATTGTAAAAGGGAGCCAAATATTCAGACTTTTTCTTTCCATTCCAACCTGAGACCTGTCTGTATAGGACACAATCCAACATTAGGAGCTGTTAGCTGTCAACTAACTGACTTGTCACATTTTGTCAAATATTGACTTGATAGTTGCAGAATCCTAGAAATTTGTCATTGGATAATGCACTTTAATCTTCCGTATCTTCTCTGAAAAAATAAGGATATTCTTTTTAGATCTACCATTTAATCAGTTCATGTTTTTTTTTCCCTGCCAATTAGATAATGTAAAAGTAAGACTGTTGTTTCTGCTAATTAAAATGTATCCACAGAAGCACTATTAAAGTTGTCTGATTTTTGGAAAACAGAATGGGAGATAAAATATGCTTACCTCTATTATAGTTCATTGTAAATATGAACTGCCAAAGTGAGCACTACTGGCCTCCTGGTATAGATTAACCAAATTGCAGAACGTAAGCAAGGTGGAAATACCAGTCTCAGGCATGTGTCTTCTGATAGCCCTACATGCACTTAATGGATTTTCTTTGTTTCTCTTTCTAGATAATTGCATTAGGAAAACCTCTGTAAAAGAACTTGACCTCTACATTTTCAAGTGGTAGAGCAATGAGTGAATATATCTGAAGGGGGAGAAGGTGAAAAATGTTTTCTCTATTGTTTTAAAATGAAGTATAGGTAGTATAGGGTGTCTAGATGTTTTAATTAAGATACCAAAGAGCTTAAATAGGGCTTATCTGAAATATCAAAAGGATCAAGATCAGTCTGTATACATACATATAAAGGTTATATATTCTAAGACTGAAAAATCTATTCCCTCGCCAATCCATCCTTCTTTTCAGAAGCATCTAGTAAATCATAGCAGTACCAAAAACAGACACAGAAGTTAAAAACAGGCAAAGTAGATCAATTCACCCAATAATACCAGTAAGAATGACATCACAAGAATGTCATGATCCTAGAACAAAGTAATAGCTGGATGGCTTCTGAATGACTTAGAAAAGAAATTCATGCTCGCTAGAAGCCCAAGTATGTTTATGAGCAGGCCTTATGACAGGCAGATGATGAAATTAACATAGATGTAGAATTCACACTTCAGTAAGACATCTGACAGCTTTCATCATCATGTCTGTTTGAGCAAAACAAAGAAATATTAAGTAAATATTGAAACAAATAGATGGATTAGTGATTGAGAACATTTTTTGATGTACTCAGTATTTGAAGTGAGCAAAAGCAAAAAGTTATGTGAACTAGGAGTTGTCATTTTTAGAAATATGTGTTTCTGTGTGTTAGGATTATCTGCCTCTGATATGTTTAACCTATTTATCATTGATGTAGAGGCCTTAAAAGAAAAATTGAAAGTATGCATATGCAAAAGGAAGACTTTTTTAATACAATTTTTTTCCTCAATTGCATACAACAGTCCCCAATTTTAGGATGAACTCAGCAACTCCCAAATATTTCTAATATGGAGCCTCACTCTTTTCATACAAGCATACATATTAGCTTTATTTAAGTAGATATATATATAAGTAGATATATATTTAAGTAAATATATGTGTCAGATAGTTGCAAAGTTTATTTACTACTTGGTCAAATACAGGGACCTCTTCAATCTTTCAAATGACATCTGATCAAGCCTTGAGGATTATTTTGAAACAATTGCTATTTTCTTTTATTTCCCTAGAGAATCTTTCTGACCAGATGCATTACGTTGAAATTTGCAATTTCTATATGGAATAAATGCCGGAATCAATGCACTATCTTCCCGCTTGAAATTACTCAAAGGAGAGTGCTCAGGTCACAAAATATATTTGGTAAGTACATAATGAATTTTGATAGCAAAGAGCATTCAAAAGAGAAAATATTTGATGCTGCAAAGTCAAATATTTGCTTGCCTATGGAGAATAAAATGGGAAATTACAAAATTAAGGATAAGTATTGATTTATAAACAGAGCACTGCATTGACTGTCAAAAGCATTTTATCTAGTGAAATGATCCATTAACTAGGTATAACTATAAGAATTTAAGTCTATTTTTTTGTCTTCTGTTCATCTAAGGAACAACTCCTTATTGAAAAATGGTAGCTTGTCATGTGTGTTTTTTTAAAAGGTGATTTCTAGTTTTCACCTTGTTCTTTATCATTTGATCTTTGAAAGTGAAGGATTGGTATTACTGTTGTCCTGAAACTACACAACCATATATTTAATAACTGCTCATATGATTGGGATCTAAAATAAAATAGGAAGCTGACCTTTTATATTTATATAATTTATGTGGATATTGTTTATCATTTTTTGATCTTGGAGCAATCATTTCTGAATCTATTTCTGACTATGTGTATCCATTTTATTTATTATTTATTTTTAACATCTTTATTGGAGTATAATTACTTTATAATGTTGTGTTAGTCTCTGCTGATAACAAAGTGAATCAGCTAAATGTATACATATATCCCCATATCCCCTCCCTCTGTGTCTAACTCACATTCTCCCTATTCCACCCCTCTAGGTGGGCACAAAGCACTGAGCTGATCTCCCTGTGCTATGTGGCTGCTTCCCACTAGCTATCTATTTTACATTTGGTAGTGTATATATATCAATGCCACCCTTTCACTTCGTCCCAGCTTACCCTTCCCCCCGCCGTGTCCTCAAGTCCGTTCTCTACGTCTGCATCTTTATTCCTGTCCTGCCCCTAGCTCCCTCAGAACCATTTTTTTTTTGATTCCATATGTGTTAGCATACAGTATTTGTTTTTCTGTTTCTGACTTCATGCTGTATGACAGACTCTAGGTCCATCCACCTCACTACAAATAACTCAATCTCATTTCATTTTATAGCTGAGAAATATTCCATTGTGTATATGTGCCACATCTTCTTTATTCATTCTTCTGTTGATGTACACTTAGGTTGCTTCCATCGCCTGGCTATTGTAAATAGAGCTGCAATGAACATTGTGGTACATGACTCTTTTTGAATTATGGTTTTCTCAGGGTATATGCCCAGTAGTGGGATTGCTGGGTCATATGGTAGTTCTATTTTTAGTTTTTAAGGAACCTCCATAATGGCTGTATCAATTTACATTCTCAGCAAAAGTGCAAGAGGGTTCCCTTTCTTCCACACCCTCTCCAGCATTTATTGTTTGTAGATTTTTTGATGATAGCCATTCTGACTGGTGTGAGGTGATACCTCATTGTAGTTCTGATTTGCATTGCTCAAATGATTAGTGATGCTGCGCATCCTTTTATGTGTTTCTTGGTAATCCCTATATCTTCTTTGGAGAAATGTCTATTTAGATCTTCTGCCCATTTTTGTTTTTGTTTTTTTTTTTTTTTCAAAGCCAAACGGCAAGGGTCATTTATTGCAGGTTCGAACCTGGACCTCCGCGCACTCGTTGCCGGTGACGCTAAGAGGTCCTGGCGGAGTTTAGTACAGCTCTTTTATAGACCGGTACAAACATAGTCGCCGATTGGTTGACTTTTAAACAGAGACACTAGTCGCCGATTGGTTGACTTTTAAACAAAGACACCAGTCGCCGATTGGTTGACTTTTAAACAGAGACACTAGTCGCCGATTGGTTGACTTTTAAACAAAGACACTAGTCGCCGATTGGTTGACTTTTAAACAGAGACACTAGTCGCCGTCTGATTGGTTGGACGGTTGCGGGGGGGGGGGTCAGCAGGCGTAATTACAGAAGCGAGAGCGGCTGGTTAAGTTTCGGTTTCCTGAGGTTTTGTTTCTTAATTAGAAATACTTAAGGCGGGGCCATGGTCGCAAAAAGAAATAGTGCAAACAGGAGGACTGATACAACCCTAGCAGTGCTGCGGCCTCCACCAGCCCAACGGCAGGGCGTCGGGAGGCTGTGCGCCCAACTTCAGGCGGCGCTCCCAAATGTGGCAAGCCCAGCGCCGCGCCCTGGAATGGTCCTTTTTCGGCCCTTCCCCTCCGGAAAGAACAGAAAAGAAATTCCAGGAAAAGCACAAATTGAATGCAGGGTGTCAACTCAGTCCTATTCTCACCAAACTAGAACATAGCCCCCTCATTCCCCCCTTTCTCATGAACCAGAGGAGCCAATCTTGGGTCCTCAAGGCTCCGTTTCTTCAATTTCTGAGGCCTCGCAGGGCTGATATTGTCTTCTTTTTTTTTTTTTTTTTTTACAACTTACAACTTATTTTTACTTCCTTAAAAGAGCTGTAAATCCACTTGGTAGGAATATTTCACCATGAAAATGGTTCCCATGTCTTTTTTTGACTCTCACTTTCTTTTAGCCTCTGTACCTTTGTGTCTCTGTGCCTCTGGTTTTGTATTTCCTTTGTAAATTACAGAGAAATTTGTAAAAGACAGAGAAATTATTTCTGTCTCCATTTATGTCTGATCCTTTTCCTTCTTTAATTTTTTCCATCTTCTACCTTCTGTCTGAAAGAAAAAAAATCAGTGGGAGTCCATAAAAGAAAATATAGTTAGCTAGGGAGTTCCCTGGTGGTCCAGTGGTTGACTCCATGCTCCCAATGCAGGGGGCCCGGGTTCCATCCCTGGTCAGGGAACTAGATCCTGCATGCATGCCACAACTAAGAGCCCACATGACGTAACTAATTGTCCCACACACAGCAACGAAGATCCTGTGTGCCGCAACTATGATCTGGTGCAGCCAAATAAATAAATAAATAATAAATATTTTAAAAAATACTTAGCTAAAATATTTTTGAGGAGAGAATTAAGAAACATGATGCTCATTCATGTACATTATTGGTGTATTTGGTGAAATAGTTTTTTTTTTAATTAATTAATTAATCAATTTATTCATTTATTTATTTATTTATTTTTGGCTGTGTTGGGTCTTTGTTGCCGTGCGCGGGCTTTCTCTAGTTGCGGCGAGCGGGGGCTAGTCTTTGTTGTGGTGCGTGGGCTTCTCACTGCGGTGGCTTCTCTTCTTGCGGAGCACGGGCTCTAGGTGCGCGGGCTTCAGTAGTTGTGGCATGTGGGCTCAGTACTTGTGGTTCGCGGGCTCTAGAGCGCAGGTTCAGTAGCTGTGGCACACGGGCTTAGTTGCTCCGCGACATGTGGGATCTCCCCACACCAGGCCTTGAACCCGTGTCCCCTGCATTGGCAGGCAGATTCTTTTTTTTTTTTTTTTTTTTTTTTATCATTTATAAGTTTTATTATTTTCCAAATCTTATTCAATAACAAGTACTACTTTTCAAATCAGAAAAAAAATTAGTAAGCATGAGGAAACCAACCACCTGATGACAAACTTAAATAGTCACTAATTTCACCAATAGATTTGGGTAATTTCAAATTTCCTTGCTAACACAAATTTTGGAATAAGTCACCTTATGTGTATTACTGAATATGTTCATAACAACCAGAGCCAGAAGTGGGATTTGTCATTTGTTAAATTCAGGCAGCTCACCAAGCAGCCCAGACTTAAACATGAGAACAAATGAATTGCTCACCATAGCTTTGTACTCACATCTCAAATGACTGACTACCTTAGGTACATCTTACCTTCTTTCCACATCCACTTTAGCCATTGAATCTCTCCCTGAGATTAAGAAAAGATTTATGATGAAAAAGATAGCTCTTACCATCGGGAAACTCTTCCTCCCCTAGAAATGCCAACCCTTTGCTCCTTGCAAAGATATGCTCTGTACCAGCATTTTATTTTGGACCCCACCTTATCCTAAAACAATGGAGCATCTTGGCTGAGCAGCCCACAGAGGATTCCATCTGCTGCTGGCCAGACAGAAGCTGGGGATTAGGAGTAAACACTGGGAGCCCCAAGCGGATCAGCCAGTGTGTCCCTGCCCCTCCCCTAAGCTTTATGCTTCCTCCCGTGGAGCCTTCTGTACCTTCCAAAGCCCTCAATGAATGGGCTAGAAAAAGGTTCTTTTCTTCCCTTGGCACTTTACTGCCACGCATGTTTCCCTGCTAGCATGGGCTACTCCATTAAGCCTCCTGCCTGTCAAAATTTCTAGACTCAAAGTAGGCACCAGGCTGTATATCTTCATTGCCTCAAACTCCAGAGGACACGTCAAGCCCTCCAAGTCCAATGCACTCCATCAGTACCACAGGGGAGTGGAATGTCTGCTGGTACAAAATGCCCCACATCCCCTCCTTGCAAGCATCCCCAGTCTCCACAAGGGAGTCCCTCAGGGTCCCTTCACTTGACCTCATGGGGAGCAAAAAGTCTTTCACCTCAAGCAAGTACATCCTACAGGCCAAGATTCCAAAGATTATGCCTTCCTTTCTATCTCTATAATTATATAGACCTGGGGGCTTAGAGTTGAGGGTTCCACGACCAGTTTTGTTATTGAAGGTCTTTTCCTTCTCTTGTGTTTCTTGCCTAGAGAAGTTCCTTTAGCATTTGTTGTAGAGCTGGTTTGGTGGTGCTGAACTCTCTCAGCTTTTGCTTGTCTCTAAAGGTTTTAATTTCTCCATCAAATCTGAATGAGATCCTTGCTGGGTAGAGTAATCTTGGTTGCAGGTTTTTCTCCCTCAACACTTTCAATATGTCCTGCCACTCCCTTCTGGCTTGCAGAGTTTCTGCTGAAAGATCAGCTGTTAACCTTATGGGGATTCCCTTGTGTGTTATTTGTTGTTTTTCCCTTGCTGCTTTTAATATGTTTTCTTTGTATTTAATTTTTGACAGTTTGATTAATATGTGTCTTGGCGTATTTCTCCTTGGATTTATCCTGTATGGGACTCTCTGTGCTTCCTGGACTTGATTAACTATTTCCTTTCCCATATTAGGGAAGTTTTCAACTATAATCTCTTCAAATATTTTCTCAGTCCCTTTCTTTTTCTCTTCTTCTTCTGGAACCCCTATAATTCGAACGTTGGTGCGTTTAATGTTGTCCCAGAGGTCTCTGAGACTGTCCTCAGTTCTTTTTATTCTTTTTTCTTTATTCTGCTCTGCAGTAGTTATTTCCACTATTTTATCTTCCAGGTCACTTATCCGTTCTTCTGCCTCAGTTATTCTGCTATTGATCCCATCTAGAGTACTTTTAATTTCATTTATTGTGTTGTTCATCGTTGCTTGTTTCATCTTTAGTTCTTCTAGGTCCTTGTTAACTGATTCTTGCATTTTGTCCATTCTATTGTCCATTCTATCTCCAAGATTTCGGATCAACCTTACTATCATTATTCTGAATTCTTTTTCAGGTAGACTGCCTATTTCCTCTTCATTTGTTAGGTCTGATGGGTTTTTATCTTGCTCCTTCATCTGCTGTGTGTTTTTCTGTCTTTTCATTTTGCTTATCTTACTGTGTTTGGGGTCTCCTTTTTTGCAGGCTGAAGGTTCGTAGTTCCTGTTGTTTTTTGTGTCTGTCCCCAGTGGCTAAGGTTGGTTCAGTGGGTTGTGTAGGCTTCCTGGTGGAGGGTACTAGTGCCTGTGTTCTGGTGGATGAGGCTAGATCTTGTCTTTCTGGTGGGCAGGTCCACGTCTGGTGGTGTGTTTTGGGGTGTCTGTAGACTTATTATGATTTTGGGCCGCCTCTCTGCTAATGGGTGGGGTTGTGTTCCTGTCTTGCTAGTTGTTTGGCATAGGATGTCCAGCACTGTAGCTTGCTGGTCGTTGAGTGAAGCTGGGTGCTGGCGTTGAGATGGAGATCTCTCGGAAATTTTTGCTGTTTGATATTATGTGCAGCTGGGAGGTCTCTTGTGGATCAGTGTCCTGAAGTTGGCTCTCCCACCTCAGAGGCACAGCACTGACTCCTGGCTGCAGCACCAAGAGCCTTTCATCCACAGGGCTCCTTAATTTGGGATGATTGGTTGTCTATTCAGGTATTCCACAGATGCAGGGTATATCAAGTTGATTGTGGAGCTTTAATCCGCTGCTTCTGAGGCAGCTGGGAGAGATTTCCCTTTCTCGTCTTTGTTCTCACAGCTCCCAGGGGCTCAGCTTTGGATTTAGCCCCGCCTGTGCGTGTAGGTCGCCGGAGGGCGTCTGTTCTTTGCTCAGACAGGACGGGGTTAAAGGAGCCGCTGATTCGGAGGCTCTGGCTCACTGAGGCCCGGGGGTAGGGAGGGGCACGGAGTGTGGGGCGGGCCTGCGGCGGCAGAGGCCGGCGGGACGTTGCAGCCTGAGGCGCGCCTGTGCGTTCTCCCGGGGGAGTTGTCCCTGGATCCCGGGACACTGGCAGTGGCGGGCTGCACAGGCTACCCGGAAGGGCGTGTGGCTAGTGACCTGTGTTCGCACACAGGCCTCCCGGTGGCGGCAGCAGCGGCCCTAGCGTCTCATGTCTGTCTCTGGGCTCCGCACTTTTAGCCGCGGCTCGCGCCCGTCCCTGGAGCTCTCTCAAGCAGCGTTCTTAATCCCCTCTCCTCGCGCACCAGGAAACAAAGAGGGACGTAAAAGTCTCTTGCCTCTTCGGCAGTTCCAGACTTCTCCCCGGACTCTCTCCCGGCCAGCCGCGGTGCACTAACGCCCTGCAGGCTGTGTTCACGCCGCCAACCTCAGTCCTCTCCCGGCGCTCCGACAAAAGCCGGAGCCTCAGCTCCCAGTCCCGCCCGCCCCGGCGGGCGAGCAGACAAGCCTCTCGGCTGGTGACTGCCGGTCGGCCCTGATCCTCTGCGCTGGAATCTGTCCGCTTTGCCCTCCGCACCCCTGTTGCTGTGCTCTCCTCCGCGGCTCCCAAGCTCCCCCACTCCGCCTCCCGAAGCCTCCACCCGCGAAGGGGCTTCCTAGTGTGTGGACACTTTTCCTCCTTCACAGCTCTCTCCCGCTGGTGCAGGACCCGTCCCTATCCTTTTGTCTCTGTTTAGTTTTTTCTTTTGCCCTACCCAGGTACGTGGGGAGTTTCTTGCCTTTTGGGAGGTCTGAGGTCTTCTGCCAGCGTTCAGTAGGTGTTCTGTAGGAGTTGTTCCACGCGTAGATGTATTTCTGGTGTATCTGTGGGGAGGAACGTGATCTCCGCGTCTTACTCTTCCGCCATCTTCCCCTTTCTTCATCTGATATTGTGTTGTCTTCTGCCCATTTTTGGATTGGGTTGTTTGTTTTTCTGCTATTGAGCTGCATGAGCTGCTTGTAAATTTTGGAGATTAATCCTTTGTCAGTTGCTTCATTTGCAAATATTTTCTCCCATTCTGAGGGCTGTCTTTTCGTCTTGCTTATGGTTTCCTTTGCTGTGGAAAAGCTTTTAAGTTTCATTAAGTCTGATTTGTTTATTCTTGTTTTTATTTCCATTTCTCCAGGAGGTAGGTTAAAAAGGATCTTGCTGTGATTTATGTCAAAGAGTGTTCTGCCCATATTTTCCTCTAAGAGTTTTATAGTGTCTGCCTTACATTTAGGTATTTAATCCATTTTGAGTTTATTTTTGTGTATGGTATTAAGGAGTGTTCTAATTTCATTCTTTTACGTGTAGCTGTCTGGTTTTCCAGCACCACATATTGAAGAGGCTTTCTTTTCTCCACTGATATTCTTGCCTCCTTTATCAAATATAACATGACCATATGTATGTGGCTTTATCCCTGGGTTTTCTATCCTATTCCATTGATCTATATTTCTGTTTTTGTGCCAGTACCATACTGTCTTGATTATTGTAGCTTTATAGTATAGTCTGAAGTCAGGGAGCCTGTTTCCTCCAGCTTCGTTTTTCTTTCTCAAAACTCCTTTTGCTATTAGGAGTCTTTTGCGTTTCCATACAAATTGTGAAATTTTTTGTTCTACTTCTCTGAAAAATTCCCTTGGTAGTTTGATAGGGATTGCATTGAATCTGTACATTGCTTTGGGTTGTATAGTCATTTTCACAATGTTGATACTTCTAATCCAAGAACATGGTATATCTCTCCATCTGTTTGTATCATCTTTAACTTCTTTCATCAGTGTTTTTCTGCATACAGGTCTTTTGTCTCCTTCAGTATGTTTATTCCTAGCTTTTTTATTTGTTTTGTTGCAATGGTAAATGGCAGTGTTTCCTTAATTTCTCTTTCAGATTTTTCATCATTAGTGTATAGGCCTGCAAGAGATTTCTGTGCATTAACTTTGTATCCTGCAACTTTACCAAATTCATTGATTAGCTCTAGTAGTTTTCTGGTAGCATCTTTAGGATTCTCTATGTATAGGATCATGTCATCTGCAAACAGTGACAGCTTTACTTTTTCTTTTCCAATTTAGATTCCTTTTATTTCTTTTTTTTCTATGATCGCTGTGGCTAAAACTTCCAAAACTATGTTGAAGAATAGTGGTGAGAGTGGGCATCTTTGCCTTCTCCCTGATTTTAGAGGAAATGTTTTCAGTTTTTCACCATTGAGAACGAAGTTGGCTGTGAGTCTGTTGTATATGGCTTTTATTATGTTGCGGTAAGTTCTCTCTATGCCTACTTTCTGGAGAGTTTTTCACATAAATGGGTGTTGAGTTCTGTCAAAAGTTTTTCTGCATCTATTGAGATGATCACATGGTTTTCACCCTTCGGTTTGTTGATATAGTGTATCACATTGATTGATTGATTTGCATATATTGAAGAATCCTTGCATTCCTGGGCTAAACCCCACTTGATCATGGTGTATGATCCTTTTAATGTGCTGTTGGATTCTGTTTGCTAGTATTTTGTTGAGGATTTTTGCATCTATGTTCATCAGTGATATTGGTCTGTAGTTTTTTTGTGTGTGTGACATCTTTGTCTGGTTTTGGTAACAGGATGATGCTGGCCTCATAGAATGAGTTTGGGAGTGTTCCTCCCTCTGCTATATTTTAGAAGAGTTTGAGAAGGATAGGTGTTAGCTCTTCTGTAAATGTTTGATAGAATTCACCTGTAAAGCCATCTGGTCCTGGGATTTTTATTGTTGGAAGATTTTTAATCCCAGTTTCAATTTCAGTGCTTGTGATTGGTCTGTTCATATTTTCTATTTCTTCCTGGTTCAGTCCTGGAAGGTTGTGCTTTTCTAAGAATTTGTCCATTTCTTCCAGGTTGGCCATTTTATTGGCATATAGTTGCTTGTAGTAATCTCTCATGATCCTTTGTATTTCTGCAGTGTCAGTTGTTACTTCTCCTTCTTCATTTCTAATTCTGTTGATTTGAGTCTTCTCCCTTTTTTCTTGATGAGTCTGGCTAATCAATTTTGTGTATCTTCTCAAAGAACTAACTTTTAGTTTTATTGATTTATTTTTTTATTTGATTGATTTTATTTGATTTTATTTGATTGATTTATTGCTATTGTTTCCTTCATTTCTTTTTCATTTATTTCTGATCTGATCCTTCTGCTAACTTTGGGGTTTTTTTTTTTTTTCTTTTTGTTCTTCTTTCTCTAATTGCTTTAGGTGTAAGGTTAGGTTGTTTATTTGAGATTTTCCTTTTTTCTTGAGGTAGGATTTTATTGCTATAAACTTCCCTCTTAGAACTGCTTTTGCTGCATCCCATAGGTTTTGGGTTGTCATGTTTTCATTGTCATTTGTTTCTAGGTATTTTTAAATTTCCTCTTTGATTTCTTTAGTGATTTCTTGATTAGTTAATGGCATATTGTTTAGCCTCCATGTGTTTCTATTTTTTACAGTTTTTTTCCCCTGTAATTGATATCTAGTCTCATAGTGTTGTGGTCAGAAAAGATACTTGATACTATTTCAATTATCTTAAATTTACCAAGGCTTGATATGTTACCCAAGATATGGTCTATCCTGGAGAATGTTCCATGAGCAATTGAGAAGAAAGTGTATTCTGTTGTTTTTGGATGGAATGTCTTATAAATATCCATTAAGTCCATCTTGTCTAATGTGTCATTTAAAGCTTGTGTTTCCTTATTTATTTTCATTTTTGGTGATCTGTCCATTGGTGAAAGTGGGGTGTTAAAATTCCATACTATAATTTTGTTACTGTTGACTCACCCTTTTATGGCTGTTAGCATTTGCCTTATATATTGAGGTGCTCCTATGTTGGGTGCATAAATATTTACAGTTGTTATATCTATTATTTGGATTGGTCTCTTGATCATTATGTAGTATCCTTCTTTGTCTCTTGTAATAGTCTTTATTTTAAAGTCTATTTTGTCTGATATGAGAATTGCTACTCCAGCTTTCTTTTGATTTCCATTTGCATGGAATATCTTTTTCTGTCTCCTCACTTTCAGTCTGTATGTGTCCATAGGTCTGAAGTGGGTCTCCTGTAGACAGCATATATACATGTTTTGTTTTTGTATCCATTCAGCCAGTCTATGTCTTTTGGTTGAAGCATTTACTCCATTTACATTTAAGGGAATTATGAATATGTATGTTCCTATTACCATTTTCTTAATTGTTTTGGGTTTGTTTTTTGTAGGTCTTTTCCTTCTCTTCTGTTTCCTGCCTAGAGAAGTTCCTTTAGCATTTGTTGTAAAGCTGGTTTGGTGGTGCTGAATTCTCTTAACTTTTGCTTGTGTCTAAAGGTTTAATTTCTTCCTTGAATCTGAATGAGATCCTTGCTGGGTAGAGTAATCTTGGTTGTAGGTTTTTCCCTTTAATCACTTAAAATATGTCCTGCCACTCCCTTCTGGCTTGCTGAGTTCTGCTGAAAGATCAGCTGTTAACCTTATGGGGATTCCCTTGTATGTTATTTGTTGCTTTTCCCTTGCTCCCTTTAATATTTTTTTTTGTATTTAATTTCTGATAATTTGATTAATATGTGTCTTGGTGTGTTTCTCCTTGGATTTGTCCTGTATGGGACTCTCTGCTCTTCCTGGACTTGATTGATTATTTCCTTTCCCATGTTAGGGACGTTTTCAACTATAATCTCTTCAAATATTTTCTCAGACTCTTTCGTTTTCTCTTCTTCTTCTGGGACCTCTATAATTCGAATGTTGGTGTGTTTGTGTTGTCCCAGAGGTCTCTGAGGCTGTCCTCAATTCTTTTCACTTTTTTTTTCTTTATTCTGCTCTGTCGTAGTTATTTCCACTATTTTATTTCCCAGGTATCTTATCCGTTCTTCTGCCTCAGTTATTCTGCTATTGATTTCTTCTAGAGAACTGTTAATTTCATTTATTATTATTCATCATTGTTTGTTTGCTCTTTAGGTCTTCTAGGTCCTTGTTAAACGTTTCTTGTATTTTCCCCATTCTATTTCCAAGAATCTGGATCATCTTTACTATCATTACTCTGAATTCTTTTTCAGGTAGACCTCCTATTTCCTCTCCATTTGTTTGGTCTGGTGGGTTTTTACCTTGCTTCTTTACCTGGTGCATATTTCTCTGTCTTCTCATTTTGCTTAACTTACTGTGTTGGGGTCTCCTTTTCGCAGGCTGCGGGTTCGTAGTTCCCATTTTTTTTTGGTGTCTGCCTCCAGTGGGTAAGGTTGGTTTATTGGCTTGTGTAGGCTTCCTTGTGGAGGAGTCTGGTGCCTGTGTTCTGGTGTGTGGGTCTGGATCTTGTCTTTCTGATGGTCAGGACTGCCTCTGGTGGTGTGTTTTGGGGTGTCTGTCTACTTAGTAAGATTTTAGGTAGGCTCTCTGCTAACAGGTGGGGTTCTGTTCCTGTCTTGCTAGTTGTTTGGCATGGGTCGTCCAGCACTGCAGCTTGCTGGCCGTTGGGTGGAGCTGAGTCTTAGCATTGACACAGAGATCGCTAGGAGAGCTCTTGCCGATTGATATTACATGGGGCCGGGAGGTCTCTGTTGGTCCAATGTCCTGAACTCGGTTCTCCCACCTCAGAGCCTCAGTCCTGACATCAGTCTGGAGCATCAAGACCCTGTCAGCCACATGGCTCAGAAGAAAAGGGAGAAAAAAAGAAAGAAAGAAAGAAAGAAGGAAGGAAGGAAGGAAGGAAGGAAGGAAGGAAGAAATAAAGAAAGTGGGCTTCCCCAGTGGCGCAGTGGTTGAGAGTCCGCCTGCCGATACAGGGAACACGGGTTCGTGCCCCGGTCCGGGAAGATCCCACATGCCATGGAGTGGCTGGGTCCGTGAGCCATGACCGCTGAGCCTGCACGTCCAGAGCCTGTGCTCCGCAATGGGAGAGGCCACAACAGTGAGAGGCCCGCGTATCGCAAAAAAGAAAGGAAGGAAGGAAGAAAGGAAGGAAGGAAGGAAGGAAGGAAGGAAGGAAGGAAGGAAGAAAAAAGGAGGGAGGGAGGGAGGGAAGTAATAATAAAAAGAAGAAGAGAGCAACCCAACCAATAAAAAATCCACCAATGATAAAAAGTGCTAAAAACTATACTAAGGTAAACATAAAAATCAGAAACAAGACAGTCACAGACAGCAAGCTCCAAGTCTACAGTTGCTCCCAAAGTCCACCGCCTCAATTTTGGGTTGATTCGTTGTCTATTCAGGTATTCCACAGATGCAGGGTACCTCAAGTTGATTGTGGGGATTTAATCTGCTGCTCCTGAGGCTGAACAGAGAAATTTCCCTTTATCTTCTTTGTTCGCACAGCTCCTGGGGTTCAGCTTTGGTTTTGGCCCTACCTCTGTGTGTAGGTCGCCCTCAGGTCTCTGTTCCTGCCCAGACAGGATGGGGTTAAAGAAGCAGCTGATTAGAGAGCTCTGGGTCATTTAGGCTAGGGGAGGGGAGGAGTACAGTAGTTATAATTGAAATGCGGGGCGAGCCTGTGGCAGCACAGGCTGGTGTGAGATTGCACCAGGCTGAGGCACCGTGTGTTCTCCCAGGGAAGTTGTCCCTGGATCATGGGACCCTGGCGGTGGCGGGCGGCACTGGCTCCAGGGAGTGGAGATGTGGATAGTGACCTGTGCTCGCACACACGCTTCTTGGTGATGGCAGCAGCAGTGTTAGCATTTCATGCCCGTCTCTGGTGTCTGTGCTGATAGCCGCGGCTCGCACCTGTCTCTGGAGCTTGTTTAGGCGGTGCTCTGAATCCCCTCTCCTCGCGCACCCCGAAACAATGGTCTCTTGCCTCTTAGGCAGGTCCAGACTTTTTCCCAGACTCCCTCCCGGCTAGCTGTGGCGCACTATCCCCCTTCAAGCTGTGTTCACGCAGCCAACCCCAGTCCTCTCCCTGGGATCCGACCGAAGCCCAAGCCTCAGCTCCCAGCCCCGCCCCCCTGGCGGGTGAGCAGACAAGCCTCTCAGGCTGGTGAGTGCTGGTCGGCACCGACCCTCTGTGCGGGAATCCCTCCGCTTTGCCCTCTGCACGCCTGTTGCTACGCTCTCCTCCATGACTGCGAAGCTTCCCCCGCCGTCCACCCTCTGGTGTCTGCCAGTGAAGGGGCTTCCTGGTGTGTGGAAACTTTTCCTCCTTCACAGCTCCCTCCCAGAAGTGCAGGTCCCGTCCCTATTCTTTTGTCTCTGTTTTTCCTTTTTTCTTTTGCCCTACCCAGGTACGTGGGGATTTTCTTGCCTTTGGGGAAGTCTGAGGTCTTCTGCCAGTGTCAGTACGTGTTCTGTAGGAGTTGTTCCACATGTAGATGCAGTTTTGTTGTATTTGTGGGGAAGAAGGTGATCTCCACGTCTTACTCCTCCACCATCTTGAAGGTCCCTCTGTGTATTTATTTTAAATTATCACTGGGTGTCTTTGAATTGTGGTCCTCTTAAGCAAAATATGTACCAAGATCTGAGATAGATACTAGAAATATAAATTTGAACAAGACATAGTCACAGCTCTTACAGGGGAAACTGGATTTAAATAATAAATTATAAAAACCTATAATATTGGACTTGAAGAATGGAGAAGGCAAAAACTTTGTACAAGCTGTTGAGATACTAATTCTATTCAGGTCCACAGTAAGGCACAGATTTCTCAAGTAGGTAGCATTTGAGATAAGTTTTATATGATGCTGATAGAAACTTCAGAATCAACACAGTAATTAATTTTTTTTACAAATTGTAAACAAAAATTTGAAGATAAAATATCTATTTAAAACATCTGGTTATTTATTTTCAGATGATAATCCATGATTGGACACCAGTAAATTTCATGAGGCTTCATATTTGACTGTTTTTAAGTCCTTGCAGATCACCTGTGTCATCAGCAAAATTAATAAACTTTCAGCTACCCATATTTGAGAAACCACTAAATGAACAAAATGATAGAAAGGTAATTTAGAAAGATTACATCTCTAGGCTTTAGCTTGACGTCATTAAAATGATTCTCTCACTGCAATGTAAAAATACTGTTTATGAGAAAAGTGTACTAGAAGCATTGTAAGGACACATTTTGTCCCTATGGTAAAAAATACATTTCCTTTATTAGTTTTCCCTAATAACTTAGACATTTCTCAGTGATATCAAAGGAACTCAGAGGATCCAAGGAGCCTTCCCCATAGTAAGTTCCGTGGAACAGATAGTGGGCAGTTTATGAGGCTGTAGGTACCACACCCATATTCTTCATGAGCTGAAGACTGCTTACTGGAAACAGCTGTGATGTGTTGCAGGAAGACATACTTCTGATCACAGGAACTTGCTTCAGCCTCTTCTAGACGTGGCATCCAGGAGCATGGCCTCAATCAAAGGTGGATTCTTCCATAGCACAATCTTTACCACAAGTTGCTTTTAAAGAAGTACAAATGTTCCAGAACCTCTGGACAATATTGAGGTTTGATCTCTTATATGTTATAAAACCAATATAGCTTAAACAAATAAACAAACTATAGTGTGAGTAATAGCAGAAAAATGATAACTCGATTGTTAAGAGTCTCGTTAAATCTTTCCTTGATACATTCAGGATCAACTGCCTCTGAGATATCCTAGTAGTAATTTAAATAAAGGCTTTTTAAAAAAATTTATTTTAAGCTTGTTATTTGGTAGGTAATTTGGGAACATACCACTTGAGAATTTAGTTTCATTTTCATGAATAAAATATGATAGTTAGATTTTACATATGACTAAATAATCCATAAAATATTTTACTTTTTAGCACATATATCCTCAATGTTATATGCCTCAGAATTTATTAATAACTTTGGGTTTCTTCTAGATCTACTTATATTTTCCCCAGAAATAAGTGGATATCCCAAATGTTTCTCTTTTGCTGAGGAGAACTACCAGAATCCTAAATATCACTTTATTCAACACATTCATATGATAATTTATTTATTGAATAAATATATTTTATACTATACATTTATACCTAGAATATGCTAATGTAATAGGATGTTAAAATATAAGTCTGCATTGAGGTCCAAAAAATAGGTGGAAAAAAAATCTATGAGAAGTGTTAGATCTTACAAAACAATTTTTAACGGATTATGTTAAAAAACAGTTTTATAGCTGGTATTACAGGTACATAGATATATACCTGGTATCATATAGATGGCATAAAATTGTCAGGAGTTAGTTGAGGTTTGCAGAAAAGTTCACATAGGAATATTTTGGAGAGGTTGATTGATGGAATGCCATGTCCCATCCCCAAGTGTAGAGAGAAATGCTTCAAGGAGATGAACTTAATAGGATAAGGGAAGGAATACTGATTGTTGGAGAGAGCCAATGGTGATTTCTATTCTACCTCCTTGAGAAGGAGGTGTGGAGCTGCTCCCTCAGCAGAGGGATGACGGTAGTGGACTAACAGTTTCCTAAATCTATTGGGAGGTGTTACATCAACCAAGCAGAATAGAGAAGGATTTGCCAATTGGGAAAGATAGAGGAGAGATTCCCAGCAACTGGGTGGACTCCACACCATCCGTAAACATGCCCACGAGGGAAAGATTTCACTTTGAGAATCTCCAAAGTATAGAGCATATCAATGCCTGCTTCCCAAGTCAGGGCTTGTCAAGAAAAGATCTTCCTCTTCTCCCTCGCACTTGCTCGAACCCCTGGAAACTTTGGCTGGGAAGATATGGAGGGGGAAAGGAAGGTTTAGAGGGAGAAAGAGAGAAGATGCTGACCAATCTTTTTGTAAAAGTTGACGTTTCTGAATGAAGTTCCAACATGAGGGATGGGTAAAGTCTCAGATTTAAAATGGCTTGGTGTATGGGACTTCCCTGGTGGCGCAGTGGTTAAGAATCCGCCTGCCAATGGAAGTGACACGGGTTCGAGCCCTGGTCCAGGAAGATCCCACATGCCGCAGAGCAACTAAGCCCGTGTGCCACAACTACTGAAGCCTGCATGCTGCAACTGCTGAAGCCCATGCACCTACATCCTGTGCTCCACAACAAGAGAAGCTACTGCAATGAGAAGCCCGTGTACTGCAACGAGGAGTAGCCCCCGCTCGCTGCAACTAGAGAGAGCCCATGTGCAGCAACGAAGACCCAATGCAGCTGAAAATAAATAAATAAATAAATTTTAAACAATAAAATGGCTTGGTGTTTGTATTATTATTTTTTAACATCTTTATTGGAGTATAATTGCTTTACAATGTTGTATTAGTTTCTGCTGTATAACAAAGTGAATCAGCTATACGTATACATATATCCCCATATCTCCTCCCTCTTGTGCCTCCCTCCCACCCTCCCTATCCCCTCTATGTGCTCACAAAGCACCGAGCTGATCTCCCTGTGCTATGCGGCTGCTTCCCACTAGCTATTTTACACTTGGTAATGTATATATGTCCATACCACTCTCTCACTTCATTGCAGCTTATCCTTCCCCCTCCCCATGTCCGCCAAGTCCATTCTCTCTGTCTGTGTCTTTATTCCTGTCGTGCCCCTAGGTTCATCAGACCATCTTTTTTTAGATTACAAATATATGTGTTAGCATACGGTATTTGTTTTTCTCTTTCTGACTTACTTCAGTCTGTATGACAGACTCTAGGTCCATCCACCTCACTACAAATAACTCAATTTCATTTCATTTTATGGCTGAGTAATATTCCATTGTATATATGTGCCACATCTTCTTTATCCATTCATCTATTGATGGACACTTAGATTTAAAGTTACTGAATTGAGACTGTGTTCTGTGATGTAAAATGGCTGTAGAATATTTTATTACAAGAGTTTGCCAAGGGCACTCATGGAACATGCCTGAGTTTTCATTCAAATACAGGGGAAAATCTAACTGCACTGAATAAATGAGTAGGATTAGAGGGAGACAGGAATAGGGCTGCTTCAGAATCTCTTCCACAAGTCTGCTCTTTTTTCTGTAATTTTTTGCAATTTTCCATAATTTTGCTAGACACTAGGAGGAGATGCAGTGGTGTAACAGATGCTGCTTCTGCTCTATAAATATAAACTAACATATTTAAAGATTTTTAGACCATTGTGCATAAGAAATTATAGGTAATACTTGCTGTAATGATAGTATCTGGAAGGTATACAAAAAATACATCCATCCTAAGTGGTATTAACTCTAATTGGTTGCAGGACAGATGCTTAAGGGACCTCCCAATACAATGGTCATGTTTGAACAGGGTTTTGCGAGTTGATAAAAGCGCTCTGAATCCTCAAGATAGAGCAAGCAATCCGAGCATCATGTGCAAAGTCATAAAACACAAAAGAGGAAGACACATTTGCAGAAATGTTACTAGATTCTGTCTTGTTTGTGTACTTCTCTCTCTTAATAGAATGAATAACACTCCATAGGAGATGCATCACTTAAAGTAATAATATGCAACCAGAGTAAAATTTTAAGGGAAAGAACAGGATGCCCTGAATTTTCTACTATCTCTGTGACTTTGAGCAATTTTTTAAATATCACTGGACCTTCATTTCCTCATCTGAAAAGCAGTCCAAATGACTAGGATCTCTTTCAGCTCTAATTTTTCATGATTTTATCATTTCAGTATTTATTTTATAAGGTAGGTTTTTAAAAAAAATAAAGTTGCCTCTATGATACTACTGAGATAAAATCTATAAGAATGGGAAGAGATATCTGACATTTGAGAAAAAATATTTCATTTGAGACATTAATATCATTATCATTTATCTAATAATCAGATCCAAGAGCAATCAAAAGCGATCAGTCAAATGAATTGTCTCCTGGGGCTATGGATATGAAGATTAGCAAGGACCACAATATTGCAGACATAAGAATAAAATTAAATACCATGAGGAAATTGATCATGAAGCTGAACTAGTATCAAACTCCCCAACCCCTTTTTTTCAGGTAAGAAAAAGAAGTCAGGAAATATTCCTTGAATTACAACAAGGATAAAATTAAAGGTAAGTCAAGAAAAAAAATTTTTTTTAAAATTTATTTTGGGCTGCGTTGGGTCTTCGTTGCTGCGTGCGGGCTTTCTCTAGTTGTGGCGAGCGGGGGCTACTCTTTGTTGCAGTGCGTGGGCTTCTCACTGCAGTGGCTTCTCTTGTTTCAGGGCACAGGCTCTAGGCACACAGGCTTCAGTAGTTGTGGCTCACGGGCTCTAGAGTACAGGCCCAGTAGTTGTGGCGCACGGGCTTAGTTGCTCCACGGTATGTGGGATATTCCCGGACCAGGGCTCGAACCTGTGTCCCCTGCACTGGCGGGCAGATTCTTAACCACTGCGCCACCAGGGAAACCTCCCCCGCAATTTTTTTTTTTCTTAATGTCATTGTCTGGTTCCAGACAATAAAATAATTTTGAACACAGCAACAATATTCAGTTTTGTAAATGTCCCCAAATCATTTTAAATGTGTAGAACCAGTGATACATGATTTACTTAGAGCCAACCTACTAAGGATAAACACACTATCGCCATAGCAGCAATAACGCCAATCCAGTTGTTTAGGGTTAATGTTCTTTAAATGTCTGTTATTTATTCATTTATCCATTTAGCAGTATTTTTTGAACAATCATTGTATACCCAACCCCATGCTAGGTCTTGGGGATCTAGTTGTGATCAAAACAAAAAGGATCCCTTCTCTTATACTGATAAAAAGAACTTGCATTATATTGTGGGAAGACTAAAACAATAATTTAAATAAATAGATTATGATAAATTATGTAAAGAGAATGAACAATGTGAAATACTAGGGGCTGGTGATTTGCAGAAGGAATTTTAAAAAGAACATCAGGAAAGCCATGCTTGAGGAGATAACATATGAAATAAGAAGGTAAAGATAAGGATGGGCCAATCATGAGAAGATCTCAATCATGAGAACAAATAAATATAAAGTAGAAATAGATCATAATCGAGATGGGGTCATAGGGGACTCTATCTTATTAGCAAAGTCAGTAACTTAACATTGTCGAGCACTTTGAAATTGGCAACTGTAGATGATGAAGATGATAGAAAAAAAAGTCACCATCTCTTTAGTGTCCCATTCTATCCTGACCAACCACAACTATAAGCAAATTCATTCTTAAAACCAAATATTTACTATATCATATCACTGAAATAAATAGTACCAACATATTTCACAGCTGCAAAGGAACTGTCCCTGTATGTGGAAAGAAAAACAGGAATACATTTTGATGAGTCTTGTCACTAACCAGGTAAAGTCACTAAGCGCATTTTTCTTTCTCAACCCAGCATTGGGATTCAGTTCTCCTATGCTATTGAATCTGCCAATTTAGCTGTGACTGTTCCCAAACAACTTTTAGCAGTGTCATCTGTGTTCTGTATGACAATACAGCTGAGCAACATTTACACTGGGTCCAGAGTCATCCTGACTTGAATAAAAGACTGCGTTATTTCTAGCTATAATGAGTCCAGGGTGTAATTATATACAAGAGTCACAAACATATTTTGTAGTGTTCTGACAATAATACCCGAGGTACTGTACATATGCTTGTAATTCTCATCCCAGTCAAGCTGGCATTCGTGGGTGATCATTTTGTATTTAGATTAGAGGGCCAATTATGAAAATACAGGATGGGTATGCAGAGTCACACGTACAATAGATAACACAGATGGTCAAAGAGATATCCAGCTCATATAACTTTATAACTACTAATATTTTCCCTGCTGTTTTTAGAAAATATTTTTGATAAGAAACAGCATCTTTAAAATAGCTTAAATATATGAACAGCCACGACAAATCTGGCCAAAATCAGGCAGTGGATAAAGGTCACCTTTTTTTTCCCCCAAGACTCTGTTGGATTTATCTACAGAGCCCACAGACTTTACCTCTTTGTAAGTTTCTTTCCTTTTGCCTACTTGAGATCAAATGACTTAAAATCTATGTTAAATGTAGTGTATGTTCTTGGTCATTATGTATGACAATATTTTTTAGAGAAATAATCCCATTTTAGGCTTCATGACTAATGTTGCAATGGACAGTTTGGTAAAAGGAGTAAAAACATTAACAATCAACCTGAATATGTATTTTGGGGTCCTTCTTAGGTCTATGAATAACACTTTCTTGTTGATTTGGATAATAAGCACATAAAAATATTTTCAAACAGTATAATTATGATTATAAAATTCAAATATTATAAGCAAAAGCATAACACCAATATAAATAAAGAAAGAGTAACTGGAATCTTTCTGTGTGCTCTTTCTGTGTATCTTTCTGTGTACCTGTCCAGGGAAACATTTATTCCTATTGGTATTCCTCATACACGAATTTTTCAGAGCTATTATATTTATCACATATCTTTCATGGAGGAAAAAAGGAAAGTCAATTTGATTCAAGAAAAACACTGGTAAATATACAAATATACTGAGGAATGTGGGCATGTTTCTTTCTGTTCTCTCTGGGGTTTATTGCCTTTTGAACACAAATGTCATTTCAAATTCTTGCCAATGTAGACACAAGATATAGCTCAACTTCATCATCAATATATCGTCTAGTAAAACACTTTGAAACTCTTGATGGGCAGGAACACAACATTTTATAAAACATTGGTTTATAATCACTGTCATCATTACTGACCATTTATTGGAAGATATTTAAATATTTGAGTTACCATAGCATAGATTATATTCCTATATAATCATTTTTTTCCCATAGTACAACTAAATGTGTGTGTTGAAAGCTGGATCTAATGGTATTGTGAAGCCTTCATTTTATCAATCTGTTATTTATGTTTCACACTTGTTAGGTCATGTTTCAGGGGAAGCAATAAGCATCATTTTGTTAATGCTTGAGGTGCCACAGTTTTTCATTTTAAGGAATTTAAGATTTGTAAAACCTTAAGGAAAATAACTTAATGAAACTATTCCAGAGTAGTCAGATGACTCATTAAAACTGGGAACAAAAGAGAATGCCACGTTTAGTTACATTCTGATCACAGACACTCGAAACCTTTGCCCTTTGTAAAACTTTTTGAAATAAATGAAAAGATAGTAAAATATTTTTATCAAGCCAGAGATAAAAACATTTCTACAAATCTCTATCAAGTCAAGACAATTTGTTAATATTATGCGAGTGTTTTCTAAAGATGCCATACCTAACCCAGGAGAGGCCCAAGAATTCTCATGATTATCTGCCATTGTTAAAGCATTTAGGACTCAATTATTGTGAAACATATGTGTGGGTTCCCACTGAGTGACTACAGGACACTCTTAGACCTGCAAAATATTGCCTATTTAAATATTGTTTCCAGAATGTAGTAATAAGCAAGTAGAAGACAAACTCTTCTATTGAGAAGATGTTGGGCTATGTGTTTACCTCAGTTGTAATACACTTATGACTTCAGTTATTTTATCACTTAAGGCTTTGTCTTCCTTTTATTGTGTTTCTTAATAAGTTGAAAATATTCTATGCAGGCAAATTGATATCTTAAGCCATTATAAGCTCATAATTACTACTAAGATACCTTTTAATTTTATCAGCATCAAAAAGAATGTCAAAAAGGACAAGCATAAAGTGCATCATATAGAAAATATTTCTTTGATGGCCAAAAAAAAAGAGCAATTAGTCATTGCTATCTGAAAAGAAAAAGTATCATCTCTAGTTCACAATTCATCTGAAGTTAGAACCTATTTTTGAATATATCGTCCTTGAGTATGTGAGTCATTCAATAGGGTCTCTTCAGTTAACTAAAATGACACATAATTATATTCCAATTTAAACATTCATCCATAGTTTAAATTAAGAATTCTATGTATACATTATGAATAAGAAGAAATTGAAGGGTAAATTTAGAAATAACTTGATGACCTACATTTATTTACCAATCAACAGTTATGTCTTAAGAACCCATTATATTTTAGGCAAATGTTTTGCTTTGGGGATGTAGAGAGCTTAGAGTTTATTGAAGAAATCAGGCCTTGACCTCCTGGACATGGCAGGGTTTCAGTTCTTCTCAGGGAACTCATCATTATCCTGTAATTAGTTTTCTCTAATTTTCTGAAGACTCTAATAGACATACTATCCAGACTGAGAGAATATTTCTCAGGAGAGAGAACATTTACTAGAAGAATTTAAGCTCTGGCTTTAGGCAGAAAAAATATTCTGAAGGCCCCTTCCCCTGAAAGGAAGCCCCAGTTTTTAAGGATCAACAACATCTGTAACTGTCTATTACACAATAAACGATAACGGTCTGTATATTTGCTGACTCTAGTCTCCAATTGCGAATTCTCACGTCCTATTGTTACTGAAATCCCCAATAAGTGTATTGTATGTGTAAGAAATTCTTGTCCATTGACCGTGAGATATTTACTAGTTTCTACCTCTCCCTCTTGCCATACCCTCTTGCTCCCAATGGTGAGTACTCTTATCTATTTCCAGAAGTCTCGAACTGTCCATGCAGTCATCACCACAGCTGAGCGACACCCTCCTGAGTAGCTGCATTCTCTCTGTTGAATACTAGTTCCTAACACATAGCTGTTTGTCTTGGAAAGTTTACAAAGATTTTAGTCAAAATTTCTTTCATTTTTACTTATTTCAACCTTTTTTCCCACAGAACTCAGCCAGGTGTCTGTGAGAGGGCTGGCTCAGAGACAAATTTGAAAAGCCAACATTTTATTTCTCTAGGTACAGAATCATCTCTCTCCTAAAAATATTGTATGTTCTTCTATGGACTGTGTTTTTTTAAATGTAAATTAACTCGTAAGTGATTGGATACAGGACAGATCCCTATATTGAGAGAGTTGTCATGTTGGTCGATAGCTGATGCTTCTCAGAATATTGTTTTGAAGCAATCAAGGGAGAGCCTTTCCACAATTAAAGCCTCTGTAATAAATGAAGGTCATGATAAGAAACGTGAGAAACTTGATATTCTGACAGGGGTGTTGTTCTTTTTTTTTGTGTGGACATACATCTTTATTTCTCTTGAGTAAATACCAAATAATGGAACTGTTGGGTCATTTATTAACTGCATTATTTTATAATAAGAAACTGACAAGACTTTTCTAAAGTGGTTCTACCAGTTTACATTCCAGTAGTTTATGAGAGTATCAGTTCTTCATTTTCTCTCCAACACTTGGTATGGTCGATCTTTTAAATTTGACCATTCTAATAGGTGTGTAGTGGTATCTCATGGTGGTTTTAATTTATATTTCCCTCCTGACAAATGATTATAAAGTCCAAGGAGTAACTGGTTTAATGTATTCAAGAAGTTCTTCACTGTGTTAACTTAAATGGGGAAATCGTGGCTGCAGATCAAGAGATTGCTAAGACATTCTCTTTCTCACTGTTTGCACATACTGAGAAATTAAATCAAAAGTAAGGCAGATTGGAGGCCCAGGTATCAACCTATTTATTAAAAACTGTTAAATATGAATATGTAACCTAATGTGAAGTCCAGATCGATGTAGAATCTCAACTCCAGAATTAGTAGACTGTTTACCTAGTCGTGGACACGATGGGCTGCATTTGCCTCCCCGTGTGTGTATGTGCGTGCATGGGCAAGGGGGTTGTAGAGACAGGGATGGGGACTCCTAGAATGTTAAAAACAGAGAACTCTAGTTCTTGAAGGTTAGGCTTTCTCCTCAAGAGGAGAATCAGAACTAAGACAAGCACATCCAATTTATTTTTCCCACATTTACCAGAAAGCCAATGGAGGCTGAAGCAATGGAGTCTAGAATTCTGTAAAATTTGCAGAAACAAGATGTTTTAGCTGCCAGCATGCTGGCCGGGTGAGAGGCAGTTTGGACCTCTCTCACTGAGGAGGCATCAGGAATGGAAAGGAAGCATCTTCTTCCTGAAATCCCTGTTTTTCTTCTAACCCACTGATTTTATTCATGAAGCCTATGGAAACAAGAGGTATGGCCTCCCTAGGAAAAAAAAAATCTGGGCAATCCTGCTGGCACCTTCGGGAGACTGTAGGTATCTCTCTGGCACTCCTGGTAGCCAGTCGACTTGCTGGCCCTGATCATCTGTAACAACGCACAGATCATGTGCACAGCAGGTCATTCCATACTGTGGTTGAAAATTTAGTCTGTGTAATATTTTCCACCCAAATTATGTAGAGCTGCGCTCTATGCCATAGTATGTCTACACATGGCCAAGGTCAATATCTTTGATCACACACTCCCCCTGTTCCCAAGCTCTACTAAAAGCTTCTCGTTGTGTTTTTGAGGGCTAATTTTTACTTCTCGTCTTATTTCCCAACTTTCCTGATCCATTCTTGGCTCCAAATATCAGTGTCTGATAATGCTCCAATTTCCTCCACCTGAGCTCTGACTAAATTGAGAAATAAAATAGAATAAGGCTGATAGAAGCCCAGTAAATAAACATGATAATGATAACAATAACATATGTATATGGAACGTTTTTATTTTTTGTGTCAAGCATTGTTCCAAGCCCTGTATGAGCTAATTTAATCTTCACAACACCCCGATGTTAAGTACTGCTGTTATTTAGGTCATATAAATGAAGAAACTGATAGATGTATGTCTAAGCAACCTAGGGTCACAGAAGAATTAAGTGTTCAAGCGATGATTACTGAACACAGGCTGTCTGCCACCGGAGTACAAAGTCTTCAACAAATGGTCTTTTTTATGGGCCAGACTTATGGCATCAGGGAGATGTTGTTACACCTATTGTTAGGAGGAGAGGAGAGGACCAGTGGTTTGGAAGGGCTGGGATGAGTTGGCATGGTATTTCAGAGCAAGGGCTTTGCTATTGCCTACATAGGAAACTAATCTGTTCCCCCCAGCTAGTATGTTACTGTAGAATAGATGTAATGAACAAACAAAATAACCCTTAGGTTGTGGTGGATTAGAAACTTTATGCCGGTTTAAAATGCAGGAATTGTTTTTGTAGAAATGTAAATGTTCTTTTATGTTTCTACATTTCTGTGCTATGGTCACGATTTTGGATATCTGTGCTAATTTCTTCTTGAGCAGAACATCCACACCCTCCAGCCGATGTTGATGTATAACTTTAGACAGTAAATGCATCAACTCAATACTGTTCCCAAATACTAAGCTCATTTAGGGAATATTTTCTCTGTCGTAGTACAGTTTGTAATATCTTCTTTTGTCTTAAATTGCCTTTTCATCATTTACTCCTTTATTTGGGCTATGTGGAAAAACATAGTATTTTCGTAGTATTTTCGTTCAAGCAATGAACATAATATATAGTAAAGCTTACCCTTCTTTGAGTGCCAGGTCTGCTCAGGAAGTTAATAAAAATAAGATAGGGAGAACATGAAAACATGCATTTAGTGAGCTGATTACATATATTCTTTAATAACCCTTTCTTGAATATATAAGACATAAAAAGTATTATACTAAGCACAGTGAAGACAACCCAACATGAAAGATGAAACTAAAAAAAGAAAAAAAGGAAGAAAAAGCATGTCATGTGACCCCTACATTATAAAACCGTTTGTCCTCTCCCCTATCACAGAGCAATTCTTGGGTCATTTGCCCTCTTTTATTTTTTATATAATTGTCATCACTTACCAATTTTATTTCATGTATGTTCTTGCTTAGTTATTCTTTGTTGTCTATCCATATAATGTAAGTAGCATAGTGTCAGAGACCTTGTGTGTGTGCAGTTTTGTTTTTAATGGTTATATCCTTAGCATCTAGAACTGTGCTGTGATAGTCAACTAATATCCATGAGTAAGGTGTACTTGTAAGAGGAGAGTCAGCAAGAAGGGCATCAGGGGATAAAACCAGGTCATGAGAGCAGAGAAAACGTCTTGAAAAGAGAAAAGAGCTGGACACCATATCTTCTGTTTGGAAGATTATCTACTTATTTATCTATTTCTCTCTCTCTCTTTAGCTATCTATGTTTCTAAATTTGATGTCAGTGATGATTTATCTTTTGTTTCTTTGTTCAAGGCCTGACCCTGTTTAAATAACCAACCTCTCAAACAAAAATGGTCTAGGCTCAGCAAAATTTGAAATAAGTTTATTAGTCAACTTTCACTATTATGCAATATTTTATATTTGAAAATGCTTAAGTGAAATGCCATCAGACAAGATTCAAGCAGTCAGCTAATGCGTTAAACACTTCAGCTTCATAAAAGCCCTCTCCAACAATCTCAAATGGAATATTACGGTGTGGTTTTAAATCTGGGAGATATATTCATATACTCCCTGTTCTGAAATATCCTGGTTACTTCCTGACCCTACAACCTCTATAAAAACTCAAGGAAATTAACGTTCTTAAGACCTGAGTTTGAACTACTGGGACACATCATATATCCCAAAGGGAATATTTTAATATCAGCAAAAGCTGTACTGATTTGGAACCGTCATAATCACCTTTTAAGTTTCCAAGTTAACTACGGTAGTTAATATTGTACAATTTACTCCTGAAGTTCGAAGTTTGTGCATGTCCTTTTAATGGCCGGCTTTTCCTCCACCTCAGTCTTAACCCACCTTAAGAAGTGATGTGAATTTTTGGTTGAATTCAATGTCTGGGATGTGGGATCTGGATCCCAGATAAGTAGTAGCTGGCCCAGATACTCCAAAAGAGACCTGCTGCCTAGCCACTGCTAATCCCCGGAAAACCGAGCTACCCAGTACAAGGAAAAAAGTACAGGGGAAGTTCACTTTTAAGACCCAAGAGCTCAATTTTGAAAATATCTTTCTAATTTATTAATCTTGAGATTCGTCAGCCTTCTAGAAAACTAAGCAAGGTAGATATAGTGATCTACCACCTTTCATTTCTTTGGTGTGAAAATTATCCAGATGCATCCATAGAAGTCAGGTTGCATTTAATGCTGTGGGTAAAAAGTCATAATAATTACAGGAATTTCCTAGCATGTCTCACTTAGACAGTTTCTACACAGTAAATGCTCATGTAGAAATGATTAAATATGTTTAAGAGCATAAGCAATAAGGGAAAAAAGCAAAAGAAATGCTTAGGTTTCTAAGAAATGGCTTCACCCATTAACTGAGTAGTTTGCTTCCAAAGGTAAAAGCCACACATAATAACTGGCCACCTGTCCACTGAAACTAGTCATATTCATTCTTAATACCAATTTTCTCTCTGGTGCTTCTTTCTGTTCCAACTGAAAAGTATCTGAAGGATGATTCTGCTACACAAGAAGAGCTGAAGAGTATTCTCTAATGGAATGAAGAAGAATCCAAAACTATGATTCTTAAGTACCATATTTCCATATATCAATTGTGGCTATCAGGTTTGAGACCAATATTTTTTCTTTCCATCCTTCCTTCTTTCTTTTCTCCCTCCTTCCCTCCCTCTTTCCCTCCCTTCCTTCCTTCGTTTCCTCCTTTTTTTTTTTTTTTGTGCGGTACGCGGGCCTCTCACTGTTGTGGCCTCTCCCGTTGAGGAGCACAGGCTCTGGACGCGCAGGCTCAGCGGCCATGGCTCACGGGCCCAGCCACTCTGCGGCATGTGGGATCTTCCCGGACCAGGGCACGAACCCGTGTCCTCTGCATCGGCAGGCGGACTCTCAACCACTGCGCCACCAGGGAAGCCCCACTTTCCTCCTTTTTTATTTTTGATTTTTACGTCTACACAACTCATTACTGCTGTAACCCAGAAGATACATTTTAGAATCCATCCAAATGTATCATGTCTGCAATGGTCTCCTACTATTTATACCTAATGCAATAGAGTCATACAACTATAAACAGAACAAATTACTTTTTTGAAAGGTTTAGATGATTACAATACAGATTTACTTTCATAGATACCAAACCTTTATTGTTTGCATATCATATAGCATAGATTGTTCCCTGTAACATTAAAAAAATAGTTGAATAAAACTTGTCCAAATATAGCTGTGCTTCCATCATCTTTGCCTTGAGAGTTAGAGGGACAGTTGAAATAAATTATTTCAATCAAAGCACATTTTGACATGGGAGGTCTTAAGTTGTTTATGTTAGTATCCCACTGTGTCTGACACATAGTATATGCTCAACAAATGATTGTTTTTAAATAGTCGAATAGTTTTAAAAATATATTTTTAAATGGGATGGCTTTTTTCTCCCCCTGACAGCTTTGTCCAGTGACAAATCTATAGCCTTCCATTCATTCTCCTGCCTAGGGCTAGAGTGAGTTGAAAACAAAAATGCACATATGGTCATGTCAGTCCTCTGATTAACTCCCTGCAACAGCTCAACTTTGCCCTTCGGATAAGTCTCAGCTCCACAGTGAGCAGGCAAAGCTCTCCAGCTAGATTCTAGTCAGTTTCCCAGCTTTGTCCTATTTTCACTATCAGACACTCTGCCCCAGATATAAGAAACTTCTTCAGTTTGTAAATTATTTATTCTGTTCTGTATTTATTTAAGCTAAATCCTAATTTGGGATATGCTTATATATAATTTCTGCTATTATAAAAATAACAGTTATGATATCATATTTGTATATATCTTTGGACAGTAGTAAATTATTTCCTTAGGAAAAATTTTAGAAGTCAAATCAATGAACAAAAAAATACATTTCTTAGTATTTTTGACACCACTTTTCAATTTGTTCTGAGGAAGGTTAGTGCTAATTTATGTCCCAGACTGCTGTGTAATGTGATGCTTAGTGTCTATATCACAGTCAAATATATGTATTTTGGGGCAATTTAAAAAGCTACTCCAAACCGTCATTATTTTAATAAGCATTTCTATGGTAATTATCTCTTCCTGACTTTACCCCTTTTGTAGGTTGTTGGTCAGGTTATTAAATTAGCTAAAATAAAAGCTTAATTTTATACTTCTGTGTCATTATTATGTCTACTAAATTCACTAAAAAGTCATTCAAGCAAAAATGTCAACATGACTGTTTGATACATTACACTACTTGTGTGATTAATGGAATTTTTGATCGGCAACCTGTCATTGCATATATATAGAATTTGTGGAGATATAAATTAATGTCATTTAATCATTAATTACTCAAAATTTATTGAGTTTATAAATGAATAAAAGCATTAAAAAATGAGTATTTGAATGCATGGGTTAGCACACTTTCAGTTGCAAGTAACAAAAGACCCAACTCAGGAAAAGCAGGTTTATTGGCCCATCAAACTGAAATATGGAGAGATACCTAATCAAGCTTCATGTAAAGTTTGACCAGGGCTTCTGCTGTGTTTCTCTAACTTTGTTGCTGCTCATTTCTGCTTGCCTCCAGGCTGGCTTGCCTATGTTCCCAGGGTTTTACAATGAAACCTAATAATGTTTTCTATTATACTGCATTCTTTTAAGATATGAGAAACTTCATGAAATTTACCATTTGTACTTATCATGTGAGGGCTAAGATTCCTAGATATTCCTCATAGCAACAGATCTCTCATGGGAAGAGTGAATAGCATTATTATTATTATTTTTTCTTCTTGGCATGTCACTCCATTTATTTAGTGTATGCCTAATGAGTGTATATACCTACGTATTTCGTTTTCCCTGAGGTGGTTGTCAATGACATTCTGTTTTTAATTTCAATTTCCACATGTTCATTGTTAGTATATAGAAACGTGATTGAGTTTTATGTGTCGATCTAACTCTCGTGACCTTGCTGAACTCATATATTGGTTCTAGGAGTGTTGTTTTTTTTTTTTTTTTACATCTTTATTGGAGTATAATTGTTTTACAATGGTGTATTAGTTTCTGTTTTATAACAAAGTGAATCAGTTATACATATACATATGTCCCCATATCTCTTCCCTCTTGCATCGCCCTCCCTCCCACCCTCCCTATCCCACCCCTCCAGGCAGTCACAAAACACCGAGCTGACCTCCTTGTGCTATGCAGCTGCATTCTACTAGCTAGCTATTTTACATTTGGTAGTGTATATATGTCCATGCCTCTCTCTCGCTTTGTCAAAGCTTACCCTTCCCCCTCCCCATATCCTCAAGTCCATTCTCTAGTAGGTCTGTGTCTTTATTCCTGTCTTACCCCTAGGTTCTTCATGACATTTTTTTTTCTTACATTCCACATATATGTGTTAGCATACGGTATTTGTCTTTCTCTTTCTGACTTACTTCACTCTGTATGACAGACTCTAGGTCTATCCACCTCATTACAAATAGCTCAATTTCGTTTCTTTTTATGGCTGAGTAATATTCCATTGTATATATGTGCCACATCTTCTTTATCCATTCATCTGTTGATGGACACTTAGGTTGTTTCCATCTCTGGGCTACTGTAAATAGAGCTGCAATGAACATTTTGATACACGACTCTTTTTGAATTATGGTTTTCTCAGGGTATATGCCCAGTAGTGGGATTGCTGGGTCATATGGTAGTTCTATTTGTAGTTTTTTAAGGAACCTCCATACTGTTCTCCACAGTGGCTGTATCAATTTACATTCCCACCAACAGTGCAAGAGGGTTCCCTTTTCTCCACACCCTCTCCAGCATTTATTGTTTCTAGATTTTTTGACGATGGCCATTCTGACTCGTGTGAGAAGATATCTCATTGTAGTTTTGATTTGCATTTCTCTAATGATTAATGATGTTGAGCATTCTTTCATGTGTTTGTTGGCAGACTGTATATCTTCTTTGGAGAAATGTCTATTTGGGTCTTCTGCCCATTTTTGGATTGGGTTGTTTGATTTTTGTTATTGAGCTGCATGAGCTGCTTATAAATTTTGGAGATTAATCCTTTGTCAGTGGCTTCATTTGAAAATATTTTCTCACATTCTGAGGGTTGTCTTTTGTCTTGTTTATGGTTTCCTTTGCTGTGGAAAAGCTTTGAAGTTTCATTAGGTCCCATTTGTTTATTTTTGTTTTTATTTCCATTTCTCTAGGAGGTGGGTCAAAAAGGATCCTGCTGTGATTTATGTCATAGAGTGTTCTGCCTATGTTTTCCTCTAAGAGTTTGATAGTTTCTGGCCTTACATTTAGGTCTTTATTCCATTTTGAGCCTATTTTTGTGTATGGTGTTAGGGAGTGATCTAATCTGATACTTTTACATGTACCTGTCCAGTTTTCCCAGCACAACTTATTGAAGAGGCTGTCTTTTCTCCATTGTATATTCTTGCCTCCTTTATCAAAGATAAGGTGACCATATGTGTGTGGGTTTATCTCTGGGCTTTCTATCCTGTTCCACTGATCTTTCTGTTTTTGTGCCAGTACCATACTGTCTTGATTACTGTAGCTTTGTAGTATAGTCTGAAGTCAGGGAGCCTGATTCCTCCAGCTCCATTTTTCATTTTCAAGATTGCTTTGGCTATTCGGGGCCTTTTGTGTTTCCATACAAATTGTGAAATTTTTTGTTCTAGTTCTGTGAAAAATGCCAGTGGTAGTTTGATAGGGATTGCATTGAATCTGTAGATTGCTTTGGGTAGTAGAGTCATTTTCACAATGTTGATTCTTCCAATCCAAGAACATGGTATATCTCTCCATATATTTGTATCATCTTTAATTTCTTTCATCAGTGTCTTATAATTTTCTGCATACAGATCTTTTGTCTCCTTAGGTAGGTTTATTCCTAGATATTTTATTCTTTTTGTTGCAGTGGTAAATGGGAGTGTTTTCTTGATTTCACTTTCAGATTTTTCATCATTAGTGTATAGGAATGCCAGAGATTTCTGTGCATTAATTTTGTATCCTGCTACTTTACCAGATTCACTGATTAGCTCTAGGAGTTTTCTGGTAGCATCTTTAGGATTGTCTATGTATAGTATCATGTCATCTGCAAACAGTGACAGCTTTACTTCTTCTTTTCTGATTTGGATTCCTTTTATTTCCTTTTCTTCTCTGATTGCTGTGGCTAAAACTTCCAAAACTATGTTGAATAAGAGTGGTGAGAGTGGGCAACCTTGTCTTGTTCCTGATCTTAGTGGAAATGCTTTCAGTTTTTCACCATTGAGGATGATGTTGGCTGTGGGTTTGTCATATATGGCCTTTATTATGTTGTGGAAAGTTCCCTCTATGCCTACTTTCTGCAGGATTTTTATCATAAATGGGTGTTGAATTTTGTCGAAAGCTTTCTCTGCATCTATTGAGATGATCATATGGTTTTTCTCCTTCAATTTGTTAATATGGTGTATTACATTGACTGATTTGTGTGTATTGAAGAATCCTTGCATTCCTGGAATAAGCCCCACTTGATAATGATGTATGAACCGTTTAATGTGCTGTTGGATTCTGTTTGCTAGCATTTTGTTGAGGATTTTTGCATCTATGTTCATCAGTGATATTGGTCTGTAGTTTTCTTTCTTTGTGACATCCTTGTCTGGTTTTGGTATCAGGGTGATGGTGGCCTCGTAGAATGAGCTTGGGAGTGCTCCTCCCTCTGCTATATTCTGGAAGAGTTTGAGAAGGATAGGTGTTAGCTCTTCTCTAAATGTTTGATAGAATTCGCCTGTGAAGCCATCTGGGCCTGGGCTTTTGTTTGTTGGAAGATTTTTAATCCCAGTTTCAATTTCAGTGCTTCTGATTGGTCTGTTCATATTTTCTATTGCTTCCTGATTCAGTCTTGGCAGGTTGTACATTTCTAAGAATTTGTCCATTTCTTACAGGTTGTCCATTTTATTGGCATGGAGTTGCTTGTAGTAATCTCTCATGATCTTTTGTATTTCTGCAGTGTCAGTTGTTACTTCTCCTTTCTCATTTCTAATTCTATTGATTTGAGTCTTCTCCCTTTTTTTCTTGATGAGTCTGGCTAATGGTTTATCAATTTGGTTTATCTTCTCAAAGAACCAGCTTTTAGTTTTATTGATCTTTGCGATCGTTTCCTTCATTTCCTTCTCATTTATTTCTGATCTGATTTTTATGATTTCTTTCCTTCTGGTAACTTTGGGGTTTTTTTGTTCTTTCTCTAATTGCTTTAGGTGTAAGGTTAGGTTGTTTATTTGAGATGTTTCCTGTTTCTTAAGGTAGCATTGTATTGCTATAAACTTCCCTCTTAGAACTGCTTTTGCTGCATCCCATAGATTTTGGGTTGTCGTGTCTCCATTGTCATTTGTTTCTAGGTATTTATTGATTTCCTCTTTGATTTCTTCAGTGATCACTTCGTTATTAAGTAGTGTATTGTTTAGCCTCCATGTGTTTGTATTTTTTACAGATCTTTTCCTGTAATTGACATCTAGTCTCATGGCGTTGTGGTCAGAAAAGATACTTGATACGATTTCAATTTTCTTAAATTTACCAAGGCTTGATTTGTGACCCAAGATATGATCTATCCTGGAGAATGTTCCATGAGCACTTGAGAAGAATGTGTATTCTGTTGTTTTTGGATGGAATGTCCTATAAATATCAATTAAGTCCATCTTGTTTAATGTATCATTTAGAGCTTGTGTTTCCTTATTTATTTTCATTTTGGATGATCTGTCCATTGGTGAAAGTGGGGTGTTAAAGTCCCCTACTATGAATGTGTTACTGTCGATTTCCCCTTTTATGGCTGTTAGTATTTGCCTTATGTATTGAGGTGCTCCTATGTTGGGTACATAAATATTTACAATTGTTATATCTTCTTCTTGGATCAATCCCTTGATCGTTATGTAGTGTCCTTCTTTGTCTCTTCTAATAGTCTTTATTTTAAAGTCTATTTTGTCTGATATGAGTACTGCTACTCCAGCTTTCTTTTGGTTTCCATTTGCATGAAATATCTTTTTCCATCCCCTTACTTTCAGTCTGTATGTGTCTCTAGGTCTGAAGTGGGTCTCTTGTAGACAACAAATATATGGGTCTTGTTTTTGTATCCATTCAGCCAATCTGTGTCTTTTGGTGGGAGCATTTAGTCCATTTACATTTAAGGTAATTATCGATATGTATGTTCCTATTCACATTTTCTTAATTGTTTTGGGTTCGTTATTGTAGGTCTTTTCCTTCTCTTGTGTTACTTGCCTAGAGAAGTTCCTTTAGCATTTGTTGTAAAGCTGGTTTGGTGGTGCTGAACTCTCTCAGCTTTTGCTTGTCTGTAAAGGTTTTAATTTCTCCACCAAATATGAATGAGATCCTTGCTGGGTAGAGTAATCTTGGTTGCAGGTTTTTCTCCTTCATCACTTTAAATATGTCCCGCCAGTCCCTTCTGGCTTGCAGAGTTTCTACGGAAAGATCAGCTGTTAATCTTATGGGGATTCCCTTGTGTGTTATTTGTTGTTTTTCCCTTGCTGCTTTTAATATGTTTTCTTTGTATTTAATTTTTGACAGTTTGATTAATATGTGTCTTAGCATATCTCTCCTTGGATTTATCCTGTATGGGACTCTCTGTGCTTCCTGGACTTGATTAACTATTTCTTTTCCCATATTAGGGAAGTTTCCAACTATAATCTCTTCAAATATTTTCTCAGTCCCTTTCTTTTTCTCTTCTTCTTCTGGAACCCCTATAATTCGAATGTTGGTGCGTTTAATGTTGTCCCAGAGGTCTCTGAGAGTGTCCTCAGTTCTTTTCAATCTTTTTTCTTTATTCTGCTCTGCAGTAGTTATTTCCACGATATTATCTTCCAGGTCACTTATCTGTTCTTCTGCCTCAGTTATTCTGCTATTGATCCCATCTAGAGTATTTTTAATGTCATTTATTGTGTTGTTCATCGTTGTTTGTTTCATCTTTAGTTCTTCTTGGTCCTTGTTAAATGTTTCTTGCATTTTGTCTATTCTATTTCCAAGATTCTGGATCATCTTTACTATCATTATTCTGAATTCTTTTTAAGGTAGACTGCCTATTTCCTCTTCATTTGTTAGGTCTGGTGGGTTTTTATCTTGCTCCTTCATCTGCTGTGTGTTTTTCTGTCTTCTCATTTTGCTTATCTTACTGTGTTTGGGGTCTCCTTTTTGCAGGCTGCAGGTTCGTAGTTCCTGTTGTTGTTGTTGTTGTTGTTGTTGTTTTTTCTGCGATACGTGGGCCCCTCACTGCTGTGCCCCTCCCGTTGTGGAGCACAGGCTCCGGACGCGCAGGCCCAGCGGCCATAGCCCACGGGCCCAGCCGCTCTGCAGCATGTGGGATCTTCCCGGACCGGGGCACGAACCCATGTCCCCTGCATCGGCAGGAGGACTCTCAACCACTGTGCCACCAGGGAAGCCCTCCCGTTGTTTTTGGTGTCTGTCCCCAGTGGCTAAGGTTGGTTCAGTGGGTTGTGTAGGCTTCCTGGTGGAGGGGACTAGTGCCTAGTCCACCACTAGTTCTGGTGGATGAGGCTGGATCTTGTCTTTCTGGTGGGCAGGTCCACGTCTGGTGGTGTGTTTTGGGGTGTCTGTGGACTTTTTATGATTTTAGGCAGCCTTTCTGCTAATGGGTGGGGTTGTG
This sequence comes from Pseudorca crassidens, assembly GCF_039906515.1. Classification (NCBI taxonomy): domain Eukaryota; kingdom Metazoa; phylum Chordata; class Mammalia; order Artiodactyla; family Delphinidae; genus Pseudorca; species Pseudorca crassidens. The sequence continues at coordinate 11,762,747 of NC_090307.1, forward strand.
TTCCTGTCTTGCTAGTTGTTTGGCATATGATGTCCAGCACTGTAGCTTGCTGGTCGTTGAGTGAAGCTGGGTGCTGGTGTTGAGATGGAGATCTCTGGGAGATTTTCGCCGTTTGATATTACGTGGAGCTGGGAGGTCTCTTGTGGACCAGTGTCCTGAAGTTGGCTCTCCCACCTCAGAGGCACAGCACTGACTCCTGGCTGCAGCATCAAGAGCCTTTCATCCACTCGGGTTAGAATAAAAGGGGGATAAAGTAGAAAGAATTAGTAGAAGTAGAAAGAAAGAAAGTAAGAAATAAAGATAGAAAGAAAGAAAGAAAGAAGGGAGGGAGGGTGGGAGGAAGGAAGGAAGGAGGGATGGAAAAACAGAAAGAAAGAAGATAAAGTGAAATAAAAAAAGATAAAATATAATAAAGTTATTAAAATAAAAAATAATTTTTAAGAGATAAAAAAACAAAAACGGACGGATAAAACCCTAGGACAAATGGTGGAAGCAAAGCTATACAGACAAAATTTCACACAGACGCATACACATACACACTCAGAAAAAGAGGAAATGGGGAAAAAATTCATAAATCTTCCTCTCAGAGAACACCTCCTTAATTTGGGATGATTCGTTGTGTATTCAGGTGTTCCACAGGTGTAGGTACATCACGTTGATTGTGGAGCTTTAATCCGCTGCTTCTGAGGCTGCTGAGAGAGATTTCCCTTTCTCTTCTTTGTTCTCACAGCTCCCAGGGCTCAGCTTTGGATTTGGCCCCGCCTCTGCGTGTAGGTCGCTGGAGGGCGTCTGTTCTTCGCTCAGACAGGACGGGGTTAAAGGAGCCGCTGATTCGGGGGCTGTGGCTCACTCAGGCCGGGGGGGAGGGAGGGGCACGGAGTGCGGGGTGGGCCTGCGGCGGCAGAGGCTGGCGTGACGTAGCGCCGGCGTGACGTTGCACCAGCGTGAGGCACGCCGTGCGTTCTTCCGGGGGGAGTCGTCCCTGGATCCCAGGAGCCTGGCAGTGGCGGGCTGCACAGGCTCCCCGGAAGCGGGGTGTGGATAGTGACCTGTGCTCGCACACAGGCGGCTTCGTGGCGGCAGCAGCAGCCTTAGCGTCTCTTGCCCGTCTCTGGGGTCCGTGCTTTGAGCCGCGGCTCGCGTCCGTCTCTGGAGCTCCTTTAAGCGGCGCTCGTAATCCCCTCTCCTCGCGCACCAGGAAACAAAGAGGGAAGAAAAAGTCTCTTGCCTCTTCGGCAACTCCAGACTTTTTCCCTCCCGGCTAGCCGTGGTGAACTAACCCCTTCAGGCTGTGTTCACGCCGCCAGCCGCAGTCCTCTCCCGGCGCTCCGACCGAAGCCCAAGCCTCAGCTCCCAGCCCCGCCCGCCCCGGTGAGTAAACAGATAAGCCTCTTGGCTTGGTGAGCGCCGGTCGGCCCCGATCCTCTGTGCGGGAATCTCTCCGCTTTTCCCTCCGCATCCCTGTTGCTGTGCTCTCCTCCGCGGCTCCGAAGCTCTCCCCCTCTGCCACCCGCCGTCTCTGCCCGCGAAGGGGCTCCTAGTGTGTGGAAACGGCTCCCTCCCACTGGTGCAGGTCCCGTCCCTATGCTTTTGTCTCTGTTTATTCTTTTTTCTTTTGTCCTACCCAGGTACGTGGGGGCTTTCTTGCCTTTTGGGAGGTCTGAGGTCTTCTGCCAGCGTCCAGTAGGTGTTCTGTAGGAGTTGTTACAAGTGTAGATGTATTTCTGGTGTATCTGTGGGGAGGAAGGTGATCTCCGTGTCTTACTCTTCCGCCATCTTCCCCAGCAATTCCCAGGAGTGTTGTCTGAATAGCATTATTGACGCTGGGTTTGTACAGAAACAGAAATCAAAAGACTTTTCAAGTTTATTTACTGACAGGTTGCTTCAGTGTGCACACTATATTTCCATAGCAGCATGTGCAATTCCTCAAACTATTAATGGGTACTTTGCATTAATGCAGACAGGAAAACAATCACTGGTGGGGAGGGGGCACAACAAGTAAGAAGAACTCAAGATTTTAGGCAGAGTCAAAGGGTGTTTTCCTCCATTGAGATATTTTCAACTTGAATATAAAGGTGGATCCAAAATCTCTTTAGCTCCTAAGAGAATAAATTTAATTTAGTAGGTGATGAGAAAAAATTATTTTGAACAATTTGGAGAATCAAATACTTGGAACTCTTTAATTGAAGAGACATTTTATTTAAAGTATTAATCAGTTATAATAAATTATTAAACTACATGGTGTTCAACTAGATCACTTTTTTAAGCAGAATTATATGATGAACTAAAAAGGTTTTGATTACATATTTGTAATGGCTCATAGAAAGCTTTGTTAAGCTGTGCTAATTCATGATTATTTTATTTTGCCTCTCATCTGTTCTGAAACATGCAGTGTATAGAAGCTTTCAAAGACTGAGGCAAACTTCTGAAATTTCAAGTCGACAGTGCTATATTATTATTTTGGGAGGCTCAAATTTGAGGCACGTTTCAGCTGAATCTATTTACCTCATTCTACTCTTATTTCATGAATTCTTTTTTGTAATTAAGTATTTAAACTTGCATTATTATGTTGTCATCAAGGTGACCAAAATACATCAAACATACCCCTATCTTTACCAAAGAAGATTCAAAACCCTATGAATAATGTTATGGTTTCTGGCATGATCATAGCTACAAGAAGAAGAAAAGGGTATAAGCATACACATTAGAGCAGAAGTATGTGAGGCAGTCATTGAAATTAGGACCTATTAACCAGGCTTTCCCAGACAACCCAGTCCCCTGGAGAGATAGAGTAAACACATTATTAGTCAATATGTGCAATTCTTACATGCTGAAATTAAGGCACATCTGGCCCTATGTAAAGTCCACTCTCATATTTTTAGAAGCCTTAAAAGGGATGTCTCCCATTTTCCTACCTTTACTGGGATTCCCCTATCTGTTCCTGCCCACCCCCCCCCCCCCCCCCCCCAGTGAGGGCACCCCTGGTGCTTCTGTTCTCAAAGCCTCCGCAGGGATCAGCAAGGGGGTTTTTCACACAGATTCCTCAAAGCCTTTTTCTGATACAGTGACTCCAAGATTATGCTCACTCACAAGGGTCATCCAGCGCTTCCCAGCAAGGTGACTGGTGCACGTGTTCACCATGGAGCTGAGAGTCTTTCTCTAACATATGTCTCCACAGTGGCTGAGGTGTGATGGGGAATTGTGGCAAGTTGCGTACTGGCTTTTAAACGCCCCCCCCCCCCCCCCGCCGCCCCAGGGACCAACAGACATTGCTTCCACTCGCATATCACTGGCAAAGCAAGTCACAAACATGCGATCCTATTATGTCATTAGAAAGAGAAGAGTGGGCTGAGATCTCTGTAATCACTCTAATTACAGGAATTTCAAGGACCTCTTTTCTTAGGACGAATTGTTCACAGAAGAGTCCCAGATCTTTCATACTAATAGATTTCTGGTCTGTTCGCAACATCTGTCATCCAGACATTTTCAGATGTGGCGGAATCCTTGGTCAAGCACTACTGGGAATCAAACGTAGATGTGCTATGCTAAGGCTTTTTGTTTATTGTTTCTTTATGTCTTTGTTTTTCTCTCCAGAAAACATCATTTCTCTGCCTGTCCTAGTACAGAGACTCTTCCTATCACTGAAGTCTCTAAAAATTTTTTTTGACCAGATACTTAAATTTTTTCTGGCTAGTAACTTAGTTCTAGAGAACTAAAAATAATTTTTACCCTTTTCAGAACCACCTAGTCATACACACAAGACCATAACATGGATATTATAGAGTTTAGGTATTCATTCACTCATTTGCTCAAATTACTGATTGGTTCTACAATAAACTCTTCAGAGAAATTTTTATGGATGCCGGCTCTTATATGACTGCTGACAAAGTGAACTGCCATGCTGATCAATGAGCAATGCTCTTTCTCTTCCAAAGAACTTGCTGCTTTCTGAACAATTATCCATGATTGAGTCAATGCAAAAAAAGCTTTCCTTCTTACCCTGTGTTATTGAAAGATAGCTCATGGTTAAATACTTTAAAAAACTAGGTGGGAAAGAGTAGAAAATACATTTGAAAGAAGAAAAGGCGACTGGCATTTCCCTGAGGAGATCTGGGCCCAATTTTCTAAACAGTTTGTTATAAACTGCTTTTCTCTTGGCTGTAGGTCCTTATTTTGTTGGATTTCCCCTATATCGCCAACGTTTTCTGTCCTCCTTTTCATCTGTAGGGACTTTTTTCCAGTAGATTTCACCCGGAAGGGCAGGAGAGCAGCTGTCTCCACTAGAGAAACCTCATATTTGCCAAATGGATGGGCTTCTGCCTGGGTTCATTGGCTGTTTTCCCCAGCACCTCAGGGTACCATGTAGTCTTTGCAATAACCTAAGCCTTGTCCAGATCTGGATCAGACCTAGTCTACCTTTTAAAAGACTTAAAATCATGTTTGTTTCTTTTCACGTTGTGATATTTGGGAACAGTGTGTTTCTGAGTAAGCCAAGGAATAACAGCTTTACTCGGAAGTTAATCAAGATTAGAAATACCAAAAATTATATAAACTTCAGGACACACACACAATCTGGATCTCTCCTTGCTAATGCAAATTCAAATTCAAATTCTTATAATCTCAGTGGAATGTAAAACCTTCATAGTCAATTACTACTGCAACTTGACTTTTTGGTTTTGTTTTTATATTTTATTTGAGAGACTCCTGAAAAGGAAATCAGGATAGTACTCATATAACACAATCAAACAATTAAGAATTAGAAAAACAAAATATTGAGTCAGTTATCTACATCAGGAAGAAGGATTTGCCTTAAAGGACTGGTGTATAAACTTAATATAATAATGGATGTAAAAATCATCTTGTATATTCCTTGGCACAAAGAAAACATTTAATAAATGTTTGTTGAATAAATAAGTGGGTGGCCAATTTACTAAATTAGTTTTGTCAGTTGTCTATAGTCTCTACTATTTCTCAGTTTGTATACCTGTTCCACCAATCAGTCTACCAAATAATATATAAGCATCTTTGATAGAGATAAAATCCTTACTTTCTCTAAAGGCAGCCACATTTATAGGCATATATTTAAAACTTCAATAATTGTTATAAGTAAATCCATCTCACGCCAGAAAACAGATTTTCACTGAAAAGCAGTGGGTGAGATAATTCCTCAACCTTTCCTGCTGGCATAGGATTCAGTGGAAATTTATTTTTTGGACTAAAGCTTCTGTAATATTGATACTTTTGAAAAAAAAGCTTTTCATCATGCTTCTAGAACTGATGGCAATCATATTCAGTGAATTAGTTTTTGTTTAAAGTTTGTCATTTATTGTATAAGCAGAAATCTTAGCTCATTTAAGTTGAAAAAAAAGGAAATGCATATTCTATATCTCTAATACTTCTATGAAAATGTACGTACTTATTCTTTTAAATGTCTCAGTAAGATATGGAGACAAGGGACCAGGCAGATATGTACACAAATACAGGTACTTTTTTAGGGAATTAACATGAAAAATTTGATCAGATAAGAAAAAAATGCCTTTATCCTCAGATGTTACATAATTGCAGACAGGAAAATGTCCAGGCATTGTTTTGAAACACATAGGGAGTTACACTGAAATTGATACTTGGAAGAATCTGAAAACCATGACAATAGTTCTGTAAGGGGATGGTAATTGGGCTGTATAATTAAATTGGAATGTGTTCAGTAAGCAGATGTGTGCAAATAAAGAAACATCTAAGTTGTGGGTTTGCACTTCTTGATCTTTCTTTTGTTTGCTTTTTTATGAGGACACCCCATGGCTTTCTGTTGTTGCTGTGCTGTTGCTGTTTTTCTCCTCACTACATTAGCTTCTGGCACTAATACACTCCTTAGGTTTATTCAGGAGCCTTCCAGGCTGCAGAGTTCCATTTTGTCAACAGATGGCATAAGACATGATTCTCCATGCTCGACTTCAAAACATTTTGCTATCGCTGTCCCAAAGTTGATTTGAAATTGTTTCCATGCTACTGCTGAATGCAAACAAACTTCTTCTAATTTCGAAAGTCATTGAGAAACGTGACATTATTTGCGAATGACATAAAAACCAAAGTTTAAAAAATTTTTTTCCCTGAAACAAAATCCAAAAATCAAAAAAGTGACTTAACAACAGAAAACGTTTATATGGATTTCACCTACCTACCACAATATACAATCTACCCCAGCTTCCACTCCTTATACCCCACAATGCAGGGCTCAAATTGCCATGAAAATATGGATGGCAATCTGTACTCAAACAATTCTTAGCAAATTCTTAGTGACTATTATTTTGCTTGTATAAACTGATACAGTTTCACTATATTGCATTGTAGTGCCACTATAATAGCACATGGAAACTTGAGTCAATACACATTTGGAAATAAACAGAAAACAGAAAACTTTCTAATATAATAACAGAGACGAGAGAAGGTAGATTCAAAAAAATCTTAGGGCTATAAGTGCTTTATCATTGAGCTTAAGCTGTCATTTATTAATAAGCAAACTGAAAACCAGAGATAAACGCTGGCTTGTCCAAATCGCTCAAGAGTATCACAATTTCCAGCGCTCTTGTGAGTCATAGTTCCGGTAACAGAGATTGATTAAGTCTTTAATTCTAAGACTTGCCCTGCCTCAGTCTTTCTTGGGGAGACTGAGAAAGGCATACACAACAGTACTAGGCCAACCAGAGTGACTTTTTATTAATACCTGGAGATTTGATACCAAAAGTGATTTTCCGGATAAACTCTTTATTTGCAGAAGTCGGTTGGTGACTCTAGACTGACAGGGCTCCTTCTGTATAGAGTAGAAGATTTCGAGGCCTCCTCCTTCACATATCTAGCATATGGATGGCACTTTGTTGGTGGTATTGTTATGGGGGAATGAAGAGCTTTCCTCTTTCCAGAAGGGACCGCCAAGCAGTGAGAGAGGGAGACAGTGAAAGAGAAAATGATCAAAGAGACATTGCCATAATGCTGTAGGGAGACTCTATAACCTGATATCCTCCCTCTAAAACGCCTAACTATCCCTGTGTTCATCTCTGCGCCATCTCGTGCAGAGTTATAATTAAAGTTGGTATTTATTTTTATTAATACATGTGACTTTTATATCCTTTTGAAAGCTGTTTGATATTATTTTGCAATTGTATTGAGCTCTTGCTGGCAGAAATTGATTTTATAGGAAGGAATAAATAATATTGAATTTTGGAAATTTTCAACAATGTCAAGAAGAATTTTATTTGTGATACTTAAAGTGATTTTACATTATTTTCTTTCATATGATACACTTCTACACTGTATACACTATTTGCATAACAATGTTGAACGTTTATGAATAACTTAACAAATTCATATTCTCCAACAACCCTAAGGACAGCATTATTAGCTCAGCTTTTTAATGTATAATCACAGAAGGAGTCTTTTGAAACATTAAGTCTATAAAAGAGAAGTGTAAAAATTGGCCAGAAAATCAGACAGTTCTTTTCCTATACAAAGGGCTGGGATACCTTGGACTCTGTCCTTATGGTCTAAGTTCCCACCTTCTTCTTCCTTTTATTCTAGCATTTCTGTTCGATGTCTGTTATATTGACCTTCAAGTCAAATTCATTTTATAAGTAATCAGAATAATGATTGTATATTTATAAAAGAATATACAGTTTTGCAGAAAACGTAAGATTATAAGATCCTCCAGTGTCAGGAGAGGAGAGATGCATTGCTGAATATGCCAGAGTCAATCTTGCATATAAAACCATTGAAAATAAATAATACAATTTAAAATATAGTTTATTAAAATGAAACTGGTAATTTATAGTGTTTTGAATGAATTGTGAAAAATTAAATCACATAATGAATACCAGGAATGGATGAATGAACATTGAAATTTTTGTCACCAGTAATGGCTAGAATCATCCTACGATATTAGGAATGCACCACTGAAGCCCAAATGTGTGACAAATGCTTCTCTTCCAACCATGGGACAGAAAGGAGTCCAGCAGTTTCTAGATTGTTGTGTAGGAATTGGGGACATTTGTAGTATTGGGGGCATTTATAAAAGAAAAAAGAAAAATTATAAATGCTTGAAATAGGAGAACTGTTTTGTTAAATAGTGAGAAATAAAGGTTAATATAATAAAGCCCATGTATGAGGATCCTGGGATCCATTGTATTCTGATTATTGTGGTTTTTCTTTTTAGGACACAGGTGTGAGTTTTGAGAGTTTAACTACTCCTAACTCCAAAACATAAAAGTAGTACCAACTCCAAATTTCATGAAGAATCAGCTTGTAGCTCTGAATCTCATGGGAAAATCTGCAAACCAAGATTACTTTTGTGCAAGCATTCTTACACAGAGAGTAAATTAACTTGATAAAATTTATATCAGGGAAAAATTAAGAAAGCAATAAAATAACCTGATTATGGATATTTTGTTATTATTTCTTAAAATTATAGATTTAGAAATTTAAAAATTTACAATAAAATGTGATTAAATGCTCTCACACAGGGCCAATCATTACTTAAATCTACTAGGTCCTCCACTAATATTTTTTGAATTAAATTTTTAATGAAGTGCACTGATAAATGACTACACAAGACTCTGTGGCCACATCAAAGGGAGGACAAATATCTCCTTCCCCAAACTATTAGATTGTAATTGTAAAATATGAAAATTAACAAGTAATTTTACAAGTTGGAGATAGAGTTTAGATACTACATTTTCCCAAAAAGAGGCTGGATTCTTTTATACAGAGAACAATGGGATGGCTCAAAAATTGGTATTTTTATTTAATTTGGATTTTATATTTTTCTCTTTGAGGTTCTGAATTAGTAAGATTACTATTTTTCCTGTGGTTCATTTTAGGGTCAAAGCATTGGGATAGAAAGAAAATGATGTTTCTATCATTGGAAAGTGATCGAGCCTTTTTTATGATAATCCCACTAATTTTTCATAAAGATAAGTTATTATAAGGTAAATTAAATGAAATTTTGTATCACTGTAAAATTTTCATGTAAGCTAATTCACAAGTATGAAAAGAAAATTCACATACAGATGGTCCCCGATTACCATGGTTTGACTTAATGATTTTTCAACTTTACAGTGGTGCAAAAGTGATAGACATTCAGTAGAAACTGAACTTCAGATTTTAAATTTTGATCTTTTCCCTGGGCTAGGGATGTATGGCATGATCCTCTCTCATGATCCTGGGCAGCACAGTTCTCTGTCAGCCAGATCACAAGGGTACACAATCAATACACTTACTACTGTTCTGTACCAAGACAACCATTCTGTTTTTCACCAACAGTACTCAATTTTGGTATTCAACGAATTACATGAGATATTCAATACTTTATTATAAATTAAGCTTTGTGTTAGATGATTTTACTCAACTATAGGCTAATGGAAGTGTTCTGATTATATTTAAGGTAAGCTAGGCTAAGCAATGATGTTTGGTGGGTCAGGTGTATTAAATGCATTTTCAACTTAAGATGTTTTCAGCTTACAGTGGGTTTATTGGGACATAACACCATTGTAAGATAAGAAAGGGTCTGTATATATTCCAATTATTTATTCAGAAATATTACTGGAAAAAAAATCCAAAGAGCATACTTAGTAATTTAATGAGAATATAAAATACTTCTAATCTACCTAGTTGAAAGCAAAAACTGTCCTAATTTTTAAATTATTATTATATTTCTTGGTCTCCATTTAAATGTAAAAACGTGTTGTAGACAATACTTAATTTTGCCTGTCCAACATCAATGTTTTCTTTCTTTTGGTAACAGAACAAATGTATCTTGTAATTTTCTGCTTAAAACCCATTTCAAATGGTCTAAATGGCCCAACCATTTCCACTGTTAGGAGCCAGCCTGACTGGTTCAGAAATAGGCTCATTATTCAAGCTCTCCCAATTCGAGAACTATTTGAATATTTTCTACAAGAATTATAAGGTAAGACTATTGGTAAGACTTTTGATTTCCAGACAACTTCCTTTAAATGGAGAAATAAGTGACTGGGCTGATGGAAGACGTTGTGCTGTGGGGTTGAAACGACCTCAGTGGAAGCTAAGCGGAGGCTAGTAGTACTGAGACATGGAGACAGGAAAAGGCCTGACTATTGAATTAACAACCAGACTTAGTTTTGCTCACATTATACCTTGGATTTGTCAGATAAATTATTCCCCTTTATATTTATTATTGTTGTAATTGTTACTATTATTTGCTTAAGCTAGCTTAAGTTGGAATTCAATTATTTGCAACGCTGTTTTGAGTAACGCAAAAGTCAAAGGGAGATAGAATTATTAAAACAATCTAAAATGAAAAAAATAATATTGATAAAATGATAAGATAAATATTACTTTTATCACAAAGTATGAGAAAATATTCTCACATCCAGAGATACATAGGTTCAGTTGCCTAAATTGAGATCACCTTCCTATAAAATGTATTATTATTATTAGAATCTATAATGATGTACCAGTTGTATAACCTGTTGTGATCTAAATTCAAGCTAACTCAGAGATGACGATCCTTTGGGAACTCAGGTGATTACCAAGTTGTCTTCTTCTATTCAAATTTAAAGCAGCCAGTGATTTTGGGGAAATTGTTAAATAGTATACACCTGTTTGTCTACAAAATGACAGTAATAATATTTGCATCTTAGCATTGTTTTCAGGACTCTATGAGATAATAAATGCAAAGATCTCTTGGCACAATTTCTGACACCATAAACAAAACAGAGCAAACTATTTTTCTTTTTTTCCTGAACTAAGGAATCAGTGTTCTATGAAATAAGCTAGAAAAAATAGAAAGATTTCAGTTCCAGTAGAGAGAGTGGAGAATTCTCAATAAACAAGGCAGGAGTTCAATCGTAAGGACTGGCTTTGCACACTGGGGGTGAGCAAAATGAAGCAGCCCAGGTGGCGTCTAGAACAGAGCCCTACAGAACCTCCCTGAGCATGAAGCTGAGGGCAATGAGTTAATTCTGGATCTGACTTGCCTGTGTGTGAGGGTTCATTGGTATATTCATCTGCTGTGCTAAGGAAGATCCAGGCACTCTATTGAATAGAAGTCAGGGATTTTCCTGTAGAGTGACTCCTTAGTTAGATGTAGGGATTGAGAAAGATCAGAAATGCTGATCAGACAGACTTTCTGCCCATCACCCACAAACACACACAGAAAGCCTGCTCTATCGCTAAGGAAATGGACCTATTGCTTTGATGTACTGTATGAAGAGAAGACTGTCAATTACCTCTCCTGCCTCTACTCCCAGGAAAGCATTTATCCCCTAGAAACAATGTGGCTCAAGACAAACAACAGTTAATATCTCTGACTGGACTCTAGTTCCTGTGCCTGGAAACGAAGTTGGTTCTCACAGCTTCATCCCCAAAAAAGATCCAAATTACAACCTTCCAACATCCTTGATCAATCACTTGGACTGATTATTTAGGATATCTGACCCTCTAATGTCTTCTTTCTATCAGAAGGAGGCTCCCCTGAGACCAGTTTATCTACCTCCAAAGCTATTATACCAGAAGCTAAAAATTATATTTCATTGGCTTCTTTGTTTTTACCTATTGGAAGAAGTAGTATGCTTTATCATTATTAACTCAACAGATTTATATCGATTACAAATCAAAAATTTAACCCAGATTAGGAATGAATTGTTTTGCTTTGCTCATTGACCATGGCAAAGCGGTCTCTAATTCACACACTAAAAAGAGTATATCCTAAAAGTAAGCATTCAAAATTATTTGTACTTTCCCCTTTCCAAATGTGATCATAGAATTCACACTTATAAAAAATCCGTAAACACAGCTGTAACTTTTCTAGCATCCAAGGTTGAGGTCCTCAGCCACGAGATAACATATCAGGACTCTTTTTAACACTTCGCAATATAACCCCCGATGGGCACAAATCATTCCTCTGGGAACACAAACTAACCAGAGTTGGAATATTCGCAGTAAGCACAAGTTAGAGACTCACCCTGTATTTATCCATTGCACTTTCTGTTTGAATTTTAAAAGTCCTTATGTGGAGGAAGTTCCAATTGTTTTACTAGAAAAGATTTTTAGATATGGCCATCTTAGCTTATTCCAAATATTGTGTAAGGGGAAAGTCAGTGTCATTTTCTCTTTGATAGATGACCTCTATATTTGGGAAGAAATGCCATTAAAATATATAACCCTACTACTAGAATTGATTAAAATGAAAAGAAAAGTAGACATCAAACATAGAAACATTCTGGTGTATTCTTGAAATGGAAATGTCAGGGAGCATTGAAAAGCCATCCCAATTATTGTTGACTCCAGGATGGCCTGCCTTTATTTCGCCATCAGTAGCCAAGGTAAAGTGGCCAGATGGCTCAACTTGATGGCTCAAACCTTGCTCCTTAATGGGCTGGCTCTGGGTCTACTGACTTTTGTCATATTACAGTATATTTGGATGCTGTTTCCCAACAATTCTCTTTCTCAGTGGCTTTGCCTGCTTCCAGGCCCTGCCTCTTCATCTATCCATGATGTACGTACACACAAATTCATCAAATCCCATCAACTCCAGGGCAGCCCAATCTGGCACCTGAAGAGGATGTTCAGATGCTAAACCCTGAAGGTTGAAGTTAGTGCCAGAGCTCTTATTAAGCCAACCAAATTGTTCCAAAATATATCTACTGGGGGCACAAAAAGCTAGGGTGAGGGATCCACATGATATTTTTATATGATGTTGAATTTTCTGCAATTTTGTTTGCCTTTCATAATCAATCCTTTTTCATGTGCCTACAATTGTTAACCTTCCGGTTATAGATTTTACCTTGTCACCAATTGGAAAAATTTGTATGGACAAAAAGCAGCAATGGACAGGAGTAAGACAGTATGAAAAAGTAAATGACAAAGCGTTTTCAAAAAGGAAGTGCTTCCTTGAATGTAAAACAAGGGGACTATCCCAGGTTTAATGGAAATTATTCCATTTTGATAATTTTTATTTTGACATTGTATTCTACATTGGGATGTTCATATGTAGGGAAAAATTAATAAGCACTATCTGCTGTGTATTTAAAATGTTGGTTGATGCTGTGAGTGATATAAGGTATTCATGAAATAAACACTCTGTGATAGCTCGTAGTCTAGTTTGGCACAGTTTTAAAATGTGCCAAAACTTGAGAACAAGAAAAAATATTAATACTATTCAATTTTGCATAATACAAACTATGTATTATGCATTTACTTAGAAGAAAGATACCAGAGTCAACGAGAAAAGCCCCCAAAATTTCATGGTGGTACTTGAAAGCACCCTGAAATATTGGTAGAATTTGAAGAGAAGGGAGGGAAGAATTTTTTTTTTAATGATTTTGGCCTTGTAAGATTCTAATCAGAGAGCCCAACTGCGCCTGACCAGGTTTCTGACCTACAGAACTTTGAGATAACAAATAAATGTTGTTTCCAGCTGTTACATTTGAGGTAATTTGTTACACAGCCATGGAAAACTAATATACAAACAACAGTGTCATTATGAGTATAGTAGACACATGATATATTACCTAGAATTTGTAATCCTTTTTTAAATTAACATACTCATTGTCATTTGAGGAAATACCTTCCTATGAATTTTTTATCTCACATGTGAAGATTAGTAAGATGTTCTTCATTTTCCTAACCAAAGAGTGAACTGTGGCACACTCAAAAAAATCCCATCTGTTACTTTTTTTTCCAGGGCTTTGTATCTCAAGTAGAGTAATAACTTTAGGAACAGAGTCATCTTGGTGTGGGCACGTTTACAGTCTATCACTTTGAGTCTCTGAACTTTATATCATTTAAATATTATTTTTATCTTTTAAACCAGGTTATTTTTTGTGATTATACCAGAAGAACCATAATATCATATTGAGTTTCTCATAGGAAATGAATATTTTGAAATTTAGTCATGGTCATTTAAAACAGATAAAGCAAGGTGCCATAGAAGTGATCTAATTCAATCCCTGTAGTTTATGGTTTGGAAATCATTAAAATAAGTAGCGATTAAAAGAAATCTGCAACGTGCAACACAGGAGAAAACCTAAATGAACTTGGATATGGTGATGCTTTTTTATTTTATTTCATTTTTTTAACATCTTTATTGGAGTATAATTGCTTTACAATGGTGTGTTAGCTTCTGCTGTATAACAAAGTGAATCAGCTATACATATACATATATCCCCATATCTCTTCCCTCTTGCATCTCCCTCCCTCCCACCCTCCCTATCCCACCCCTCCAGGCAGTCACAAAACACCGAGCTGATCTCCCTGTGCTATGCAGCAGCTTCCCACTAGCTATCTACCTTACGTTTGGTAGTGTATATATGTCCATGCCACTCTCTCACTTTGTCCCAGCTTACCCTTCCCCCTCCCCATGTCCTAAAGTCCATTCTCTAGCAGGTCTGTGTCTTTATTCCCGTCTTGCCCCTAGGTTCTTCAGGACCTTTTTTTTTTTTTAGATTCCATACATATGTGTTAGCATATGGTATTTGTTTTTCTCTTTCTGACTTACTTCACTCTGTGTGACAGACTCTAGGTCTATCCACCTCATTACAAATAGCTCAATTTCGTTTCTTTTTATGGCTGAGTAATATTCCATCGTATATATGTGCCACATCTTCTTTATCCATTCAGGTGATGCCTTTTTAGATACAATGCCAAAGACATGATTCATGAAGGAAATGATAAGCTGGACTTTATTAAAATTAGAAATTCTGCTCTCCAAATGGTAATATCAAGAGAATTAGAAGATATTTTCTGGTAGAAAATATTTGCAAAAGACACATTTGATAAAGGATTGTTACCCAAAATATACAAAGAACACTTAAAACTCTATAGTAAGAAAATAAACAACCTGAATAAAAAAATGGGCCAAGGACACTTCACCAAAGAAGATACACAGATGGCAAATAAGCATGCTCCACATCATATGTCATCAGGGAAATGCAAATTAAAACAATGAATGATTTCCACACACCTATTAGGAGGGCTAAAACCTGGAAAACTGACACCACCAAATGCTGACAAGAATGGGGAGCAACAGGAACTCTCATTCATTGCTGGTGGGAGGGCAGATGGTACAGCCATTCAGGAAAATAGCTTGGCAGTTTCTTACAAAACTAAACCTACTCTTGTCATATGATCCAGCAATCATGCTCCTTGGTATTTACCCAAAGGAGCTGAAAACTTATGTCCACACAAAAACATGTACATGGGTGTTTACAGCAGTTTAATTCATAACTGCCAAAAGCTGGAAACAACCAGATGTCCTTCAGTAGGTGAATGGAGAAATAAATTGTGGTACATCCAGACCATGGAATATTATTCAGTGTTAAAGAGAAGTGAGCTATCAAGCCATGAAAACATAGGGAAAAAATTTAGGTGCATATTACTTTGTGAAAAAAGTCAATTTGCAAGGTCTACATGCTGTGTGATTTCAACTTTATGAAATTCTGGAAAAGGCAAAACTATGGAGACATTAAAATGATCTGTGGTTGCCAAGGGTGGGGAGAAGAGAAAAACAGGCAAAGCACACTGGATTTTTAAGGTAGTGAGATGCTCTGTGTGATATTATAATGATGGATATATATCCTTACACTTTTGTCAACCTATAGAATGTACACCCCAAAGAGTGAATCCTAAGATAAACTATGAACTTCGGGTAATAATGTGTCAATGTAGGTTCATCCTTCATAAAAAATATGCCATTCTGGTGACTGATGTTGATAATGGTGGAGGCTATGCATGTGTGGGGGTAGAAGATATAGGGAAAATCTTCGTACCTTCTTTTCAATTATGTTGCAAACCTAACACTGTTCTAAAAAATAGTCTTAAAAAGAAAATGCATTTTTGAATGTGAGAAATAAAATGTTCTGCCCATTTTCATATCATGTTAGGTGCCAGTGGCTCAGTGAATATTACGGTACGCTCTCAGACTTTCTAATTGGTTAAAGTTTGTGCCTTCCATGTAATTTCCAGTTACCCAGATAATTCATGGCAAGTGTTTTCATTAAAGATGAAGAAACTGAGACTAAGTAGGTTAGAGATCTGCGAATTCTTAGGCAAATACTATCATGGTTTAAAATGAAATTCTAATCAATCATAAAAAAAAATATTTGAGAAAGTCATTTTCTTCCCTGGATTTTAATTAGTCATAGGAATTGTTTGGTACAGCTGTATTCTTGTCATTTTCAATTAATATTGATAAATTCCCACTCTCTGATATGAAATGAAGGAGTTCCTGTGTTTCTAACCTTTGATGTGTGTGTGCCAGATGTGAATGTTCCAGAGTCAAAATCCCTTTAATTATTGAGGATTTGCAGAAAGATCCACTAGAAATGTCACTGTGTCTCACAGAACAAGTCCAGAGTTCCTAAGTATTTAGTAAAATTAACTTTAGAAACTTGTGTAGATTTCCTTGTCTAGGGACTCTGCAAACCCAATGCCCGCATAATTTATCTTTCTTACAGTTCTTAAAAGAGGAGGTAAGATTACTCATGATTTTGGAAACATTTTTGCTCATGCTTGCTGCTTATACATTCTAAATATCTTCATTTAAACTGTAGCTAATTTAACTTAATTTCTTTGATGACTAAGTTTATTATACCAGTAGACTTCTGCGTACCTGTCTATGAATATCTGTAATTACGATCCTTAACATAAAACGAGAATCTCTTTCTCCCACTCCTCTGAAATCTTTCACGGAACTACAGTGATTCCATTTGTCCAATACTTATCAAGAATAGAGCCAGGAAGAAGATGTAAATTTCTACTGAGTCTAGTTGTTTTTCCTTTTTCAGATCTTTCAGTCTGAGCTGAACATGTAATCTAAGGGATTCTATGCTTAAATGCCATTCTTAAGTGAAAATGAAAAGTTATAAACATTTTAAAAAGGAACATCTGTCCTATGTATATGGGGTAATAAGTCCCCCACTTTTGGGTATAATGAGAACTCTGTGGAATTCATCATCAGAAAATCCTGGATTTGAATTCCAACTTCCTCATTTAACTGTGTGATCTTGAACTAGATTCTTAAACTTTCTGATTCTCAGTTTTCCAGTGCACAGATGTGACTACTAATAATTTATGCTTTTTAAAAAAATAAACATTACTTCTCTGCATTTGCTTTAGAACTTGCAGGTAGGACTTGCCTCTGTCCTAGACTCAACGGAGTCATATGCTCTAGATCCTCATCCCTCTTGTATTATTCTGTCGTAGAGAAGAACCTTACAATGCTCAAGATATAGAAGCGTGACTAATAATTTTAGAAAAAAAGGTCAACTGAATTCCTTTTGAGAGAGACATTAGGAAAGTAGTAACAATTGCACTGGAATCTTATAGTTCGAGTACTGATCTGTATCTTAGAAGCCAGATGATCTTGAATTCGTTGTTAATCTTTCTGGAAATCGTCTTCCTTGTTTTAAAGAAGATGGAAGGTGGTGAAGAATAGAAGATCTATTTGAAAAGCAAAAGCCCAATACAAATCTTAAGACCTAATATTAGTTGTTGATAATATTATCTGTTAATTTTATATTGTTCAGCAGTAATTCTATCACACGCAACTTCTTTTAAGTTTTACTCTCCTTGGTCATTGGTAAACTGCTGTCCAGTGTTCCTGTCCTCCAATAATTCACTGTTTCCATAAGAGAACAGTGGGTGAGAAGGGGCTGCCCAAATAGGAGCTACAGCTCATAGTCTTTGCTCCCTTGCATCTGCCTGGGTCTATGCTCACAGTTCCTGCTCATTGGAATGTGAACAGAAGTGATGGGGGTGGTCCTGGGCCAAGGTAGTTAAGAGACATTTCCTTAATGAATAATATATCCAGTTAACAAATATGTATTCCCTGCATTAACAAAAAAGTGACACAAATAATATGTAACTATTCCTGTGAAAAGATCTAAGAAAACTAGCCTGTGTGTTGGGCCATAGGGGAGGGTCTTGTGAAAGGGGGGCTGTGAAATCTTCTCTAATGAAGGATAAATAACTTATACAAGGGAGAGACAGATGGGGCTTGGGAAAGTGCGGGCTGATGAGAAGAAACCTTTGTAAGAAAGCTCTGAGGCACGAAGGAGGCTGGTGAGACGGATTAGCTATGGGAAGACCAATATGCCTAGAACAGAAAGAGTGAAGTGGGGAAGAGTGAGGCAATAGCAATGTAGTAACAACCATTACGTTGATTGCTTAATTATTATTGCTTTTTGCAAAGTAAAGCTAATATGCACGGCTGTAACATTCCTTTGCTTTTTATCTTCTTTCTCTGCTGCCAGAAAAGCACAAGAATAAAGGCAAAAAAGAAACTTGATAGCAAAAATATGAGTTTGCATAAATACCCAAATATATATACACACACATATATACACATATGTGCGTGTGTGTGTACCAACCTTCAAATTTAACTAGTTTAAAGATTTTGAATCGAAACACACCACTTTTGAAAAGAGCTCATGATGAGTAAATGTTAAATTTGTAATAAGGGAGAAACACAGAGACAATGATTGACAAATGGAGAAGCCCAAAATTTTCTCCCGGTAAGAATTTGTTAGTGTTTTTATTACATGTAAACAAAGTTACTTAGAGAAAAACATAATTAGGCATCTTCATAGAAACCTCTGAAGTTATTTTAGAATATTAGTGGCAGTTTTAGTTTTCAAGTCAACAGTCACTTTATTTCAAATTAACATTGCTCCCAGTGGTGTTGAGCTTGTTGTAAACACAAAAGGAACACTATTTATCTACTAAGAGAAGTATTTATTCTTTCTTAGGACAGAATAAACATAATGGGGATGACTTTCTTTCCCTGGGAGCGTCCAAGCCTCTCCAAACACTTTCCAAAATCCTAAATTAAATTGTGAGGGTGCTGTTCGTTCACACATGACTGTTTGCTCTACAGTGAGCCAGCTGAAGTTCACATCAAACATATATGTCATTGTTCAACATAATTGTTTAAAAGCAAGTGTATTTTTCCTATTATGGAAATAAAGTAATCAAAACTTAGGAGATCCAAGAACACACAGCTCTTAAGTGTAAGAACAGGAATAACACCACCACCAATGAAAATAATAGCTGAAGTTGAATGCTGAGGGCCAGACACTGACGAGGACATCATGGGTTAGCTCATGTCATCTTTATGACAACCAAAGAATGAAGGATGTCCTCTCATCCACTTAGAGATTGTAAATGGAGGCACGGAGAGAGGAAGGACCCTGTCCAAAGTCACACCTCATCTGAGCCCAGGCAGCCTGCTTCTAGAGCGTGCAAATGGTTTGTCCCACACTTTGACTTATGAAGAAGCAGCCTCCCCTTCTGTAGAACAACACGTGGAGAAGGGTGTTGATTTTCATTGGAAAGGGTATCGGATCCTTCAATATCATTATCCTGCATTATACTGCAGTGTTGGCACTAAAGTGCTGGTCTGTTTTGAAATCCCAAAGGCAATGGTTATTTTTAATACACTGACCTAATTACATATGGTGATCCCAGATCAGCATAAAACTCCAAAGAGAGCCTGAAGTATCAACTAAGTTTATACTGAGCAGAGGGAGAACAGTATTCTGTTCTTAAAGAGCGTTTCTTGATTTTAGGTTTAATGGCTCACTCACAGTCATCACATCCTACTGAGTAAACTGATAATCTTTGGTAAGGGGTGGAAGAGGATTGGGGTGCTGAAGAAAGAATATACAACCACATTAGTATAAAAATATACCACTTGACATTTCAGAAGGATGCTGGCATTTACAGTTAGTATTCCAAAGCAGCAGTAGCAGAAATCTCACAGCATTATTCTGGATTATTTCTAGAGCGTTAATCTCTGATGGTAACAGGTTATTTGGATTGTGTCAATGAGGTCATGTCATAAATTACTATATCTTATTGTAGTGGGAATTGGGAATGCAGAACAACCTGCATGACTTAAAGAGGAAACTGCTGGCAATCTCTCTAAGCACAGTTCAGAGTAGCTGAAGAGGGGGCTTCCATGTACCTCTCACTGCCCAAGGCAGAGAGTTACTGATTTAGTTGCAACAGAGACAGAATATCTCATGTACAAAACAGGTAAACTACTAGAACAATGTTTGACATATACGTTTTGTAAAATGTATTTTATATCAATACATTTTTGTCTCATTAAGTACTCAAAGTGACCTTATAAGATAGTTTCATTAGGACACTGAAACAGATTTGTTAAAAGACATCTGGTTATGGACACACACGCATTTTGAAAAATATATTACTAGGACTTTCCTGGTGGCACAGTGGTTAAGAATGCGCCTGCCAATGAAGGGAACGCGGGTTTGAGCTCTGGTCTGGGAGGATCCCACATGGTGCGGAGCAACTAAGCCCATGAGCCACAACTATTGAGCCTGCCCTCTAGAGCCCACGAGCCGCAACTACTGAGCCCTCGTACCACAACTACTGAAGCCCGTGCGCCTAGAGCCCGTGCTCTGCAACAAGAGAAGCCACTGCAATGAGAAGCCCGCGCACCACATCGAAGAGGAGCCCCCGCTTGCCACAACTAGAGAAAGCCCGTGCACAGCAACAAAGACCCAACACAGCCAAAAATAAAATAAATTTATAAAAAAAAAATTACTAAAGTCTTTGTTAAATTCTAAAGTAAGATTTACTACAGAAGTGTACCAGTATATACACCTAAGAGTTTAATGTGGGAATTTTGCCTGTTATTAAATTATGCAAATAACACTGTAGAATTGAACTGACTCTTGTAATTATGAAAATATTGGAAAATGCACTGGGCTCTACTACTTAGACTAACAAATGCATCTTCATACATGAGAACTACCCTCTAGTGAACCTCAGGGCGATGGGAATCCAGCTGCATTCAAGTTCTTACTGCTTATTTCACTATGTGGGTTGGAAGGAAAGAGAGGGACGATAAATACAATGATGGACGAAGGTGATAAGTCGCATTTATCTACATTCCTTATTTCACAATATCAACAAAAGTTTCCTGGGCATTTGGAAGCATTAGCAATGGATGACAGTCTGGAGTGAGAAATAGAAAAGAATTTCTGGATCGTGCTGTGAGATGTAGTTTACGGCAAACATGTTCTGTAAATTGCCAGGTAGAAAGTGGGTCACATTGTGGGGCACACTGTCTCTGTTGTTAACTAGTCAACTCTGCCATAGACAACACACAGACAAACAGAAATAGTTGTCTTCCCATAAAACATTATTTATACAAACAGGCAGCAGGCTGGATTTGGCTCTCAGGATGTAATATACCAACTGTGATTTAGAGCATAAAGACAGGCCTGATGTGACCAAAGCTGGAGTTACACAAAAATCAATTGGGAGGAAGCTTCAGGGACCCATCCCATTCTGGGATTAAGTCGGAGGCTGGGTTGTATGAGAGTAACACCACAAACTGACTAAGAGAGAAATATCCAAATGTGTAGAAACCAGCCACATGGTATGGTCATCCCAGTGATATGGGCAAGTCATGGGTAAAAGTGTGAGATTGCCTATATAACTATACACAGCTTAAAATTATGACACATTGGAGTTGAATTTTATATTCAGGTAATTAAGGCTAATTCCCCAATGAGAAAGCTAGAAGAATCCCTGCTCCAAAACCTCTGCTGTTGACTTTTGATGCTCTGTGCATATTACAGCTGCAGACATCATTTTATAAGATTCTACTTACCATTGATTCACAACTCTAACAATTAATAATTGATTGACGCTATTGAGCCCAAACTTGTTTGCATTCGACTGCTAACTAATCAACATATTCCACATTGATAGTCCTTCAGATGTTTAAATGATACTGCCATGTACATTCTTTCTCAGTTTCTCTCCTTTGGCAAACTTGTCCCCCTTCCCTTTCTCTGGGATGATTAGAATGGAATGGAGATCATACATACCCATGATGCTCAGGATGCTACAACATATGCGTGCATGTATGTACACAGCTCTGCAAGACAGTAAAGTCCTGTGGGCAGGGATCTCTGTCTACTTTGTTCATGATAGTTAATATACAACAAAATGTGATAGGAGTTAATAAATTCTACCATAATAACTAATATGTCTTCCTTCTGCGATGTATCTTGGCCTCTTTCTCAACCAAATATGATACTTTGTCAGAACTAAGGAACATATAGGCAAACGTATGTATGGCAGAAGGAGAAGTCTGGGTTTAGAGGTGTGTGTGCTAATATAAGTGAAAAAGAGAAAGGATGAGAAGTCAGAGGATGTCGTGTGGAGCTATATTTTTTTCTAAAATTATGATTTGTGGATTAACAGATACACACTACTATATATAAAATAAACAACAAGGACCCACTGTATAGCACAGGGAGCTATATTTAATATCTTGTAATAACCTATAATGGAAAAGAATCTGGAAAAGTATATATATATGTGTGTGTGTGTGTGTGTGTGTGTATATATATATATATATATACACACACACACAAACACACAAAACTGACTCACTTTGCCATACACCTGAAACTAACACAACATTGTAAATCAACTTAATTCAATTTAAAAAATAAAAAATAACATAAATAGCTCCTGATATGATGCCATACATATGGCAGATGCTCAGGACACATTTTTAAAGATTAATATAATAATAATACGCTTAATAACATCGACATATATTGATACCACCACTTACTAACACAGGCCTCAAGAAATCAGGCCCACATTTCAGAACATCTACAATCTAGTTGAATTTTGGCTAAAGATAAGTGGTGGAAGGAAGAAATATATTTGATTGTGAATTATTGTACACAGGGTTTATATTCATTTTAAAAGATAAAATTATTTTTAAATGATTCAAAATCATTATATTCTCACAGGATTCTCCCTCATACCTGCTTACTTCTCTGGGTCTTTGCATTTGCTCATTTAGGAGCAAAAGACGCTCTTTCCACAGTATCTCCCCTCCATTATCAACTCACTAGCATCGTGTTTACTTTTCAAAGCCTTGATGCTATTTGACTTCCTCCTCAAGGTCTTATTTGACATATTCCATCAAAATTAATTGTTCCTTCCTCAGCACTCCCACGGCAAAATTTTGTATTTAGCAAATTAAATTTCTCATGGTTTACTTTGTTATTTATATGCTTCTGTTCCCATAAGAGGTTAACTTCTCAATAGCAGTGACTATTTGTAATGCATCTTCAAAAATTCACTGAGCCTGACTCAGGACATTGCACAGAGTAGGTGCTCAAACCATGTTCATGGAGTGAAATTGCGTCCCAGGGATATGATTTCAGCGATATGATAACCTGTGTTTGAATGTGGACATTTCGGCCATGGAAAATGTTGTACAGGATGTATTTTTCAAAATTAAAGCTAATTAAATTTAATTTTCTTCTGAGAGTCACTTTAGAATTTCACAAGAGCCCGTGTGATAATTAAGGACACTCAGGGGTGTCACCAAGCCTGGAGTGGGAGTTACTGTTCCATCAGAAAAGACCCACTGAAGTTGCTCCTGTGCGGCTATTAATATCACCCACTGCAAAATGTGTCAAGGTTTATTAAGTGAAAATCTCATAAAGGTTTTCAAATAAAGTAGTGCTTATGCAGTATGGATAGCATATGGTTTGGCTCCCTTCAGAAGAAGGGAATTAATAAACAACGTAAAGCACCAGTGTGTTTATTCTCAGAAATGTCCTTCAAGGATGTTGATGGGAAGTGCGGAGCACTTAATTTTTGCATTTAAGAGAAATATAGCATGAAGCGTATGTGAAGAATAGAGTCAACGTGAATCTTTTGGACTTGTAATGAAATAAAAAGATGGATCTGTGCTCACACATAAATTAGACAGCAATCAATATTTTAATTTTAGCTCTACTGAAATATAATTTTTCTTCTTCTTATTCTTCATTTCCAGTACAGCTGGAGGGTTAGACTCAAGCCAACTGGAATATGAAAGAGTGAATAACCAAAGGACCAAAGTCCTCTGCCTGAATCCAGGAGCTCTTGGAGGTAAGCCTCAGTGTGAAGAGGGCTTGAAATACCCAAGGCTGTAACTACTATGGTATGGAGAGAGGTGAAGGGTAACATTTCATTAAAGCTAAAAGGTGAAAAGCAATAGGTTTAATTGAATTAGATGACAGCACACATAGAGTGAGAAAGATTTCCCATAGAATCAGTGCTCTCTGGAGAAAGGTAGTTTAATTCTTACTGTCATCAGGCTGCGAGAAAGAGTGGCCCTAGTTAATTTCATTTCTTTGAGGAGGGAAAAGTATCTGGGCAGAAATAGACATACCGTTTACCAAAAGGAAGCTTGTGGCTTTCTGAGATGCGTCTGCACCTGGGAAACAGCTGCCCTGGCACCAGCTCACACGTCTGACCTTTCTGGACAAATCCTGAAATAGCCTGAAGAATGTATCAAAATAATGAGAATCATTGCTTTGTTATTTAAATGTTTAAACTTTTGATCATCCAGTGTGTCATGATATAGTCCATAGATTGGCAGTGCAAATGGTCCAGTAGCTGTCACCCTAGGGAGGTTGAACAAGGAAGATTTTATTCCCCAGTTATTCTAAGGGTTGCTTTTAGGAGCAGAGATATTATATATGAAAGAATAAAGGAAAAATTAAGCTTAGTCCATACTGTGAGGTTTATCACAAAACTCACTTAAATATCAAAAGCTTACTTTTAGCTTGAAATATAGCTAAGAGTAGAGAATAGCAAAAGAAACTCTTGAAATGAGAATGGTTTAAGCTAAGTCAAGGAGTCAATAGTAGTTTAATAGCTATTAAATTATTCATTATCATTCTCTCTTCTGAAAAGAAAAACAAAACACAAAACAAAACAATTCTTCCCATGATGACCGGACCTCTATTATTTGGCCAAACATTTTCCAATTTGATAGCAGATTTCCTAATTTCAAATATGCACAATACAATATTTTCAACTATCTCAATGGTATTCAAGTCCCAATATACTAAGAATGCCTAATATATACTAAACTAATTAATTTGGTATAAATGAAAAAAAATGGTAGCATCAAGAAAATTTAAAATGTGCTCATTAATTTCTACTATGTTTGGAGAGAAGAAAATGGGAATCTTGAAACATAATAAACTTATTGATACAAGTGAAAGCTTTACCATGTCTCTTTGACTGGATAGAATCCCAAATTGAAGCAAAACAAGAAATTAATTATTCCTTCAAATTATAGCTATGCTTTCTTAAGTTTTATTCACTATATTATTTATTCCTTTGATAAACATAGTTGAAAGAGAGAACATTTGAAAATCTGCCAAGATCATAAAGCTATGCAAGTCTTTTAACCAATCATAATAACAATAACAATAATAAAGTATCAGTTCTCATGTCTTGAAAATTATAAAATATCATTCTTGTATGTAATATTGTACCAATATAGCATATACATTAAATGCATATATAAACTGTACATTAAATGCATATATAAACATGGAATTTTTAAGAAAAGGAGAATAAGATTCTAGAAAAATAATTTTATTTCATATATTAATGATCCAATTTTATCAATATTTTCCAAAATGAACAATGTGATTAAATATTCACTAATTTTGAAAAACAAATTTTAATGCTTTGATATGAACAAGGTAAGGTCTGAATATGAGTTAATATTGATAATTAGTTTTATTATTTACTTATTTTTATTATTTCATTATCATGATAATAATTGCTTAATCTTTTTGACTAGTATAATTCCTTTTTTCTTCCCTGATGTCTATTGTTCTTGTGGATTTTGTGAATATATAATTTTAAACTAACAGCTCCGAACCTAGTGAAATTATCTACTTAGTAGATTTTCATACAGTTTAGATAAGGATGTCTCCAGAGTTTTAAAATATGCAGGAATGACATGCTTTGCCATATGATGATCAGTGAACATCTGGAAATTAATAAAAAATTTTCACAGCCATTTCCCTCTCAGTGCAGAGTATTGAAATATTCTAAATAATGTTATGGCTCGTTTTCATAGCATCACTTTGATTATACCTTGCATAGATTTGTTCATAATTGGCTTCAACTTTGACTTATTTACTTCAAAACCAAGCTTGTGAATCATCCCTTGATTGAATTTCAGGAGTGATGCTGTGTTTGTAACGTTAAAAAGCAAACTGAGGAACATGAACATTTTCAAGATTTTATTTGAGCGTAAATGGATTCGAATCAGGCAGCACCAACCAAAGGTGGTTAGGAACACTCTGAAAGGAGCTAGGGGCAAAGCTTTTATAGGAATGATGCTGAAGCAAAGCAGAGTGATTATTTGATTGGCTACAGCTTAAGAGATTGCCTTATTTGGGAAAGCCTGGTTGACCATTTTTGATTGGTTGTTCTTAAGTTTTACTTTCTCTTATTACAGCATGTTGACTCTGGCTTAGGGTCTTTTTTTTTTTTCTTAATTGCAGTATAGTTGATGTAGAGTATTACATAAGTTACAGGTGTACAATATAGTGATTCACAAGTTTTAAAGTTTATACTCCATTTATAGTTATTATAAAATATTGACTATATTCCCCATGTGGTACAATATATCCCTGTGGATTATTCTATACATTATAGTTTGTACCTCTTAATCCCCTAGCCTTTATTGCTTCTGCCACATTCCCTCTCCCCACTGGTAACCACTAGTTTGTTCTCTGTATCTGTGAGTCTGCTTCTTTTTTGTTTTATCCACTAGGTGGTTGTATTTTTAGATTCCACGTATAAGTGATATCATATGGTATTTATCTTTTTCTGTCTGACTTACGTCACTTACCATAATACCCTCCAAGTCCATCCATGTTGCCGCAAATGGTAACATTTCATTCTTTTTTATGGCTGAGTAGTATGTCATTGTAATATATACCACAACTTCTTTTTTTTTTTACAAAGAATTAATGATATTTTAATTAGAATCACATTTTTAACTTGATTTAGTGTTTCCAAAGTTCATGTGGAGAATAAATGTAGACGAGAAAATCTTGAAAAGTGGAACATTGAGTGAAGATTTCCTATACTCGACAATAAAAGTTATTATAAATCACCAAAATAAAAAATAATTTAGTGTCTTTGGAGAGGTAGCCAAATAGATATTTGGAACAGAGTCTGAAGACAGATCCAATTAAGATATAAATGTGGGAGGCAATGTGACATTTAGGTAAAGGAAGGGCTTGATTATACAAGTAAGTTAAATGGGCCAGCGGTCAAGGAATGCTAGATTTCTTTCTTTCTTTTTTTTTTTTTTTAACATCTTTATTGGGGTATAATTGCTTTACAATGGTGTGTTAGTTTCTGCTTTATAACAAAGTGAATCAGTCATACATAAACATATGTTCCCATATGTCTTCCCTCCTGCATCTCCCTCCCTCCCACCCTCCCTATCCCACCCCTCCAGGCTGTCACAAAGCACCCACAACTTCTTTATCCATTCATCTGTTGATGGACACTTAGGTTGCTTCCATGTCTTGGCTATTGTAAATAGTGCTGCTGTGAACATTGGGGAGCATGTAACTTTTTGAATTAGTGTTTTTGGGTTTTGGAGGATATATACTCAGGAGTCATATGGTAGCTCTATTTTTAGTTTTTCGAGAAACCTCCATACTATTTTCCACAGAGGCTGCACCAATTTACATTCCCACCAACAGTGTGGGAGGGTTCCCTTTTCTCCATATCCTAGCCATCACTTGTTATTTGTGTTCTTTTTGATGATAGCCATTCTGACAGGTGTGAGGTGGTATCTCATGGTGGTTTTGATTTGCATTTCCCTGATGATTAGCGATGTGGAGCATATTTTCACATGGCTGTTGGCCATCTGCGTGTCCTCTTTGGGAAAATATCCATTCATGGCTTAGGTTTTGATTTACTTAACATGAGCTCAGGAGGTATAAGAACCACACCAGTCTGATGACCTCGTTTAATTACGTTAACAGTAAGTTTACACAAGATGCCTGTTTTTTTCAAAGTAGCCTTTCTATTAGGTATTTAAATGTG
This sequence comes from Pseudorca crassidens, assembly GCF_039906515.1. Classification (NCBI taxonomy): domain Eukaryota; kingdom Metazoa; phylum Chordata; class Mammalia; order Artiodactyla; family Delphinidae; genus Pseudorca; species Pseudorca crassidens. Next base: position 11,790,704 of record NC_090307.1, read on the forward strand.
ATCAGAGTATCAATTTTTTGGAATAACATTAATGTAGCAGCAAAAAGATTAGGAGAGAGGAATTAGGAGAGAGGAATGGTCAGCACTTCCATCCCAAGACTTGCTTGTGCTGGCATGGTCAGGACTGTCTTCAATCTGCAGAGTTTTTTCAGGACCTCATTTTTCTTAAGATGTTGCATATATATTTTAAAAATTGAAGTAAAATGTACAGAGTGGAGTTCACATATCATAAATATGTCATAAGTGATGTGTTTTCACAGATGTGTACAACAATATAACTGCTCCCTAATCAAGATACAGAACCACTGTCAATCCCTCAAAATAGCCTTTAACCCATTCTAAGTAATTTCTGCCCTCCATAGGCAATCATTTTTTCCAATTTCTAGCACCACAGATTAAATCCATCTGTTCTTGAGCTGTAGATGAATGAAGTGATGCTGTATGTCTAGCTTTTGTCTAGCTTTTTTCTGCACATAATTATGTTTCTGAGATTCATCCATATTGTTGTATGTATCAGAGTTCTTTTCTTCTCCTTCTTCTTCTCCTCTTCCTCCTTCCTTTCCCGTAAGCAGTATTGCACTGTATCAATATACAAGTTGTTTATCCATTCTTGTGGTGGACAATTTGTATTGTTTCCAGTTTTTCTTACTGTGGATACAAAAGCTATCAATGTTCCTTTACAATTCTTGTTGTGCTTTTATGCTTTCATTTCACTTGGGTAAATACCTAGGAAAGGAATGTGCCGGTAGATGTATGTTTAAGTTTACAAGAAACTGCCAAAGGATTTTCCAAAGTGGTTGGACCATTTTACATTCTCACCAGTAAGGTAGTAGAGTCCCGTTGATACACGACTGCTCCGTTAAATAAGAGTTGTTGTCATTGTTTTAAATAACCATTCTGTACAAGTAGGAAACATTCATTGAATACTCCTTTTACTGGGAAATTACCGAGCTCCTAATTTTTATGGTTTAAAGTAATGAAATCTGACATTCATTTTTACAATATAAAATGTGTCCTGGAAGAGGAATAAGGACCTGATGGGAACTTGGATGCTCTTAATCCTTACTCTGTGATTACGATAAAGAAAAACACTTTTCTCTAGCTTTTTCTCTTCCCAGGTGGCTAAGCCATGTTTTCCTGTATATGTATCTAATTTTAGAAACATATCTATATATAGAGAGTGAAACAAAAAAATCTGTAGAAATAATTTTAAAACGCTTTAGTAATTAATAAAAATGATGAGTTGGTGTGAGTTCATTCCTGAAACCTAATGAATCTCCTAACTTGGATTTTGTAAAACTTTCTGATATTTTACTGATAAATTATTTTACTCATCCCAAAGCTTCCTCTCAATTTGATTCATTTTACTTATAAACAAAAGAATTCGAATTAAGTATTCACTTTATTCTGTGGGTTTAAATTTTGTTGTTGTTTTTTTTTTTTTTTTGCGGTACGCGGGCCTCTCACTGTTGTGGCCTCTCCCGTTGCGGAGCACAGGCTCCGGACGCGCAGGCTCAGCGGCCATGGCTCACGGGCCCAGCCGCTCCGCGGCATGTGGGATCTTCCCGGACCGGGGCACGAACCCGCGTACCCTTCATCGGCAGGCAGACTCTCAACCACTGCGCCACCAGGGAAGCCCAGGGTTTAAATTTTTGTACGTTAAAATTACCAATGTGTTGAGAACTCTCTGTCACTCTGTCTCAACTTCTGTTAGATATAAAAAAAGTCACCCAATACTATTAATGAGATCATATCTTCTTGAAATGCTATATACAGAAGAAAAAGCTTTATTGATTTAGGTATTCAATCATGTATTATACTAATGAAAAAATAATACTCAATTTTGAATCAATTAATTCTTTTTTACGTCAAGACTTTTTAAAGTCACATTCTCAATAATTTTTCACTTTCTGCTTATATGCACAGAATATGTCTTCAATTTTTCTCAAAAATAGAAAATTAATTTCATTGTTACTTTATTAAGTCAATTTAAAATTAATTGACACTTTTAATTCTTATTATATTCTAATTAGAGTAATATATGTGAATACAGTCTCCTTGTCCTTGATTAAAACATGAATAACAAAGATAACTAACCTAAATTCTGACATGTTTCATTCCCAGAGGTTTCACCTATATCAATATGATGCATAATGTTCATGTTCTTTAGCTGTGTTTAATATCTATTTATTGAATATAGATATATGAAATATACATTATTGGTTTGCATTATTTCTCTAGTATACTTTTAACTCTATAACTTGCTTAAAGGCATGGATTCTGGAGCCAGTGTGCTTGGGTCTAAATTTCAGTTCTGCCATTTAATAGCTATGTTACCTTGTTGCTTATGTAACAGATATGTTACATATGTTTTCTGTATCTCCATTTCCTTATTTATATAATGGGGATAACTGGATGGTTGAATTTTTTTGAGAATTAAATTAGCCAATATGTGCACCATATAAACATAATACTAACTTCTTAGTTTAAATACCATTGAAAGAAACTTTTACTATTACATTATTTTAGTTAAATTTAAATATTTTTAGATTTTTTATGTTAGGTTATAGAGTATCCCATTATTCTTAATTAATGCATGTTATGTCATAGTTATAGGTATGCCATAAAGTTTTAGCCATTCCTCTATTAATAAACTTTTAAAATATTTCTTGTATTATTATAAACAATGAATTATTGATGCTATTCTATATGTCTTATTATGTATATTTTTTTCTCTAGATACAAAAAGAATAGAGATATTATAGTATGCACATTCTAAATTTCACTGGATTACAACCAAATTGTTCTTATAATCATAATATAAAAGACTATTCCTTTTCTCCACACTCATCTACACTTGATATTTAATTTAGTTTTTGGTAATCTCATGAGTTTTAATTTGCATTTTCAATTAATAATGAATTTCATTTTTAATTTTAGTATTTGACTTGTGTATGTTTTGTGTCCCTGGTCTTGCCAATTTAACAACAGGTTGTTTAATTCATCTTATTATATATTTTGGACAATAATCCCATATCTGCTATGTATGTTGCAAATACTTGTTCCACAGTCTATTCCTTAATTTTTAAACTAGTGGAATTTTAAAAGGAGAAGTTTACAGTATTGGTACAGGTACACTTATTAATTTTATTATGTGTGTATTTGTGGGTACATGTGTGTATATTTGCATGGGTATACATCCACATGAACATACATAAACATATTTTTTTCTAATTTCCGAGTTTTTGATGAAGAAGGATCAAGTGAGCTGTTGCTAAATTCAGTATCTTCAAATAAAAGACATGACAATTTTCCTATTTATTATTGAGACTATAGTGATCTAGAAATATGAGAAAAATTAAAGTCTGTGTTACTGAAATCTAAACAGATTTCCAAAAAATGTAGTCATGGATTCATCTTAAGACTTGCTTACATCTAATTCTTTATATTTTAAGTTTTTTACCTCTATATTAAAAAATGAATGGCATATATTCTACATGCGGAATGACATATTTGGAAATCATGCCCAAATCCTGGGTTTGTCTGAATGGGACATACATTTAGAACATTACCTGTCTTCAACTCCATGAAATTATGTTATATTCTATCTCAAACAGAAATTATCAGTGAGGATATGTCTAATACCTTATGAAAACTGTGAAAGACATTTTGTGCATTAAACCATATAAGGAATGCTCTCCTTTATTTCTGAGTAACCAGTCATCCCAAAACTTGGTGGCTACCAATCAATCATTTACTCTTGCTTATGTACCTGAGAGTCAGCTGGAGGTCAACAGACTTAAACATCCCATTGACCAAAGAGAATCACATAGTCATATCAGTAGGGAAATGCACTCCTTCCATAGTAGCATGTGAAGCAAATATTTGTTGAATAACATTCCAAACTATCACAGATAGATAAAGTGGGAAATTCTGGTCCTTTGAAACTCTGGGTTGAAATATGAGCATGAAATTGTTAGTCAAAGCTGCATTCCTTGTTAAGAGTAAATAAGTTATAATTATAGAAAATCAGTAACAGTAAATGAGAAACCTTTAACCAGAAACAAAATTGTGGTTCAGTTTCTTTTTCTTACATGTTATATAACATGTTTTTATACATATGGTGAAATAAAGTGAATTTTAATGAATCATTTAATGATTGAAACACTAGAGAAATGTCTATTTTATTACATATAAAAACCACTACTTATGTAACATGTTTCATGACAAAGAATGTTTCTTATCATGCTTAATAGATTAAATGCACTTTGAAATAACTCAGTTGAAAAATACATGTTATGCCTACATCTATTTCCCAAATTGTAATCTAATATTTTAGGTATAAGGGATACATAAGCAATTGTCTATGGTGTTGCTGTGAAGAATTCTCAAATAATCTTCATTTTAGGCAGTGATCATCTTTTCTTTAAAAAGTCCAAAATAAAATACATATTCAAGCTAAAGATTTTTTTGAATCTTTTGAAAGGTAACAGAAGGAAAGTGTTAACATTTGCCTTAGGAAGTAAAAAATATACCATATAAATGACAAATGTTGTAACCTTCACCTCTATTATGCTGGTCTTTTTTTTCTCCAGTCCTGCTAACTAAAGCACTAATTCAAATAGTTCTTTTCAGAATTATTAGAATACAATATATGTAACAGCAGACATAAAAAATGCAAGCCTGCAACTGTTCCTTAATTTTCTGAAATAGTTGCTAACTGGTTTTGTATAAAATGTATTAAATCATTGAAAATAAGGATTCCAGGCTTTGCAGTAGAAGCAGGGCATACTAAGCATATATGTGCCAAGGAGCTTGTTTTATAACCCTAAGCTAGTTACAGCATCTTTCTGGCTCATTGTAATTGTATTTGTAAAAAGAGGCATTTGAGATAAAATTTTCCTTACTTAGAAATTCTTTGGAAGACAACTAAAATACTACTTCATAATTGTGATTAAATAAAGTTTGGAAGAATTGACAGTTTTGCAGATACTAGGTTAGCACTGAAAGAGTCATTTCTTCATTAATTCATTAGTTAATTTATTCTTACTCTCCTGTGTTCATTTATGTATTAAAAAAATACATAACTATTCTTTAATCAGGGGGATGCTTTATAACATACGCTGGGACTTCGCAGTAAACAAGGCAGGCATGGTCTCTAATGTCAAAAAACTTAGTTTGGAAGGAGTGATCAACATAAAACTAATAATTAAACAGATCAACTTTTCTAAATACCAATAAAGAATAACTATAAATATTATGTCACCTTGTAGTAGAAGGTACCTACATTTTTCTGGGGATCAGACACCTAAATAATTCTCATATGTTTTAATTTGATTTAAGAGAGCAAAGGGGAACTTTTTCCTAGCACGGGAAACAACATGTGCCTCAGCCCTGAGATGGGAAACAGCTTAGTACCTCAGTGGGGTTCAAGAAAACCCACATTGCTTGAGTACAGTGAGAGAGGGGGGCTAGTGAGAGACGCTGGGGAGTCAGCAGGAGCCTGTGGTACAGGCTACATTATGGACTGTTGTTATGCTGGGAGAGATTGCAAACCATTGAAATATTTTAAGAAAGGATATGAAAGGATCATATATTCTTTTAAAGAATCGACCAGGGTAGATTGGTGAGAAAGCTGTAGCAATGGTTTATAAATGACTCAGGGAAGTTAAAAGTAATTGCTCACTGTCTTTGAGCATGAAATTTTTATGTGCCAGGTAGTGTCTTTGGCATATTTCCACACAGGAACATTAAAAGACAACTGCTCTTACCACTGCTTCACCTGTGGGGAAACTGAAGTTCAGAAGAGTATAAATAATTTGCTCAAGATAGTAAAGCAGATAAGTGGACGACCTGGGAGAGAAGAATAAACAGTCTGTCTCCAGAATTTTTACTCTCAATCAGATTTTCTGTGGACTAGGGTTTAGGCACAGCGATAATGTGGAGTAGATACATTGAGATATTTTGCAGGTTGAAGTAATTGATTGAGAAGTTTCAAGTTTCATGAGTGGGTACATGGCACAATGGAGATAAGAAACACTAATGTACATATAGATTTTGAAGAAATTTATGAATTACAAATTAAGAATTAAGTTGCCAGCCCCAAGGTTATCTTTATCTTGAATAATTTTATTATGTATTTAATTAGCATTTTGCATACCAAATTAGTGTCAGTGTCAATATTAATACAATATGTCTTTTCTCCTGCAAAAGTAACTTACGTCAAAAATTTGTAAGTTTTCAGGGCTTCCCTGGTGGCGCAGTGGTTGAGAGTCTGCCTGCCGATGCAGGGGACACGGGTTCGTGCCCCGGTCCGGGAAGAACCCACATGCCGCGGAGCGGCTGGGCCCGTGAGCCATGGCCGCTGGGCCTGCGCATCCGGAGCCTGTGCTCCGCAATGGAAGAGGCCACAACAGTGAGAGGCCCGCGTACCGCAAAAAAAAAAAAAAATAAAAAAATAAAAAAATTGTAAGTTTTCAGAAAATGTACACAAAGTTAAGAATATTATAAGCTTGAAAAGAATATAATATATATAGTATAATATAATAGAAGTGATGAAATTTATAGCCTTAGAATTTGGTTGAGAACCTGAACTTCAAGTGAGGCTGTGACTTTGACATTCATAAAAACAGCTAGTCTGGTTATTTGATAGTACATGGTGGATCAATTTGGTAGAAGAATAAAGCAAAAATATATTTGCAAGTATTTCATATAAGGAATAATTAATCCAAATAGCAAATCCTATTTCCAAAAGACTGTGAAATGCATTTGCTTTAATTACTTCTGAAATAAGGGCATATGTAAATATATTGAAATTTTTTCTTTAATGAGCATTTATATCTCCTCTTTCTCACTCTTAATGTTTATAAATAACAATAACAATACAGATACTACAGCAGATGGTTAAGTGATGCGACTGTCCTTACTCCTGAAGCTTATGACATCCTATTTGGGAGCTCACCTATAGCTGTGTCCTACTCAGCCGGACAGCACATTCCAGTGGATGTTACTTGATGTCCCTCAATGGGTTCCAATATCTTGATTGGGCAATCCTATTATTTAAGTATAAAACTACTTAGAAGTATTCTGTAATTCAGAACTAAAAAAACCTAATAGTTTGATTGAGAATATTTTTCACAGTCTATTTAGGCATAATTACCTTTGAAAACATAAATGATGTGCCAATTCTACTTTTAGTCAGATGAGACTAACGGAATTAATTACAGTGACTTCAATCTGGGCCGATTTCTTTTCCTTTCTTTTCTTTCCTTCCCTTCTCTTTTCTCCTTATTTTTTTCCCCGTCTCGTGTGTGTGTGTGTGTGTGTGTGTGTGTGTGTGTTTTCTAGGTTTATTGAATCTTTATCGCTCTGTCCCATGATAAAGTTGTCACATAATGCAGTTCACTGGGGTAGTCTGCTCTTCACTCTATTTGTTGTGTGCTTATTTATTCATTCATTTATTCATTTTTGGTCAGGTTCCTTTTGAGTGATTGCAGAGAATTCTAAGTCTCTACATTAGTAATACAGATTTGTATTGACTATACTTAAAGAAGAGCTAAGATCCCCATCAAGCGCCTGATGACAGTTACTGATTACCGTGACTGTAATTGCAAACTGCTAATAGAATGGAAATGGCTGCTTCCAATCCTTCTCTGAGGGCTGCTGTCTTTATTGTGTTTGCATTTAGGCAGGTTTTGTCGATGACTCTTTTATCAGGAAATCCAACATCCACAGGGAAGATAGCTTTCACTCCCACAAGATCAAACTTCACTTTTAATCTTTCACTGTTAACAGCTGCAGCAGGAGTGGAGTCATTTACCGTGTCACTCCTACTCTTGCTCTGGTTTCGTGAAATCATACTACATAACAGTGAGGTAACTGTGAGTTTTGCTAAATTAATTTTAAAAAGGTAGCAAAGACACTAATTTTTCTCTCATTCTGAAAGCAAAATATACTTCCTATCTTAAAATATTAGATATTGAAAGAATATATGGTTAGTGAAAATCCCATTATATACAAATATCACAGAGAGTCACTGGAAATAATGGTGCATCTTTCCCAGTCTGAATAGTATGTGTGTGTGTGTGTGTGTGTGTACCTTCCATAGTATCACAAATTACATACATACATACGTATATACATATATTTTACAACTAGGTCATCGTATTCAACATATGTGATATGTGATTTTTTAACAGTCTAAGAGGACATTTTTCCCATGAATAATTACAGATCTTTCTTTCTTTCTTTTTTTTTTTTTTGTGGTATGCGGGCCTCTAACTGTTGTGGCCTCTCCCTCTATCATACATTTTAAGATCTGCATTAGGTTCCAGTTTCTGTACTGCAACGTAATCAATTATGCCATCTTGATTTATATTTAAGTCATTTCTAATTTCATATTATTATAAATGATATTTCAATCCATTTGCTTTATATTTGTGATATTGTTTTGTTTTATGCAACCTAAGAGTACAGTTTTCAAAATCAGTTGGTAAAAGGAATACCCACTTAAATTTCTGACAAGTTAATTTTAAAAGGTTTCATTGCTTACACATCCAGGAACAGTATGTGAAAATGTCATGTCCTAGCCTCCTCATTAAAGATGTGTATTCGGGGGCTTCCCTGGTGGCGCAGTGGTTGAGAGTCCGCCTGCCGATGCAGGGGACACGGGCTCGTGCCCGGGTCCGGGAAGATCCCACATGCCGCGGAGCGGCTGGGCCCGTGAGCCATGGCCACTGGGCCTGCGCATCCGGAGCCTGCGCTCTGCAACGGAAGAGGCCACAACAGTGAGAGGCCCGCGTACTGGGGGAAAAAAAAAAAAATGTGTATTCAAACTTTGGCTTTCAAATTTTTTAGGAAAACCTGTAGCTCATGGTATTAATGCCTGTACAAGATTATGTAACTATTCTCATATTTATTTGTCATTGAGTTTATTTTTCTCTGTGTTTTACCCCTTTACATGTCTTGCATATTTTCCTTATAGATTTATGAGAGGTCTTCACAGAATAGGAATACTAACTCTTTGTGTATTACATATCTCACAAATTTTCTTCCTAATCTATTTTCTTGGGGCCTTATTTGTCCTCTTCAACAGAAATTTTAAATTTTTATATAGTCAAGCTCATGCACTTTATCTTCATGAGTTTTTCTACACAAATTTCCTAATGAAATTTAGCTGTATTTTATTAATTTTTTTGTTTCCCATTTTAAATTTAAAGAAACATTGATTTTTTTGGGGGGGGATGTAAGGGTGTGTGGTGGAGTGTGGGGTGATTAAGGAGGTTGTAGTAATCCAGTTTAGTAAAGAGATCACTTTTAAACTGTAATTGTCAGGAAGGAAGTAGGTTATAGCCACACCTTGGGGGAAAGAATATCAACAAAAGTGCAGGGATGGGAATATTTGAAGTGCTTTGTAGGACTGTGAGTTAGCAAGTTTTGTCCGACTAGAAGATTGACTTCGGAGAATAGTGGTGGAAATACTTCCAGAAACATTACAACAGGTGTTGTGGAACTACAGAATATCATTCTTTGCTTTTGCCAAGGATGTGACGTAATAAAAGTAGTGTTTTAGCATTGACTTAACATAAATAATCTGATTGTCCACTCAAACAAATCAGACTTACAGAAATCACACAAATAAGATCAAGATTCAATAATAATTTCAAAGTTATGAGTTCTAAAGACTTCAGGAAAAGCATGTTGGAATCTAGACATTGAGGACAGCTCCCTTGGTCCTTTCCTCCAGCCATAATACATGTTCTCTGGACCAGAGTAGATGAAGTCTCCAAATGAGTTAAGTGGGTTCTTATCACACACCAGAAATATTTAGTCTATTAAATACCTCCATTTCACACCCCAGCTCATACACTCTTTTCCCAGGGAATCATGTCTCTCAACTTCATAGATTCTGAATTTAAGCCATCTTTTATTAGGGACATCCTATTAAGAACATTCTGTAATAAGGACCATTTTTCTATGAAATATCATTAGTCTGTTTGCCTAGAGTTCCATATATCATGTTAGCAAGGAAATTTAGACCAGTGCCTGCTTTACTTTCTTTCCCTTGATAGTATCGCCTGGTAAGGATGTGAATGGATCATAAGACAGTCAGTTTAACTCCATCAGCCCCAGTGATGATTATTAGAAGAGATTATACGTAGTAATCTGTGTCAGGATGGAAGATCAACTAATTCATGTGTAGGTGTAGAGAACAAAGAAATGTGTTTACTCATTAAAGAGGGATTCTATAAACCTTTTTAAAACAAAACAAAAAAATTCAAAACTACTTTACCTACAATAAATAAGCATTGGCAATGAAATTCAAACCTCATCCACTTAAAATAGGGGTTTTAGATATTGTCCCTAATCAATTGTCAGGAAAGAAAAATATATAAATATAATTATATTAGTTGTATAACAATGTGAATTAGAATATGAAAGAATTACCAAATACATACAAGTTAGAATTGCCTATTTTAAAATCAAATTCAGAAGTTTTCATCAGCAAATTCATTTGGTTCAGAGATACTTATCTAACTACAAATGAGGTATACAGACTGCATTGATTACAAAATACTGACTTTAAAGCTAAACTAAGGTATAAACAAAGGGTTGTGGAACAGAGCAGAATTCCAGATATCTGTTTGAAACAGAAAAAAGTATATCTCCCAGGAGAAAAGTCAATTCTGCCTGTTGCTAACAGCAGTCAAGTAGACTTTTACTTTTGGGGTTTCTTTATTTTTTTTTTTTTCGACAAGAGCTTGATAGCATCATTTTGGACTATGGCTATTATTGCTGCAGGTGCCTTGATTTCTCCTCTGCATTATAATTACCACTAAAGGCAATGGGAGGTGGTAAAGCACTCTTCTGTCTAATTTCCTCTGATTTTCTTCTTCAGAACTTATTTTTTTCCCTTTAAACCTTTGCTCCACATATTTTATTTGTGTTACTGCACAAGCTGCAGGACATAATAAGCAGCATTTTAGCACCATTCTGTTCTTCACTCATGGTGTGTAGATCACAGCAGAGTTGCTAACAGCTTGTGACTGACAATCTTGCTTGACAGACAATCTGTGATCCTTTCAGCCTTTTACTAATAAGCTCATTAGGTGATAATGGCTAGAAATCCTTTCTGGAATATAGCAATGAACCGCAGCAAATTCAGTGCATGTTTGACCACTAAACTTTAGAGAATCAATCTTTCCTCAATCAAAACTTTGTCAAGCCCTGCTAAATGTCTACTGAAGGTTACTGAATTTTTTTTTAATAAAAGTTTGTCAGAAAAATCAAGGAAGCTCTCTTGTCTAATGTAAATCAAAGGGACATTTTTCTAAATAATGTCTTTTTTTAATTTTAGTGAATCAACATGTAAAAAATGTTTATCAAATGTTTAAAGTCGTCATGACTTTCAAATTGAAAGTGAAAGATAGTTGTCTGCTCAGTAGTTCAGTGACCAAAAGAGATAAGAAAATGGGTTTGATGAAATATTCAGATTTTTATCATTTGTTAGGTTCATTTGTATCTTGTGATGAATGGTGAAAAGTTTGCTGAAAATTACAATAATTACAATCAGAAGAACTCAATGCTATATGCATATTAGTTAATGATTAATATTCTCTTAATGAAAATATATCAATGTAAATTTTATGCATTGATATGTGTATTTAACACAATTATATTCTAGTTCTCTTTTAAATTAAATCTTGTTCTCAGATTTATACTACAAAATAAATATATAGTCCCAGCTTTTTCACGGGACCAAATTAGTTGAAATCTATACCTTACATGAGTGACTAGCTATGGTACTTTTTCATGTGACATTCTAGAAACAGGACTGATGGAAGGTGTCAGAAAATGTGCAAAGGCTTTTATTCCCCTATTCATGGAATTACTCAAATCAGTAGAAATTTGGGAAAATATAGAACAAATAATCAAAGCAGCTACAATGAAGGGCATTTAATCTTAGAGAGGAATCAAAGAAAGGGCTAGCAATTCATTGATTAGAACTGAAGTTAGATGAGCCCTGTATGTCTTTTTCATACTGAATTTTTTTTTTTTTTTTTTTTTAAACATCTTTATTGGAGCATAATTGCTTTACAATGGTATGTTAGTTTCAGCTTCACAACAAAATGAATCAGTTATATATATACATATGTTCCCATATCTCTTCCCGCTTGCGTCACCCTCCCTCCCACCCTCCCTATCCCACCCCTCCAGGAGGTCACACAGCACCGAGCTGATCTCCCTGTGCTATGCGGCTGCTTCCCACTAGCTATCTACCTTACGTTTGGTAGTGTATACATGTCCATGCCTCTTTATTGCTTTGTCACCGTTTACCCTTCCCCCTCCCCATAGCCTCAAGTCCATTCTCTAGTAAGTCTGTGTCTTTATTCCTGTTTCACCCCTAGGTTTTTCATGACATTTTTTTTTCTTAAATTCCATATATATGTGTTAGCATACGGTATTTGTCTCTCTCTTTCTGACTTACTTCACTCTGTATGACAGACTCTAGGTCTATCCACCTCATTACAAATAGCTCAATTTCGTCTCTTTTTATGGCTGAGTAATACTCCATTGTATATATGTGCCACATCTTCTTTATCCATTCATCCGATGATGGACACTTAGGTTGTTTCCATCTCTGGGCTATTGTAAATAGAGCTGCAATGAACATTTTGGTACATGACTCTTTTTGAATTATGGTTTTCTCAGGGTATATGCCCAGTAGTGGGATTGCTGGGTCATATGGTAGTTCTATTTGTAGCTTTTTAAGGAACCTCCATACTGTTCTCCACAGTGGCTGTATCAATTTACATTCCCACCAACAGTGTAAGAGGGTTCCCTTTTCTCCACACCCTCTCCAGCATTTATTGTTTCTAGATTTTTTGATGATGGCCATTCTGACTGGTGTGAGATGATATCTCATTGTAGTTTTGATTTGCATTTCTCTAATGATTAGTGATGTTGAGCATTCTTTCATGTGTTTGTTGGCACTCTGTATATCTTCTTTGGAGAAATGTCTATTTAGGTCTTCTGCCCATTTTTGGATTGGGTTGTTTGTTCTTTTGTTATTAAGCTGCATGAGCTGCTTATAAATTTTGGAGATTAATCCTTTGTCAGTTGCTTCATTTGCAAATATTTTCTCCCATTCTGAGGGTTGTCTTTTGGTCTTCTTTATGGTTTCCTTTGCTGCGCAAAAGCTTTTAAGTTTCATTAGGTCCCATTTGTTTACTTTTGTTTTTATTTCCATTTCTCTAGGAGGTGGGTCAAAAAGGATCTTGCTGTGATTTATGTCATAGAGTGTTCTGCCTATGTTTTCCTCTAAGAGTTTGATAGTTTCTGGCCTTACATTTAGGTCTTTAATCCATTTTGAGCTTATTTTTGTGTATGGTGTTAGGGAGGGATCTAATCTCATACTTTTACATGTAGCTGTCCAGTTTTCCCAGCACCACTTATTGAATAGGCTGTCCTTTCTCCACTGTACATTTCTGCCTCCTTTGTCAAAGATAAGGTGACCATATGTGCGTGGGTTTATCTCTGGGCTTTCTATCCTGTTCCATTGATCTATATTTCTGTTTTTGTGCCAGTACCATACTGTCTTGATTACTGTAGCTTTGTAGTATAGTCTGAAGTCAGGAAGCCTGATTCCTCCAGCTCCATTTTTCGTTCTCAAAATTGCTTTGGCTATTCGGGGTCTTTTGTGTTTCCATACAAATTGTGAGATTTTTTGTTCTAGTTCTGTGAAAAATGCCAGTGGTAGTTTGATAGGGATTGCATTGAATCTGTAGATTGCTTTGGGTAGTAGAGTCATTTTCACAATGTTGATTCTTCCAATCCAAGAACATGGTATATCTCTCCATCTATTTGTATCATTTTTAATTTCTTTCATCAGTGTCTTATAATTTTCTGCATACAGGTCTTTTGTCTCCTTAGGTAGGTTTATTCCTAGGTATTTTATTCTTTTTGTTGCAATGGTAAATGGGAGTGTTTTCTTGATTTCACTTTCAGATTTTTCATCCTTAGTGTATAGGAATGCCAGAGATTTCTGTGCATTAATTTTGTATCCTGCCACTTTACCAAATTCATTAATTAGCTCTAGTAGTTTTCTGGTAGCATCTTTAGGGTTCTGTATGTATAGTATCATGTCATCTGCAAACAGTGACAGCTTTACTTCTTCTTTTCCGATTTGGATTCCTTTTATTTCCTTTTCTTCTCTGATTGCTGTGGCTAAAACTTCCAAAACTATGTTGAATAAGAGTGGTGAGAGTGGGCAACCTTGTCTTGTTCCTGATCTTAGTGGAAATGCTTTCAGTTTTTCACCATTGAGGACGATGTTGGTTGTGGGTTTGTCATATATGGCCTTTATTATGTTGAGGAAAGTTCCCTCTATGCCTACTTTCTGCAGGGTTTTTATCATAACTGGGTGTTGAATTTTGTCAAAAGCTTTCTCTGCATCTATTGAGATGATCATATGGTTTTTCTCCTTCAATTTGTTAATATGGTGTATCACGTTGATTGATTTGCGTATATTGAAGAATCCTTGCATTCCTGGAATAAACCCCACTTGATCATGGTGTATGATCCGTTTAATGTGCTGTTGGATTCTGTTTGCTAGTATTTTGTTGAGGATCTTTGCATCTATGTTCATCAGTGATATTGGCCTGTAGTTTTCTTTCTTTGTGACATCCTTGTCTGGTTTTGGTATCAGGGTGATGGTGGCCTCGTAGAATGAGTTGGGGAGTGTTCCTCCCTCTGCTATATTTTGGAAGAGTCTGAGAAGGATAGGTGATAGCTCTTCTCTAAATGTTTGATAGAATTCGCCTGTGAAGCCATCTGGTCCTGGGCTTTTGCTTGTTGGAAGATTTTTAATCACAGTTTCAATTTCAGTGCTTGTGATTGGTCTGTTCATATTTTCTATTTCTTCCTGATTCAGTCTTGGCAGGTTGTGCCTTTCTAAGAATTTGTCCATTTCTTCCAGGTTGTCCATTTTATTGGCATAGAGTTGCTTGTAGTAATCTCTCATGATCTTTTGTATTTCTGCAGTGTCAGTCGTTACTTCTCCTTTTTCATTTCTAATTCTATTGATTTGAGTCTTCTCCCTTTTTTTCTTGATGAGTCTGGCTAATGGTTTATCAATTTTGTTTATCCTTTCAAAGAACCAGCTTTTAGTTTTACTGATCTTTGCTATCGTTTCCTTCATTTCTTTTTCATTTATTTCTGATCTGATTTTTATGATTTCTTTCCTCCTGCTAACTTTGGGGTTTTTTTGTTCTTCTTTCTCTAATTGCTTTAGGTGCAAGGTTAGGTTGTTTATTCGAGATGTTTCCTGTTTCTTAAGGTAAGATTGTATTGCTATAAACTTCCCTCTTAGAACTGCTTTTGCTGCATCCCATAGATTTTGAGTCGTCGTGTCTCCATTGTCATTTGTTTCTAGGTATTTTTTGATTTCCCCTTTGATTTCTTCAGTGATCACTTCGTTATTAAGTAGTGTATTGTTTAGCCTCCATGTGTTTGTATTTTTTACAGATCTTCTCCTGTGATTGATATCGAGTCTCATAGCGTTGTGGTCGGAAAAGATACTTGATACAATTTCAATTTTCTTAAATTTACCAAGGCTTGATTTGTGACCCAAGATATGATCTATCCTGGAGAATGTTCCATGGGCACTTGAGAAAAATGTGTATTCTGTTGTTTTTGGATGGAATGTCCTATAAATATCAATTAACTCCATCTCATTTAATGTATCATTTAAAGCTTGTGTTTCCTTATTTATTTTCATTTTGGATGATCTGTCCATTGGTGAAAGTGGGGTGTTAAAGTCCCCTACTATGAATGTGTTACTGTCGATTTCCCCTTTTATGGTTGTCAGTATTTGCCTTATGTATTGAGGTGCACCTATGTTGGGTGCATAAATATTTACAATTTTTATATCTTCCTCTTGGATCGATCCCTTGATCATTATGTAGTGTCCTTCTTTGTCTCTTCTAATAGTCTTTGTTTTAAAGTCTATTTTGTCTGATATGAGAATTGCTACTCCAGCTTTCTTTTGGTTTCCATTTGCATGAAATACCTTTTTCCATCCCCTTACTTTCAGTCTGTATGTGTCTCTAGGTCTGAAGTGGGTCTCTTGTAGACAGCAAATATATGGGTCTTGTTTTTGTATCCATTCAGCCAATCTGTGTCTTTTGGTGGGAGCATTTAGTCCATTTACATTTAAGGTAATTATCGATATGTGTGTTCCCATTCCCATTTTCTTAATTGTTTTGGGTTTGTTATTGTAGGTCTTTTCCTTCTTTTGTGTTTCTTGCCTAGAGAAGTTCCTTTAGCAGTTGTTGTAGAGCTGGTTTGGTGGTGCTGAACTCTCTCAGCTTTTGCTTGTCTCTAAAGGTTTTAATTTCTCCATCAAATCTGAATGAGATCCTTGCTGGGTAGAGTAATCTTGGTTGCAGGTTTTTCTCCTTCAACACTTTCAATATGTCCTGCCACTCCCTTCTGGCTTGCAGAGTTTCTGCTGAAAGATCAGCTGTTAACCTTATGGGGATTCCCTTGTGTGTTATTTGTTGTTTTTCCCTTGCTGCTTTTAATATGTTTTCTTTGTATTTAATTTTTGACAGTTTGATTAATATGTGTCTTGGCGTATTTCTCCTTGGATTTATCCTGTATGGGACTCTCTGTGCTTCCTGGACTTGATTAACTATTTCCTTTCCCATATTAGGGAAGTTTTCAACTATAATCTCTTCAAATATTTTCTCAGTCCCTTTCTTTTTCTCTTCTTCTTCTGGAACCCCTATAATTCGAATGTTGGTACGTTTAATGTTGTCCCAGAGGTCTCTGAGACTGTCCTCAGTTCTTTTCATTCTTTTTTCTTTATTCTGCTCTGCAGTAGTTATTTCCACTATTTTATCTTCCAGGTCACTTATCCGTTCTTCTGCCTCAGTTATTCTGCTATTGATCCCATCTAGAGTACTTTTAATTTCATTTATTGTGTTGTTCATCGTTGCTTGTTTCATCTTTAGTTCTTCTAGGTCCTTGTTAACTGATTCTTGCATTTTGTCCATTCTATTGTCCATTCTATCTCCAAGATTTCGGATCAACCTTACTATCATTATTCTGAATTCTTTTTCAGGTAGACTGCCTATTTCCTCTTCATTTGTTAGGTCTGATGGGTTTTTATCTTGCTCCTTCATCTGCGGTGTGTTTTTCTGTCTTTTCATTTTGCTTATCTTACTGTGTTTGGGGTCTCCTTTTTTGCAGGCTGAAGGTTCGTAGTTCCTGTTGTTTTTTGTGTCTGTCCCCAGTGGCTAAGGTTGGTTCAGTGGGTTGTGTAGGCTTCCTGGTGGAGGGTACTAGTGCCTGTGTTCTGGTGGATGAGGCTAGATCTTGTCTTTCTAGTGGGCAGGTCCACGTCTGGTGGTGTGTTTTGGGGTGTCTGTAGACTTATTATGATTTTGGGCCGCCTCTCTGCTAATGGGTGGGGTTGTGTTCCTGTCTTGCTAGTTGTTTGGCATAGGATGTCCAGCACTGTAGCTTGCTGGTCGTTGAGTGAAGCTGGGTGCTGGCGTTGAGATGGAGATCTCTCGGAAATTTTTGCTGTTTGATATTATGTGCAGCTGGGAGGTCTCTTGTGGATCAGTGTCCTGAAGTTGGCTCTCCCACCTCAGAGGCACAGCACTGACTCCTGGCTGCAGCACCAAGAGCCTTTCATCCACAGGGCTCCTTAATTTGGGATGATTGGTTGTCTATTCAGGTATTCCACAGATGCAGGGTATATCAAGTTGATTGTGGAGCTTTAATCCGCTGCTTCTGAGGCTGCTGGGAGAGATTTCCCTTTCTCTTCTTTGTTCTCACAGCTCCCAGGGGCTCAGCTTTGGATTTAGCCCCGCCTGTGCGTGTAGGTCGCCGGAGGGCGTCTGTTCTTTGCTCAGACAGGACGGGGTTAAAGGAGCCGCTGATACGGAGGCTCTGGCTCACTCAGGCCCGGGGGTAGGGAGGGGCACGGAGTGTGGGGCGGGCCTGCGGCGGCAGAGGCCGGCGAGACGTTGCAGCCTGAGGCGCGCCTGTGCGTTCTCCCGGGGGAGTTGTCCCTGGATCCCGGGACCCTGGCAGTGGCGGGCTGCACAGGCTTCCCGGAAGGGCGTGTGGCTAGTGACCTGTGTTCGCACACAGGCCTCCCGGTGGCGGCAGCAGCGGCCCTAGCGTCTCATGTCTGTCTCTGGGCTCCGCACTTTTAGCCGCGGCTCGCGCCCGTCCCTGGAGCTCTCTCAAGCAGCGTTCTTAATCCCCTCTCCTCGTGCACCAGGAAACAAAGAGGGACGTAAAAGTCTCTTGCCTCTTCGGCAGTTCCAGACTTCTCCCCGGACTCTCTCCCGGCCAGCCGCGGTGCACCAACGCCCCGCAGGCTGTGTTCACGCCGCCAACCTCAGTCCTCTCCCGGCGCTCCGACAAAAGCCGGAGCCTCAGCTCCCAGTCCCGCCCGCCCCGGCGGGCAAGCAGACAAGCCTCTCGGCTGGCGAGTTCCGGTCGGCCCGATCCTCTGCGCTGGAATCTGTCCGCTTTGCCCTCCGCACCCCTGTTGCTGTGCTCTCCTCCGCGGCTCCCAAGCTCCCCCACTCCGCCTCCCGAAGCCTCCACCCGCGAAGGGGCTTCCTAGTGTGTGGACACTTTTCCTCCTTCACAGCTCTCTCCCGCTGGTGCAGGACCCGTCCCTATCCTTTTGTCTCTGTTTAGTTTTTTCTTTTGCCCTACCCAGGTACGTGGGGGGTTTCTTGCCTTTTGGGAGGTCTGAGGTCTTCTGCCAGCGTTCAGTAGATGCTCTGTAGGAGTTGTTCCACGCGTAGATGTATTTCTGGTGTATCTGTGGGGAGGAACGTGATCTCCGCGTCTTACTCTTCCCTTCATACTGAATTTGATTTAAATAGTCTTTTAATATAACACTAGCGATCATGCTACATGATGATCGTGTTCTAAACTAATTGATATTAATAATAATTAACACATGCCATATATGTGTGTGTGTATGTGTATATATATGTATAGAGAGAGAGAGAGAGAAGGTAAGTGTAAGAAGAAGATAATACCATTACATGTTCAAGTATTTTAAAAAGTCAATCAAAAAACAAAAACCAAAAATAAAAATGTCCATTTGAAGTAAAAATAATAAATTCAAATATATACCAGGGCAGCAAGAAGTGAGCATTGTTCAATCTTTTAGATATTTGAGAAGTTAGAAATATTTTAGAAATGAAAGTCAATCCATTATTAAGACCAGAGGTGGTAAGTCGTATTTGTACTATTTCAAAAGTAAATATCAGGTAAACTCTGTGTTTGAAATTCTAATTCTTATCAATCTCCCAAGCAGAAATATGTCCAGGTTAGTAGTCAGCCCACAGGATAGGAAGGCATTATTCCTAACCTCAGAAGTATATTGTCAAGCGAACCTGAGCTTAGGAGATTGCATCAATCTCCTAAATGATGCCTGCCTGCTCCAATTCATATTCGACTAGCCTATATCATCAGGCTTGGACATGATATTTAAATACCCCACCATCACCCCCGGGATTTGCATGGTTTTGACAAGAGTCTCTGTCTGCAAATAACTGGAAACACAATGTTAATTTGTAATCTTACCAAACTCCAATAAATTATTGGGTTACAAATCACTAAGGTGATCACTCCTTTCCTCTCATTTTAATTTTTCTCTACAGGCTATACAAGAGCAGTTAATTACTAAGTCACTGTTATTTACAATGATGTCAAAACCTTTTATGGCATAATAAATATAGTCTACTCCATTTAGAAAAACATAGTACTTCTAAACACATAAATGTTTTATTTTTCATCATTTTATTATAATTCTAATTAAGTAAATACTACCTAATATTGAGGTAATTGGTTGTATAAAGTACAAGAATGATAGTTCTAAAGTCGTTGGAGTTCACATAAAACCAATCTTCTGAAAAGTGATGAAAGCTGACAAATTACTACCAGAAGAAATAAACTTAATTTGTTCAACAAACCAGGAATGAGGACAAAGGGAAAATCAACAAAATCATAATTTTTGTGAATTATTGCTCTATAGAATTTTTCCAAGCCTATTGCTGGATATGAATTAAACACTTAGTGTCCCATAAAAAATGATATGCTATTATCTTTAGACTCAAAGCCTTTGCATTTCTCCTGGTAGCAACAAAAATACTATAAAAAGCAGAGAACACTCATAAAAGAGATAACTCAATAGGCACTTTGCTGTGTACAAACTAGCTTCATAAAATGGAAAAATATTTCTCTCTCTCTCTCTCTCTCATCAGGAAAGCACTGTTTCATAAATTTTGCAGGGAAAATCAAGAAAGAACATTTTTAAGGTACTACTCATTTCCTCAAAATCCCAGTAACAAAAATAAAAATAAAAATCTATTTCAACAAATAAGTACATACACAGCTACTATTACCATACTTTGGAGTTTCATGAAACTTGGAATCTATACTTGAGTGAGGAAATAGCCTGTGGACAAGTTAAGACATTAGTCTTTAAGCAGAAAACACAGACCCTAAATTTTAGTGTCACGACCCCAAAAGTCTTAGACCAAAGATATCAACGCAGCCATGTGGGTGTGAAAGAACCAGTGTAATAACTAAAGGAACTCAAGTGGACACTAAAAACTGTAGGGTATATGTGACTAAGGGTGTGGCAGGCTAGAAATACTATCCCTAACTCCTTACTTACTCTCCAGGTAATGGGTGGCATGGGAAGTGAAGCAACATGAGGGAAACACATCAGTCAGTGGATGGCACAGCCATATTGGTATATTGTTGGGTAAGGTACATGGCAGTGAGAAATAAACTGTAACTGAAACAGCACTCCTATTTCACAAAATGAACCTGAGAATCAAGATCTGAAAGGATCAAACAATTTCCAAATAATTTAAATGTGTCCCAAGAAAAAGCTGAAGATTATTTATGGGAATACAAAAATACACAGCATCCAAGGTAAAATTCACAATATCTAGCTTATAATAAAAAATAAAAAAATTACTAGGCATGCAAAGATGTAGGGAAATATGACCCATAATGAGGAATTAGATCAATCAAAACTGACTCAGATTGAATTTCCAGAGATTAACATTATTATGAGTGAGATGAAGAGCAATGGAATTTTGAGATACATTTAGTAGAATAAAGATTAGTGAACCTGAAGACATAGCCATAGAAACTATTCAAAATTAAGAGAGAAGAGAGAATAGACAACAAGAACCAAAAGAAACAGAGAATAATCTGTGGGACAACTTCAGGTAGGCTGATAGATGTACAATTTGAGTCCCTGAAAGAGAGGGTAAGGGTAGAAAAAATATTGGAAGAAAAAAATGGCTGAAATTTTTCTAAATTTGCTGAAAACTATAAACTCACAGATCCAAGAAGTTCAACAAACATGAGGAACAAGAAACATGAAGAAAATTACAACAAAACATATTATTAACTTGTTCAAAACTAATCATAAACAGAGAATCTTAATAGCAGTCAGATTAAAAAGGACATTACTAGGAGAGACAAAATTAAGGAGAACAGAAGTTTCCCACTGGAAATAATTTGAATGAAAAGACAGTGGAGCAATATCTTTAATAAACTGAATAAAAGAAAAAAATAGAAAAAACAAAAATCTTTCCAACCTAAAATTCTATGCCCGAGGAAAAAACGAAGTTTAAAAAAATTTTTTTTGGAGATCTAAAGGCTAAAGATACATATCAAGAGTAGGATCCCACTGAAAGGAATGTGAAAGAAGTCCTTCAGAGAAGAGAAAAATGACACAATATAGAAACATGGATCTACACAAAAGGATGAGTAGAAATGGTAGTTACATAGATGAAGGTATAAGAAATTTTCTTTTTATCCAAATCTATTTTAAAAATAACTGTTCAAGCAAGAATAAAAAATAATGAAATATTACATTTATAACATACATAAAACAAAAATATATAATAACAGCATAAATGTTTTCAGGAGAGCAATGGAAGTATACTATTTTGAAGTTATCTTATACTATTTAAGAAATGGTATGATATGACTTGAGAGTAGAGTGAGATAAGTTAAATATGTATGTTATAAATCCTAAAGCAAGTACTAAAATAAACAAAAATGAAGTTATAGCAAATTAACTACAAAAGAGATAAAAATAGAATGATTAAGAATTCTTAACCAAATAACATATAGGTTAAAGAAGAAAACAGAATAGAAATTAGAAAGTTTTTTTTTTTTTTTTCTTTTCTTGTAGTACGTGGGCCTCTCACTGTTGTGGCCTCTCCCGTTGCGGAGCACAGGCTCCGGACGCACAGGCTCAGCAGCCATGGCTCACGGGCCTAGCCGCTCCGCGGCATGTGGGATCCTCCCGAACTGGGACACGAACCGGTGTCCCCTGCATCGGCAGGCGGACTCTCAACCACTGCGCCACCAGGGAAGCCCTAGAAAGTATTTTTAAATAAAGAAAATGGAATTACAACCTATTAAACCTTGTGGGATGCTGGTAAAGCAGTACTTAGGGGGAAAGTTATGGCACCAAACACCTGTATTAGAAAGCAATAAAGGCCATTGTCCTCAACTTCTAGATAACGTAACTACAAAAGGTAGAATAAATTAAACCCAAAGTAAATAAAATAAAGGGAATAATAAAAATTGGTATAAAATCAATAGACGAGAACAGAAAAAAAAATAGAGAAAAATTGGTGAAACCAAAACTTTGTGCTATGAGAAAAATCAATAAAATGGATAAACTTCTTTCAGGAAAAAACACACAATTTACAAATATATAAACGAGAGAAATGATATTCCTTCAGATTCTACAAATATTAAAAGAGTAATAAAGGAATATTGTAAACAACTTTATGACAAGTTAGATGAAATAGACAAATTACTTGAAAGATACAATCTATCAAATTCCAATCAAGAATAGATTACCTAAATAGTCCTGTATATTAAAAAAATTAAATCTGTAGTTACAGATCATTCCTCAGCAAGATGCTTTCATTGATGAATTCTCGCAAACTGTTTACAAAGTAAAAATACCAATCCTACACAGTCTATCCCAGAAAACTGAAGAGATGGAAATACTTTCAAATTCATCAAATGGGAGCGATATTTCTTTGATACCAGAACCAGGCAAAGGCATTACAAGAATATAAAACTGGACCAATATTCATCATGAATATAGGTTTAAATTCTCAAGAAAACAAAGTAGGCAACATAAAAATGTTCCTGTTTCAAGTATAAATATTATGAAAATGAAAGAAAAAGCCAGAAAGTATGAGAATATATTTGCAAATCACATATCTGAATAAGGATTTGTATTCAAAATACAAAAATAACTCTTTCTGCTCATAATTAGAAGACATCCAACCCAAATGTAATTTAAGAGTGCTTTTAAAGATGTTCATCATCATTAGTCATTAGGAAAATAAATATCAAAAGCACATTGATGAATCAGTGAATGCCTAGCTCCTCTCCCCGTTTGGCAGGGACAGGTCGGATCACAAGAGTCACCTCTGGACCAAAGGCCCAGCCAGGCTCTTTCCACTCCAGGACAGCTTAGAGAGCAACTCTTTCAGTAGGCTCCAAACTTCTTTGATCACATATCACTAGCATTAAAAAAATTTTCTTTTTGAGCACACAACTTTGAGTACATAAATACTACTCTACGGATACATTAGATACATTATAAAACACGTACACACACACCGTGCACAGATCTTTCATCTCTCCGGGCCTCAGTTGACTGCTCTGCACCATCAGCCTGAGGGTGAGTCTTCTCAGAGGAGTGGAGATGCTCCGAGCCCAGACTCAGGCATCACCCTTCCAGACTCTTCTACTGACCAGCCATGTACGCTTGAGATGTGTAGTGTCTGAGCGCGTAACTTTCTCCCTCTCTGCTCATGTCATTTAACCCTCCCATCAACGTAGCATTTTTCCCATACGGGATCTTGAGGCTCAGAGAGATGAAATGCTTGTGGAGGGCTACACAGCTAGTTGGGGACTGAGGCCAGGCGGGAACACAGGGCTGACTTTGAAGTCTGAGCTCAGCTTTTCACCACAGACCACGTGCTTTTCTTACTTAGAATTCTCTTGCACTTGAGAAAGAGGTTCTGTTTCCTTTAATGTTACTTTAATGCTTTTTGGAATCCATTTCCTTTGTTTATTTTACAGCAGTATAATTTGCAATAAAATAGTTTTACATTAAAAAACACATTGATATACCATTTCATATCTACTAGAGTCATTGTAATAAAAAGGAAAGAAAATAACAAATATTGACAAGAATATAAATAAAAGGGGACGCTCCTATATTGCTGGGAATGGAAAAATGGTACAACCATTTTGGAAAGTAGTTTGGAATTTTTTAAGTTGAACATATATTTACCATGAAGCCCAGCAGTTCCACTCCTAGGTATCTACCTAAGAGAAATGAAAATATATGTCCCCACAAAGATTTGTATGCATGAATATTCATGAATACATTATTCACAATAGTTCAAAGTGGAAATAGCACAAATGCCCATAAACTGGTAAGTGGATAAACCCAATGTGATATATCTTGGCACTGGAATAATATTGAACAATAAAAACAGTGAACTGTGGGTATATCCTCCAACATGGATGAACTTAAATACAGTATACTGTCACGGGTAGGACAACTTTTTCTGTAAATATTTCAGGCTTGCCAGCCACATACAAGCTCTATAACATATTTTTTTCTTTTCTTTTCTACAACCCTTTACCAATGTAAAAGCTATTCTTTGCTTACAGGCCTTGGGGTTTAATTGGCCCACAGGCTGTAGTTTGTCATTCCCTATGCTAAGTGAAGGAAGCCAGTTACGAAAAAACACAAAATTCAAAGGAATATCTACAGTGTGCTGCCTTTTGTGTAAGAAAAATGTTGGGATAAGAAATATACCTGGATATGCTTGTTTGTGTAAAAAGAAAAATTACAGGAAGATGAATCAGTAACCAGTGAGATCTGTTCTCTGCAGGGAGTCCCTGGGAATGGCTAGAAAAGGGTGAGTGTCAATTCTTTGAGTTTACCTTTTTATAGAGTTCCAGCTTTTAGAATCATGCCAACCTTTCATACACAAAAATAAAATAAAATCGGCAGTGAAGGTGGGAAAAAGGTGGAATAAAAACACAAACAAATAAATCTTACTGCACTGAAAGTGAATAACATAACCATGCTAAGTGAGAAGGAGAACTAGACCAGTTATGTTCTGGAAACAGTCTGTTGGCTGTATACTCTCAGGTTAAAGACAAAGTAAACCATACACAAATATGCAGTTTTTCTGTGAATCAAAATAATTTCTAAAAAGTTTAAAAGATAAATTATTTATAAACCATTTTAAGATTATTTTCAAAGAAACTATTATCTTTTCTATCTTAAACATAAGGAAGTGGAGGTAGATATCATAGCGATGTAATCAGCAAACTACATTATCTGAACCCCCATACAATTTCTTAGTTTGTGGTACAGGCAGCTCTTAATTTTCTGTGATAGTCTGAGAAAGAAATCATAATAAGTTTAATAAATTACACAAAATCATTTTAATTTATAGTTTCTTTTCTTTCTACTAAACAACTTTTCTGTCAGGTATTTTGGAGTCAAACAAGATGGCAGGGTAGTAATAACTTGAAGATTTGGATAAGTCATGCCTGAAAATGCCTGTTCTGCTTATAATTTGAACCCTAAAAAATTTACAATGACTTTAAGATCCTCAGTTTCCCTCTATAAGTTAAGATGAACAATGTTCTTGGTTAGAAGCTGAAAGCATTAACTTAAATAATTAATTTCAAGCACCAAAAATAAAGCACATGATGGGCCTTTGGGAAATGGACATTATTTTTATTGTTTATATTTGAAAGGAAGTGAGCAGTTGCCTCATTTCCTTTTGTAGGTCCTAATATATTTTGGTAAAAAATACAGACAGTGAATGGAAAGACTAAGGAATTCTGTGGAATTAGTTCCAAGGTTCAGAAGAAGAAATGAAGAAACTATCTCTTTCTTTGTATAAGTACTCTTTTGGATCTGCCTCAAGGAAAAAGAAGAAGTTTGGGGTGAAAGAAGATCTGGGCAATAATGGAGAGTAGTATGTAAAAGAGAAAGTGTCTTTAAGTGAAAAATGTGCTTTGAAACTTGCAAGGAAAGCAATGTCTTGAGATGAAGTAATGAAAATTTCTTTAAGCCAACACATGATAAATTGCCATAAGAGCTTTTTAGCTACACACCAGGTTTAATCATGTTGGGAACTAAAAGGATCCCAAGTGCATAAAATTTTCCTCTAACCAAAATGAAATTACACCATCAAATGTGAATGCTCTGTACCTGAGAAAGTGCAAACTGGAATATTTATGAGACTCCATTTGTAAATGACACAGAGTTGATTGCTAGAAAAATGGCTAAATATGCAATTCAAAAGAAGAGGCCAAACATACATTTTACTCTGGGGAGGTTGCAAAAGTTTTGAGGCATCTGTGTGCTTTTTATAGCCCAGGGAATGGTAAATGGCATTTTGAAATGAGAGGAATGTTGGTATAGTCCAGGATCTGTCTGACTCATTTCTTTTCACCTCTGAAATGGTGAGTTTAGAATAGAGGTCTCAGTCTCTCTTTTTCTAAAGGTCTGTTCTATATAAGGATACGTAAATAATTCTAAACACTTTATGAAAATAAATCGAATTTATTTTAACGTTTCACATAAATTTACCATAGGAAGTAGATGATGAATGAACTGCTCAACCAATCATCCTCAACACATAGTATGATCATATTAAAATACAGAAAAGTATTCTGGAAAGAGACATTCCTGGGTGGTAACACTTGTCTCTATGAAGTAGAATTATTTATTCTTTTTCATATTTTGCTCTTCTGTGTTTTGTCAGGTTTATTGGGTAATGAAATATGCAGATTCATCCTTTACTAAAATCTATCATCGTTTAACACAAACAATGTTGATGACAATGATACTTTTAGGGTGTCTTAACAATGACACAAAGCAATGTGTATGGAAAACCTAACATAGTTCGATATTAAGTGTATACAATTGGTAATAATAATTGGTTCCTTTTCTCTTACTTGAAGCTGATTCTACTCCTTTGTGAAATATTATCAACCCTCTCAAGGTTGTCATTCAGTCATATACACCATCAGTTTCCATAACTTTACCCTGACAAATAGCCTGGCTGAGCTACAGAATGTACCCTCTTGAGGATTCTCTGATCCTATGTCTGTTGCTCTTCCTATAATACAATCTGATCTTTCTCTGTCCTGACAAAATAAAGTATGCTCTGATGCATTACACCACTTTTAAGAGGTACCAGAGTGACAAGAAAATGACCCATCTAACCCTCTTTTATTGTTTCATAGTGTGCAGGAAGTTAAACTAATACCCTAAGCTCAGAAGTAAGTTCCACACGTAGTAAAAATTAGAAAAAAGAGGAGTCCATTTGTCAGTATGTGTTTAACCATCTTCACCGAAATAATAGCTTAAGGGATTGATGTTTGGTTCTGTAGTAATATAAATACTCCAAATTCCTGCAGTGGCTCTCTGATGACTTCTTACACCTCTTCAGAATTACCAGACAGTTCTACCCCTGGGACCAAGGATGCTAGAGAAACAGGAAACATATTCCTCCCATCTCTCATTTCCCTTCCACCTTTGCTACCCTCCAGTGAACTTTACAAGGTTATAATAAGATGATCTAGTGAATAAATTATTTACAGTTTTAAAAATAATTTTTCATTTCTGAAGTTAACTTTCTATATTCTTAGTGATTTGTTGTATATAGAAAACATTTTTTTTTGCTAGAAGCTTAAAATACTACCTCTGTAAAACACTTATTTTTAATAAACACTTCTCAGATCAGTCTGCAATTTATTGAGCTACAGAAAAATGATTGTCTCCATTAACCACACACCTTCAGGAACAAATCACATTACACATTAGCTCTTTACTCATTTACTGGGCATTGTTTGATGCAGACCCCAATAAGCTGTCCAGCAATTTCCATGTTTGCTCTTGGCACACTGCTGACACATTTTCCAATCCCCTTTAATGCCTGGCCATGTGACTAAGATCTATGCAATGAAAAGAGCTGAAGTGATGGGTGTCACTTGAAGGCGCCCCTACACCTCTTATTTAAGTCTTCTGTGCGATCCCTCCTAATTCATTTGTCCCCAGAGGCAAAAGGATCCATTGAGTGGCTGGGAGACCCAAGGGAGGGTTAGAGCCTGAGGAGTGGAAGACCCTCCCTGCATCCTGCCAACCTACATCACTCCACTGAGATGCGGGTGGGAAACTTGTTGAGTAAGCCAATGAGATTTGGAAGTTATTTGTTACAGCAGTTAGCATGTTCTACAAATAACATGCCTTTTGTCAGTTTCAGTGTAAAAGCAAACAGGGGCTGTTACTGCCTTAACTAATGTGCTTACGACACACAGTCCCATAAACTAGAAGTTCATGTGTCAACTTGCACATTTAATGATACCACGGGCAACAGGCCGCTATAATCAAATTTGAGCTCTTACATTTCTGACTCCATTTACATAATATGAACCACATCTGGTGGAGAGGTTATATCTGGAACAGGAGAGGATGATTAGATTTTTTAAAACAAATTGCATATAGAAAGTAGAATCAGGATTGGATTGGTTCACAGAACAGGAACATTTTTATCCTGCTAGATTTTGTCTTTAGAGATGTGAAGAAATCAGAGGTTCACTCTCTGTGGCCCTTTCACTCCTCCTATTGCAGTGTACTCTTTATTTCCTAATATGCTCATAAGATTTCATACTATAGTATGATTTTCATTTAAAATGCATGCCTGGGGCTTCCCTGGTGGCACAGTGGTTGGGAGTCCGCCTGCCGATGCAGGGGACACGGGTTCGTGCCCCGGTCCAGGAGGATCCCACATGCTGTGGAGCGGCTAGGCCCGTGAGCCATGGCCGCTGAGCCTGCGCGTCCAGAGCCTGTGCTCCGCAACGGGAGAGGCCACAACAGTGAGAGGCCCGCATACTGAAAAAAAAAAAAAGAAAAGAAAAAATGCATGCCTATTTTAGAAAATACATTAGTTGTGGTAATTTGCACTGCACTCTAAAGAGCAATAAAAAATAAACTATTTGAAATAAATATATAATCTGGAATGTATCTCATTTTAAAAGCTAACAGGTGTTTGCTTGTTTTGTAAATAGGTACTGAGTATTTCATAAGGGCACTCTGTCCCTAACACAATGCATGTTCACACATATATACACATGGATGATCACTAAATAACAATTCAACCTCTCGGGCTGCTATTTAACACTGAGGATGTATCTCCCCGGAAATCTTTGCACCACTTTCTCCTATTCTAATAAAAACCACAAACAACAGAGTAGAAGATCCAGAGGTGGCACAGTATCATCTGTGACAGTTGCTTTCTTTTCCTCACAAAAGCCCTTGGCATTACCAATGGAGAAAGGAGGGATTAAGTTTTGCGCGGTAAATCGCCAGGTTGTCTTTTACAACACGATTTCCAATACTTCACCATTCCCAATATTTATCAGTAAAGACTCGTCTTTTTTTTTTTGGCTGCTTTGGGCCTTCCTTGATGCGCGCGGGCTTTCTCTGCTTGCGGCGAGCAGGGGCTACTCTTCCTTGCGGTGCGCGGGCTTCTCATTGCGGTGGCTTCTCTTGTTGCAGAGCATGGGCTCTAGGTGCACAGGCTTCTCATTGCGGTGGCTTCTCGTTGCAGAGCATGGGCTCTAGATGCACGGGCTTCAGTAGTTGTGGCTCGCGGACTCTAGAGCGCAGGCTCAGTAGTTGTGGCGCACGGGCTTAGTTGCTCTGCGGCATGTGGGATCTTTCCGGACCAGGGCTCGAACCCGTGTCCGCTGCATTGGCAGGCAGATTCTTAACCACTGCGCCACCAGGGAAGCCCCAAGATTCGTCTTTTGTTATTTGTTGTTTTGAAGATTTTAATCTATCGAAATGTATTTACCCATAGCTGCAGGAGGGAGCAGTGGGCATGCTGAGAGGAGGACAGGGGCGTGTGGGAGCATGGACCTGGCCCAGTCAGGCTCCAGCTTGGAGCTGCAGTGCCGGAAACATGTCTGACAGTTTTACAGCCCCAAGGTTTTATAGTTCTGCTGAGTACTTAGGCTATAGGAAACCCACAAGAGAAGGTCTCTACCACCCTAAACGTTAAAAAGCGTTTTTCAGATTCCATCAGAGCTAAGTTAGCAAGGTAAACTGAGGTGAACTTAGTGATAAGTCCCCCTGAAGAGAGACAGGTCACATACAATTGTTTCACTTTTGGCAGGGCATTGGTGGTAGAGCTGGCAGCCATAAAACCGGGTTTGAAAAAATCAGATGAAATTTTAATGAATTCTTAAAGGACAAGTGCAGGTGAGCATGAAATTTATGATCCCTGGGAACCTCTGGCTGTGGGAGTGGGAGTCCTGCCTCCACCTGCCTCTCTTTCCCATGTGCCTCCACTGGGCTTTCATCAGAAACATTAAGGGGTATGTAAAACGTCTGAGAGACAAAAATCAGTAATAATATAAAAGATTTGGACACTAGCCTCAAACCACTGGATTCGATTAAGAGTTTTAGAGAATTCCACACAACCATAGCAGAATATACATTACTTTCAAGTACACACAGAGTATTCACCATCATTGAACATACTGTGGGCCAAAAACCAATTCTCAATAAAATTAAAATGGTTAATATATCACAGAAGGTGCTATTTGACCAAAAGAGCATAAAAGTATAAACTAAGAACACAAATATCTCTAAGGCCCCACATATAATATTAAGAAAGACATTTTTTAAAGCCATGATTCAAGAAAAAAATTCACACAGAAAATTAGAAAATAATTTACACTGGGTGACAATGAAAGCACAGTGTATTAAAATATGTGAAGTGATGCTGAAGTAGTGCTTAGATGCCTAGAACTTTAAATGCCTGTATCAGAAGAGAAAGAAATTCTCAATCAGTGGTGTAAGCTTAAACTTCAAGAAGTTAATAATAAAAAAGCAACTTAAATCCAAAGTGATGGTATGTTAGCTAGAATGCTAAAGTGACCCCCAATGACTTGTGCCATTGTATAATACACTTCCCTTGAGAGCAACTTGCTTCTAACTAATAGAATATGGCAAAGGTGATGAGATAGCATGCCAGGTATTATGCTGTCATATGGCAAAGGTGAAAATTTTTGTGGATATAATTAAGTTCCCTAAGTACTTAGCTTTAATTCGATCAAAGGAAGATTATCCTGGTGGACTTGACTGAATCAGGAAAACTCCTGAAGAGAGAGTCTAGAATTCAGAGGCTATCTCACCTGTTCATCTTGAAAAACCAAGCAGCCGTGTTGTGAACTGGCTAAGGGGAGGGGTGGCTTCTAGTTGCTAAGGAACTCAGTCCTGCCATCAAAAGGAACTGAATTCTTCCAACAACTTGAATAAAGTTGGAAAAGCATGCTGAACTTCAGTTAAGAGGAGCCTGGCTGATATTATGATTGTAGTGTTGTAATACACTGAACAAAGGACTCAGCTGGGCTTTAATCCTAAACCCAGCAATGTATGTATTGCCCTGCTTTACTATATCCTTGGGGACACTTACAATTGCCTGAACATGCATACATTGCTGCTGTAAATGAAAAATGGTGCAGTCATGCAAAACCGCTCTAGAGTTTCTTGAAGTGCTAAACATTAATTTACCATACACCTTAAGCCAACAATTCCACCCAAGAGAAATGAAAGACACAGCTTCACACAAAGACTTACATGTAACACTTAATAGTGCTGACTCACAGCAACA
The DNA here is from genome assembly GCF_039906515.1 of Pseudorca crassidens. Taxonomy (NCBI): domain Eukaryota; kingdom Metazoa; phylum Chordata; class Mammalia; order Artiodactyla; family Delphinidae; genus Pseudorca; species Pseudorca crassidens. The sequence continues at coordinate 11,822,530 of NC_090307.1, forward strand.
CTATTCATAATAATCAGGAAGTGGAAACAATCCAAATGTCCATAAGCTAGTGAATGGATAAACAAAATTTGGTATATTTCTAAAGTGGAATACAATTCGGCAATGAAAGGAATGAGCTATTGATACAAACAGCAACATGGATGAGACTCAAGACAATAACTCTAAAAGAAAGAAGTCAGACAAAAATAAAGTGCATACAATTTTATTCCATTTATATAAATTATAGAAAACGAATCTATAGTGGCAGAAAGTGGATCACCTGGTGTCTGCAGATGAGGTGGTAGGGAGGTTTTTTTTAATTAGTTGTGAAGCTGTTTTCACAGGTGTATACATATATCAAAATATACCAAATTGAATACTTTAGGTATATGCAATTTAATCTTTATCAATTATACCCCAATGCAACTGTAAAAATGTGAATTAATTTCAAAAACTTACTCAATAGATGGCTAGTCATATGTGAATAAGCAAATAATAAAGTGTTGAAGGATGAAAAAAAATCCTGAACCATAGAAACAGCGACATAATAAACATACATTGTTTTATGCTGCTAAATTAATTACAGAGAAGGTATAAAAATAGTAGAGAAAATAAATGACACCAAAAGGTAGTTGGAAAATATGAATAAATTTGATAAACTTCTGCTGAGGTTAATTAGTAACAAAAGGAGAAGAGATACAAATTAAAAATAGCTGACGTACATGGGACTGCAATGTTGATCCTGTAGTAAATGGAAAATAAATATACATTAAGAATTTTATGCCCATAAATTTGATATCTTAGAGAAAGATAAATTTGTGAGTTAAAATCTACCAAATTTCAGTCATGAAGAAATAAACTGAGTAGTTTTCTATCTTCTAAATATATTGAGTTTATAGTTTAATTTCTTCCACAAAGAAAACTTCAGGTTCAAATGGTTTGAACCTGAAATCAACAAAATACCTAAAGAAAAATAGGAGAAATCAACAAAATACCTAAAGAAAAATAATGGCAATTCTACAACAATCATCTGGAAAACTGAGGAGGAGAAAACATTTCCCATCTCATTTTACAGAATTACCCTGATACCAGAACATGACAAAGCTATAAAAAAAAATAGAAAACTGCAGGCAAATTTTCTTCAAGGAACTAAATGCAAATATTCTTAAGAGAATATTAATGCAGTAAATCCATGTATATGTATATGTGTGTATATGTGTGTGTACATGTGTATATGTACACATATCACATGATGAGCAAGATTACACCATGATTAACATTATATTATGAGCAAGAAGAGTTTATTAGAGATATGGTTTGATATGTGAAAATTAATGCAATTCACTTTATGAACAGACTAAGAAGGAAAAACTGTATGATCTTCTCAATAGGTACAGAAAAAGCATTTGAAAAAATTCATTAGTTATAAAAGGAAAAAAAAGAACTTAAAAAAATTTAAAAACTAGGAACAGAAGGTAATTTCTTTAACTCAATAGGAAGCCATCTTTTTAAACCAATAGAGCTAGCATCATACTAAATCATGAAGGAATGAAGCTGTCTATCTAAGATAAGAAAGAGAAAGAATACTCACTCTTACCAATTTTATTCTACCTGCTACTGGAGGTCCTAGTCAGGGAAACAAATAAAAGGAAAAAAAATAAAGAAAAATAAAGAAAAGCTATAAAAATTGGAAAGGAAATAGTAAAGATCTGTTTGCAAACATGATAGCCTACAGAAAAGCCAAAGTCATCTATAAAAATGCTGCTGGAACTTTTAAAGGAAATTTGTAAGCTACTAGGGCAACATACAAAAATCAGATATATTTCTATATACTAACAACAAACCATACCACCTTTTAATTATAAAACAATCAATTTACAACAACATTAACAAATTGGAAATACTTAGGAATAAATTTAACAAAATAAAAAAAAAAATGCCCAGTGACAACTAAAAGAAAAAATTGCTTAGAGAAATTATACAAATGGAGAGCTATATACCATATTCATGGATTGTAAGATTCAATACTTTGAAAACATCATATCCCCCCAAATAGACCTACAGATGCCATATAATCCCAACTAAAATTTCAGCATGTTTTATACAATATAACAAGATGATTCTAAAATTTTTATGGAAATGTAAAGGATCTAGAAGTGCCAGAACACTTCTAGAAAGAAAGAAGAAATGAACCACCTGATTTCAAGATTTAATATAAAATTACTGTATTCAAAACAGTGAAGTATTGAAGTAGCAATAGACATAGATAAATAGAATAGAGTCTAGAAATAGAACTACACATATATATTCAATTTGTTTTAATGTGTAAAGTTAATTCAATGGGAAAGGGTAGTATTTACATCAAGTGGTGCTGGAAAGGTTGTATATCCACATCCACTAAAAGAAAATGAACAGGATCCCTTACCTCTAACCTTCTACAATAATTAACTCAAAATGGATCATAGTCCTAAAGGTAAAAGGCAGAACTATAAAACTTGAGAATAACATATAAGAGAAATTCTTAGGAAATGTGATAGGCAGAACCTAAAATGATTCCACAAGATATCCACCCCCTGGTATACTTAGCCCTTTTCTCGAGTATTTATCAAACACTAATCTAGGGGGGACTGGGCTCTTCCTGGAGAAATATCTTTTAAGCAGGGGAGAGATTTGATGTGAGGAAGATTCTCTAATGCTGACTTTGGAAATATAGGGGGGCAGAGGCAAGGAATTTGGGCAGCCTCTAGGAACTGAGAGTGGTCCCCAGCTGACAGCTAGCAAGGAGATAGGGTACTCAGTCCTACAACCATAAGAAATTAAACTCTGCTATAAACATGAGCTTAAAAGAGAACCACCGACTACAGATGAGAACATAGCCTTGCTAGCACCTTGATTTTGACCTTGTGAGGTTCTGAGCTGAGAAGTAGGACACAATGTGTCTGTACTTCTAACTTACCTAACTAATAAATGGCTGTTGATTTAAAATGCTAAGTTTGTGGTAATTTGTTATGAAACAATAGAAAACTAATATGACTTTTGGCTAAACAAGTATTTCTTAGAACACAAAATGCATAAATACCCCCAGAATGCTGTTGCAGTTCATCAAAATCAAATACTTCTGCCCCTTCAAAGATGCTTATGAGGGCTTCCCTGGTGGCGCAGTGGTTGAGAGTCCGCCTGCCGATGCAGGGGACACGGGTTCGTGCCCTGGTCCCGGAAGATCCCACATGCCGCGGAGCGGCTAGGCCCGTGAGCCATGGCCGCTGAGCCTGCGCATCCAGAGCCTGTGCTCCGCAACGGGAAAGGCCACAGCAGCGAGAGGCCCACATACTGCAAAAAAAAAAAAATTAAAAAAAAGATGCTTATGAGAAGCAGAAGGCAAACCACAGCCTGGAATATAATACTGGCAAATGTATATCTAATAAATAATTGTTATATTAATAAACTTTTAAAATCCAATAAGTTGATATACAACCCATTAAAAATGAACAGAGGTTTTGAAAGAATATTTTACCAAAGAGGACATGACAATAACCAATAAGCACATGAAAAAGTGCTCAAGATCTTTAATTATCTGATAAATACAAATTAAAACCACCATTTAGATACACATCCAGTAGGGTGGCTAAACTCTTTTTATAAAAAGAATACAATTTAAAAATACTCAATACTATAATTAAATTTTACTTAAGTATAAAATGTTCCTCCAAGACATATGAGACTGAAAAACAATTAGTTTGTGTGGCTATTTCTTTCTTTCTGAAAAGCCCACATTCTTTTCTAAGATGCCCAGAGTCCTGTGTTGGGGTGCTTCTGTTCTGAAGGTCAGTAACGGATCTCGGCTTCTAGTTGTGTGTGGTCTCTGTTCCATACCATACGCTTCGCAGGTGAATTCTATGAAACATTTAGAGAAGAGCTAACACCTATTCTTCTCAAAGTGTTCCAAAATATAGCAGAGGGAGGAACACTCCTAAACTCATTCTACGAGACCACCATCACCCTGATACCAAAACCAGACAAAGACGTCACAAAGAAAGAAAACTACAGGTCAATATCACTGATGAACATAGATGCAAAAATCCTCAACAAAATACTAGCAAACAGACTCCAACAGCACATTAAAAGGATCATACACTGTGATCAAGTGGGGTTTATCCCAGGAATGCAAGGATTCTTCAATATATGAAAATCAATCAATGTGATACACCATGTTAACAAACTGAAGGAGAAAAATCATATGATCATCTCAATAGATGCAGAAAAAGCTTCTGACAAAATTCAACACCCATTTATGATAAAAACCCTCCAGAAAGTAGGCATAGGGGGAACTTACCTCAACATAATAAAGGCCATATATGACAAACCCACAACCAACATCATTCTCAATGGTGAAAAACTGAAACCATTTCCTCTAAGATCAGGAACAAGACAAGGATGTCCACTCTCACCACTATTATTCAACATAGTTGTGGAAGGTTTAGCCACAGTAATCAGAGAAGAAAAAGAAATAAAGGAATCCAAATTGGAAAAGAAGAAGTAAAACTGCCACTGTTCCAGATATGATACTATACATAGAGAATCCTAAAGATGCTACCAGAAAACTGCTAGAGCTAATCAATGAATTTCATAAAGTAGCAAGATACAAAAGTAATGAGCAGAAATGTCTTGCATTCCTGTACACTAATGACAAAATTCTGAAAGAGAAATTAAGGAAACACTCCCATTTACCATTTCAACAAAAAGAGTAAAATACCTAGGAAGAAATCTACCTAAGGGGACAAAAGACCTGTATGCAGAAAACTATAAGACACAGATGAAAGAAATTAAAGATGATACATACAGATGGAGAGATATACCATATTATTGCATTGGAAGATCAACATTATGAAAATGACTGTACTACCCAAAGCAATCTACAGATTCAATGCAATCCCTATCAAACTACCAAGGGCATTTTTCACAGAACTAGAACAAAAAATTTCACAATTTGTATGGAAACACAAAAGATCCTGAATAGTGAAAGCAATCCTGAGAAAGAAAAACAGAATCAGGCTTCTGGACTTCAGACTATACTACAAAGCTACAGTAATTAAGACAGTATGGTACTGGCACAAAAACAGAAATATAGATCAGTGGAACAGGATAGTAAGCCCAGAGATAAACCTACGCACATATGGTCACCTTATCTTTGATAAAGGAGGCAAGAAAATGCAATGGAGAAAAGACAGCCTCTTCAATAATTGGTGCTGGGAAAACTGGACAGCTACCTGTAAAAGAATGAAATTAGAATACTTCCTAACACCATACACAAAAATAAACTCAAAGTGGATTAAAGACCTAATGTAAGGCCAGACACTATAAAACTCTTAGAGGAAAACATAGACAGAATTTTCTATGATATAAATTACAACAAGATCCTATTTGACCCACCTCCTAGAGAAATGGAAATAAAAACAAAAATAAAGAAATGGGACCTAATGAAACTTAAAAGCTTTTGCATAGTAAAGGAAACGATAAACAAGATGAAAAGACAACCTTTAGAATGGGAGTAAATATTTACAAATGAAGCAGCTGACAAAGGACAGCTTTGACAATTTCCAAAATATACAAGCAGCTCATGCAGCTCAATATCAAAAAAACAAACAACCCAATCCAAAAATTGTCAGAAGACTTAAACAGACATTTCTCCAAAGAAGATATACAGATTGCCAACAAACACATGAAAGGATGCTCAACATCACTAATCATTAGAGAAATGCAAATCAAAACTACAATGAGGGGCTTCCCTGGTGGCGCAGTGGTTGAGAGTCCGCCTGCCAATGCAGGGGACACGGGTTCGTGCCCCGGTCCGGGAGGATCCCACATGCTGCAGAGCGGCTAGGCCCGTGAGCCATGGCCGCTGAGCCTGCGCGTCTGGAGCCTCTGCTCCGCAACGGGAGAGGCCACAACAGTGAGAGGCCCGTGTACCGCAAAAAAAAACCAACAAAAAAACAAAAAAACTACAATGAGGTATCACCTCACAACAGTCAGAATGGCCATCAGCAAAAAATCTACCAACAATAAATGCTGGAGAGGGTGTGGAGAAAAGGGAACCCTCTTGCACTATTGTTGGGAATGTAAATTGATACAGCCACTATGGGGAACAGTACAGAGGTTCCTTAAAATACTAAAAATAGAATTACCATATGACCCAGCAATACCACTACTGGGCTAATAACCTGAGAAAGCCATAATTCAAAAAGAGACATGTACCACAATGTTCACTGCAGCACTATTTACAATAGCCAGGACATGGAAGCAACCTAAGTGTCCATAAACAGATGAATGGATAAAGAAGATGTGGCACAAATATACAATGGAATATTACTCAGCCATATAAAGAAATGAAGTTGAACTATCTGTAGTGAGGTGGGTGGATCTAGAGTCTGTTATACAGAGTGAAGTAAGTCAAAAAGAGAAAAACAAATACCATATGCTAACACATATATGTGGAATCTAAAGAGAAAAAAATGGTTCTGATGAACTTAGGGGCAGGACAGGAATAAAGACGCAGCTGTAGAGAATGGACTTGAGGACACGGGGTGAGCGAAGGATAAGCTGGGATGAAGTGACAGAGTAGCATTGACATATATACACTGCCAAGTGTAAAATAGATAGCTAGTGGGAAGCAGCCGCATAGCACAGGGAGATCAGCTTGGTGCTCTGTGACCACCTAGAGGGGTGGGATAGGGAGAGTGGGAGGGAGGCACAAGAGGGAGGGGATATGGGGATGTATGTATATGTATAACTGATTCACTTTGTTATACAGCAGAAACTAACACAACATTATAAAGCAATTATACTCCAGTAAAGATGTTAAAAAAAAATACACTTTGCTGTACACCTGAAACTAGCACAACACTGTAAATCAACTATAATAAAAAAATTTTTAAAACATAAAACAGTAAAAAGGGCTTTTTGTATGTTTTATCAAACAGATTAGAGCTATGTGTACTGTATGATAAAGGATGAAGAAAATATTCACTACCTACCTTTTTAAGAGAGGACAAGGATGATGATTATTAAAGGAATTTCCAAAACCACTATGCAACAATTATCTTGTAATGATCTCTCTCAATCTACCCACCCCCCCTCCCCCCTCAGCTTGCTCCTGGTGGATTTGATTATGGCTGGTTCTGTGGAGGACTTTCTTATCACTTAAACGTTCTGTTTAACCCAGGACTATTCCCACATGTTGCCAATCAGCAGAGAGAGTAAGGGAGTTACACAGAGGGATAGGATGGGTATTAAAAACAACACCTCAGAAGATCTTTCTGCACTTTGTCCAAATCGATACATGTAACTATTTTTGTATAAACTAAGGCAGTTACCTGATGTATAGTGGAAAGGGTCAGCAGAAAAGGCTCCCACTTCTCTCCTTAAAATTATAACATGCTACCTGAAAAGGAGACATCTAAGGCTGAATGTCACTTGCAGCTTACTTTTAAATTATGCCATGGGCATAATAAAATGACCTTGTGTTCATCAGCAAACTCATGTCTGTACTTACTGGCAGCTTAATATGCTAAGGTTGCTACTATTTCATTATTGTTTCTACTTCTGCAAAACTGTAGATATCCCTTTCTAGGTCTCCTTTTAGTCTGGCTGGATGAATGTAGAAGGTGGAGCATAGGATATTTTTCTTCATAGAAAAGTAAACCATAATTTATATAAAATTAAAGCCTTACCAATAGCTGTGGAAGTAATTTAAATCATACTTAGCTAATTTCTCAATAGTTTAAGACAGCCTTTCTCAACAGTGGTTTCAGGAGAGATTTAGGCTCTAGTACCCTAGATAATATCAATTTTGTTAACGGATTAACTTCTTTCCTGTGGAGAGTCTGGATCACTTAATCTTCCTTATTCCAAACCTTATTGTCAAATAAATTAACTTGCCCAAATGGGTTTATAGAAACAAAGACCCTTGATCCACTGGTTGAGAAGTTGACTCATTTAGGTTTTATTTAAAAGTCTTTAAGTACTTCTTAGTACAATAAACCACAAAGGAACACCACTCATCTTTTTCCCAAATAATAGCCCCTATCAAGTAAGCAAGTAATCATTAAATGGCATAATTGGAAATTTAATAATCTGTGAAAATACATAAGACTCAATCTCAAAAGGCTAAGAGTTTAAAAAGTTATATAAGTAGAACATAGAAATACTATATTTAATTGATTCATTTTTTCCATTAAAAAGTACTTATGCCTCTAAGAACCAGGAATTACGCTCTAATTTGAGAATCTGCAAATGAATAAGTCTTGTGTTTTCTCTTAAAGCACTCATGATTGTTTCAGAGATAGGAATGTAAAGACCTAATTACAATACTAGATATGATATGATATAATTGAGAGAGATATAAATTGTTACAGGATTATAAAAGATACAGTAAAGAATACTGCCATTAGCAGTATTAAATTTGACCATATGAAATTGCAGAGATTTGATGGGTTTTGACCTACAGAAATTTCAATTTTATGTAGCTCAGTCTAATATTATTAGCTCTCATAGCGTTAAAATTGAGCTTGATCTTGAAAAATGATATATGGTTAGAATTAGGTTCTGCAGCAGGTGACCTGAATATTACAATGACTGAAACAAGACAGGATGACATTTTTCTATTAAAGTGATATTGGAAGTAAGTGATCCAGGGCTAGTCTATATTCTGCATTACAAATTCCTGGTGATCTTGGCTCTTCCAAATGAACACTTTGATGTCTGATCCTGGTGTGACCCTCAGTCACCCCATTTCAGAAAGCAGGAAGGAGGCAATGAAGAAACAGAGGGCCAAAAGATACATGCCCACTGCCACTTCAGGAAAGTTTCAGAAGGAGACCATAAAACAATTGCATACATCCTATTGGTCTGAACCTAACCGCAAGGCTACACTTAGCCTCAAGGGATGTTGGGAAATGTATTTTGTAGACAGCCATTCACCAGCCAATAATTCTAGTACCATGAGGGTAAAGGAGTGTGAGAACTGGGGATGAACCAGCTTCTTTGCCACTAAGAAATAGTTTACTAATTATATGAGAAATGGGAAAGGCCTGGAAGAAAAAGCAAAAACATCTAAAAAGGTGTAAAACATTAAAAATATATGAAGCATTCTGATGACTGTTTTATCGTGGAAAAATATATGAAGCATTCTGATGACTGTTTTATCGTGGGCCAAATATTACATCCGTGTCAATAGAAGGGGTTGCATTTGAAACAACAGATCAGACAGTAAAGGTCCTTAGGTGTTAGGTTAGGACACTGGAATTTATACTGCCTTCGATATGTAGCTATTGAAGGATTTTGAACTGGTGACTGATTGAATAGATCTGCATTTTAGGAAGATCATTCTGGCTACAGTACAGAAAGACTGGTCAAGGACAAGAGTGAAAAAATGATAATTATTTTAGGATAATGGGCTAATTTCCCAAACCCATTGCCTTTTAACAATATGAGTAAAAACAGTAAAGTAACAAAAATATGAAAGACACAATAATACTAAAATGCTCAGTTTATTCCTTAATTGAATTTAAAAAGGAATAAACTTAACTATAAGCAAGCTTAACAGAGAAAGAGCAAAGTAAATGGGGTGCCTATGGGTGTACAATTGCTGTCTAACTTAGATTCTAATAATGGTAGATAAAAATATATTTTAAATTTCTACAATTAAAATTTTAAAAGATCTAAAAATTGAAGTTTTCAAAGACATTATTTTATTATGTGAAATATTGATATTTAACGTTCCGTTTATTTTTTAAACACAGTGATTTTTGTAACTATTTTGGTAAAAATTGTATTTTGCAAGTAAGTAATTCTTTGGAAGTCAAAAATTTAAGAAGTATTATAGTCTACCTGCTTTATAGTGTAAAATTTTTTTAAATTTTACATTTCTTTTTAATCCCCTCATAACTAGCTGAGGGTCAGAAGAAAGTGTTGAAGGGTAAATGATATAAAACTTGAAGTTATGTTGCGGATAGCTGTTTGGACATTTGGCTTTGCTGTTGTATCTAAAAACCAATAGAGTGGTTCATAAAACTGATTGCAGAGCACATTTCAGAACTAATAAAACAAATTGACTATTGACGATGTTCACAGGGCAAATCCAGTTATATCTCACAAAGCTTTATATTGCTCTATTTCTTCTTTAATGTTTTCTATTTATTTATTTGAATTTAAAGTTTGGGTAACAAGTTCGAAAAAGATGCAGTGTGGGTAGGCAGAGAGTGGCCTTGGACTTTAGAATCAGAAGTCGCAAGTGAAATTCTGGGTCTGCTCTTTGTGCCTCTTGGTCTTTGGGCACATCATTTACTCTTTTAGTTTCAAATTCATGAAATTAAATGTATAGCCTTCATTAAGTATTAAATAAACTGACATATGTCCACGTGTTTTGTAAACTATATAATGAAATACAAGAAAACTCTTATCATTAATTTAAACAATGAAGAAAACTTGCATGTGATAACAAGGACCAATTTTAAAAAGCACAGGTTTTGGCACATGCAAACACACACACACATTTAGAGATTGCCCTTGTCAGACTTGACTGTCTGACTCACCTGGCTTTCTCCTAATGACATTTTGGATGAAAAGGATGGATATTCTTATCATACCTTTCCCAGAATTCCGGCCCCACTCCACATGATCATGAAGACAATATTTTATCTTTCATTGTACCCTTGTTACCTGCTGCAGGAGTGACAAATGCTACAGGGATGACAGTGCTGCTGTTTGGAACTGAGAAATATAATTAGCAGATACATACAAAATAGTTTAATGACAGCCCCCTTCTGAATGCCTACACCTGCCGGACACCGTAATAATGAGGCTTGTCTGCCACTTGGACATTGATCAGATGTCCCACTGGGGCTCGAAAAATGTGTGCTTCGGTTGTCATCATAGACCTGGCACAACCCTACAACAGGGATCAGGGCTGCTGTGAAATATTCAACAGCTGCTGCTTCACCAAGCAACATTTTGCTTTATTTAATTCCATAGGCTTATTTGCATTCTCTTAATTTTCTTATGCTAGGGATTAATCATTCATGAAAATAATAATTACAAAACTCATTTGAAAGCTTGAAAAAAAGCAGGCTCCTTTTGATGGGCATTGCTTCTGAAAGAGGAGAAAAAAAACAAATTCATGCTTAAAGGAACTTCAAAGCTAGATCTTCTAAAATTGGGGTGGCCTCAATTTTTTTCTCCCACAAAATTGGTCATGCTGCTTATCGAGTATACAAAGGCAGGTGAAGAGAAGACATTGTATTGCCTTAAGTAGCTGTCTCCAACACTGCATATTTGTAAGAAAATGGAAACAATGGGTTTATATTTTTAGATTAAACTGAGAAGTAAAGTTCAATAAAAAGAGCAAAATAATATAACAAAATATACAAATTGAATTTGAGAGCTCATTTTGCCAATGAGGATTCGTTTCAGAGAGTAACGCTCTGACATCTAAAGAGTTGATCATTCAGCATGTGCTTTTAAATCTCGCCTCCATATGAAGAAATGGATTCCTATTTTGAATAAATCAGATTTTTAGAAAATACTTTCTTACACTGAGCTCATATGAGCCGTCCACTCTGTAGTCTGAAACTGTCATTTGGGGATTGGGGGGTGTCAAAAACTGCCTCAGTATCTCTTCAGCTTAATCATTTCAGTATTTGGAGAGAACTATCATGTGCATGACAAGTATGTTCTTTACCCAAGTCAACGTACCCAGGCCTTTCTGTGTTTCTAATTTTGTCCTTGATTCCTTTCCCTGTCTTAGTTCTGACTCTCTGTCACTTGAGTCGTCCTTCCTGGGTACATTCCACTGCTTGATCCTGCCTACCCTTGGGAGACTATTAAACTTATGACTCTCATGATAACACTAACAGTTTTGCTTACAAATTTCATTTCACTTATTTTATTTATAAAATAACATTTATTTAAATAGTCATTTCAAAATAATTTACTCATTTTATCTTCACAATAAATTCTCTGAGGTAGGCATTGTTATCCTTAACTTATGCAAATAAGAAAACCCTCTCAGACCAAGTCGGTGATTTTCCAACAAAATAATAATATACAGTATTGTTGAGCTCTTCCTTCATATCAGATACTAAGCACTGTCTTTTTTGATCTTTAAAAAACTCTTTGGATTAGGTGTTATTAATATTCTCATAATTGAGTTGGCAGAGTAAGTCACAAAGTGGTTAAGAAACTTCCCCTGTGTCACGGTTAGTAATCAGGAGAGTCACAGGCATCTAAATAGTGGTAGTGGAATATTCATAAAGCATCGTACAAGTGCTCAGCTTCATCTGTGTCAAGTACTCTATTAGACACTGGAGGTGTAAAAATTAACAATGTATATGTTTCTTCATTAAAGGTGCTTTAGCATGAAAAGTAAAGACATATGCACACAGATAGATGCAATACAAATTTGCAAGGTCTATAACAGATGAATGCACATCTTAATGGTGTAGGTTAATAGCATAATAGAAGCTGGTACTCAGTTTACGACTGTGGGTCAGATGAGGGTTTAGAAGAAAAATGAAACCCTGATGTTGAAAGATGGGTCAGTATTATCTTTCTAGGCAGTCAACTTAAAAGCAAGTATAGAATTTCCTGTACAAAACTGAGGAATTGTAAAATAGGAAATGAGGGTGAAATTACAAATACTTCTATGTCTTCTGTGTATTTTATGAGTTGACCATACGTGGAAAAACAAGGTGAGCTATGTTAAAATTAGATAGAAGTCTGAGAGGTAGGAACCAGATCATAAAGAGCCTACTCGACTAGGACCCATTGTTAGAGATTATTCATTTGGGAATCATTTGAAATCTTTAAGCAAAAGAAACAGCATGATTCACACAATATCATTTATTCGTATTTATTCAGTTAAAATTATTGAGTATTCCCGTGCTAATGCTAGGGAATCAGTAATGACAAAAAACAGCTAAAACCTTGAATTCATGGAGCCTACTTCTGATCAGCATGTTAGTAAGATAGTTTTGCAAATACCGTGGAGCTCATAATGTGAGGGGCAAGACTAGAGGCAGGGATGTTCATTTGAAGCTATTGAAATTCTTCAAATAAAAAATACAGACCTGAATTTAAGTGTTATTAGTAGGGATGAAAAAAAGGTTATATGTAGTTGAAATTTGCAGGATTGGTGATCCATAAGATCTGAGGCTAAGCGAGAATGAAAAGTATTTTAATTGGGTTTGAGTCTACACCTAGGTTTATTTGTGTTCCTTTTATTTTTCTAATTTGATTAAAAATCACATTGAAATGGATAGGTACAAACATGGAATCTCCTGACAAATTAATCAAGTATTCTTTCTCCATGTAGACACTGATACATTAATCTACAACATACGTTGTCTTTGTTCCCACAGCTTCAAAAAGCCATATTTCACCATAAAGGGTCTGCTGAGTTAAACTGAGATTCTGTACATCTCACTCATACTCAAGGGAAGACGATCACAAAGGGACAAAGACGCTCGAAGGTGTGGACCCTTGGCCACCCTAAGTGTCCGCCACAGTTATCTTTCCTGTAAGGGAGGGCACTAGGAAGGCAGTGAGAATATCCTGCGTATATTCATTTACTTTCACATTTCTATACATTTACTTTGATTAGTTTCATCCACTTGTATGACTTCAACCATCACCTTCTTCATATTATCCAATATATTCCATCTCAAAATCACTTCCAAAATTCAAGTCAACTTTTCACATTGCCTGTTAATTCATTATTTGGATATTCTACCAAGCCTTAATTCTATCATGCCAAATCATTATTCCTGTATATCTGCTTTTGCTTCTCTTGAAATTCCCATCCTGTTTCTTCTGCCGTCATCCTCAGTGATCTGGGATAATCTTCCCTATTGTCCACTGGCATTTAAATTTTAAGTTCTCTACATTCTTCTACCATGATCTGTCTCTAGTCTTTCCTCCTCTTCATTCCTTCCAATACTTTCACACCCTTATTCTGTCCAAATTAAACCATATGAAAATAATTGTATCAGATCTTTTTAACTCCTTTTTATAATCCTCTTTAAATTCATCTTATCCAGTGGTGGGGATTAATATTCCTAAATGCTGATACAATTACATTACACTACTCAAGACCAGTTAATGGATTCCTGTTGCCTACAGGACATTGTTCATATCTTTAGTCCTTCATAATCCCTTCCTGTCCTGCCTTTTCAGGTTTGTCTCTTGCTACTTCCTTTCACACACTCACAGAGTAAAATGTTACCTAATGAGTTACTTTTTATTCTGCAGAAGTATTACATGTTTTCAGGCTTTTGCTCTTGTAACATTATCTTCAAATACCCTTTTTTTTTCTTTCAAGAAGGAAACTTTCTCTCCCCCAAAATATATAGCTCTTCATGACTTTTATTATAGTTTTTTTTTTTTTTTTTTTCTGGTACGTGGGCCTCTCACTGTTGTGGCCTCTCCCGGTGCGGAGCACAGGCTCCGGATGCGTAGGCTCAGCGGCCATGGCTCATGGGCCCAGCCACTCTGCGGCATGTGGGATCTTCCCGGACCGGGGCACAAACCCGTGTCCCCTGCATCAGCAGGCGGACTCTCAACCACTGTGCCACCAGGGAAGCCCTATTACAGTTTTTGTATGCCTTTTTTCCCTTTAATTTCCTGAGAAGAGATGTTGTTCATATAGTCTGGCATCATCCATGACTCCTCGCACGTGCCTGGCACGTAATATACACTGGATATCTATTTTTTGAATTAATAATATGTTAACTAATGAGTTTCTCATAGTAATGTCAGAAACAAACCTATTACAAATTTATGAAACTTGCACTGTGTTCAAAATGTATGAAAAATACATCTAAATAATACATTTTATTTACTATGTCATTTATTCACATGCATTAACATATTCTATATATATTAAAAAACCAAAAACAGATAGTCAAGTCTTCGATTGCATCAGTATTGTCACAGTTACTTCTTTGGTTTTCATTAGAACAGCTTTCAAAATACAATAAAAATGCTCCTTTTCTTAGATTCCCCAAGAACAGTGGAGACCGACTGGGTGCACAAAATCTAAGCCGAGATCATAAACTATCTCAAAAGAGGACATTGAGCTCACCTGCCATTCAAAACCTGGTTTAGAATAACAATTCTTAATCATAAAATGAAATAGTAAAGTTATGAATGAAATGAAATATTAAATGAATATTAAATGAATGAATACAATGAAATAAAGTAAACTTAATAAAGTTTACGCCAAGGTGCTTGGCATAAATTGTGTCATAATGGGGAGAACAAACAAACAAAAACCCCCACAACTTTCCCTTACTGCCACAGAGCTCTGAGGTGGACCACCAAACTGGTATACCTTCAATAATGTAACATGCAGTGAAATTTCCACATATGGAAACTTTATGTCATTTACTGCCTTATAAAACTGTAAGTGCCCTCTTAAAGTCAGTATATTCTGACATTTTGCTACCCACAGATCTCATGCTGAAATCCACAGGAGTTGGGCATTAAAAATTGAAAGCAAAATGCAGTTCCTTCAGATTGGATAATTGGAAGCTAGTGAAACATGTCAAATATGGGTGTAATAACAAGTACGCTGCTGGCAAAACATGAGTAATCTGGGTGCTGTATTTAAATTTTTAACTGACCCTTTGGCAGACAGAATCATGAAAAAGTAAACTTCAAAGAAATGAGCTTTCTTTTTCCAATCTTGTGTGGTTGAAAGACTATCAACAATCTGCTGTATTAGCGTTACCTTATTAAAACAACAACAACAAATTTAAAGGTTCATAAGAACAATATCCTTACATACTCTTTACAATAATTGGTATTTTTAGGGTGCCTGTAAAAGGCATCAAGTGTCATCAAAATGTATAAATTACAGCATAACAGTATCACAGTTTGTGCGCATAGTGACATCAGTAGAACAAATGATGCTTCTATAAAATGTCATTTATTCTTTTCCATTAAGGGACTACTTCTAGAACTCATTTTCCAAAATAAGACAGTTTATGGACAAACAGCTCTGTTTCAAAATCAGGGATTACTCTCCTGTGCTATCCAGGTAACTCGCTTGATTCCTGGCTAGTGCCTAAATGTTCTCTGTTAGAGCATCATTTCTTTAGTGTTGTTTGTGTTTAAACATTAATAGCCCTGGGAGAACTATGCATAGCCAGTAGAAGAAGGTGCTTGGCATAAACACGAGAATACTTGATAGGCTTCAGGATAGAACAATGAGGATGCTCTATTTGATCCAATGCATAATTTTACTAATGTATATGCTGAACAACATAAAAGCACCGATCAAAAGTGACCTCTCACAGTTAAGACCCTGCAAGTCTAGATGGCGCTTTGATTCGAGCAAGCATAGTTATGGAAAATAAATTATCTTAAAAACATATAAACCAGGTAACCTTAACCAAGACTGCACTTGTGCTGCAACACTTTAAAAATAATTGCATTATGTGACAATGATGGAGGGACTGAACATATACCGTTAAGCAACTGGTTGTGTTCAGACTGGTTTTTACAAGAGTTTGAAATTTGCTTTTGAAAGTTTTTTTAAATACAGAAAACGTTTTCTTTCAGAAAGCTTTAGTTGTGATCTATCTAGAATTGTTTGTCTTTCTAGGTTCCTACGAGTGGGGAGATTGTTCATTTAAACAAATGAGAGTTTGAACTCAACAGTGATGCATTAGCATTTTGTCTAGACTACAGGAAAACTGAAACACGGGACGTGGGAAAAAACTGAATATGGCAGCATTTTAAATAGATACTTACAAATTTGTTAAAAATTCATATAGATTGTGTCCTATTTTTCAGTACCTCCAAAAAAGGAGTGATATTAAATACTGTCAATAAACGATTATTATTTCTCAACAGTAGATCTGCTTTATGTTGCTAAATTTGTTGAGAAGTGAAAATAATAATATTTGTGGAGGAAGTGGAAACCCTAAAACTCTGAAATTTTTTGTCTCATGGGATATAATCCAAGGGTTAACTAAAATATCTCTGCACAAAACTTATCCCGTCTCTGGGGAACAAATACCCCCTCGATCCTGCACGCTGCTCCAGCTATGACCTTATTTTTCTCCTTTCCTTTACAGAGCAATTTTCTTGAAAACATGTTTTATACATTTCAGTTCATTCGATGCACATGCTCCGTGAAGCTCACTCCAATTCAACTTCCATCCTGTGGTTCTAGTGAAACTGATTTAATATATGTTCCCAGTTGCTCCACGTGGTAAAATTCAGTGACCACGCGTTTGTCTTCACCATAACTCAGCTCTCAGCAGCAGTCGACGCAGGTCCCTATTTCTGCCTCCTTGAGACAGTGGTCTCTTTAATTCTGTGATGCTGCCCTCTGGGGGGCGGTTTCTCCCCTTTACGGTCTATACTTTTCATTCTCTTTTATTCATCTCTGATTCTTGCCTTAACCTCAACCATTTTAAAAGCCATCTACGTGACATCTGTTTCTCAGATATCTATCTAAGCACGATTTCCCTAAACTACAACTGCCCACTTGACATCATCCCTTCAGTATCTAATAGGCAAATATCTTATAAGCATCTACTTTTCCACATCAGAACTCTTGAACTGACCTTGAACTATCTGAAAACTTTTCTTCTTCTACTCTAGCTCATCCTCTTTCAAACCATTCTCCACCCAACAAGCAGCGTACTTCTTTAGAAACCAAATTCAGATAATTTTCCTTGCTTTCTTGAACCTGTCGCTTGTGTCCTGTCACATTAAATCAAATCTAAGCTCACTGGCTTTCTCTCCACTGCATCATGTGCCTTAGTTCCTGGGACCCCTCCTACTGCTCAATATTACCATTCCAACTACCCTTCTTTCCCTTTCTTGATTATACCATGATTAGTCAAACCTCAGACCCATACGCTAACCATTTCTTCAACATGATACACACTTCCCACCCAGACATTTTGATAGTGGCTTTAAAATGAAGATCTCACCTGAACTGGTAGTTCTTCAAAGAAGACTTTTAATATCACTATATTTAAGTTACATTCTTGCCCCAGTTACTTTTTTTAAGTTTTTTTTACTTGATATCGCTAGTATTATTTGAAAGTATTCTTCCATTCATTTTATTGTTTACTTCCGACCTTCCCACACTCTAATATAAAGCATCATGAAAGCAGGGGCCTCATTCCCTCTTTTATTTTTTACCTCTGAAACCACAGTATCCGATAACAGTAGACCCTCAGTAAACATTTTTCTGAATGAATGAATGGATGGATGCTGTTGAAAAGGCAGATTCTGTGTTTAGCCTGGTTATATTTTAATTAAGAGAAGTTATGAGTATACTGAAGCCAAATTGCACTACTTGAGACATTTGCATTCTTTTTGTCTTCATTAAACTCCAAAATCTGGCAATAAGCAAAAAGAGCCCCTGTTGGCCAAGAAACAGTTTTTGTTCTTGTTTTTCAGGCTTATTTCACCTGCATCACATTACACAAAATAAAAATTATTATGCTACTGGATTTGTTTCATATATTCCCATTTATCCTGCCATTACCCAATTATGCGCTTCAATAAGCTATTTTACAATTAATGCATTTCTATTTGTCCTACCAGAAATTCGCCTGGCCCAGGCACATTAGCTATGATATTCATCATCTCCTGGCTGAAACTTTTATGTGTATATTTTCTTTAGAACTATGGCAGTGGTCTACTCGGAACAGCAGTGGTAAAAATGTGTTACTTTACAATTGATGCGAGGAAAGTACTACTTATAAATAAGAAGGGTTTGTTTAGAATGGACGTAAACAATCCTTATCCCCTTCCAAAGAAGCCAGAGGCTACTGGATAATGGGGAATTGACTTTCCCTGTTTGCATTCTTCAAAGCTTTGTCATCAGTACATTTCATACCATTGCTGGCAAAGAGAGTGCAATTCATATACTACTTGTTATCCTCAATTACCTCAGCTGAGTCAAAGTCTCTTTCATCTTTGCATCCCACAGCTTATATTGACATGCATTGCAGTTTCTCCAGTTGATCCCGCCTCATCTTCTCATCTCACTAACACAGCAACACACCCAAAACATCTTATTAATGGGTTTTCCTAACTGGAATCTTGTCTTGTTCATCAACAAATATGTCTTGAGCGTCCAGTATATGCCTCAAAATCCACTCTCCAGAACCTCCAGAGTGATCAATGACCTTCCTACTCAAGGTCACAGCGTTAGTAGTGTTCAAGTGTCTCTGAGAGGGAGGGCTTTTTAGAAAGAAATGCAGGGTCACCAGCCTCCCTCTAGAACCCCTGAATCTGAATTTTAATAAGCTCCCCCAATGGTTTGTATGTACATTGAAGTTTAAAAAGCCCTGCTCTGACATCCTTCTGCATAAATCCTTCAGTGGACTCTCGATTGAATTAAATTATTAAGTTATGTAGCTCAAGCTTCTCTAAACACCCCTCTTGAGATTTCATGAGTCAACTTATTCTTTAGCAACACCACACCCTTCCAAAGTAACTCTTTCTACGTTTCCACATTTTTGCTTATAGACAAATTAGTGCTCCGTAATGGTTAAAAGTGTGAGTGTTGGCATTAGAGAGAACTGTGTTAGATTCTCAGCAAAACATACTAATAGCTGAGGGTACTTGAGAAAATTACTTGACTTCTCTGAACGCTGTTTTTTCATATTAATGCTAATTTTATTTTAACATCTTTATTGGAGTATAATTGCTTTACAACGGTGTGTTAGTTTCTGCTGTATAACAAATTGAATCAGCTATACATATACATACATCCCCATATCTCTTCCCTCTTGCGTCTCCCTCCCACCCACCCTATCCCACCCTTCTAGGTGAACACAAAGCACCGAACTGATCTCCTTGTGCTATACGGCTGTTTCCCACTAGCTATCTATTTTACATTTGGTAGTGTATATATGTCCATGCCACTCTCTCACTGTGATCCAGCTTACCCTTCCCCCTCCCCATGTCCGCCAAGTCCGTTCTCTATGTCTGTGTCTTTATTCCTGTCCTGCCCTTAGGTTCTTCAGAACAATTTGTTTTTGTTTTTTTCTTTTTTTAGATTCCATATATGTTAGCATACGGTATTTGTTTTTCTCTTTCTGACTTACTTCACTCTGTATGACAGTCTGTAGGTCCATCCACCTCACTATAACTCAATTTTGTTTCTTTTTATGGCCGAGTAATATTCCATTGTATGTAGGTACCACAACTTCTTTATCCATTCATCTGTTGATGGACACTTAGGTTGTTTCCATGTCCTGGCTATTGTCAATAGAGCTGCAGTGAATATTGTGGTACATGACTCTATTTGAATTACGATTTTCTCAGCATATATGTCTATGGTGGGATTGCTGGGTCGTATGGTAGTTCTATTTTTAGCTTTTTGAGGAACCTCCATACTGTTCTCCGTAGTGGCTGTATCAATTTACATACCTACCAATAGTGCAAGAGGGTTCCCTTTTCTCCACACCCTCTCCAGCATTTATTGCTTGTAGATTTTTTGATGATGGCCATTCTGACTGGTGTGAGGTGATACCCCATTGTAGTTTTGATTTGCATTTCTCTAATTATTAGTGATGTTGAGCATCCTTTCATGTGTTTGTTGGCGATCTATATATCTTACATGGAGAAATGTCTATTTAGGTCTTCTGCCCATTTTTGGATTGGGTTTTTGGTTTTGTTTTTTTTTTTTTATATTGAGCTGCATGAACTGCTTGTAAATTTTGGAGATTAATCCTTTGTCAGTTGCTTCGTTTGCAAATATTTTCTCCCATTCTGAGGGTTGTCTTTTAATCTTGTTTATGGTTTCCTTTGCTGTGCAAAAGCTTTTAAGTTTCATTAGGTCCCATTAGTTCATTTTTGTTTTTCTTTCCATTCCTCCAGGAGGTGGGTCAAAAAGGATCTTGCTGTGATTTATGTCATAGAGTGTTCTTCCTATGTTTTCCTCTAAGAGTTTTATAGTGCCTGGCCTTACATTTAGGTATTTAATCCATTTTGAGTTTATTTTTGTGTATGGTATTAGGGAGTGTTCTAATTTCATTCTTTTACATGTAGTGGTCAGTTCTCCCAGCACCACTTATTGAAGAGGCTGTCTTTTCTTCATTGTATATTCTTGACTCCTTTATCAAAGACAAGGTGACCATATGTGCGTAGGTTTATCTCTGGGCTTTCTATCCTGTTCCACTGATCTATATTTCAGTTCTTGTGCCAGTACCCTACTGTCTTGGTTACTGTAGCTTTGCAGTATAGTCAGAAGTCTGGGAGCCTGATTCCTCCAGCTCCGTTTTTCTTTCTCAAGATTGCTTTCACTATTCGGGGTCTTTTGTGTTTCCAAACAAATTGTGAAATTTTGTGTTCTAGTTCTGTGAAAAATGCCCTTGGTAGTTTGATAGGGATTGCATTGAATCTGTAGATTGCTTTGAGTAGTATAGTCATTTTCATAATGTTGATTCTTCCAATCCAAGAACATGGTATATCTCTCCATCTGTTTATATCATCTTTAATTTCTTTCATCAGTGGCTTATAGTTTTCTGCATACAGGTCTTTTGTCTCCCTAGGTAGGTTTATTCCTAGCTATTTTATTCTTTTTTTAGCAGTGGTAAATGGGAGTGTTTCCTTAATTTCTCTTTCAGATTTTTCATCATTAGTGTATAGGCCTGCAAGAGATTTCTGTGCATTAATTTTGTATCCTGCTACTTTACCAAATTCATCGATTAGCTCTAGTAGTTTTTTGGTAGCATCTTTAGGATTCTCTATGTATAGTATTATGTCATCTGCAAACAGTGACAGTTTTACTTCTTCTTTTCCAATTTGGATTCCTTTTGTTTCTTTTTCTTCTCTGATTACTGTGGTTAAAACTTCCAAAACTATGTTGTATAAAAGGGGTGAGAGTGGGAAACCTTGTCTCATTCCTGATCTTAGAGGAAATGGTTTCAGTTTCTCACCATTGAGAACGATGTTAGCTGTGGGTTTGTCATATATGGCCTTTATTATGGTGAGGTAAGTTCCCTCTATGCCTACTTTCTGGAGGGTTTTTATCATATATGGGTGTTGAATTTTGTTGTAACTTTTTTTGCATCTGTTGAGATAATCATATGGTTATTATCCTTCAATTTGTTAATATGCTGTATCACATTGATTAATTTGTGTATATTGAAGGATTCTTGCATTCTTGGTATAAACCCCACTTGATCATGGTGTACGATCCTTTTAATGTGCTCTTGGATTCTGTTTGCTAGTATTATGTTGAGGATTTTCGCATCTATGTTCATCAGAGATATTGGCCTGTAGTTTTCTTTTTTTGTGATATCTTTGTGTGGTTTTGGTTTCAGGGTGATGGTGGCCTCGTAGAATGAGTTTGGGAGTGTTCCTCCCTCTGCTATATTTTGGAAGAGTTCGAGAAGGATAGGTGTTAGCTCTTCTCTAAATGTTCGATAGAATTCACCTGTGAAGCCATCTGGTCCTGAACTTTTGTTTGTTGGACGATTTTTAATCCCATTTTCAATTTCAGTGCATGTGATTCGTTTGTTTATATTTTCTGTTTCTTGCTGGTTCAGACTTGGAAGGTTGTGCTTTTCTAAGAATTTGTCCATTTCTTCCTGATTGTCCATTTTATTGGCATAGAGTTGCTTGTAGTAATCTCTCATGATCCTTTGTATTTCTGCAGTGTCAGTTGTTACTTCTCCGTTTTCATTTCTAATTCTATTGATTTGAGTCTTCTCCCTTTTCTTCTTGATGAGTCTGGCTAATGGTTTATCAATTTTGTTTATCTTCTCAAAGAACCAGCTTTTAGTTTTATTGATCTTTGCTATTGTTTAGTTCATTTCTTTTTCATTTATTTCTGATCTGATCTTTATGATTTCTTTCCTTCTGATAACTTTGGGGTTTTTTTGTTATTCTTTCTCTTATTGCTTTAGGTGTAAGGTTAGGTTGTTTATTTGAGATGTTTCCTGTTTCTTGAGGTAGGATTGTATTGCTATGAACTTCCCTCTTAGAACTGCTTTTGCTGCATCCCATAGGTTTTGGGTCATTGTGTTTTCATTGCCAGTTGTTTCTAGGTATTTTTTGATTTCCTCTTTGATTTCTTCAGTGATCTCTTGGTTATTTAGTAATGTATTGTTTAAACTCCGTGTTGTATATTTTACAGATTTTTTTCTTGTAACTGATAGCTAGTCTCATAGCGTTGTGGTCGGAAAAGGTACTCGATGTGATTTCAGTTTTCTTAAATTTACCAAGGCTTGATTTGTGATCCAAGATATGATCTATCCTGGAGAATGTTCCATGAGCACTTGAGAAGAAAGTGTATTCTGTTGTTTTTGGATGGAATGTCCTATAAATAAAAATTAAGTCCATCTTGTCTAATGTGTCTCTTAAAGCTTGTGTTTCCTTATTTATTTTCATTTTGGATGATCTGTCCATTGGTGAAAATGGGGTGTTAAAGTCCCCTACTATGAATATGTTATTGTCAATTTCCCCTTTTATCGCTGTTAGCATTTGCCTTATGTATTTAGGTGCCCCTATTTTGGGTGCATAAATATTTGCAATTGTTATATCTTCTTCTTGGATTGATCCCTTGATCATTATGTAGTGTCCTACTTTGTCTCTGGTAATAGTCTTTATTTTTAAGTCTATTTTGTCTTATATGAGAATTGCTACTCCAGCTTTCTTTTGATTTCTATTTGCATGGAATATCTTTTTCCATCCCCTCACTTTCAGTCTGTATGTGTCCCTAGGTCTGAAGTGGGTCTCTTGTAGACAGCATATATACGGGTCTTGTTTTGTATCCATTCAGCCAGTCTGTCTTTTGGTTGGAGCATTTAATCCATTTACATTGAAGGTAGTTATCGTTACGTATATTCCTGTTACCATTTTCTTAATGGTTTTGGGTTTGTTATTGTATGTCTTTTCCTTCTCTTGTGTTTCCTGCCTAGAGAAGTTCCTTTAGCATTTGTTGCAGAGCTGGTTTGGTGGTGCTGAATTCTCTTAACTTCTGCTTGTCTGTAAAGGTTTTAATTTCTCCATCAAATCTGAATGAGATCCTTGCTAGGTAGAGTCATCTTTGTTGTAGGTTTTTCCCTTTCATCACTTTAAATATGTCCTGCTACTCCCTTCTGGTGTGCAGAGTTTCTGCTGAAAGATCAGTTGTTAACCTTATGGGGTTTCCCTTGTATGTTGCTGCTTTTAATATTTTTTCTTTGTATTTAATTTTTGATAGTTCGATTAATATTTGTCTTGGAGTGTTTCTCCTTGGTTTTATCCTGCCTGGGACTCTCTGTACTTCATGGACTTGATTGACTATTTCCTTTCCCATATTAGGGAAGTTTTCAACTATAATCTCTTCAAATATTTTCTCAGTCCCTTTTCTTCCCCCTCTTCTTCTCTGGGGCCCCTATAATTCAAATTTTGGTGCACTTAATGTTGTCCCAGAGGTCTCTGAGATGGTTCTCAATTATTTTAATTCTTTTTTCTTTATTCTGCTCTGTGGTAGTGATTTCCACTATTTTGTCTTCCAGGTCACTTATCCGATCTTCTGCCTCCGTTATTCTATTGATTCCTTCTAGAGAATTTTTAATTTCATGTATTGTGCTGTTCATCATTGTTTGTTTACTCTTTAGTTCCTCTAGATCCTTGTTAAACGTTTCTTGTATTTTCTCCATTCTATTTCCAAGATTTTGGATCATGTTTACTATCATTACTCTGAATTCTTTTTCAGGTAGACTGCCTGTTTCCTCTTCCTTTGTTCTGGTGGGTTTTTACCTTGCTCCTTCATCTGCTGTGTATTTCTCTGTCTTCTCATTTGCTTAAGTTACTGTGTTTGGGATCTCCGTTTCACAGGCTGCAGATTCCTATTTCCCATTGTTTTTGGTGTCTGCCCCCATTGGCTAAGTTTGGTCAGTGGTTTGTGTAGGCTTTCTGGTGGAGGGGCCTGTTGCCCATGTTCTGGTGGATGAGGCTGGATCTTGTCTTTCTGGTGGGCAGGACCACGTCCGGTGGTGTGTTTTGGGGGTGTTTGTGACCTTATTATGATTTTCGGCAGCCCGTCTGCTAATGGGTGGGTTTGTGTTCCTGTCTTGCTAGTTGTTTGGCATAGGGTGTCCAGCTCTGTAGCTTTCTGGTCCTTGAGTGGAGCTGAGCCTTAGCATTGAGTTGGAGATCTCTGGGAGAGCTTTTGCAGTTTTATATTACATGGGGCCAAGAGGTCTCTGGTGGACCAATGTCCTGAACTTGACTCTCCCACCTCAGAGGCTCAGGCCTGATACCCAGCCAGAGCACCAAGACCCTGTCAGCCACACGGCTCAGAAGAAAAGGGAGAAAAATAAAACGAAAGATAGGGACTTCCCTGGTGGCGCAGTGGTTGAGAGTCTGCCTGCCGATGCAGGGGACACGGGTTTGTGCCCCGGTCCGGGAAGATGCCGCATGCTGCGGAGCGGCTGGGCCCGTGAGCCGTGGCTGCTGAGCCTGCATGTCCGGAGGCTGTGCTCCACAACGGGAGAGGCCACAGCAGTGAGAGGCCCACGTACCGCAAAAAAAAGAGAAAGATAGAAAGGAAGGAAGGTAGGATGGAAGGAAGGAAGGAGATTAAAAAAAAAATAAAGTTATTAAAATAGAAGAAATTATTAAAAATAAAAGAATAAAAAAGAAAAAGAGGAATGAAAGAAGAGAGCCACCAAACCAAAAAACAAAACCACCAATAATAACAAGCGCTAAAAGCTATACTAAAAAAAATGGACAGGCAGAACCCTAGGACAAATGGCAAAAGCAAAGCTATACCAACAAAGTCACACTAAGAAGCCTACACATACACACTCACAAAAAGAGAAAAAAGAAAAAAGTATAGATATATTAAAAAATTTTAAAAAAGAAGAAAGCAACCAAATCAATAAACAAATCTACCAATGAGAATAAGCTGTAAATACTAAACTAAGATAAACATAAAACCAGAAACAAATTAGATGCAGAAAGGAAACTCCAAGTCTACAGCTGCTCCCAAAGTCCACTGCCTCAATTTTCGGATGATTCATTGTCTATTCAGGTATTCCACAGATGCAGGTACATCAAGTTGATTGTGGAGATTTAATCCCCTGCTCCTGAGGCTGCACAGAGAGATTTCCCTTTCTCTTCTTTGTTCTCACAGCTCCCAGGGTTCAGCTTTGGATTTGGCCCCGCTTCTGCGTGTAGGTTGCCTGAGGGTGTCTTTTGGGAGGTCTGAGGTCTTCTGCCAGCATTCAGTAGGTGTTCTGTAGGAGTTGTGCCACATGTAGACTTGATGTATTTGTTGGGAGGAAGGTGATCTCCATGTCTTACTCCTCCACTATCTTGATGGCACCCCCTCAATAATTTAAATTTTAAATGTTTTTCTACTAATTGATTGACGCTTATTTTTTGTGGTTCATTTCCAATGTCAGTTTGTAGACAATCTGTTCATTCATTGGAGTCACTCAGAAATCCAGTCAAATGGAAGCTTCCTCTACATGCCTTCTCTCTCAACTTTGAAAATGTAGTCAACTGGAAGAAGACAAGGTGGCTCCAAGCTGTAGGAGCGGAGATGGGCAGGAGGAGAAATCTTGCTGCCCTTAAGGCTAATTTTAGTACCTACCCTGTAAAGTTGTTATGAGGGCTAAGTAAGGCAGCATAAATAAGGCATAAGGCATTCAGTCACTGTGTCTGGCAAATAGTAAGCACACCGTAAAGATAGGTAACATATTATAATGACCTCCAGGAAAGCCTGCCTCCTCGTTCTTTGTGACCAAAAACATTTTGGGTGAAATGTCCTCTAATTAACTCTCCCATGTCCACTTGAATTAGGTATCGTTCCTTCCTTCACATACCTTTCATACCTTTCAAGTCTAAATTAGTCTCATTATTATTGACTTAGGAAACTGCCTCATCCATTACAATTTTAAATTCAGTCAGGGCAGTAATTCATCTGGGTGGTAAAAAATATATGCCAAAGGCATTATGTAAAAAGTGACTGAATAAAAAATAGAATAATGAAAATTTTAGTGATTGTTTCAGAAAATGCTAGTTGTCTTGGATATGCATTCTTGCCGTTGTCTTTCCTAACGATCACAGCCTTGTTTAGAGCAGCAATGTGCTTACCTCCAAGCATATGTTTCCTGGCTTCGGGTTTGTCGTAGTGACACAGTTCTGGCCAGTGAGTTTATTTTTCACAGAAGCCGATCACCTTCATTGTTCTCATGTTTTCCTTACTGCCTTCTGTGCAGACCAAAGATTGCAGCCATGTCATGACTAGGAGAAAGCTGTGGAGATGTGAGTCTCATGTCAAAGATAGTTGACCAGAAAGAAAGACCCTGAAATACTCATGATACTGTAGCATCACATGGCCAGTTCTGGACTGCCAATGCGTGGATTTCTTGGAAGGTAAGGAGGAAACATTTTTTCAGTAAGCCACTATCTATAGGATCCTGAATGCAACCAAGCACAAGCCAACAAACTGGTGAATTAATGACCTCTTCAAAGTATATTTAAAGTCCTTAAGCTATTTTATAGAAAAAGAGATTACTAAGGAAAAATTTTCATTATCATATATATACATATATAATTAACTATGTTATATACACATATATACTATCTGAAGTACTTTAAAGTTTATGTAAAAGTGTTTATTTTCTGAATTTCTCTGTATTTATACATTCTGGAATAAAAACGAATATACTGCTAGTTATGTGCTTAGTTAGATAAAAGGAAAAAGTTCTGTTCCCTAAGAATGTTTTATTTACTAGAAGAAGCCAAAAAGGTTAGTTCTTCAGTCACTTTCACCTTTAGATCTTTTTTTTTTTTTAACCGAAGTGCATCATTCCTTTTATTTACTTTATACTTTTAGGGAGGGAAGGCTACTTAACATATCAATTATTAAATAGAATTAGTCCATAATACCCTAAAATTATATGCAAGATTTGGTGTGCTTGTTGGTTTTTTTGTGGAGAGTTTCTACAGCTTTTGTTGGCTTTTCAATGCCATGTAAGAATAGCTCCACTTAAAGGAAGAGGTATTACTTTATATATAGTATTACTTCCATTTCTCAGTGTTACTTTCACTTCTCAGATATAAAATGACTAAATAAACTACATCAGGGAACAAAACATAATTTATGTAGTTTTAGAATTTATTCGTTAATCTCCATCTTCTAAAATATTTGTAATAAAATAAGAAGACAGAAAATGGGCAAATGTAGATTCCGATGCAAACTCTTAATTTATACATATATAACATCAAAAAGTTACTTCGCTGATTTTGCTCTCATTCATCTAAATTTAGACAGCAGTAATGAAAGCTGCAATTTTCCTTTGAAAATTGCAAATATGTAGCAATAATTGTATCTGCACCTACTCTTTGCCTATTTTTGCAGCGTTCAAAAATATTCATATGGCTAGACAGCAGGTGTTTGCTATGGCATGTGCTCCATGACTGCCTTCCTGTGCAAAACAAGAACTCAGCAGCATACTAAACCTACACCCAGGTGCACAGGGAGAAGGGCTTCTCCAAAGCTCAGCTCTGTGAAGCAAGCCTCATTCATATGAATCCTCAGCTCTCCCGGAAGAGGCTCTAATTCCATGAGTTTGATAGACTGGTAATGCTATAATATATCTTGTTTCTTTCAAGATGATAACAATTACAATAAATATACATTGCTTATTTTACTGTAAGATTTTCTTTTTCATTTCAGTTGTGAAATAGGCTCTGTTTCTGTGGTCTCCTGGGGAAGACTCAGGAGTATGTCAGTCAATAGTGCCATAAAGTCATGCAGAAGTTGCAGCAACATCTTTCACTAGACCGCAAGATCCTGGAAGACAAAGCCCGTAACTCACTGAGATTGGCTGTCCATTTAGTGTGTTGTACTAAACACAGCAATATAATATACTGAGAAACTGTTTGTGACATTAAATATTAAATCAGTGGGAGCATGAGAAGACTAGAGATGGTGAACACTAGGATTCCACGTACTGGGACAACATAACATGGCAGAAAAGCAGTCAGATAATTTGCTCTTGGAGCAAGTAACAGAGAATCATATTTAAAACAGCTTTAAAAATATGAAAATTAAATAATTTACATGAGAGGATATACAGCTGTAAATGGGAGATCAGCTTTCACTGATCCACTGGCTTAATGAAGTCATCAGGGATCCAAACTCCTTAGGTCATTTTGCTGTGCATCCACAAGGTTGGCTTCATCTTAACCTAATTCCCAGGCTTGTTGTGGGATGACCCACAGAAGCAGCCAGGAACGGACACCCTCTTGTCTGTGGACACAAGGAGAGATAAAGAGGCCCTCTCGTAGGAATCAAGAAAACCTTTCCCAAAATAGTCAGAACATTTCTAGGTATTTCTTTGACGAAACTGGGTCACAGTTTTTTCCCTAATAAAACCTAAACAAGGGGAATTAGCTTTGAGTTTTTGTTACTTTGTTTGTTGCTTCTCCAGTGACATCCACCCCTCCCATCTCTGAAATAGATTAGGGAGGTACTTGAGCTGCTGCCGAGGTGGAACTGGAAGGATGGGGTGTAGATACGTGGATAGAAACATGATTTGGGGAAAAATAGTTTTCAAAATAGTAGGCAAAAGAAAGGATATGCAGAGTGGAAAGAACTTTTTTCTTAATGAATTATTGGATTAAAGAAAGCAAAATGATGCGGGTAGGAAAGAAAACTCACAACTAGCAGACGACCTTGCCAAAGCAAAACTGTAAATTTTATAGTTAACCTGACCCAAACAGTTTGTCTAAAAACGGCAAAAAATCAACAAAGACGTCTGTCTTCATGTAAAGCCCTAGAAAGAAAAGAGCTCTTGCTGAATGGATTATGCACCAGCGGTTACTCTACCCACGTGGAGGAGTAAGTCAATGTTAATTCATCCAGGACAGTCCTACCCGCCTATTTGGTGTCATGCACTTTCAAAACCTGGTCTTGTGTTCTACCAGTGCAAAGACAGAAAATCAACACAATGTTCATTCCACCCCAGATTCAAATGGTAAGGAAGGGAACCTAGTGCATTAGGATCCAACTGAAAAATCTGGGATTTGAGACTTCTCATTGGCCAAGCAGAGCTCACCCTGCCTAATCTGGCATGTGGCGCCTTGCTTGTAGATGCTTCTGTGCTCAGTCCACTTCTGTTTACGTCACTCCAGCAGCATATTTTGGTGAATTCATTTTTTTATCTTTTGTTTTTGTGTCTTCATTTAATCACAGCTGTGCACTCCACCGTATATCCAAAATATAGCAAGCGGTATTTTATAATTTTGACTCATTATGTTTTGATGATGAAACCTAATTTTTAGAGATGCATCTTAAGGAAACAGGCTTTTTAAATATCAGCTTCAGAACATGCCCCAAACTTTTCCCCCAAAGCATTCACTAGTTTATAACCCAGTTATATCTAAGCAACACTTTTTGCACTCTTACCCACTATCAAATAGATAGGTGTTATAAATTTTATAGTAGTGCTCCTAAACCTGACATTGCAATATGTGAGGCACCCTCATAGTTCTCTACTTTATATATTATTTTTATGGTGAGAATTAAAACTTTTATGAGGCTGTAATTTTTGACATTACCATTGCTTCCTGGGAACTCAGTGTTATCCTATTCTACAAAGAGCTAAACAGGGGAAAGAACACATTTCCAAGGTCAAGTGAATCTTTCAAATCTGGAAGTGATAGACTCTAAGCAAAAAATATCTATGCATTTAGCCGAAAATATTTACTACATTAAAAAGAGAAACACATGCCTAATTTTTGATAACACGATTTACTTTTACTTACAAAAAGTTCTGGAAATTAAAATGCTGATGTTTGAAATACCATAACATGTTTGATAATTGTAAATAAAACCAAAATATTTTAACATAATTATCAGTTATATAAACCTTATAAAAGCAAATGACTTAAGGGGATCATTAAACCCTTAAAATAAAATAATACATATCAAGAAAAAGTAGCATTATTTTATATAAGAGATATGTAGTGTTCTTGAATATGAACTTCGAGTAATTTAAAAAGGGATGTACAGGATGCCTGCCCTGTAGGAATTTGAAACTCAGTAATAGAAAACATGATGGAATTCAACTTGAAGGAATTCTGGCAATTTCAAATAAATATGGATTATGAAATATATTGATGAACAATATGGTAAGGAAATATTTAAAGGTACCTTTATTATGTATTATTGACTCTGACCTAATTCACTAGGAAGTTACTTAAGATTCATCTCATGAAACATTGTGGTATAAAGCGGATAAAGTAGACTGTAGTCAGTTCTTCTATTTCCTAGTATAGTGTTCAAGAACAAATTTTTCATCTTTCTCATTTTAAAACAGTTACATTTAAATGCTTACCTCACAGCATTATATTGAATATTGGATTAGATAATATTTTACCAATATTTTTGGAAATAAAATTCACATGACTTAAAATTTAGCAGTTTAATCATTTTAACGTATACAATCCAGTGGTTTTTAGTCTATTTACAATGTTGTGCAATCATCACCATTCTCTAATTCCAGAACATATCCATAGCCTCCCCCTAAAAAAACCCTGCACTTCCAAATTCCTCCCACCCCCATCCCCAGGCAACTGCTAATCTGGTCTCTATGGATTTTTGTATTCTGGAGATTTCAAATAATGGAATTACAATATGTAGCCTTTGGGGTCTGGCTTCTTTCATTTAGCATAATGTATTCAAAGGTCAGCTCTGTTTTAGCATCCATCAGTACTTCCTTTACATGGCTGAATAATATTTCATTCAGTATCCAACATTTGGTTTATGCATTCAGCAGTAGATGGACATACAGGTTGTTTCACCTTTTTAGTTATTATGAATAATGCCACTATGAACATTCCTGGACAAGTTTCTGTGAGAATACATGTGGAGTAGATAGTATTTAAAGCCTAATACTATCTAGTTGTACCTAATCAGAATTAATTTCTCTTTTTTAGCCCTAGGAAACCTCCACAGTGAGCTACATAACACTCAATTCCTGTGTAACAAATGTCAGAAGCTGCCATCCCCCTCCCATTCACCACCTTCTCTGCCTAGAAGACAAAGCAAGTCAACCTGTATGTTTCCATACGTCAGAACCTCTGAGCTCTGAAAGCACTCATATGTAAAGGCAGTTGTAATTGCTTTTCTGAATTTTACTTTCCTCTAAATTTCTGATTATTTCCTGAAGAATGATGACTTTAAGTGTGTGTATAGTGTAGAATTTAGTAAAGAGCTCTTCTAAGTTTTGTGCAGGAAGACAAAGGAGAGGCCAGCTCGCAGCAGCAGCAGTTTGTTAGAAGTAAACTGTACTTAGTGGAATGACACCTCCTGAGAAGCACAGGCGCCGAGGAGGCGGTGTTCTGAAGCAGATGAAGAGGCTCACGCTGAGACTCACCTACAATGTCTTCCAGCTTTCCTTCTTTCTCCTGCACACACAGTTCTGTCCATACTCTAGGAAACAAGGGTAAATACATCTCCTACAGCACAAAAAGGTATCAAAAGTATTTCTTGAGGGGATGCTTTTGGTCCTGTCCTCACACACTGTCTACTCCATACTAATTTTTTTTCCTCAGGCCAATATCTAGGGCATTTTCAGAACTATTCTTGCCCTTAAATACTGAAATACACTGGATGATTTAGTTTCCGTACCTCTGCTTGTGTCCTCTTTCTATTTATATGTTCCTTTCTATTTATATGTATCTGTACACAACCAAGGACACTTTTTTTTTTTTTTTTTTTTTTGCGGTACGCGGGCCTCTCACTGCTGTGGCCTCCCCCGTTGTGGAGCACAGGCTCCAGACGCGCAGCCTCAGCGGCCATGGCTCACGGGCCCAGCCGCTCCGTGGCATGTGGGATCCTCCCGGACCGGGGCAGGAACCCGAGTCCCCTGCATCGGCAGGCGGACTCTCAACCACTGCGCCACCAGTGAAGTCCAAGGACCCTTTTTTGACTGTTTATTACACTTGAATTTGGGCTTTAGTCGCAAGTAACATCTTCTTTTTGAGAAAAATGTATGTAAGACTTTTATCCAATGGTCTAAATATATTTACAAGGAAACTGAAAGCAGAATCATGTTTCCTCTGCCACTGACTCTAAAATAAGTAATAAATTAACCTCTCTTCTGTTCATACCTTTGACATCTTGCATTAAACCAGTGTCACCCGTGGAAATTTCAATGTAGCTGTAAAAATGATTCTTGTGAGCTGAGTATTTGTGAACTTCATCTAGGAATAATACCCTGTTTTGTCAGTTTCAGTTACATGCATTGTTGATGTCCTTAGGCTCTAGACACCTTTCTCTTTAGACATGAGGTTATCACGCCCTCTGCATTACTTGCTACCCAGATGCCACCCTACATTTGACTCAGGATCCTGGAGCTCCAGTTCTAGGTATTTTCACCATAAGCTTCTTTTTTGTAGACATCTTTGCTGAAAGAAAGAACTTTTGTCACATACATTTTTGCCATATAACTAATTGGCCATAAGGCAATTTTGCCATAAAAGATAAAATAATGAAAAATAAAAGAGGGGCATTAAAAAGAACATAATGAAATATGAGAAGTGTGTAATAATTAAAGGCTTCACGGTGAAATACAAAATACGTAAATACATTTAAAACGTGTGTAGATTCATGGCAATACTGGGCAAATAACTGATTTTATTTTGTGGGTTGTACTTAAGTCCTTGTCTTCCAAGTCTCTCCTTCGTAGTATTATATACTTATTTTTGTTTGCTTGTTGGTGTGTCTCCTCATCGGGCATCTCACATTTTTGTTGCTAAAATTTCTTCCTCCATTAGGAAAGGTATCAGCTTCCAAACACTGGAATGCCTGTTTGTAACTGAGCTTCGTACTGAGGTGGGAAAGCTTCTACACTTCTGTCTGTTGTTCGCATATTGTCACATATTCCTTGACAGATGTTCCAAAGTTCTGTGGAAACTGTGGGTTCAACTCTGCTCGAGGCCCTCAGCCGCTTTCTCCTCCGATATAGTGTGTTTCAAAATAAGAAACCAACTCCTGGGGCAAATCATAATCACTGTCAGCGCCATGAAGTCAGTAATGTTGCTAGCTGGAAAAAATGTTAACGCATTTCAACCAGTTGAAACCAAACTTTCAAACCCAAGCCTGTCAACCAGTTATTTTCTTATTCATGACAAAATTGTCTTATGGCCAATTATGCAGTTATGTGGCGAAAATTCTTGTAACAAAGATACTTGCAGTGAAAATTCTGGACACTCATGGTCGCTCCACCCCCTAACATGTCTGGCTTAATTGCCTATAGTTTTCTATTACCAACGCTGCTCTCTTCTTGCACAGGTATCAACAAATTTGGTTTTTTTTAATGTGATTTAAGAAATAGGAAATATGCAATAGTTACATGAAAAATATTTCCAATGAAATCTCTTATTTTTATAGCCCTCCCCCATTTTAATTTGAGAAACAGGTGGCCTATATTTTACTTGGTTTGTTTTTAGTCTGTTTGGTCTCTTGCTTCAGCACAATATACATAATCAAGATATATTCAATGCACTTCTTAGTTCTTTATCAATATTGTTTTGTGTAGAAACTGTAAAATATTTGCATGTAAGTTATTCCTTGTCTGCATGAAGCATGGATTTTCAGATAAAATGCAATGAGCAATAAAGTCAAAAACATTTTATATACATTTACATAAAATCACACTCATAGGAAAATATATATGTTTAATTGTGTGCATCAGAGCAGAATATACTGATGTAAAATGTTTTACCAGGCTGCTCTGTACTCAAAACTTATGGAAAATGCTAACATTTCTTAAATTCCCATAATTTTTGAGGGAAGTCACACACTAACTGTTTCGGCAATAAGAGATATTAGTTTGTTCATTTTTACTTGATTCATTCATTCAACAAACATCACCTACTTTATTCAGTGATTCTGACAAAACTGGGGATAAGGTGGGATATGATGACATAAGATAAAGACTCCTATCTCAAGAATCTTAAAATCTGGTGGATAAAAAAAGAAAAACAATATAGTGCAAAATTATAATTCACTGTGGTGTCATAAGAGATTTGTACATAACGACATGGAATCTTACAGTGGAATAATGAGTATGAGTTACTCAGCTTCAAGCTGGAGCATAACAGGAGGGAAGGTTTCCAAAATTGGTGACGCTTGGACTGAATGGCCCTCGAAGGACAAATATGAATTGGTCAGGCTACAAAAATTAGCCAAATGAGTGCACATAATGAGAGGGAAGAGGTCACAGTGGATGCTTAGGGACACTGACATTTAAAAAGAAAGATCTGATGAAAGTAATGAAAACAAGAAGAATATAGTGTTATCCAAGCAGAGTGAGAAGAATTTCAAAAAGGGAGAAGTGGTTAGAGAGGTCAAATGATGCTGAGAGTTCAAATAAAATAACTGAAAAGTGTCCAGTGATCAATTTGAATGCCATTAGAGATCTTTCAGTACAGCGGTTGCTGTATAATCAAACTGAGGTGGTTTGTAAGGAACTGAGGTTATAAAAGCATAAATGAGACCCTGGAGCAGCATTCCTTGATATGAAGAAGAATACAAGTATTCCAAACTAGTTCAAAATCTCTCTTCCTCCCAGGCTCTGCTGAATGCTCTAGTTTTCCATTTCGAAGCTGATAAAATGGATGTTGCTATCACACGCATCCAGAGAGAACACCGGCCTGAACACATCCTACTCCACGGAGGTAACATGTTTAGAAAAGGAATTTCTATGAAAACTAGTATAGTATTTGGAAAAAGGCAGAGAAGACCAAAAGAAAGCTTATTCTACTTGAATTTCTGGGTTCTCTGAAACATAATTCCAATTAAGTGTATTTTGTGCCACCCTATTTTTATGGTAAAATTTTTTTCCTTTTGTGGTTATTCTCAGTCTATTCTAGACCTCTGGGTACTTTCCGTATCTCAACTTGTATTAGTTAAGCTTACTCACATACTTAAATCAGGCTGATACAATTACTTTTGTAAACCAAGTTCTTTTCCCCTTAACTTTGACTGCTTTCTTAATGTCGACCTTAGTTTCTGTCCTCGTCAAGAGAAAGGCAACAACTTCATTTCTTGGTCTGGATTCCTCCAAGACAAAGTCTTTGGGTCCCACAAACAAATTTATAGGAAGAAACTTTTTCTTCTTCATTGCTTCCCACCCAAGTGAAATATCCCTCTCTGTTTTCCAGCTCTACATTGATACTCCCTAGTCAGTGCAGGAATCTCAAGGCGAGGTCTCCTAAGAACAAAAGAGTTTATATTTTGGGAAAAAACCCAAAAAGCAATGTAGCCACTTGCACATAATTAATCCCTGCCACTAGAAAAATTGCGGACCGTGGAATGTTAGGCTATTTTCATTTGTGTTGTTGTTTAAAATATTTATGGCATGTTAAATAGGAGAGTTTAAAAACCATCTTTAATTTTGGTATGGGCACGGTACCTAGATCTACCAGTCATTAAAATCTTCTGGTGGATAAGTAAAACTTATAAGTAAAATTGCTCATCATCACCTCCATTATTGTCGGCCAATGTTGGCTTATTTTAAGTTCTTCTTTATGACCATAAGCGTCTTTACTACAAAGACAGGTCCTTATCAGCTTTATGCACCAAGTGCCTAATTCAGTACCTGGCATAGAGTAGACATTCAATAAATGTTCGAATAAATTAATACATAAGCTAAGGAAGTTTTGCCAATAATTTTTTGAACTAATAATAAGTTTTAGAAGCCTGAAGAGTATGATTCTACCCACAAGTTGCTTTAATCATGAGTCAGGGCATTCATTTTTGAAACATATAAAAACATTGATACTGATACGTTCTTCCCATGATATAGACAACTGTTTAGCATTGAAGGTCAAATTCTTAACCATGTCTGATGAAGGTGAAACAGTGGTTTGCAAGGATTTGATTTCCATTTTCAGTTTGGTCTGCATATTTCCTTGAGTCAAGATTACAAAAAGTTTCACTCATCCCCAAACTCAAACTGGAACTGTATAACCTGTTAATGCTTCATTTAAGTTTATGGGTTCAATGTCTGTGCCGTTGCTTGAATGTCGACTTGCCCTCAGAATTTTTTTCTCCTGCATCAGTGTTGTCTCTCTTGACTGTCACTGAGGACTGCATCTGTTTAACTTTCTGTTCAGCAGAGATCACTTCTGTTCTGAGCTGTAGCCTAAAGCCAGAGTCTGATTCTTGGAGCAAATAGTTAGCTTTGCTTTTCTTCAATCAGCTCAAAGGTGTGTGGTCTTGCACTTGCCAGTGAGGGTGCAGAGTGGAAAGAAAAAGCTCCTGCCCTTATGAGGGCTCTCTGGCTCCTTTGAAGATTAGGGCTGAGCTGCAGTTTCTTTGAAATCATGTAGTTCTTCTTTAGTGTCAGGTTGTCAAGGGAAAATCATGTAAGGGATAGCACAAGTAAGGCATTTAGCAATTTTTCATGGTTTTGAAAGTTATGTTAACCTCCTTAAAAATGAATTCCTTTGTTCATTCTAACTGATCAATTCCTGTCATTTTCATAGGACCCTCTGCTTGCCTGTGATTAGGAGGAAGCCAGGACATTCTGGACAAACCCATGTCTTCTTAAGAGAGCCCAATCAATATCAAAACAAAACAAAAAAATTGCGTCTCATTCAGATTTTTAAATTTTCTAGCCAATTTATGAAAATTAGAACAATAAAAAACTAAAAAAGACCAAAACACAACACAAATATATTTCTAATATTTTCTGTGGTGATGCACAGAATACTGAAGACAGATCTAGTTTTGATGACACCATATTTGACGATATGCCTGGATAAATCCCCCACCAAACACTGGCACGTATTGAGACACTGGGTGTGCTTGCTCTTCTTCCATTAGACGCGAATGATTCCACACAGAGCCTTTAGAGCAGTGCTTTCTGCTTTAATGCACATCTGCAAACACATTCTCTTTCATCATCACATCCTCCAACGGTCCTTATTTGATTTGCCTTGTATGCTTTCACCAAACGCCTTCATGTATATGAAGGTACTTAATCAATGTTTCAGCATGATAATGATTTATGGTGTTTATTATTTTTTTCAGGCCTTAATGACCACTGGCAGGTGAAACCGAATCAATAAGTTCTTAGCATGTGTGGAAACAGAAGGTATTTGTCTGCTAATCAGTGTGGTTTTGAGGTGCTTTATATTTCAGTAAGCCGCATGATAACAAAGGTTACTGCTACTTTGGGTTGATTTATGTTATGTCAAAAAAAATGCTAATTCTAAAAAGTCTCTCTGATGTCCTAAAGGCCATTATCTGTAAGGTTTGAGAAGTTTGAATAGCATATTTCCCTCTTCTTTCCTCTGTAAGCTGTTCATTTTAGATTTGCTCTGTGACTGCTCTAGATCACACCCGGGCCACTAGTGGCGACAGCTCTTTTCACTATGTCAGCTGTCCCTGTTAACATTCCATTATAGCAAAGCAGTCAGGAGTTCAACTAGGTAGGACACCAATCCAACAAGAAACTGGCTCTGTGTTAAAGGTGAGAACCACTCTTCAGTGAAATTGGTTTTCATAGAGCAAGATGTTTAGAAAGATACAAATTTTGATAGCAATTGTTTCTTATTCTGTGTTATTATATAGAAAGTATTTTTCCAGGTGATTAAAATTTCTTCAACAGGTATAAAACATTTTGTGCTTGCCAGTTAGAATTTCATACATCCACATGCCCTTGGAAGACATCAACTAAGGGCTTTATTTTTCAAAATGGTTACTTCTTCAGTGTATACATATTTGTCATCTGTAATTATATGTGAATGCAAGAGACAGCAACTGCATATAATTATACCTATAATTGACCAATTATGGGTCAATTAGCCAACCTTGTGTGGAATTTAAATTTATAAGGCAAAGTATTATACTTTCTAAAATGATATACTTTTTAAAATTTAATTAGATAATTTAGATGATAATTTTAAATACTACAATTAGTTGATATATTTTTATTTAACAAAAGTATTTATCAATTTATTGAAGTTATGTATCAAGGTCATTTTAGAAGAAACAATATTACGTAGCCCTAGAGGACTGAAACAAAATGAGTAATTGTTGTGTTTAAAATTAGAATTTGAAAATCTTTAAGAATGAAATCAAATATAGTAAATATGGCAAAATGGAAATGAAAAATATACTTTTATTCTACTTATGTTTCTCTGTGTATGAATATATACACATAAAGAAACTGATCAGTGCTAAATATTTAATAAACATAATCTAGAAAACTAAAAATATGTCTATGTATTTCTATTCCTTTTCTCTGACCAAATAAGGCCTATATAGTGGCTTTGGATGCTTTTCCAATATAAAATTTTCTTTTAAGATCATTCAAGAAGAGGGACAGGGTAGATTTATTTCATAGGACAGGCTTGTCTCTTTTGGAAGGATGTATTAAGTGGTTCTGCGAGTCTTACACTGATCATGGCCGCCACTTCTTCTCTATAACTTAACTTGCATGTGAGTTTCATGTGTCATAATACTTACTGTTATCAATGTTGATTTTATTAGTGGTATAAGGTTGTCTTTTATTGTCTAGAATTGTGTGTAATTGAGGTAAAATTATATGAATTTGTTTTGTGTAAATAGTCAATATTATCAAAGACTCAGTAGATTTACCATCTGCATTTTTAAGAGTTAATATTTTAGAGGACTCACTTTTCCTATAAACATTACCGCCTATTAGCATTTAAGTTACCTGACAATATTATCAGTAAGGTGAATCAGAATCTTTTGTTTTCTTGGAAATTCTCTCCATTGATAGGCATTCATTTTGAAAAAATATATTTTGATGTTAAAAAGCTAAGCATATTCTCAATGGGTATACCTAATATAATATGAACAATGAAAATCATCTGTTTTTCTTTGTCTCAATGTCTTTATTATCTATATTATACAGTATCAGTGAGCAAGTTAGTAAATACTATGAACAATATACACATATGAAATAGTCCAGCCCACGTATACATAGAAGTCTGACTTCAAAAGCAAAATTTTCACCTATGAATAATAAAACTTTTGATTTAGAGTTATAGAAGAGAGCATAATACAACAGGCCAAACTCTTGCTGAATTTTCACATTAATGAAATGTTAAAGGTGAGATTTAAGATATCAGTAGTTGCCATTGAACTTATTTGTGAAAATGATTTTTTGTCACAGTGTTTACTTTTCATTTTTATTGTTTTGTATACTACTCAGAGCAGTCCAATTTAAAGTCACAGATGCCACAGGTCAATGTGGTGCTGGCATTCTCACAATGGCCTTGCATGTCTGTATCTAGCTAGGTCAGCAAGAGCCCCGTTGCATGTCTGTATCTAGCTAGGTCAGCAAGAGCCCCTTTGATCATTTAGAGCCATCTGTAGGGAATGACACATTGACTGGAAGAACAATATCATCTGCTTACACACAGGAATCTATTTCCTGGATCAAGTTCATTGTCTCTAGTCCCAGATAGGTCAGCATGTGATCTGACCTTCGCCAAGATCACACCAGTCTCGGCCCCTCACAGGTACAACTAAAGGTTTAGATAGATAGCTATTAAGTTCTCTCTCAGTAAACAGGCTCAGGTGTCTCTGTGCTGGAGAAACTAGAAATGGATAGTAAGTCAGCAAGCAGGTGGGGAAGGTTGATGGGGTCTGGGTCAGGACTTATCACCACCCTTGAATGTGCACACAAATAACCTGGGAAATGGTTAAAATGCAGATTGTGATTTAGTAGGTCTGGGCTGGGACCTGGGATTCTGCACTAACAAGCTCCCAGGTGATGCTGCTGGTGTTGCTTCAAGGGTCAAACTGAGTAACACAAGACATGGCTGGCATGGATGACAGTGACCAGACACAGTTAATCTCCTAAAGGTAACTCATGATCCAGCAAATAAAAATGATACTTATATTAAGAACGTAAAGTATTCATTTACCTCTCCTGATGTGCACACTCTTTCAGCTGAGTAATATCTCTTCTATAATGTTGACATCTATCTAAGAGTCTCTAGGTGCTTTCTTCTTAGACAAATGGTTATTATTGCTGGAGTTATGCACTTTCTATTTATGTTTACCTTTCCTTATTCTGTAAGTGTAGACAACTTAAAAGGAATAAAGGTAACTGTAAGTAAAACAGAAAATTAGGATATTAAATCTAGAGGGTGGCAATAAAAAGAGATTTGCTATTTATTTTATTTAATTTTCTAGGCCATATGTTAATAAATAGATTTTTCATCCTTACCATCTCACACATACTTTAGACAGAATGATAATATGGCACTTAATCTATTTCTAGGTGTTATTAGAAATGAAAGTGCATAACATAATGCAGTTACATGTCACCTCAATTCGGTGGTGAGACAGAGAGACACAGCCTAGTGTATCACATCACGCTCTGTATTAAAATGGCTGGGAAAAATCACTTAATATCTCCAGGCCTCAATTTCTTTTCTGCAAAATTGGTACTTGGTCTAACAAGTTACAACATCCCTTTTAGCCCTACGATTTTATATTATAGTTTTTTTTCAAGTATCCATTTTTGAAAATGACCTATGCTAAATATTTCACTTACAGGAAGTTATTCTTGGCACTGATAGTTGAATGCACCTTTTGAGACATAGTAGCTATTTTAAAATGCTCTCTACTCCTTGCTTCATCATTATTCATAGCCCCTCTGTAGTTGGAGGGTCAAAGATAATGTCTAAAGCTGTTATTTTCCCTTAACCT
Source organism: Pseudorca crassidens (assembly GCF_039906515.1). NCBI lineage: Eukaryota > Metazoa > Chordata > Mammalia > Artiodactyla > Delphinidae > Pseudorca > Pseudorca crassidens. Next base: position 11,864,252 of record NC_090307.1, read on the forward strand.
GAGAGGAAATATGCCATATTCTCATTTAACATGGAGTAAATGGTTACAAAATAAAAGGTCATAATGCCAGTTTCAAGGACAGATCCCCTACTTTCATTTTCCTTTGAAAGTTAGAGCTGTCATATTTGTCACAAATACCCTTTGCTTTATTTTCTTGTGTTATTTTCCTCAAATACGTTCTCTGTCACACCGTTTCTTTGAATGTATTGTCATAACAGTTATGAACAGATGAATCAAAATACATAAGATAAATTCCATATATGTTTACATATTAATCACTTTGAAATTACTCAAGAAGGAAGTAAAGATGAAAAAGCAGTGGGAGTTTTTTCTTTCTACAGTGTTTTAACATTAAAAGTATGGGATGCTATATGAAATATGTATCTAATATTAGCCCAGTAGTGCTATGCAAAATAAAATGGTCAACAAAGAATCTAGATAATCTAAAAGCCACTATAATAGAAAATTAAATCAATATTTTAAAGTGTCCCTTAGAATGAAAATAATAATCTGTAAAATCACAATCTACATTATGTTTAGTGTAATATTACATTCATAAGTGTAAATTAACCACACAGAGGGGCCTCAGAAAACATGGCCATAGCTAGACGAGCCCTATCGTCCATGAGCAGCAAAATTCATCTCTGTTTTACTTCATCCAGGTAGAAACATTTTATCATGCTCCCAAGAATAGAAAAACTCTTTGATATTCATCTAATTTTGCCTGTTGTTTTCAACTATGAATGAAATTTTGAATATTTATTTGAACAACTGAAAATGCATGGTATTTCTGTTTTTGAAGAGCCCCCAAAAGTTCATTCTAAAACTACACTGAATAATATGTATTATCATTTTATCATATTCATTCAGAGTTACGTTCAAAAATTATTTTTAAACTATTAATTTTCTACAAGGGTCAGGATTAATAATTCATGTAGTTTTTCAACTTTGTGATTTTCATGTGGTTTTACTTGTACTTATATAACAACTATTATGTTTCTTTTCCATTGTAAAGTTTCTATATTGTGGAATGGAAAAATAGTTAAAAATTAAAATAATACATATGTCAACAACAACATTTTACTTAAACAAAATGTATTATTTATTCCTTTGGTAAATCATTAAACCATATATATAAAATGAACGAAACAAATAATCTTTAATTCATAGTCTACCTTGTTCTTTAGGATATTTTCTCCCCTACCACTCAGGTGCCATGTTTTTGTTAAGAGTTATCAGTGATGAGATGTCAAGTGACAACACTTGACTTATTGTGGAATCCAGAGGAAAAAAATTGCTTCTTCAATTTTGAGGAGGTTATGGTTAAAAGTTGCTGCTAAAAGACAACTGAAGTAACAGTGAGCAACATGTGTTGATGATTGTATTATTATCTGATTTCTCTAGAATGAACTTATCCCAAGATCATCAACATGGGGATGTCATATATAATATGGGAATTTTGGCCTCTAAGATATTTAGCTTATAACCTCAAATATGTTACCCAAAATCCATTTGACTCAGCAGTATATTAAAGAAAGAAAATACTCTCATTCATTTCTCAGATACCAAGTGCTACATACCAAGAAAACACAGATGAATAATATAGTGTTTATTCTAAAGGCATACAGTCTGGTGGGAGACTAAGCCTATCAAACACTCTTATTCTGTGTAATAAGCTTGTCTAAGAGTAGAGGGAATTACACAGACCCTTGAGGAATGGGGCAGGCGGGCAGTCAAGAGTGTGTGACACCTAAATATTTTGGTAAAGAAGAGTTAAATGGAGCAGAGCAATGCTTCCACCATAAACAACTAGAAAATTTGGATAAAATAGAAAGATCATGTCCAAGGTATCAGAGAAGTACTGAAACCAGGATAATTAGAGATGGCAATATTCCAGAGAGAAAAGACCTTCTGAAAACTGAGCTTTCACAGAAGTGTTTTCCCTGAGGGAGTTTGCTGATAGGCTGAAAATGTTAGCTGTGCCCCCAGAGTGGTCTGCTGCTGAGAGGAGAAAAATTAACAGAGCTTTTGGTGGTCCCATGGGACTGGGAAGAGGAAATGGAAACATGATGGCTCCTAAATATATAGATTCCCTCTCTAAAGTTGCATGGAGGATGAGGAGGCTGAAAAGGCTCAACAGAAAGCCTCTGTAAAGCAGAACAGAGCAAGTCTAGCCTTGTTGAGGAGCTAATGGCTTGCTTGGTTCAACATCCAGTAAACCGTCTTGGAGACAACGCCAAGTGCTCACCTGAAAACACCAAGAGGACTGGGGCCAATGGGAGGGCAAACCAGAGGTAAAACTATACATTGCCCAAACTGCAAGCCAGCAGTCCATAAAATCCAAAACCAAGGGAACAAAAGAGATGATTGAAACAGAGCCAGAGACAGTACTACAGATAGTTAGTTAGCAGAAGAAAACATTAAAAGAACTAGGATCAAACTGTTAAAACAAATGAAGAGGTTGAGAAGGTAAAGTCGTGATGAATTATACCAGAATACGGAAATACATAAAAGGAATATAATGAAAATCTAGAGCTGAAAAAATAAAAGTTTTAAAATTAAGAAAGACGGATTTAGCAACGGATGAGACACAGCAGAACACAGGATTAGTGGCCTGAATACATGTCATTAGAAGATAAACACACTGAAGAAAAGAAAGTAAAGAGGATGGAAAATACAGAAAAGAGAAATGTCAGACACAGAGGAAATTGTAGCATACCTACAATTTCTGATCCAGGTGGAAATTTGCAATAGAAAGGGGAAGAAAATGATATTTAAAGAGATAATGGCAGAGAAATTCCAAAAAATAAGAAAGATATTGTGAAAGGGGTCTCCAGAGTTGGTCTCCAAAAGAACTATACATCATTATATTCATGCCCTGTGTTGCCCTCCTTTATTAAATATGGACCAGAACTGTACCTTTCCTTAAGCAAGAGAATGTGACAATAGGGTCACTGTGCCAGCATCAGGCTTGAGCCTTAAAATGGTGTCTTCTTCTTTTGAGTTCTTAGGATCCCTGACCCACCACATAGGAATTCCAGCTACCCTGCTGGAAAGAGGCCCTGAAGGCCAGGACACCATAGGCAAATGATGGTTTTACAGAGAAGCGCCAAGTCACCTCATATATGAGGGGAGAAATCATTTTGGACAGTCCAACTGGACTGGAGTATTCTAGCATCCAAATGACTCCATACCCAGCCACCATCTGAAGATAATGACATAATAAGAAAATCCGGGCAAGACTCACTAAAGAAATCCCCAGCTGTAATCAATCAACCCACACAGACATGAGCTAATGTGGTCATTAATTTAAGCCACTACATTTTAGAGTGGTTTGGGAAGTAGCAACAGACAGAACAAATATCAACCTATAGATCAAGAAGCTGATTGAGCCCAAAACAGCACAAAGAAAGTCACATTTGGGACTGTCTTAGTAAAACTGCTTAAAAACAAAGGAAAGGAGTTAAAATCGTCATCCAGAGAGGGGGCTCAAATTAGTTACGAGAAGCAACACAGTATCAAAAAATAATAATAAAAACAAAACCTAGAAGCCAGAAGTCAATACGTTATCATTTTTAAAGTGCTGAAGAAAATAATCTCTAACCTAAATTTATATACAGTTGACTCTTGAACAATGTGGGGGTTAGGCGTCCCGACCCCCTACACACACAAAAATCCACACATAATTTTACAGTCAGATCTCCACACCTGTGGTTCCACATCTATGGATTCAACTGACTGTGGTTCATGTAGTACTGTAGCATGTATTTCTTGAAAAAAATCCAGGTATAAGTGAACCCATACCATTCAAACTCATGTTGTTCAAGGGTCAACTGTACTCAACGAACATATACTTCAAAAATAAAAGTAAAATAAAAAGTTTACAGAGAAATTCAAAGAGAATTTCTAGCCAGCATACCTGAATTACAAGAAAGTGAATATTGTGTGTTTAAAACAACAATAATGCTCTTCTATGAAGACCCAAATATATGTAGAGCAAAAGTGGCTGAAACAGCATGAATGGAGGAAAGGGAGCAAATGGAGTTAAATGTTCTACAGTTCTTCCTTTACTGGGAAAATTATAAAAGGGATATTATTGTTCAAGGGTAGTTAATCAAGTATTCATAAAGTATTTATATTTTAATCTGCATGAAAAACACTAAGGACTTGTAAAATAATGTGTAATTAATACTAGAGAGAAAATATAGACTATAAAATGTCTAATATGAAAGGAATAGGAAAGGAGAGAAGTAAACATGAACTAGAGGGTCAAAGAGAAAATAAATAATAGTAATATAAACCTGAATATATCAGGAATTACTTTAAATATAACTAGGCTAAAAATAATCATAAGACTAGCATTGTCAAACTGAATTAAACAACAGCAAAAACAAAATCTATATATGGCTCACAAGAAGCACAGTAAAGTTAAAAACAAAAGCATGAAATAAGATCTGTCATGAAAACAATAACCAAAAGAAAGCTGTTATTGTTGTATTTTTATCAGCCAACTTAGGTGCTAATGAAGAAATATTACTCTGTTTCCTCATAATTTATCTTAAAAATACATAAAGCAAAATTGAGAACTGAATGAAAGACAAATCCATAAATATAGTGGAATTTTAACATTCCCCTCAAAGAGCTGAGAGAAATAGCAGCCACACACATACAAACACACACAAGAAGAACACAGAAGCAATAAACAGCACAGTTAACACACATGAACTAATTGACATATATAGAACACTGCACACAACAAAGCCAGAATATATTTTCTTTTAAGTGCACCTGTAACATTAAAAAATTTGACCATTTATTTGCTAAGCTATAGAGGAAGTCTCAATAAATCTCAAAACATTGATATAGTTCAGAGTACTTTTCCTAGATCCATAATAAAAGATATCTAGGAAATTCCCAATTATTTGGAAAGTACACTGCATACTACTGAATAACTCATGGATAAAAGAAGAAATCACCACAGAAATCAGAATTATAGTGTGGTTATGACATATCAAAGTTCATGAAATTCTAAATTGTTTAGAGAGAAATATAAAGCATGTAATACATATAAACACATATCTGTATATATGAAGACCTGAAAATGCCTGATAAATTTGGAGGCTTTTATAATGATTCATGATTGAATCTTTATCTCAAGAAGCTGGATTTTAAAAAAGCATATCAAGTTAACAGAAATTAGAAAAGAGGAATAAATAAAAAGAAGAACAGATATTAGTGAAATAGAAAACACAAACACAACAGAGAACATTGACCTAGGCCAAACTTGATTGTTTGAAAATATTAATAAAATTGATAACCCCCTAGCAAGACTAATCACTAAAAGAAAGAAAACACACATTACTAATAACAAGAAAAACATCATTACTTAGATACCCTAGTGTGATAAGGCAATAAATAAATAAACCACATAAATAATCAGATACCAGACAACAATGAGAATAAACTGTACACCAAGATAATAAATTTCACAGGTACACTTTAGAGTAAAAGAAAGCAGACACAGAATGAATACTGTATGATTCATTTATATCAAGTATGAAAGCAGGCAAAACTAATTTATGCTGTCAGAAGGGAATGAATAGTCTTTAACCTCTGTGGTTTAATTAGCAGGAGGCATCTTTGGTTAGTGTAGTGGGGAGAGAGTTCCTGGGCACTTGTATTTTTTGTGATTTGATCTGAATACTAGGTACATGAATGTGCTCACTCTGTAAAAATTAATTGAGATGTACCCATAATTTTTGCACTTTTTTTGTACGCATGCTAAACTTTAAATATCTACACTAAAAACAATGAAAAGTGTTGAGAAGGCATATATCCTGTAGGTAGATATTAGATACCTAAAAGCATGTCAATGCAAGAAATTTCAGAGTTCTTAAGTATTTAACTTCTTTTTCTCTAGCTAAGGTACATAGGGTATTTCTTTGCAAGATTTCATACTGTGTTTGAGAGAATAACCAATTTTTTTCTTCTGAGAGATGAACCTTTCTCTTTTCCCATTTCAGGATGTTTATTGACTCAGAATCTGTATGTCTACCCGTAGGGATCAAGGATGGGGGGAGCATTACCTGCAGCTCTTTGGGTCGTTGGTTTCTCAAAAATGATTCATGATTGCAATTACGCTAGGAACCTAAAGAAAGATTGAAGAATTTCTCTCAATGATTAATATAAATAAACCAACAGATGAACAGACCAATAAATAACTAAGCCTTCTTTAAGGATGAATGGGAGGAGAAGTGAGAGCGATGTGGTAGTTTCCTGTTAGGGCCAGACATGAAGGGTCCACAGTGGAAAGAGTGATGATATTCTCATTACATAAATAAAACTTTTATCACTTGGTTGGATGTCCTATTTCTGAGAACCACCACAGGATTTCAGTGATGGAATTTTCAACTTGGTTTAATATCACATCAATAAAATTGTTCTCATTATCTCATGGATTATCTAGGATACAAGAATAGAAGCAAATTTAATATTGACAGGTCTTTGGATCAAGTGATGGCTAAGTGATCTCACAGTATATTACATATAGGTAGCAATGGAGAAAGGCAATGGCAAAATGGTGGCATACAAATAGGATGGATGTCCAGATTTAGATGAATCATTATCTCACCTTGGTCACTGCTGGCAGAATCACCTTGTATTGTACATGGTAACTGAATTATAGCCCCACCCCAAAATACATCTATCAGATCACATTAATACTGCAAACCTTATTTTGATTGGTTTGGTATTTTTATTTTGCTTATACTTAATGTACCTGTGGACTGGTTTTAAAGTTGCATAAGCACTATAAGCATAGAGACTTCATTACAATTTTATGTTTGTAAATGTATTAATTTAAAATTTTAATTTAAACTATACTTTATTAAAAATAAAATCTTCTTTAAACCTTTCAGTGGGAAACCATATTTTAAAATGTACTCATATGATCTGTTCAGTTTAATCTCGGTAATTTTCATGGCAATATCTCATATTTGGAAGTAAATACCCTGTTTCAGCATATTAAGAAAACTAATGTAGAATAATCTTTTAGTTCTATGAAGGGTAAGTGTCAAGACACTTAGTAAATTTACCACTAGATTACAAAAAATTAATTACATGACAAGAGCTTGTCTTATAATACTACAATTTAAGAAGCACATTGTAACTATTAATAAAAATAAAGTCCCAAACTTATTAAGAGAGAAAAAAATTGTTTTAACCTAATTGTACAATTACTAGCAGGTGACCCAAATTTCTGTGACTATTAGGGACACAGTATATCTTTATTAAATCTACTTAAATAAGCAATCAAGTTACATAACATTTTCACCTGTAAAATAGAAATTATGTTTGAGATCAGTCAGGATACATATACCAATCCAATATCCTATAGATATATCTCATACAAGGCTTTGAAGAGTTTTTTAAAAAATAAATCTCTTGGCTTCAATTTTACATTGTGTTTTTAAAATTTATTTATTTATTATTTTTGGCTGCGTTGGGTCTTCACTGCTGTGCGTGGGCTTTCTCTAGTTGCAGTGACCGGGGGCTACTCTTGGTCGCGGTGTGCGGGCTTCTCATTGCGGTGGCTTCTCTTGCTGCAGAGCACGGGCTCTAGGCATGCAGGCTCAGTAGTTGTGGCTCACGGGCTTAGTTGCTCCGTGGCATGTGGGATCTTCCAGGACCAGGGCTTGAATCCATGTCCCCTGCATTGGCAGGCGGATTCTTAACCACTGCACTACCAGGGAAGCCTGGCTTTGAAGATTTAATCTTGGAAAAATATACTGCATGCTTTACTCTATGTTTGTGTGTGTGTGTGTGTGTGTGTGTGTTTTAATTGTTGAGAGTAAGCCAAAAATTCACATAAATGAATGTGAATAATGCACAGCAATTAGTAGTTAAAGGGCAGCCAGTGGATGAGTTTGTGTGCACTGAAACTAGAAAGCCCTATGGGCCATATTTCATTGCGCCAAAGTAGATTTAAATTGTGAGAAGCAAATGTTCAAGGACAGTCCTAAAATTTGCCGTTCTACACTTAGCATCTAATTTGTGTAAGCTTAATAAGATAAAAGTGCATGCTTCAGAAGGATACATCAATAAATTAAGCAAATCTGTGTTAACAATTAATTTCTAGTCCATAAGCATTTTGTGATAACCTGTTATATATCAGGGATACAGAGTTGATTAGGTCATATAGCCCCTTCTCTCAAGAAGGTAAGTTCTAGTAGGGAGACACACACAGTCACTAACAATTTTTATTGAGTAAGCTAAAACTAAAATTTCTTCTTAAATATTAAGCACAAGTACTAAGTTGGTCAATTTAAGATCACTTGGGAAATACAATTCATGCTTTTCCAATGTCCCTATTTTGGTCTGTTTGGTAACTTCAGTAAGCAACAAAATGAAGAATTCAGAATATATTACAAATTATTACTATTTTGAGGGTCACCATTTATCATGTGAATGATAATATAAAAATGATATTTATTAAAATAACTTTGACTTGTCTTCATGATTTATTGAAGAGCAAATATCTTTTGTTTGATTACTGAATATTTTTCTCAAGATGTATCTATTATGGCTGTCTAAAACAATACATCAATCATACATATTGATCTTACATTAATAGATAAATTAATCCCTACCAGGAAAAGAGAAGGAATAATTAACAGCTCCTGGAGAGCATAGCTGAATCTTAGGATGTTAGCACTATATGTAGTCTGAAAAACACATTCAATTATTATCTTTATTTTTGGAAAACACAAAGTTATTCATTTTTATAATATATACTACACAGAATTATTCAATCAAGTCGTTACGCCTAATCGAGAGATATGGAATATAGATTGAATACCTTCTATTCTCTAGGATGGTGTAAAAATATTATAGGTTTCTAAAAAAAGTGCATTGGGACAAAAAAAGGAAGAAAAGTGTGTTTAATTTTAGTATTGTGGAACTCAAGCAAGTAACACCCGTTTCCACCTCCAGGGGAGGAGTCCCACCTCATGGAGGATAGCAAAGAATATAACAATGCCTGTCACCAGGAACAGTTGATCCAAGATGTCAACCCACTGCATGGTTTGGGATGACCAAGAAAGGCAAGACTTACACAAGCTTTGGATGAAAAAATGCTTTACTCACACAGAGAAGAGACAGAGCAGGGTCACCTTCAATAGTGAGGGTCAGTCCCCCAAGGCCAGTGGATCTCCCCCAGCAATGTTCTCAGGGTGATGGTCTGCCTGCACCCCTCTTATGCTGCAGGCAAAGGACCTAGTTCCTGCCATGCACAGAACAGATGTAGTACTGGGATTGGCCAGGTGCCATATGAAGCAAGCACTGAAGACAAATATGAGAGCACAGCTTGGGTCCAGAACAGAGAAAGCCATTTCTACACTAGGCGGAAAGCCCAGCTCAGACTACAAGGGCTCTTTATCTCTAGGTAGGGAAGTGTTCCAGGCCGAAAGCCCATTCTTTGGCAGCCACCTAGGGTGTCAAAAGACTGCCTTTCCCAATAAGGATAGACTATTGTTCTCAAAAGTAATAAGATAAAATTTTCTCAGGGCCATGTTCAGTCACGCTACATCAGAGCTAGCTTTCTGAGGGCAAACCACTTTAAAGATGGCATTGATTTCCAAAGATTTCTTCTCTTAGATTTTACATATGCTATTATGTTGAATTGTTTCTTGTACATTCATAATTTTTATTTATTCCCTAATAAGTTTCCCTAATTCACGTCCTAATGCAGTTCGGAGTATGTGCCTTGAAATACTCCTAAAATTTTCCTCTTTTAAAAAAATCACTGTTAGCCCCACTAAACATTATACAAAAAATGAAGATGTTACGATGATGAGAGACATCTTCCTTTCATTTAATATCAAAGAGAATGAAAACAAAGTTACCACATGTGGGCATTTTAAACATAGATGTGGAGTACTGTCAACACACTTGCCTTTCTTGCAGAGAAGGAAACTCTCCACAGCACTCCCAACTCTAGATATGATTACATCGCAGTGATATTTACATTCAAATGGAGATAAGATCATAAAGGGTTTAGGTAGCGCTATTTGCTCATCAGGACGATAGGCCCATCAGGACTCATCCTTTAAAGTATTCCATTTCTTTAGAACAGAATCTAATTGTTTCTTGAATGATCCTTGTGTTTTGCCTCAGCAATTGTGCCTGATAGGCCATTCCATATGTTTATTATGTTCTAAGTAGGGGAAAAAAATCTTGCAAACATCTGTTACGGGTTCTCACCTACATCCCTTGCAGTTGTTACATTTCTGGAAGTGGGCATTCAATTGACATCATATATTAATAAAATAGTACGTGGTTTAACCAATGCAATGTCCATAGTTTTATTTGTTCAATTTTCATGATATTAAATCCTAAGCTATTAGAAATTAGAATGACCTTGATTTTGTCTTCTACTAAAAAAAAAAATGTCCTTCATCAACATAAAGGAAAAATGGAAAAAAAATAATGCTGCTACTTGATGCATTAACCAGCCTTTGTTACAGACTGCACAATCCTAGGGGTGTACAAAATAGAGCTATAACAAAATAAGGCAAGTAAAATGCTTTTAAAATGGAAGAACTTGGGCTTCCCTGGTGGCGCAGTGGTTGAGAATCTGCCTGCCAATGCAGGCGACATGGGTTCAAGCCCTGGTCTGGGAAGATCCCACATGCCGTGGAGCAACTAGGCCCGTGAGCCACAACTACTGAGCCTGCGCATCTGGAGCTTGTGCTCCGCAACGAGAGAGGCCGCGACAGTGAGAGGCCCGTGCACCGCGATGAAGAGTGGCCCCCCGCTTGCCGCAACTAGAGAAAGCCCTTGCACAGAAACGAAGACCCAACACAGCCAAAAATAAATAAATAAATAAATAAGCTTTCATTAAAAAAAAAATTGAAGAACTCAAATTACCCCTCATTTATTTCTTTCTATGCTTTTATTAATAGTAATAATGCATTCATCTTGGCTTTATCCTCCTGACTTTTATCATTCTTTGTTTTGAATGTCTAAATATGATTTACATTTCTATGTGTTATTAGTATATTTTCATAAGCCACTTCAAACTTATATAGAAAGAGGCAAAGTATAAATAAAAATAATATTAACAATAAGGAAAATGTTATAATATTTTTAGCACATTTGCTTACATAAACTCGTATGACTATTAACGACAGCCGTGGAAATGAGTATTACTATTTTGCTTTTCACATCACACTGAAAAGAAGAGTAAAACTCAGAAAAATAAAATGGTTTATCCCTAATGGCAACATTGGATAGAATTTAAATCTTTGGGTTACAGGATTATTTCAGTGCATTGGTTTTCCATATAAATGTCCAATTTTGCATATTTTATTATGTTAATAATTGACTTATAACTAGCTTCAAATCTGGCTGATAGTAGGGCTATCAAATTTTTAAATAAATTTAGTGTGTGTATGTGTTCAATCACTCCAAGACATCAAGAATATAGAATTTATAAGAACTTTAAGGAAATACATGTGACATAACACCAAAGAAAGAAGACATTCAGAGAGAAAGGGAATGAATTTTGAAGTTCAGCCCATATCTTATCTAAGTGGCCTCCTCCATTGGCTGAAAACATCAGGGATCTACAGGTGATTAAAAACAGGTTGATGACAACTGATCAGGAAACTTTAGGAAATGTTCTTGCATTGTGGTGAGGAAGGTAAATGCCAATTCTAGGTTTCACTGATTCTCACAGTAGATCATGCATATAAGTCTAAGTCTGACTTAGCAATTTAGGCCTTAGGTTCTCTAGATCCATGAACAATTCTCATGACCCTAACTATCATGCAGTACCTAGAGACCATGCTTTGTAGGAATACCAATGGTAAGTTAGTGACTGTACTTCTTGAAAATCAGACACGATAATCCCACCATGTGAGCAAACGCTGATACCATGTGATGCAAGAAGCTAAAAGCAAGAAAAGTTGGAACCCAAGGATTATAGTGATTCAATTCTCATTCCATGTCAGGAAACTTACGTTAAATCTTGCATTCTTCATGTTCTTATTTTCTACATCATTCTCCTTGTCCAAGATGATCCATAGTTTCCTAAAATCACAGAAATTAGTAATTTGGTTTGATGAAAACTGGCAGTATTTATATACATAGTCTCTTACAGATTTGGTGATGGCAATAAAAGGATTAGTTGTTCCTTAAGTTCTTCAAAGTGGACAATGCTATATTTTGGAAGGAGAGAGTTATGTTACTGGATCAAGGTAAAGCACATCACAATATTTTTTTTTGTCAAAGGTCTACTACACATAGTGATATGTGAAGTCGCCTTAATTTTTGGACTTAGACATAATAATGATTAATGGCATCATATCACGTAGCTACAGTTATATGCTGTATGCAGTGGAATTTTCTAATTCCTGCTGTCATCTCTGTATTATCACTGTCTCATCAAAATACACACCCCCAATTCCTACATCACCTACTTTGCTTAGAATTGCCACCATCATGCCTGGTAAACAAATTTGAGATTTTTTATTCATTTTACATTTGTTTTCTCCAATATTGTATGACAGGGAGTACTTGGGGTGATAGGAGTAACTCAAGTTTTGAAGACAAACATCTACATGTCACTCATATTTCTGCTTTGTATGTGTTGCATGATGTAGGCCTATTTAACTTTTTGAGAGTTTGTTTTCTTAACTGTACAATGGGAAGTAAATGAATCTCATAAATATATCCTAAACTCTGGTATGACTTGACAGAATGTAGAATTCTAGCAAAATCTGGAATAGAAAAGGCACTCAATTAATTTTAACCCTGCTTCTATATTCTTGATTCATTATACATTGTTCCACTCATATACACTTTTATTCACCCTCTGTTTATCATTTCCACTGCCACTAACCATGTAAACACACCCTACTTCAACTAGTGTCAATACAATGGCAAAGTAATGGGCTACCCTGCCACCTCCTCCTGCCTACCCTCCCCAACCATGTTGTATCTTGTTTCTACAACTTTCTTTTTTTTATAAAAAAGTTGATTTTTTATAAAATCAACATTTTTTATAGTTGATTTACATTATATTAGTTTCAGGTGTACAGAACAGTGATTCAGTATTTTTACAGTTTATACTCCATTTAAAGTTCTTATAAAATAATAGTTATAATTCCCTGTTCTGTACCATATATCCTTGTTGCTTATCTATTTTACACCTTTTAATCCCATACCCCCATCTTGTCTCTCCCCCTTCCCTGTCTCCATTGGTATCCACTAGTTTGTTTTCCATATCTGTGAGCCTGTTTCTGCTATATACATTCGATGGTTTTATTTTTTAGATTCCACATATAAGTGATAACATACAGTATTTGTCTTTCTCCATCTGACCTATTTTACTAAGCATACTCTCTAGGTCCATTCACAGTTGCAAATGGCAGAATTTCATTCTTTTTTATGGGAGGGTAATACCACTTCTTCTTTCATCCATTAATGTGTTGATGGACACTTGGGTTGCTTCCACATCTTAACTATTGTTAATAATGCGGCTATGAACATTGGGGTTCATGTATCTTTTTGGATTAGTGATTTTGTTTTGTTTTGTTTTAGATATATACCCAGGAGTGGAATTGCTGGATCATATGGTAGTTCTATTTTTAGTTTCTTTCTTAAAGTATAGAACTCATCATGTTGCATCTTAACGAAATACGTTAGATATCCCTCTAGGTTGCATCTAAAAAGTAAAAGCTACTAAACTTGGCATTTAAAAGCCTCACTATCTGGCCCAATGGCATTTTCAACTTTAACTTACTACCTTTAACATCCTCTTATGCATCCTGTGTCCCCTGGTTAGGCCAATCTTTTTGCTGTATTCCTTAAACATTTCCTTCTAGCACGTCAGAAGTTATTTTTAATGTAACTGTAATGACATAAAATTTATTATCAATTATTTACTTTTAAAAAAATAGGTAACATTATTTTATAGACATTGTCTAATTTAATCTTCACAAAAAATCTGCAACTTTAGCATCATATCATGGTAAAGGGAATGGGCATTGGAATTCTACTGCCTCAGTTGGAAACAGAGCTCTGCCACTTCCTAGTTGTGTGACTTTAACCAATTTACTTAATCTTCCATTTTACAGAAGTTGGACATTTAATCTCAGAGATACGTTTAAAAAACATAAAATTTTCCAGAATCTGAATTCACTGTCCCTTTTATCAAGGGAGGCAGAATTTTCTTTCATTCGCTCATCACAACGATTTAAGTATTTAATTGTCAACGTTAGTGATAAAAATATCAAATTAAATAAATATATAAATAAATATTAATATTTTTGTTTTTTCACTTTAAGGAGCACACACACACACAGACAACAGTCTATAGGCACACACAGAGAAATCTGTTGAATTTCTGGAGTATAAGAGAGATTCATCAAAGGCAGTGGCAAAATGTTTGACCTTGATATTCTTTAATAATGGGAGAGGGACCAGTCAATCCAGAGAAGATAAATGAAAAGTAATGTTACAAAACACCCCTAGAAGTTTACAAAGGCAGAAGATGTTTCACTATATGTGACCTTGTGTTGTTGATTGAGTAACTTTTAAAATCTTTTCAGGATAAACCTCACACTCCTCGTCAATGGCCTACAGAGTGAAAACAGTCTTAAAATACACACTTTTCGGTGTTTTCATAATTATGCCTAAATTCTTCTTGTAAGGAACAAGAACTGTAACCGAGGATGTTTCTCCTCATAACGAAGTGTTTTCCTTCTTACGGTTCCTTCTGTCTCCCTTCCTTTTCATGTTTCTGTTAGAAAAGGGAAGGCCTCCTTCATGCTACGTCTCTGGCATGGAATGCTAATGAGGAGATTTGGGGTTGAAACTTAGCTAACTGAACTACCAAGCATCACAGCTTTAGTGGGTTTGAAACTTTGGGGAATAAATGTGCGTAATCTCTTCAGTGACATTCACCCTACACCCTCACTTCTCTAAGCAAACTGACTCTTTAAAATAAAGATTATTATTACTATATAAAAATCATAGAAGCTTGGGGGTAAAAACTTTGCAAAGCAGAGAAAAGTAAAGCAAAATATATCTGCTCATGGCCACACGATTCCGAAATTCCTTCTTCTGTCAGCTACGCATTCATTCCTTTTGGAAAGACGGACGAATAGTCTCTCCTGTGCCAAGTCCTGTGCAGAGAATGGACAACCCAGTCTGCCAGGTCACCAGGGTGTAGGTGTCATTACAATGTAAGACATAAATAGTGAAATGCACCTCATTAACACCTAAGTACCGCCTACACTGGAGGATGTGACACCACCAAACATACCATAGTGGATGGCATTTGCTCTCAGTTTCTTTTCGGAGTTGTTCATTTTGGAAAACCTCATGATCTGTAATGTGTGTCACAAACGTGAGTGATTTCAGTTACTTTGTATTTTCACACCTTTTCTTGAAAAATTGAACTAGTCCTTTGAACTTTATTTTGAAACCCAATCCCTATTCCACATTAATCATAAAGTTTTTAAGGTCAAGATATTAAAAGATTGGTGATAAATTCAGTGAATCCAGAATGTTTACTGCATTTATGTTATTAAGAGATTGGAAGTAAAGTAAGCTATATATTTGTAACCGAAACACTTGCTCAACCACAACTGCAGGAGAAAAATGAGATCTTGTGAAATAATACTTTCACAGATAGCAAAACTCGTTAAAGTTGGCTACACAGGCTTCTGTGGTTTTCTGTTCAATAGCAATGCAGGCTACTCAACAGAAATATTATTAGCGTAATTAGAATTAGCAGTGGTTAATGTGAGTCCAAAGCTTAGGTTCGAGTTCTGACCACGGGACCTTGAACAACTTCTGAACCTCCAGTTTCTTCTGTGAAACATGAATCTAGTAATATTTCTCACAGAGCTGATGTATAAATGAATGCCTGGCCCTCAGTAAGCACCACACGTCAGCTGTCCTTCATCTTTCCTCGCCCTATATTTCTTTTCAAGCTGCAAGTCAAGTGGAATTCTTAAAGAAAGCCTGTTTGGTTTTGTTGCTGTTTCTTTGTGATAATGCTTCATTCTTGGTCTTTGGAAACAGAAATTAAGGTTAATTTAATCAGGAAAATCTTGTAAAGAAGACTGTTACACAAATGAGAGTAGAGTGGGAGAAAGCAAACAGAATGAAAATTTAAGCCACCTTCTGGGTCTTTTAAAATAAATACTGACCCTAGACAGATTGAATATATGGGGCCATTAAGAGTTCCATATGTTTAACATGGAATTTTAAATACTTACTCTTAAATCTAGTTACTTGGCAGCCTGGAGGACAAGCTGCATGTTTTCATATTATTTTCCTGTTTGAGATCAAGGTGTTAAATTTAGTGACTGCACTTATTTAAAGCATTTTTTAAGCTTACACTTCAGCTTAATATAACTATTAAGCCTAATATTAATAACATGACTGATATTTACTGAGCTTTTATAACTACTAGACAATGCCATAAATGCTTTGTATGTATTATCTCATTCAATGCTCCAAAACGCTACTCGTTTGACATGATTTGTATTTCCCTTTTATAGAAATAGAAATGGAGGCATGGCTTCTTAGGGAACTTGTCCAGTAACCCCCTGCTAGTAAACAGTAGAGATACATTCCAAATCTAGGGTTCCTGTTAGAAGAATCAGCTGATTCAAAGAACAGCAAGAAGTAAATGCTTAAGAAGATCATGAGAAGCCTTTCCCAGATCTCAGCCAGAAGTCAGTGATTTAGAAGGAGGCCGCAGAACCCCTAAGTACACAACAGGCCTTCAGTGTCCAAAGCCAGTCTCTCACTTTTAATGCATCTTGCCTTTCATGTTTCGTTGGATCATTTTGGGTAGCTATCAAGCAGGAGTGAAAAGGCATGCTCAATGATGCATTCTTAAATTAGATTTGCTCTTATTGCTTTATTTACCCTGTCATGATAAATCATAACATTTCCATCCTCTGGTTAACTGCGTATTAAAATGACATGCGATGGCAACACTTTAGTAGGCAGAAAATTAAAAGAATGATTTTTCCCATGAGAAACATTTAACTTTCAACTCTATTTCCTTCTGAATGTATATGAGTGGGCTTTTAAAAATCCCATCCTTTAACCATGATATCAATAGTCATTGTCAGGTAAAGAACTCCGTGAAAGTTATGACAGTCCAGTCAAAAAAAAATACCAATCGGGGCTTCCCTGGTGGTGCAGTGGTTGAGAGTCCGCCTGCCAATGCAGGGGACATGGGTTCGTGCCCCGGTCCAGGAAGATCCCACATGCCGCGGAGCGGCTGGGCCCGTGAGCCATAGCCGCTGAGCCTGCGCGTCCGGAGCTTGTGCTCCGCAACGGGAGAGGCCACAACAGTGAGAGGCCCAAGTACAGCAAAAAAAAAAAAAAAAAAAAAAAATACCAATCAACTTAGAGGAAACGCTGTTTACTGATGAACTTACTTCAACATGACAGGACTTCAAATATATAAAGAGTTATTTTCATTTCATAAATCCATGTCTTTCTACCTTCCCTAACATGCCATCGTTACAGACATTCCTCTGTCTGTTAATGATGCCCAGTTGTATACACTATCTCTTCCATTCATAATTTCCATCTCACTGGGTCATACAGATATTTGGGGGAACTTATATATCACCTTTTGCTAAAATTTTCGAGTTATTTTGTCTTCTAAATTTTTCAAAGAATTTATGTATATTGGTACCTTATGCAACAAGTAATTCTCTGGAAACTTTTCTTGTCATTCCTTTTTTTTTTTCAAAAAACTGTTTTTATTTCCATTTTTCCCAAAATGGTAAACTAGATGTTAAGTAAAATTCCACCTGTGTAATATATTAACAATGAGAGCTTAAGAGGCATGGCTAAACATTTGGAAATTATAAAAAAAAAAAAAAGAGGTAAAGAAATGACAACAGAAAAGTTTGTAAGGGTAAACAACAATGGAATCAGCATCTGCCTGGGTTTATTTGTCAATATCTAGGATTCTAGAAGTTGGCTCTCAGTGAACCAAGAAGAAAGTATTAAATGTATGAAATAATGGTAAATAACGTAAATGTTAAACATAGCATGAATGCAAATGATGACGATAACATCTAGGTTTTGTGAGTAAAGGATCCAAGGCAGAAAGAACTAAAATCCAGGATTAAAAGGGAACAGCTCTGTGTTATTGGGGCGGGGAAGGGGAGAGAAGGGGGTTTGGAGTAGAATAATTCTCAGGTTCTTGTATTGTCTGCGAAAAAGGAAAAGATATCATTTATGCTTTAAGTTAAATATGAGTATTAAAATTCCAAAGGCAACTACAAAATAATAAAAAAATAGTATGTGTAACTCTCATGTTAGTTAAGGAAAAATAATGAAATATTGAGTGGGAACTCAATCCAAATAAACAGCCAAAAATGAGGAAAGAAAGAAGTAGCGAAAAAATAGGAAAACGGAAACAAATATTATAGTAGAAATCACATCACGTATAACAATTCTTTTAATACAGTTTAAATGAATTGACATTTTCAATTCACATAACAACTAAAATAATTTGGGAAATTTAAATTTAAAAGATAAAAGAAATGTTTCTAGATTAAAATAGAAGATATTTCTACAATAAGGTTTAAAAGGATGTTTTAAAGAAGATGAAGTAAAAAAAGGGAAATAATTTAACAATCTTAAATTAAAAACTTATATTTATTAACAAATACCATAAAAGAAAAAAAATAAAAACATAATCCATAAACAAAGAAAAATACTATCATCCCATTTTACCAACAAATTATTTAGATCCAGAATATATATATATTTAAAAAAAAAAAACTTCCTAAAATCAGAAAAAAAGGGCAAACAAACCAGCTGAAAAATGAATAAAAGGTATAAATATAATTTCATAGAATTGGAAACAAATAATCATTATATGTGAGTACACTCTCAACTATCTTGTTAAACAAGAAATGCAAAATAAAATGTACACTCACCGTACGAACAAAATATTAAAATCTGATAATAGCAAGTGTTTCCAAGAATAGGTACTTGTGGGATCACTATCCACATTTGATGGGAGGATAAAATGATACAGCCACATTAAAAATTAATTAGGCATCGTCTAGTAAAGTTGACCATGCACATATACTACAAGAAAACAGTTAAATATAGGCATATATATGTACACACACATACAAATATATATACACGTATATAAAACATGTATACATGCAAAAGGTCACACACGTAAACACATGCTACAGAATACGCACATGCTCATCAGATGACATGTAAAATAATGTACCTTTGGAAGAGCTGTCAATAACTAAAAACACACATGCACATGCACCCACACACAGCAAAAAACCCTGAACCCTGTTTCAGTACAGTAGATCCATATATTTTGGGTTATTCATACAATGAAATATTATTTACTAGTAAGATTTATGGAATAATACTCTGCATCACCTTATAACATTATTTAGTGAGCACAACTATTTTAAATCTCACACTGTGTCATTTCAGAGAAATAGGATATATCTTATTCTTCCACTGAATTATTCATAAATTACAAACATAAGAGGTGATTACATATATACCCACATACAGTAAGCACTGTATATTAGAATAACTTTTTGAATCAACGGTAAGAAATTTGGTTGTCTGTGGAACCTGCCAGTTAAAGTTGAATGACATTTCAAGCAGAACTTTGAAGAAGAAAGGAAACATTTTTCTCTGTACATTGAATCAAGGGGTAGAGTCTCACATTGCAGGGACCAAGGAGCAACGGGAGACGGTGGGTAATTTTTACTTAGAATCAGATACAGTTTTCCATTTTATACCATGAACAACATTTTAACTGTTAAATAAACTAGTATGAAGCAAAACCAATATACCGGATATAGATAGTCATGAAATTTATGATTTCCACAGAAAATTATTTGATTATTTTTCACAAACAAATTTTGGTGCTAGGTGAATTGTTTCCATTATTACAGTAAATAAATTTGATGACTTAGAAGTGATCATTTAAGCAAGTTTTAAGTAATGCTAGGCAAGAACATTTGCTTTATTATTGGTGAGGCGGAGGAAGTGGCTGTACAATTTTAATTTGTATTCAAAACATATGCTCTTTTACTGGTTATACTGTATTTTTCTCCTCCAAATGCTGTCTGGAGATTTCACTAGCATTTTATCTACTTTAGCCTGTCTGCAGCTAGTGTCACTTGAAATATCTCATAATTTAAACTTTTGCTTTTTCATTCAATCAAGAGCAAATACTGCTTTTGATTTTGTGTAATACACTATTAAGTATGAAACAGGGCTTCCCTGGTGGCGCAGTGGTTGAGAGTCCGCCTGCCGATGCAGGGGACACGGGTTCGTGCCCCGGTCCGGGAACGTCCCACATGCTGCAGAGCGGCTAGGCCCATGAGCCATGGCCACTGAGCCTGCGCATCCGGAGCCTGTGCTCCGCAACGGGAGAAGCCACAACAGTGAGAGGCCCGCGTACCGCAAAAAAAAAAAAAAAAAGAATGAAACAAAGTATAGCATCATATAGGGTCATTTTGGATTGTACTGAATTCTAGTATTACCTTTCCAGGTTTATTTTTAATTACACTGTAGTTCTTGGAGTAGAATAATTCACACTACAAGTCATTTTGAATAAACATTTTGATAGCAATGTTTGACTAGCAAGTAAACATGCTGGATTCTTGAATGATTTTCTTTTGTAACAATATCAGAGTGAAATCTCTTTCCTGTAGGGGAGGTAAAAGAAACTCCCAATGTTTAGATGCAAAAATTGCCTTCAAAGGTTGGCAGTGAGGAGAGAGGGTGTCACTAAGTGGCTCACTGGCTCCTGGCCACGTGGTGGATGGCAGCAGGTCACTCAGCTTCTTGTAGCCTGAGCTCTGATATACATTACAGGGTGAGGATCCGAGTGCAACTATTGATCAGAGATGATTTTCTCTCATAGAGAGACAGGCTTTCGCTACCTTTTGGTCTTGTGAGTGAAACTAGTCAGTAAGAAAAATGTGCATTTAGTTTCAGGGTTACAGCAGAAAAGGAAAATAGTCTTCAAATGGCATCATTAGATTCTGGAAGGATGTGCTCAGAGCTACCATTTGAAATTAATTAATGGACCAGCTTGTGGGGTTTAATTTTTCCCCACCTAACATAGAGTTCTATAATCAGTTTCAAACTGAAGCACTGACTTCAGCTGGTAATTTTCTAATTTGAGGATAAACATTACAGAGAAAAACATGCTTAGGCTAAGCTTAGGGTTGCGGGATAAACGTAGTCTAGATTGAACACTGTCTTATTCTCTAAGATCAGAACCAAATCTTGCCTTTTTCAATATAACTACCCTGTGATAGTGAGAAAAATCTGGTCCAGAAAGTGAACTTGGTGGGCTTCCCTGGTGGCGCAGTGTTTGAGAGTCCGCCTGCCGATGCAGGGGACGCGGGTTCGTGCCCCGGCCTGGGAGGATCCCACATGCCGTGCAGCTGCTGGGCCCGTGAGCCATGGCCGCTGAGCCTGTGCGTCTGGAGCCTGTGCTCCGCAACGGGAGAGGCCACAACAGTGAGAGGCCCGCGTACTGCAAAAAAAAAAAAAAACCCCAAAAAACAAAAACAGAAAGTGAACTTGGAAATGAACTTCCATAATGAACTATGGAAGATCATGCACACAGGATGTTCCCCAGCGCCCTTCACAAAGTACAAAGTCCCATGTTTCACATGCCTTCCAACTAGGGCAGATTTTTGAAGCTAGACCTGGTTCTCTGACTAACTGACTTCAAAACTCATGAGGAGGAGAGCCTTGGAATGGAGTCCCAGGGAACTGCAAACCAAAAGCAACTCTTCCCGTTCAATCAGTTCAATCCACTCTGTAGAACTCTGGCCAAATAAAATGCTGGGTCTTTCCTTGGAGACAGAAAGCAAGGAAGAGCATGAAGCTCTATTAGGAGACAAACATATGGTCATTTCTATGGGAAAATCTTATCTAAATGCAGAAAACGAGACACAAAACATTTTTTTGTCTTGTTTTTTTGCGTTTACCACTTCACCTTCCACAAAGTACACACACAAAATGTTAATTAGGTGAACATACAAGTTAACGTTTATGTTCGTTCTAGGAAAACAACTGGAGGGTACGTGGGAAATTACCTGTCCCACACTGTTAACGCTAAAGTACCTCACCGGACACCTTTCCTTCGGTTTAGTCCTCGCACTACACGTTTCACAGTGTCCTATCATAGTAAAGATTTCCTATGTTAAGGCGCCAAAATAGATACAGTTGAAACAAGTTGAGATGGTTAGAAATTACCTAATGACCTTTCTCTGCTTGTATTTATTTTCTTGTTTGAGTCCTCAGAGCGTGCTTGAATTATTTGTCTTTAACATCTTCAGAAATTTTGTTAAGACTGCTCTATTTGGAACAGAGGTAGCACTTATTTCTATTCTATCTATGCTGCTAACCTAATCATTTCAGAAAACACAATTTTCCTATTAACCTCTTTGCATAAGGTCTTATGAAGAAATGACAACAGGGAGATACCAAAGAATTAATTGTAAGTTTTGTGGAAATAAAAGAAATTTGAAGTTACATATATATTCAAGCAAGCAAGGGTATTCAACACCTCCATTCTTACCCTAAAAATCCCCGACCTGACCCTGCACTGGAGTCGTTCCTACCGCTCCGTAAAAGCAAGTAAAGTGAATCAGTTCCCAAACAGAATGCTAGTCTCCAGTGCAAACACTGCCCAGGAAACACTTGCAAAGTTATTGCTCCTCTATTTTTATAAAATGCCACCAATTTATTGATTATTATCAATGATGATCTTGTAATTATGATTTGTCCACTAGAAAAAAAAACAACATTAAGAGTCAGAGGCAATTACTGTTTTTTAAAAAATTATATGTCAATTCTAAACAGTAAGTTAAAAGAACACAGCTTTCAGTTGTGAATATAAATATTTCACCTACTACTTTACTTGTATCTGAGACCAATCATTGGATCTTTAAATTTTTATCGTTGAAGTTGAGGCAAGTGAAAAAAAATTAAGTGATACAAAGTGAAATGCAAAAAGCCTCAGATTATAACAAAAATAGTGTGAACTGAGTTTGTTGCCAGTTACAATCAAAGCTACACATTTTATTGACTTTGAACGTTTCCCCACATTTTCTTGTGCATATTTATTTTTTTCTATTTCTGTCTTGTTTCTGTCTATTCCTTTTACTTTATGTTTCTGCTCCTCTCTTCACTTTGGATTTTGGCCCTGGCTCTCCTAATATGCATGCAATAAGGAAGAATTTTTTGAACACTTTTATACAGGACTGCTGGAATTGCAGATGCTCTGGAAAATATAAAAGAAGTCAACATTCTTGATTTCAGAAACTTTATATTACAGTTTGGGGGATAAGATTAGCAAATCCAGTGCAGAAAATCAAACTAGTGTTTTCCCAAAGGACTTGGATTAGTTAACTATTGCAGAGTAATAAATTACTTCACATTTAGCAGTTTAAACATTTATTATCTCACAGGTTCAGAGGTCAGAAATTAAGGAGCAGCTTAACTGGGTACTTTCTACTCAGGGTCTCATAAGATTGTGTTTAAAATGTCGCCCAAAACTGCAGCCATCTGGAGACTTGATGAGGATGGAGGATCTAAGATCGCTCACCCATATGGCTGTTGGCTGGAGACATTATTTCCTCACTGGTTATTGTCAGGAAGCCTTGTTTGCCTTTCCACGTGCGGCTCTGAGAGCTGCATTTGCCCAAAATGACTGATCCAAGAGAGAAACAAGAGAACAAGCCAGAAACCGTACGGCATTTTTATGATCTAGTCTTTGAGGTTGTACACCATCACTTCTGCTTTATTCTATTGACCAGAAGTCCTTAAGTCCAGCGCCCTGTTGAAGGAAGAAATATCCAAGAACCTGTGGACATGTCTTACACCACCACATGGGAGCCTCAGCACAATGTCTAACATGTGTGTGTTTTTGTCTCCTTCTCTCTGTTCTCTTTGTTCCACTTAAAATTTTTTTCTCTCTGTCTTGGTTGTACATCATTTGGCCAGTCCCATAAAGGCCATGTGAGGCATGACAAGGATGAATTTTGTCTGAGCCCTGTGATTCTGGGAAACAACAATGGTTAAAGAACACCCCCCACACACCCCCCACACACCCTTGTGTCCCAGGAAATGGCTTACTACAAAGAACCACCCTTGCCCACATAACTTAGACTCACAGATGTCCTCATGCTTTTCTATGACAAAGCCAGACACAGACCCTCCAAATTCCCATTTTTTTGCCTCATAAATGATTCACTGAACTAGTTGGTCCTCACTGATCAATTGGAACAAATGCTTGCTAAGTAACTTTGTTTAAGCTTCTCTCCTTTACTCAGGTCCCTGAACCTTACGCACCCTCAGCCTGAGCTGGCGTACAGCCCCTCCTTAAGAGTCCACTCCTGGAATAGGCTGGCCACAGGGTAAAACAACCTCTGATCTACAGACAGCACATCTGCCTTTTCAACTGGCTCACCCCTTTTCCTCACTATACCCCAAACTTTGAATTTGGGGGATTCCAGGCATTTGTCTTATGGATGTCTCTTATTCTATGTTTATTTATGGCTTCCACATTGTATTTAACTTGTGTCTAAATGTTCTGTATCTGCTGTAAATTGGAAATTAAATCTAAATCTCTGATTAGATCTTAAACATTTTTGCAAGAATATGTCATAAGCTATAGTGTATCCTTATATTGTATAACAGCAGAAACACACAATGACTGTTTTTTATATTATCTTTTTAGGACTGTTTGGATATTGAGTCTATAATATGTTTCAGAAACTGTTCTAGGTATGGAGAAAAGCAATGAATAAGGAAGCAAAACTGTCAAGCAGGTGAGAGGATATAGAAAATAGACAAACAAGATAACTTTAAATATTAATAAAGGATTAAAAATAGGATACTATGATGATAAATATGGTAGTTTTACAGCAAGTATTTTTCTGTGAAGATTATAATTTTAATTAAGAATATAAACAATATATAAGCAATATAATGACATTTTCTAGTTTCCTAATGATAAAAGAAACAAACATTTAAGATAAAATTTCTTGAATTTTTCAAGTATCATATTAGGAAAGGATGTAAAAATAATGAGTAGCTATTGCCTCACTATTTATATTGATTTTTTCAGTCAGGCTGTCTCATAATTACATGATTTATATAAAAAGTATATTTGCTTTGAAATGTAGGTACTAAAGCTTATGAGAAATTATTTATATGACATAGTTATTCCCTCCTTCTGTTCCTCTTAGTTTTAATTTTATTTCCCCTTTGATTTAAGTACAACTAATAGTTTATTTTAATTTGGAGAATAACTGCTCTAGCTTGTGAATTACTTGCACCTCTGCATTTTTGAAAGATGCACTTTTAGACTGTTTCCATGTAGAGGAAGTTGGCCTGAGGGTTTTTTTTTTGTGTGTGTGTTTTTATTGTGAGTAACTTTCTGATTAAGTGTGAATAACGAGGCAGGACAGCCGGGGATTAAATGAGAAATCCAGGGTCTCACTTTCCCCAAGTCTGGATGTGTAGCTGGGTCTCAGAAAAGGAAGAAAGTAAGTATGGATGAGAATCATAAATGAAAAGAGCTTTTTTCTCTCCTTCTCAAGCGTTATGGTCTCTCCTCCCTGTGCATCTGCTTTACTGTATCCTCTCATATCCTCTCATATCCAGACATATTGTCCTCAGTGGGTCAGGGTCAGGTAAAACAAATTTAGCATATTATGAGAGTTTGCCACATTGGCTGCCCCAAGGCCCAGCCTCTTATGTCCTGCTCCAGCTTACTAAGACACATGCACTCCTTGCAAATTTGACAACTTGTAGAGCTTTCCTTGTGTTTATTCAAAACGGAGGGGGATAGCAGAGTCTGAAGAAGACTTGAGAAACTAGAATATTATACATATGAATGGTATTGGAGAGAAAAGTTTCCATAATGAAGTGGCACTCATATGGCACAGAATCATTTTGGAAATGATGAGGGGAGAAAGAGGACTGATTTTTGCTATGGATGTGGTGGTCAGTGGCCCTTTGGGGAGAGAATGCGGAAGTGTGGTTATCAGGAAGTCCCTAGTTTTTTGATGCAGTAAAATCTTTCCTTTGTTAGGCCCCCAAAGGCACCTGTATTAAAATGTTATATCGCCTTTCTATGCTTTTTGGATTGGATTTGTAATTTTTTAAATTTTAGAGTGACACCATGCTGAATCTAGTCTCAATTTGGCCTGTTTTATCCAGGTAATATTTGCTTCCCTCTGCAAATGACTATGGTTTTTCCCAGTTTAACCATCCAAAACTTAATAACAAGAGTCATTCTTTTTTTGTAGTCCAGATTCCTAAGAGAGAATACTGTTTGGCTCATTTTTGTCAGTTGACTTTTCTTAGCATCTTTGCCTGTTGTTGGTATTGTGGGAAGTAGATTTAGGGGACAGAGAAAAGAGGTAGAAAGATTTATTAATATAATATTACTAAAGGGGCTTACTTGAGTGGGTGGGAGCCCAGTTCTTGAAGAAGATCCTCTGTGATACCCTACAGCTCATGATTTTCTAAACTGTGTCATGCTGTTTGCTTAGGTAGTATTCCCCATCATTTACTCAAAATTCTTTATTATTTGCAAAATAAATGCTATAAATCATTGTATATTAACCTTATGAGTGTTTTTACAGATAATACTTGATAACCTTACTGTTCTATTTGCTTCTACTTGCTTCTCATTCAATTGCACCACACTTCCCAAATATTAAAGTATCATTTTCATTTTCTGTTGGTCAGTACTCAGTTCAAAACCCTGAATGATTCTCTGCCCATTATAGTAAAATTATCTGGATTTATCTCTGAAGTCTCCACCTAATTGCACCAGACTAAACCCTCATTCCAGCCTGGATTCATCATCTGCCCCAGACACATAGTGTTTTATATTTTACATTTTTCAGCTAAACTCAGTTTTCAAAGATTTCCACACACCAAAAAATAGAACTAAAGGCTTTTTATTTTTGTTTGTTTGTTTGTTTTTTAACTAGAAGGGACCTCTGAGTAATCTAAGCCAGCCTCTTTCATTTTTTTCTATAAAGAAATATTATACCAGAGTGTTTAATTGACTAAGATTCCAGTTAGTCAGAAAGTGGGGATGAAAATGGAAGTGTTCCATTTGCCAGACAGCCACATCGCAAAAACACTGCATCAACAACTCCAGTCTCCTCTTTTTATTCTCAGCTCATAGTAAGCAGCTCATGTATTTATTACCCTTGGGAAAAAGGATAAGGTAAAATTAACTCAGAACAACTCTACAGATTGTCGATTTTGTATTTCGATGTTTAGATGACAGATATCAATAAAAGCAGGCCAAGTTTCAAATCTCATCTGCCCTCTCGGCAGGGAAAAACATCTCATTGAAAACTCAAGATTTTGATATAGAAGAGCAAAGTTAGAAAAGAATGAGATGAAACAGTTTATAGAATAAGAAACAAAATATCCAGACCAGCAAAGAAGCCAAAGAAATGGTACAAATCATAAAAGTATCAAAAGAGGACAATAATTGAACAAATTAACTTATTTTAAACTAAATCTTTAAAAGCTCCAAAAATGACAATAAACTTGGACAAAAGAGACACAATAATTGGGACTTCTACCAAGTCCCTTCTATCCTTACTAGACATAATAATTGTCTGAACAATTATTACATAAATACCCTGCTCATTAAAGGCAGTGTAAAAAGTTCCAAGGAATGAACAGGGTAGCCTATATCGAGTAGACGGACAAATTAAGCTCAACATTCTGATTATGTAAAAGAAAAAGGCTTTTGGCTGTGTTATTAAAATTATAGGACATGCAGCAGAAGGGAGAATACTAGCTACTAGTTATAAGTGTCCATTAGGTGCTATGTAAAGGCAAGTAACTGTTTTCATTCACTGTATCAAGAGTGGATAATGGGGCTTCCCTGGTGGCACAGTGGTTGAGAGTTCGCCTGCCGATGCAGGGGACACGGGTTCGTGCCCCGGTCCGGGAAGGTCCCACATGCCGTGGAGCGGCTGGGCCCGTGAGCCATGGCCGCTGAGCCTGCGCATCCAGAGCCTGTGCTCCGTAACGGGAGAGGCCACAACAGTGAGAGGCCCGCGTACCGAAAAAAAAAACAACAAAAAAAACCAAAAACAAACAAACAAAAAAAAGAGTGGATAATGCATGTGAAAGAGTATGAAGAAATTAGACCAAAGAGGAAGTCTGGGTAAGGTTATAAATTATGTGTTTATCAAGTTATGACATCTTAATTATTAATTAGACTCTGGCAAGGTAGTTTCTTTGAGCCTCAGTGCTTCCATTTATAAAATAGGAAATATCTGACATAATTTTCAGAGTTTTAAGGATAAGCTTAGGGATAGTGTGTATAAAAATTGGCTCATGTTATATGGCACAAGTAATTAATATTATTTTACAAAAGAATATAGAAGCATTAAAACTCACTGATTCTAGCAGTAAATTTCATATTTTTAAGAACACCATTTTTGTTTACTACAGTAGAGAAAATGTATTTCTTGGCAATTCTCTCTCCTGTGCCAAACAAAACAACCACAAAACAACACCGAGTTATCAGGAAGGAAAATATTAGATCATCACGATCTCAACCAAAATTCTATGGAGAATAGTCAAATATTACAATGCAATTTTGGCCAAATTCAAAGAAATCCTTGAAAGGCAAGATAATCCTCTTCAAATCTGTTAGAAAGGTAAGAATTAAATAGCAGAACTCTAACTGACTAAACTAATGGCTGCTTACTTAGAATGGGGGAGTCCAGAGTCCAGATTCAGCCATGAGAGTTCAAGTGAAATTCATTACACACCGAAGAGTGGCAAGTAAGATAAAATTAAAGGATAAGTTCAGTAGTTATAGACTTTTTACAGGAAGCACCTTCAGAAATTCCTAGAGAAAAAGACAGCAAGAAAACTTCACATAGGCTATCCAAGGTTAGGTTAAACAATAAAGTAATAATAATAATAACTTACTGCAAGAAAAATCCACTAGACATAGGATTTCTCTGTAAGCTTTCTGCACTCTGTGGATAGAAGGAACACATGGTTTATAGGAGGTGACGTGTCCCCAGGGAAGAGATCAGAGTTTTCTGGATATGATGTCAAAAGCTCAGGCAACAAAACCAGAAATAAATGAGTGGGACTGCATCAAACTAAAATTCTTCTGCACAACAAAGGAAACAGTCAACAAAATGAAATGGCAAGCTACAGAACGGGAAAAAATATTGCAAAGCACATATTATCCCCTAATAAGGGGATAATATCCAAAATATATAAGGAAGTTATACAACTCAATAGCAAAATACAAAACCAAATAACTCAATTTAAAAATGGGCAAAAGACCTGAATAAATAGTTTTCCAAGGAAGACATAAAAAGCGGCCAACAGGTATGTAAAAAGGTGCTCAACATCACGAATCATCAGGGAAAGGCAAATCAAAACCACAATGAGATATCTCCTTAAACCCAGTAGGATGGCTGTTATCAAAAGGGGAAGAGATAAGTGTTGATGAGGGCATGGAGAAAAGGGAACCCTTGTGCACTGTTAATGGAAATGTAAATTGGAACAGTCATTTTGGAAAACAGTACAGAGTTTCCCCTAAAAAATTAAAAATAGAACATTAAAAATAGAACTACCATATGATCCAGCAATCCCACTCCTACGTATAAATTCAAAGGAAATGAAATCAGATCTCAAAGAGATATCTGCTTCCTCAAGTTTATTACAGCATTATTCACAACAGTCAAGATATGGAAATGACCCAAGTGTCCATAGACAGATGAATGGATAAAGAAAATATGGTATAAAATGCAATGGAATATTAGCCATGAGAAAGAAGGAAACCCTCCAATGCGACAACATGAGTGAAACTGGAGGACATGATGCCAAGTGAAGTAAACCAGAGTGAGAAAGACGAATACTGTATGCTCTCACTTATATGTGGAACCTAAAAAGAGTTGAACTCACAGAAAGAGAGACTACAATGGTGGTTTCCAGGGGCCTGGAATTGGAGGAAGTGGGGAGATGGTCAAAGAATATAAACTTTCAGTTATAAGATAAATAAGCGCTGAGGATCTAATGTACAGCATGGCGATCATAGTTAACAATACCGTATTGTATACTGGAAATTTGCTGGGAGTATATCTTAAGTATTCTCACCACACACACACACACACACACACACACACACACATGCACAGTATGGTAACTATGTGAGATGACGCATGTGCTAATTTACTTGACTGTGTTAATTATTTCACGATGCGTGAGTACCTCAAATCATTATGCTGTGCAACTTAAATATTTATAAATTTTATTTATCAGTGATACTTCAAGAAAGCTGAAAAAACATGCTATTAAGAAATTTAGCAGCCACACAATGCTTGACAAACATACATCTCCCTTTCTACACCCACAGGCCCAAGAATAGCAGCGATTCTAGTATTTGGGTATCATCAGTATGCTTCTGAATGGGTCACATAGTTTTTCATTACTCCTATATTTGCCTTTTAATTATAAATTACTATTAGTATATTTGATATTAATGAAATGTATGTGGGTCAGTTGTGAGACTTTTAGTTAAACCTATACAGTGTGTATTTGTATCAATTATACTTATGGGCTCATTAATTCCAAATTATTTAAACTTTGACACATAAATTCAATGAATTTCATACATGAGTAATTTATATTTCATTAAGAGATAGATGCAACAAGTGTATCATGAGAGTTTTTTAACTGAAATATGAAAAATGGAAAAGAAGGTTAATGGTTTTATAGCTCATCTAAGAAGGCCCATTGATCAAAATAAAAAAAATTCAGAGCTGTTTATAGACTATATAGCTTATATCCTACGAGGAACTGATGAAATTGGGATAGATTGTATAATCAATTCTTCTCCATTGGACGTTTTTTTTGGATTTAGTTTACCATTAAAAAATACACCAACATGTTAGCATAAAACACATGATATAAAACAGGCACCTTTTAAAGTCAAGCCACAAAAAAAGGCTTGAATTTACAGGCCATTTACTCACACATAAAGATTCCCTTAATGGAAACCTGCAAAACATAGGGTGGTGGTGATTTATCCTATATTTTACAATGGTGGTGCATGGCGTGGGCCCCTGCTGACTTCATTTTCTGTTAAGCCCCTCTATCGACATATTTATGCTTGTTTGCTACACATATCTTTTCTTCTGCTCTTCCCACCTCAATTTTATTTTTTCCACAACAGAATGGACTTGAATAAAACTGCACACTTTTTCAGAGTGTAGCAAGCCATTAGAAAATACTACGAAGCAGAGTCGAGGAGGAATTTCCTATGAATTACATTATCACTGAAGCGGGGGAAAGACTTAAATGGAGCACTGCCCAGTCTCATTTCGTGTTTATAGTAACTCCTAACCCACCTGCCAATGAAGTGGAAGGCAGGGAAAATGAGTACTAAGATAATATATTTCACAAAGATTGTTATTTAGAAGTACCTGTATCTCAAGCCGATTTACCCTAATATGGAAGTAATTCCTGTTGGAGGTATAAATGTCCACATACGTTCTGTAATGTGCAGCAGATGAATTCAAATCAGGTGTTACCAGAACAATGGAGTGTTTTTAAACTCAGGGAGAAATGTAAGATTGTTTTCCTCCTGGTTTTTCATAGTAAAATTGTATGAGGTAATAGAAAGCAGCATTTTACTTTTTAATTACATTTTTTTTCTCGTTTAGATTTTTTAATAGGTAGAATTCACGCACAATAAAAGGCTCAAATCCCGGGTGCACAAATCGACAAGCTTTGACAAATGTCCACGTGGCCATCGCTCAGTTTTGATTCCCTTTATATCACGTTCGGACATCTGGTATTTTGGGTTTGTTTCTATTGCCTGCCTGTCCCCTTCCAACCCCCCACAGAATGTAAGATCCTCCAGCGCTGGTATTCAATCCCCATCGTCCGTCCCCTGGGAAAGTGACAAATCCAGCGTATTACATGATGAATTAATACAGTGGGTCCTTCCACTGTAAGTTCTGGACTAGAATACATTTCACCGTGTTTCTGAAGGGGAGGGACAGATCAGGGCAGAACCAGAAACCTGAACAAGAAGAGTTCACTGAGCCCCCTGGGGGAACGTGCTGAATCACGTTTGCCTACTACTGTGTCCCCCCCCCCCCCACTGCAGGGGCCCAGTGCTTGGGTCCTTTATGAGGCAGGCTTATGGGGACAGGGGACCTTGAGGGTCAGTGATCAGTGTAGGTGGAGAGTCTCAGAGGAAGGAGCTCCTGGGAGCCGCCCCCCCCACCCCCTCACCCCGTCCCCCAGGACGCCATGGCGAACGTCGTGGTGAAGACGATCTGGCAGTCCAAAGAGATCCATGAGGTCGGGGATGAAGCCGGGGACCCGCCTCCCCCCAGCTGGTCCCCGAGGCTCCTGGGAGGGGTGGGGGTGCCCAGCCCAGTCAAGGGGATCGCGAAGAAAAAGAAGGCCCTGTCGTTCCACGGGTGAGCTTATCGCACCCTGTCGGAGACGGTCCTAGTGCCCAGCGCTGCCTGCAGCGGAGCAAGGGTCCCACGTAGATGCTGGGGGAAGGGGGGTAGGAGAGGAGGGGGCAGAGGAGAGGCAGGCAGGAGGGCGGTGACAAAGGGGGAATCAAGGGTGTGGGAGGTAGAGAGGAAGAAGGTAGTGAGAATGGAGGGGGGGGAGCAAAGAGTCAGGAGGGGGGCTGGCTTGGATTCCTCCTCCCAGAGAGTGCGGTGTTGAAGCATTGTGTTCAGGATGGGGGAGGGGACTGCTTTACTAAGGTGTCTACCTCCTCCAACTATACATGGATCTCTAACACGCTGCTTTCTTTGAGACCTATTGCTTCCATAATGGGATCCATTGCTTTCCTAAGCAGCCTTTGTAATTTTCAGCAAGGTCCTTTAACTCACTTAATGTGAAATATTCGTTCATGCGTAATGTGTCTCAGCCGGGCCATGTTTGTGTTTTCCTTGAGTTGCAGAATGTTGATTGTGGGGTTAAAACTGCCTGCCTCGAGCGACTCCGTTTCTCACTGGATTGTAGTAATTACTGTGGGTTTCCTTTGGTTGGTGGTCTCGGCAGCGCCCTCCACGACAAGGTTAGCCAGCAGAAGGCAGCTGAACACGGGAAGATAAGTGCCTCATCACACAAGGCAATTTTGACAGTGTGATATTTTTCCTCCCGTGATTATGATAAGGTTCCATAAAGGATATAACTGTTAAATGCCCTTGGAATTAAAATCCAGAATCCATAATTTAGGAATAATTTCAATAAAGTAGTAGTATTTTTCTGTGCATCCT
This sequence comes from Pseudorca crassidens, assembly GCF_039906515.1. Classification (NCBI taxonomy): domain Eukaryota; kingdom Metazoa; phylum Chordata; class Mammalia; order Artiodactyla; family Delphinidae; genus Pseudorca; species Pseudorca crassidens. The sequence continues at coordinate 11,897,647 of NC_090307.1, forward strand.
GGTATTAAGATTGTCCTCACCACATGTCTTTAAAATATTAGATAATCCCACTTTTATGGAATTCTGGTAAATCTCACATTATTGTTAGTCCAATTCAGACTCACATCATATCTTCCTGGTTTGGTACTTTTTATCCAAAGAGAAGGAAGAATAATCTTTGGCTACAATTCAAAATGACAGCTTAATTATTTAAAAATTTTTTTTCTCCTAACTTGGGACATCAAAACTGATCTTGTTGCTTGTGTACCATGAAAGAGAGCATTCATTTTATTTTACTTTGTATTTATATACGATTCAAATTAGTTCCTTCCTTTCTCTTTGTCTTGTATCTGTCGAGGCTGGAAGGCTATTTTTTTCAACTCTCTAGCATTATGATGACCTTAGACTCTTAGCTGTGCAATTGTACTAGAAAACTAACCTTTAAATAATTTTTAGATTGGTGACAAGTGCATAATAGGCATACAGACATTTGAATTTTAGCATAATCTTCCTTTGAAGTTTTATTTTAAAACTGTACCTGTATTTTATCATCACACATAATTTAATGAAGTATGGTGTGGAATATATAAAACAGTTTTCCACGGGAGAAAATTACCTTATTTTTAAGATGTATGCATCTGGTGCATCTATACGGAAGATATATCCCACACTTTATATTACTAACTGTGTACAGTCACATGGCCTGCTATTATTGCGATTTTAGAAACAAACATCTGAGCTGGGAGGTTTGAGTAAATGCCAACAGTACGTATGTTCCATAACTAGTTTCCAAGCCCTAAAAATCAACCTATTAAATACGTTATGAAGGGACTGTGATTTCGAAATATAACTTGATTATAGGTGGTCATTCATCCCACAGAAATGACATTTCATTAAAAAGGGACCTGAGAAGTGATAGTACACAACCAAAGAGGGAAATCATGTTTTACTTTCTAGGTAAGAAATCAGGGAATGCAAGTTTATTTTGCTCTTTATGAGAGAGAGAGAGAGAATGTGTAATATTCCTTAAGGAAGGATCATAATAAAATCCTATAAAACAGTATACAGGTAGATATTTCATTTCTCGAACTTCAAAGGAATTTCAGATAAGACTTACCTCAATAACATTATGATGTAAAATGACATTGAAGAGATAAAATTTCCACAAATATAATGGGTCACATGGGTCAAGAACTAATAAGGAATGAGCTAAAGTAGAGCAATAAGGAGAAAGGATGCAATACAAACGAAATTTAACCAAGGAACTGTCCAATGAGAACAAAAAATGAACAAAGAGACAGATACCTGGACACAGTGGGAAGAGTCACTTATTTAAAACTTCCAGAAAACATTCTCTGCCTTTTTAAAAATGTCATTTTGCTTTAGTCAGTGACAAGCTCCTTTTGATAAGGACAGATAACTAGGTCTTTGTTCTTGATTTCTGCAGTCTACATGTAAGACTTTTCGCTCTGAACTACTATGGAGTCATAAATAACACTGGCTGAGCCTTGGCCTTGTTCATATTCAGATATCAGCTCTCCAGTATATAAAAATAAAACTTTATTGTCTTCCATGTCTTAAGCCTACAAACTAAAATTTTTAAATTTTGGTAAAAGCAGTTTAACTGTGTGTGTAATTTTGAATAACCGTCTCCACATAAGGCAGAAACAACGTTGTGACCTAACACGGCTTTGCTTTTGTTGAAATTTCTGTCCTGAGAAGTACACTGCTTTCCGTGGAAGAATTTTGTCATCGTTAACATAAAAATCTTGTAAAATGGATCAGAATGAAAAAAAATATTACAATTCAGGCAAAATGGGCTGCAACACAAACATGGAGGTGATGTGACTTTTTTAAGGGTAATTTCCATTAATCTATCCTTTAACTGAAATTTATGATGTAAAAGTGTTAGAATACTTTCATAGATATGGAATCAAAATTTAAAAATTTATATAAGCAAAATGAGTGATATTTATTATTTACTTACCTACATGGCAATACATATTGACAGAAATATTTCTGAGTGATTATCACTTAAATCATTGAATTGTCAAGAGAATGCAACAATTTTATCTCTGCTACAGCCAAATGGAATAAACCTCATGTGAGGGCCTATTATGTTCTAGGACTTCTTAAACATTGTCATTTATTTCCTAAAATTATCCTAAAAGACAGATATTTCTTTCTTACTTAAACACAAGAATACATGGTCCAGAAAGGTTAAATAACATGCACTATATCCCAACTACTGAGAATGGAAACTCCAGGATTTGGACCAGGTCTATCTGAACAAATAGCTTGTGTTATGTCCACCCTAAAACATTTTGAGGATGAGTATAATTGAGCAATGCATAGAAAATATAAGCCTCTGAAACAGACTGAATGAAAGAAGCCAGACATAAAATGGTCACATATTGTATGACTGCATTTACATGAAATATCCAGAATGGATAAATCCACAGGGACAGAACTTAGGTTGGTGGCTGCTAGGGTTTGCGGGGGGGAATAGGGCAATGAGGAGAAACTTCTTAATGGGTTTAGAAATGTTTTGGAACTAGATAGAGACAGTGGTTGCACAACATTGTGGACGCACTAAATGCTCCGTAACATCATATTAAAAGGGTTAATTTTATGTTATGTGAATTTCACCTCAATAAATTATTTTTAAAAAGAAAATATAACTGTGATGACAAAGGACATTAGATGTCTTTTCTGCCATTAGGACAGTCAGTTCAGTTAAATAGAGATGACATTCACCTCCCTTCATAAATCCATATTCCCAAAGTTAATACCCAACATTAACTCTTCATAAAAGAGCAAATACTAATGGAGGATAAACACAGCCCCTAGACTATGTTCCTGAGGACAGAAGCTCCATATGTGAGCCACTGTGATTTATATTTGTGTCTTCCTAAGTACCTAGCACAATACCTGGCAAAATACACCAGCAAAGTTTGGAGAATTCACTTTTGAAACCCAGAATCAGTATAAATAACTAGTTACGAATTTTTTTTTTTTTTTTTTTTTTGTGGTACGCGGGCCTCTCACTGTTATGGCCTCTCCCGTTGCGGAGCACAGGCTCCGGACGTGCAGGCCCAGCGGCCATGGCTCACGGGTCCAGCCACCCCGCAGCATGTGGGATCTTCCCGGACCGGGGCACGAACCCGCGTCCCCTGTATCGGCAGGCGGACTCTCAACTACTGCGCCACCAGGGAAGCCCAGTTACGAATTTTTTACAAAGACACCACATACGTATTTCAGTTTTGCCAAATATTTTAGCAATCATGGTTCAACAGCACATTTCCAAGCTTAACTAAATATATGTTCTCCATTCTTCAAAGACAGAAGAAGAAAGAGGGCCAATTGGATTAAAATTTTTTAAAAATATAGCTCTTTGAGGAAAGTTGAATACTTTGGCACCATCCATCATGTAATTGGCCACTTTATGGCTACGCATGGGTTACTTACACTATAGTTCATCTCAGTCAATGGTGCCTTTTTATTTTAAATAGCTCAATAAGCAAAATCAAACTATTTTGTTACATATAATCAGCTACACTTTGCTGCTTGATTAAAAATGAGATTTCAGCTTTCACTGGACAACACTCTAATGAAGGAAAAGAGAATGTTGTTGCCCGTTAGAAAATGCAGATAACAAATAGTTTCTTGCAGATGCCAAGGCCTTGGTGAAATATGAGCAGTCAGGAAAAATTCCAAATGGAGAAGAGCATTCCTCTGCTATTTATGGGATCCAGCAGAACACAGTTAGGCATGGCTAATTGTGGCCACAAGCAATTAAAGAATTATAATTTCTCTGACCTCATGTCAGACAGCTTCTATTGTTTAAGCCATTTTGTAACTACTGACAAAAGAACTCTAAGTATAAACCAAGCATAAGACATAAACCAATCAGTGACTGCATCCCTAAAACCTGAAGATCCCTCAGATTTTAACCTGGATCAAAGATGACCTATTTTATGAAATTAAATAAATGAAAACAGGGTGATCCATTCAAGGCAGAATAAACAAATGGAAAAGTAAAATGCCCACTCTCCATATATACCCAGATGTGTTCAGAAGTCACTTTCCATCAAATACAATTTATTTACACACGGTGTGCTTCCTGGCTTCCGAAGTCAGTAAGGAATTATAAAAGAAATAGTCATAGGGAATATATGTATAGGTATAGCTGATTCCCTCTGTTATACAGCAGAAACTAACACACCATTGTAAAGCAATTATACTCCAATAAAGATGTTAAAAAAAAAACAGTCATGACAAATATGCTGAAGATCTCCCTGTGCAGTGACATATCTTGGCTCCTTTCTCTGTTCTCAGTTCTCTCTTCTGCCTGGTTTCCTTCGCTTTCAGCCATCAGCTGGCCAATCTGTTTTGAACTTTTGGGATTGTCTGATTTTTCAGCAGGGTGGTTTTTAAACAGAACTTTCAAATCATAGCTACATACCAACTTTAAAGGTCAATGTAAAAATAATTTAAAGTATGAAGTTTTAAAAAAGGGCAAAAAAAATTCCCCAATTCTGTTCAGTCATCTCTGCAATAGTGCAAAAACACCTAATAAATAGCAAAACCTGGGAAAGGTCAAAATGGAAATTATTAATAAATACTAAATAACCCAGAGCCAGTGCCCTATTTCAAATGATGAAATACCAGTTTAAAACCACCATGCGAAGCAAAAAAATTCTTTATATTTAATTGAAAATGTTCATAAGAGGGAAAAGTAAAACAAATTTTCCAAGTCCTAGCTTTGCAAAGCTTGATTACTAGATAGCTGTCAGGAATACCATTTCTACTTAGGATCCCATAATGCTTACAGCGTTTTTATCTTTCATAGATGGCTGTATATATATCATTAAAATAAATGAACTAACTCATCAGGTGACCTAGAATTTTTACAAAATTCCGCTAATAAATGAGAAATGGAAGAGTAATTTATTTTTTTTTAAAGGCCTGGGAATTCTTGCCTTTAACTGACAAACTGGTGGGCATTGGTTGCTCTCCTACCCAAGGTTATTAACATCATAACACTACATATTCCAGCTGTAGTTTATATGTTTCTTCAAAGTAAGCAAAAATTTAACATTTTGTATTTTATGCAATTCTAAACTTTCAGGTGGTTTTGTGGAGCTTAAACATAGTGTCTTTAAATCTAATAACATTAGAAAGTGCTTACTTTGCAACTAAAAGTATCTGCTTTTTATGTGCTTATTTATCATTAGTATTTAGTAAACTAGATACACTAAATTACTGTTTATCATTTCTGTTTGTGTTTGAAAGTAGCTTGATAAGAGAAACTAGAACTTTACTGCGGATTATTGTTGTCACTTAAAAAGACAAATCAAAGATGGATGGCTCATGATTTTATATATATATTCTTAAAGTTGCTTTACCGGAACTATATTCCTATTTTCTGATTTTTCAGACTCCCTTTATTTCTCTATTTCATTCTCCATTCTTCCTAAAATGTTTTTAATTTGTTGGGTGACTCATAAAAATCTCACCAAGATAGTTAAAACTCAGATACCTAGAGAATAAATGAACCTCCCTATATTATAAACAATAAATTAGATAACTGTAAAATCATAAAAAATGTCCTTGGCTTGCAGAGACAATGGTAAGTGGCAGACTATGAAAATGTCTTCATAACTTTTAACTAAAATGTTTTTGGACCCGTTTTATTATTGTTCTCTTCATGCATGACTTTTCTGAAATGAGATCTGGAAGGAATAGTACTTCAGGAAAACCCAAAGTTTTAATGATGGATGTTTTAAATAATAAGGATAAAAAGATTTATTATGATTACATTTAAACATTTTCCACAGTGGGTGCCCTTGGGGGAAATCTGCATTCTTTGTGGTAATTAAAATTCTGCACATGCTATAATGAATAGAACAATGTAGAAATAACTCTTGGCTCTAGAGTTGTATTTAGTGGTACAAAAAGATCTCCTGTGAAAAAATAGAGTGACATCGCTGAACTGCTGATTCACAATTTAGAAAAGTGGTATATAGGGTGATGAATAAATAAAAAATAAAATCAATTGATGTAACAATAAAATAGGACACCCTACTTTCCCCATCCCTAAGAACTATGAGAATAATATAAGCATGTTTACATTATAAAAGTACAATAGCAACATTACTACAAGTTTGGAAAATAGTTGTAAAGAAAAATATCAGAACCTAGAACAGCACCTAGTAGGCATTCAATACCAATTTTTGTTGTTGTTGACCCATGTGAATGATTTGATAATTCAAATCATTTGATAAAAATTTTTCAGTATTGAAATCAGGTCATAGAAAAGTTATAACATATTACAACTATTTATGGAATGAAAAAGGAAATGTAGTTGAGATAAAAGCAATTCTTAGAGACCAAATGCAATTTTGGTACACATAAGTAGAGTTTTTAGAAATCCTAGTAGATTGTAATACCTTTACGGAAAAATATATAAAGAATGACTGAAAGCTCATTTATGTTGAGAATCATTTAAGCATGTATAAATATCCATTCATTTTTGTGGCTATCTTAAGTAAAATTTTAATAAACCAATTATGAATGTGACAATGCTTAGAAAATATGTTAGAAAAAATATCAGAGATTTACCCATCTCTGGGAAGGGCATTATACATAGAAGGGCCCTATACACATGGGAAAACTCAGAATACAGTAAATTTGATAAAGCTGCCTGGAATAGAAGGGGATAATTGTGAAGTGTCTAATGGTGGTATTCATGATGAAGTATAAGAAATTCATCCTGAGATTCTGGGAAATTTAGAAGCTTCCTAGGCTTTTCTTGGCAGTATTCCATGGAGAGAATTAAAGAGACAATAGAGGGAACTGTAGAAGACAGAGGCAGAATAAGACAAAGTGGTATGTGAGGGAAAATAAAAGCATAGTTGAGAAAAAAATGTTAATATATTGTGTTTCAAAGAAGGGTTATTTATTACTTTTTGACCGAATCAGTGATGTAACTACATAATGCAATTTTGCTGCAACTGCTATAATTTAGACAAAATTACTTAATGGAATCTTCATACTGATTGATATATTTTGCATTCAATATCTGATATCCACTAGGATGTAATGTGATTGTACACAGCTCTATCAAAATAACACTTTTGAGAGTTATTATAAAGACTATTATTAAAAATAATAATATAAAACCGACTTACATGTGGAAAACATTTGAGAAGAAAAATGAAAACTTTCTCTTAATGGCCAAGCAAACCATGCCAGAACCCTCTCTACCTCCCTATGGGTGGTGAGTAACACTGCAGGTGGCGGTGGCTCTTTGATCTCAAAATTGAAACTGCAGACACCCATTCTCCATCCTCTGCATATAAGAGGCAGTTGTTCTCTGGAACAGTTCTGCTGGAATTGCACTGGTAATATCACTGACTAAATGCATTGGCCTAGAAACCATCTGTCATGTTGATGAAAGTGGGTTAATATTCAAGCTTATATATTTTGATATATTGGCTCTTCAATCCACAGGCTTCATTTCTAGCCCTGTCACTTTAAAAAAATATACGATATACATAACCCATTGAGATAATTACACAGAAATATAAAGCTGGCTTCTCACTACATCCATAGTATGTTTGTACTGAAAACCCTAACCATTATCTGTCCTACCAACACCTGTGAACTATATTTAAATAAAATTAAATTGAATTCAAAATTTCACCCTTTTATTTAGCAACACACTCTGATACAATGGTGTTTTAAATATTTAATATATGGTACCGTGCAGGGAAAAAAATGACTATCCTATTTGCTAACTGAAACAACATCAACCTTTCCTTTTTTCTCTTAAATGCTATATCATTTTGCTCCAGAACAAAATGATTTACAATGACACAGAAATGAAAATTCTGTGTAAATGAAAATTCATTTTGCACTTTTGTCTCATCTATGATAATTCCTTCAGTGCCGTAGTGCCTCAAGTGAGTTACCTGATTTAGTGTTTGTCTCAAACGCCACTCTCCAGAATCTCACATGCAAAAATAAATAAATTTATTTATTATATATTAAAATAAATGTATATTTACTGGTATGTGTTAATACAAAAGGTGTGTATCTGTGTTGGCTTCTATCTTTCTTTCTCTTTTGTCACTGGATTCTGATCAAGCATACAATTACATTTAAGGTCAAATTTAATTTTTTCTCTATGTTAAATTTCAATAGATTTTCCCATGAATATTTGTTGGATTTACAAAGCAGAGTCTGTTGTTTGTAGATTGAAAACGTTGATACGGTAAGTATCACTTCATTTTGAATCACACAAATTTCGAAGTGATACGGCAGCATGTTTGGGAATATCCTGCCAGAAAAATGAGATATACAATATTTTATATTCTTTGGAATTACCCAAATCTGATAATATAGACATATTTTAATAAAGATTCTTGTATTCATCCAAGATTTTGTCTACTCTTTAAATGTTTTTGTATATTAAGGAAAGATATTTGATTTACAGTTGTGTGTTTCTTGAAATAGATGACTGGATAAATGTGAATTAAATAACTTTTCAAGATGTCTTAAAAATATTAGTGTATTACTCTTGCTATGATTTATTTCAACCAAAATTTCCTTACTAACCACGATGTATGAAGCATTGGATGAGGGCATCTAGGAGATACACGTTAAATAAGAAATGACCCCTTAATGGCTTACACACTAAGAGAGTTTGATAATGTTTCCAACATGAAAAACACCCTTAAGGGAAACACCAAATGCACTGTCATGAGAAGTCAAAAGAAGGAGAAATCATTTCTGGACGTGGCTGCATTTTCAATGAATCAAGGAAGAAAACCCAGTAGAGGTGGATTTTGATCTGCTCTTTACACATTGGTAAAGTAGGAGGAGTCCAGGGGACTGTCTCCTGAAGGGAATAGCAGAGAAGGGGTGCATGATTTGGAAACACTGAGAAGAGCAAATGCCTTAAAAGTAATTAATCCATGAATGGTAAATTTAAAGCACCTCTATGAATGCATAGTAAAGAATACACTCACATTTGATCACAAAATATTAATATCTAGGGGAAGAGTCAAAACTTATTGTGGATTATCAAAATTTCCCACATTAAATTAAATATATTTTTAATCATTGCCAGAAAAATTGTTTGACATGAAAAGTAAACCTGTACCAATCATGGATTTTAAATAATAGTTTCAAATGAATGACAGGGAATATATAGAAAAAGCCTGAGATAAAGAACTGACCCCAGTTTCATACCAAGAAAGTATTTGATATCACTTCAGAAAATTCTGTTTATTTTTCTTCGTATTCTTTCACTAAAAATTGGAATATTTTCCAATAATTTTTATTCTCTTTTCTTGAAAATTAGGCCTGTTTATTTGGAACTTATAGCTCTTGAGAAATTAAATGCACAATTTAAATTATATGACACAGCTAAAGATATTGTTAAAGATAAATCAAGAGTTTTGTAGGTAGAGTTATGGTCTTTTTGTTGTTAGCAGAATTGAAATAGTGGGATCTATACAGACATGCAATATGGAGGTTAAGTTTGGATGAGAAAAAGATAATATATTGCCTTCTAGAACACAAAAATGTTAAGTACCCAATATATTATTTTAAATTGTATGGAAAAGTTTAAGAGAAATTATTTTTTAAAAAGACAAAACTAAGTTGTCTGTCCAACTTATCAAAGATACCAACACCTATATCAACATATATTACAACAAAAAAATAAGCAAACAGGCACACACCTAGAATAAATACCTAGAATAAACTATTAAATATAACAGGTATAGTGATTTAGACATAATAATACCAGAGTCTTAGAAGTCAGAAGGACAGAAAAGAAGGGAAATATTGTGCTATTTTGTAGGCCTTTAGTCCTTACAGAAATTAATAACCAATGAGAGCAGTGAGATTTCCTATCCAATGGCTCCTTGCTACCATAACTCTCAAACAGGAATCATCTGCTCTGTCTTGCCTACAAGCCACTTCAAACGGGAAAAGAAAAAGGAGAGAGAGATCTATTACATCAGATGATGACGAATTAAAAAGTACAGCAAATAAAAAAGAGACCATAAAAATCTAGAGACTAGTGATCTGAAACGTAGAATCTAGAGGGGCATTTTGCATCAGCTGTGTGTCTATCTAGATCTCAGTTGTCATACTTACGTAATTCTTAGAATGATACTTAATTCTTAATAGAATAATACAAGTAGACAATATTAAACAAATTCTAAATATGAAAAAAATAGGAGCCAAGAATCAAACCCAGATCTGTTTATATCAAAACCTGATATATCCATCCCGTTACACTACATTTCTATTAGACAAAACCCCAAAATATCCAAAATGTCCAAGTGATTTTTTTCTTACTTTTCATCTAGTTATGTTGGCATGGGGAGCCATGACCACAGATAACTTATAAAAATACATTTACCTATTTTCCTTCTCTAAGTTGGGGCTCTGGTATTTTAGTCTCTGAAATCAGGAAGGATGTCAGTTTTGTTTAGTTTTGTTTGTCGTTTTGACTTTTTCCTGAAGCTGTTATTCTCTGATTTTATAAAAAGTATTTTTGAGCCAGAATTTTAGATAGCTTAGAAGTGTCCAAATAATATTCTCTGAGTGTGCAAAGGGCTTTTGAACAGAAAACGATGATACGTTTTCTCCAGATCAATTGTAGAGAGACTAGAGAAATTCAGCCTGAGATTATTCGGTTAATTACAAGGAGCCTCATGAAGGCTACTCACCACCGAAGTGGGAGAAATCCTTGACTGGAGAATTTTAAAAGTAAAAGATATTTTTCAGTCTTTTACAAACAACATTTTAGGTATGATCTTCTTGATAAATGGCTTATGAAAATAAATCTCTTAAACGTCCTCTAATTTCTGAAGTTCTTATTTTTATATATAGAATATTTCTTATCTAGAAGAGAAGAAGGGACCAACGTATTATCCAGGCCTCTTGCATTAGCACCTCATTAGAGTTTCAACAATTTCCTGCACTGAGTATTTTTACCCATTTTTTTCCAGATGAGAAAATCGAATATTAAGGACTAAGTAATTTTCCAAACTCACACTGAGGTGGTATTGAACTCAGGTATATATTTTTCCTGAAGCCCATTTTTCTGGCAATTTTTGCCATGTTCTTTGTGGTTATTTTCCTTTCCCACAAATACTTCTTTGTGGAAGTATTTTACTGGGTATGTGGATTAGAAAAGGAAGACAGGATTATTCGTTTGTGCCCACAAGTGAGTGCACTGAACAGGATTATTTAGATTAAATCCATAATGGAATTTTCAGTTGTGTGTGTGTGTGTTTTAATTTAGCACTTTGTCTCACTCAATAACCTATTCTGCTTATACCTAATTGCCTTATGACCGAGAGTTCCCTCTGGTATATAAAAGCACTACTAAAATATGATATTTCACATGCTTAAGGACAGAACAAAATAATAGTATCTTAAGGTAAGAACTGATGCATTTATAGGCTTTAATTTCATACATTATTCCTTTCTTGTTACTTTTTGGAAGTGAAGGAAGGAAATCAGGGGCTCAGAGGAAGTGAGGACTATGATTCCTGGGTCTCATGATATATGACTTCCAATGAAACATCATAATTCTGTATTAACAAACTATATAAACAATGATCAGAGTATTCAGTTGAACAACTGTCTTAATCTAGTTTTAAGCCAAAACATTTTATTCTTGCAATGGAGGCAAAGTATTTTAAGTTAAAAAAAAGAAGAATTATTTAAAATGATAAAAATTTAACACAAAAAAGTTTTAAAAACATTCTTCAAAGTTAAAATACAAATTAATCTTATAATCAAAACTGGCACTCCAGGAAATCTGCTGTTTTTATTTCAAATGTATGAGCTCATGAGGTTTTGTGACCTGCTTTGCAAAGTATTTTAGAAAATATCTTAGGAATTTCAAGTGTAGTAAGCGAAATTTACACAATTTCCTGACTCAAACTCTGCTTTAAAGAAGGGTATACAATGCTCCTCAGGGTTAAATTAATTTGTTTTTAGCTTTCTCTATTATTTAAAAATTTGGTGCATTCTATCTGAGCATGTGTTTATGAGCTGGATTTAGCACATCCTGGCTTAGAATCAATTGACTATTGAAACCATGAAAACATGTAAATCTAATCTTTGAAGTAACACTTGAGTTGTCAGTTTTACTTTTTAAAATTGTCTCAATATTCAATAAATATAAATTTCTACCAATTGCACACTTGAATGGTATTTCAATAATTTCAAAATATTTCAATTTATCTGTAAATTGACAATTATTTTTTAATGTTGGGTGAGAGTCTGAGCTCATAAAATTGAAAACAAATGCCAACAATGTTTGCCTGGTTATAATCATAGAACATCCAAAGTAAATCTATATTAGCACAACTCAATGTGGTAATTAAGATAGAAAAAAGCAGTACTAAGCTGCATGTCCTATCAGGTTCCTTGGGGAGCAAAATTAACTGACGTGACTTGAAATATGTCCAAGGAGTTTAGTTAGCCTCCAATTAGCTGCAAACTTCTGCTATTAAAATGTATAACAAATACCAGCCGCCGTGTCCCTGAACCCTTCATTATTTAAGTCCTAATTTCAGATGGCTCCTTCATCAGAGTATACATCACCAAAGCTAGCTTTGACTTTTAATTACACTGTACAATCAGTGCTGTCAGGTGATAAGTTGGAAGGACAACAGACTCTAGGGCATACGTTTGTGAACCTCAAGGGCCCAGCTCTTAACCAAAAGCAAACAACAGAACAAAGGCAAACATTTTAGGAACAATCTACCATGAAATTCTGGCTGAACTGTCGCCCCTGTTTAATCTTGCCATTTACACCTGTCATGAAATCCATACAGTAAATTCAACAGGCCAGGCAGAGATATGAACACAGGGGATGCTTTAAGAATGGGCAATTGGCATATGTCTTTTCTTGAGTTGAGAAAGCACATGCCCTGTTCTTATATCCCTGTTTATTTTCTATATCAATATTTCCCTTCATAAACATAAATGACACGTTGATAATATTCCAGGTTGAATGACAAAAAAGTAGGCTTGCTAAATATTTAATGAATACTTTTGAGATCATAATTAGTTTATTTTTGGGATACATTTATTTCTATATTAAAAAGTCTACTTGTAAATCAGTTCTCTGGAAATCATGGCATATTTTCCTTTATAGGAGATGTTTTAAAATGTCCAATTCTCAGGACAGGTCAGTAGTCTACTTAACCCATGGTATAACTTGAGCTGCCTTTGCAATTCAATTTTACTCATTTGTAACAAATTTAATACATGAACATTTTTCTTTTGATTTCTACTTCACGTCCTAATAATACTCTTTGCCTCAGAATAAGTCTATTTTAGAAAATAGCTGATGCTTTGGCCATAATGGCTTCTCTGACATTGTCAGCAGATGCACTAGAGTGGGTGATGGGATAGATTTCCTATATAGAAGCAACTTTCAAAATCAATATGATTTCATAGGTAAAGGAATCTTTAAAAATTTTAAGAGAAAAACTACTAAGAGTAATAACCTCTCACTTGCTCTAAACTAGAGAAGCTGTGTGTGTATTTATCAGAGTGGGAGTATGTGTTTGCGTATGAGAGTACTGGAGTGTGTAAGCACCTGAGTTTGTGCTTGAGTGTGTGCATATGGGAACATATGTGTGTGAGTTCATGAGCAGGTGTGAGTGAAGGTATGTGTGTCACATGTGGAAGAAGAATGCAGTGTTTGTAGGCTGAGGTTAGCGAGTGAATCACATAGATGCAAGTGGAATAGTTATAACCTAAGAGCAATTCACAGCAATTCAACAACATATGAAGGAATTGCTAGCAAAAGCTGGTGAAGGAATATGTTGAACTTGATTGTTCAGATAGTTTTTATTCAAGTTGTATAATTTCCATACGATCTCTGTATTAAAGGTAAATCAAAAGTTTCTAAATAACCATATGGAAAGAAAGTGATGAATCAGACTGCATTAAAAAGACACACCATTACGAGAGTAAAAAGGAAAGCCACAAGTGGGAGAAGGTATTTGTAATAACATGATTATAGCAAGAATATGCACACACACACACACACACACATATACATATTCTCATATAATTAAATTTCTTAAAAATCAGGCATTTTCTTAGGAAGAAAAACACACAAAAATTGAATAGCTACATCTCAAAAGAGAATATCCAAAAGACCAACAAACCTGAAAAGTTTCTCAATCTCATCAGGGGAATGCCATACAAAACCATGGTGTGATATCACTACACACTGGAAGAATGGCTAAAGTAACCCCGATGGCAGTAGCACTTGCTCTGGGCACCTCGCTTTACAGCACCGCACTCTAGCCCTTGTCTGGGCCTGCATCCTTCACAGGGAAAGGAGTCTGTAGGCCAAAGGTGTGTACCCATCCAGAGTCTGCCACCCAAGCCCTTTTAGACCATGCGTTAGCTACCTGAGCCCCAGATTCCCTGTCCAAATAGCCTAGAGCCTGCTTCGAAAATATGCTTGGGGCTTCTCCGTGGAGTTTTCATCCAAAGGAGAGATGATACTACCTATGTGTGTAGCACTAGTCCCAAGGGAGGGTCAGTGCTCCAGAAGTGTGAACAGAACTTCAGTGTGTAGACCGGGTTTCCATGAGCTTAGCTCCCCCTCTGCATGTACACCACTTTTTCTCATTAATTCCTATCAATTTTAAGTTCCATACTTCTGGTATGTTTCTACTCCTGTCTAGCTACACCTAAAATATCCTTTCTGTTTTCATTCTTAAGATTCCTCTTTTTTTCCTGCCTAAGACAATCCAGTGGCTCAGTATTGCTCATGAGATAAAGCAAAAAGAAATCCTTAACATTACAGGAGCCTACATTTCCTCTGCCTTGAAAAACCACCAGCCTCTTAAAGAACTCTAATCTTCACTCTGCTTCCCAGTTCCATTAGCCGTCGTGAAATTCCTCCATCTTGCTCTTCTCTTTGCTACCTCAAGATATTGGTTCATTTTGTACCTCTGCCTAGAAAGTCCCCCTCCAACACACTTACATTTTCACCTGATTAATGTCTACAAATTATTCTTAGCTCAATTCAGATATATTTTCTTCAAAGAAGCCTTATCTACCCCCACCAAATTATGTCAGATCCTTCATTATAAACTTCTCATAACATCCTGCATTACTTTCTTAATATTTACTACAATTTTAATAAAATATTTCATGCTTTGTTGTTCAACATCTGCTTCCCAAGCAAAAATGGAAGTCACTTAGGAATTTCATGCACAAAACTTTTCGTAGATAAGTGCTTAATAATTGTTAATGAATGAATACAAACATTTACCTATGTAAATGCTTAGTAAAACCTGCCATATTTGGCCTTTATGTAGGAGGGTTAAATAATGAATGTCTTAAATAATACCCTAAAATTTTCAATCATCTGTTCATGAGTTATTTAAAGATAGTGCTGTTATATATATTAATTAAAAATCTCTAAGATTCTAACTTTAGGAAGGGTTAGGGTATAAACAAAATAAATGAAGATATATTTTCATACACTAAGGATTATATTTAAATCAAATATACACAGGCATACATTCAGGATTATCATTTAAAAAATATACATAGGCATAAATTCACAAGTCATAACTTTTCATATTTGGGTAGCAATTGTAATGTTTAAATACACATGGTAGCCATTTAATATGTGTTATTTATTATCCTTTATTGAGAATCTACCAAGTATCAGGCACTTTATATTATCTCTAATTCTTACAAAAACTCCATAAAGCTGATATTATTATCCTTACTTCACTTTTGAGGAAATTAAGATTAGAGTTGTACAAAACTTGCCAAGGTTATGTTTATCCTTAGGCTCTAGAGTACTGGAGTTTGTAACTTTGTCTGACTGATTCAAAAGCCTGCATTCTTCCCATTTAGTAAAAAAAATCACTTTCATTTTTGCCAGAATTATATTTTTCAATCTCCAGATGAGTATTTTAATCAGACCTTAATGTTTCCAAGGAAAACTCACTTCATCAAATCTATTAAATAGGCTAGCATTTAACATACATTGTGACTACTTCACAAAATAGAAGGAAAAAAGGCAACAGAAAAACAACAAACCAGTGAACCAACTAGCAAACAATAAATTAACTTGTTAAACAACCATTTGAGAGGAATTTCAAATTAATCCTTTCCTTCTAAAGTGGGAACCTCTAGTAGATGATTCTGCATTTGTTGCATTCTGCATTGGAGAATAGATACAAAATCAGTTATAAACCAGGAAGATATTAACAATGCAATACTAATGTACAAGAGAATAACCAATAACACTAAAAATGACTACAATCTCTTAATTATTGAGGCTTCTTACGTTAATTTACATATTTATTCTTTTCCATGACAAGTGAACTGGAAACTACCGAGGATCTAGTCCAAGATAAAAATCAGTCTTGAATACTGCAGTTCATTTTATGCTAGAATCTCAGTGTGAAATCTATTTCAGTTCTGGTCCTTCATCTATGGAAGAAGGATACACACATGCATGATAATTTGCCAGACTGTTTCTTACATTTTCTTAGGAACATAGCCATATTGAAGAGACAATTAACCACATGATGTTAATTACTGATGAAATTAACATTACTAAAATGAGAACTATCATATATAGGTATATAGAATTTTGAAATTGCAGGTAATGTGCCATATATATTCTTGTGTGAATATATGGAATATATGGAATATATATATATTCCAAACAAATTAATTCAAACTAATGAGCTATATCTCATTAGAGTTAATGTAAGATGTCAAATATGTCAATGATTTGGCATGGGTTAATATCCAAACTGTAAAATCAAAGAAGTTTCCACATTGAAATCAATAAGACTTCCATATAATCCTACTTTTTTTAAACATAAAGTTGTGGCTAATATATAGATGAAATTGGAAAGTGAGCCCTTAAAACATGCCATTAGTTCAGACAAAGCAAATGTAAGAAAATAAGTTAGGTGTGCATAAAATGAGGAACTGAAAATACAGTGAATACTTTTATATAAGTGGAAGCAAGAAGAAAAAAATGTAACTCAAGTAATGTTTGTTATAGATGACTTATTTCTAGAAAGGAATATATTTTTCAGTTCATGCAATAGATTTTCCCTATGATTCTCAACAACAATACCACCTGAGGAGCTATTTGCTGAACTATGGGGGTATTTCTGCTTTTCTCCATGATTGAGGATATAATCGTGGCAACTAGGTTAAGGAACATCTTAGTATGTTCCTCTTCAATTTTTTGATATCCTTTTCAGCATTATGGTGACATATGTGTGTATAATCATGTGATAATAGAACAGAAATTAATTTTACATTTAAATATCCAGACTTCATTATAGAGTTTAATATGAATATATTTTTTTAAATCAAAGGGAGATTATGCATTGTTTTATTAGAAATACCTTTAAGAGATGTTCATAATTTCAGATAATCACATCAGTGATGCAACATAGCTTGTCCCATTGGAGTCATCAATATATACCAGCAGATTCATGGCTGTCACCGTCAAAGGAATTCTACATGTATTTTATACCAATCAGCTCAACACTGGCTATCTATCAGAATCTTCTGGAAAGTCCTTACCAAATTCTAACTCCCAGGCTGCACCACAGATTATTTAAGGCAGACTGTCTGGACATGTGGAGCCAAGGTCCTATACCATTTTCATCCACATTTGTTCTGGTCACAATTATTTACATATTAAGGCATATTATTTTATTAGATATTGCATTCCTTTCTTCATTGTGACATGAAAATGAAGACATCCTATGTTGTTTTGAAGTTATGGGTAAAGGCACATCACAGAATGTTTGTTATAAAATGGCAGCACAGCCTCTGATAGTGCTGGAAACCTTTGACCTGTGGATCCTCCCCACTCCAGCATGTAAACAATCAAATGCAGTTGAATATCCAAGGTGACCTTTAGCATCTGTGGCAAAGACTTTTCAGCACAACAGTGAGTTCAGCGGCATGTTTCATTTATTTCCCTCCCACACTTGCAGAGTATGAGAAGCTATTCTCAATCTCTGTCTGAAGGAAGGTATCTATCAAGAACTCTTGTTCTCCTTTGTAAATGCCTCAGTCTCCCACTTTGAAGCTAATAAGGTATTGTTGTTTTAGAATTCTAAAATGTCATTAAAATTACATAACAGGGTAAGCAGTAATTTTCTAGAATATCCTGGAGGCTAATTTACATATAAATTAGCATTACATAAAAACATTATGTTTTTCATAAGACATAGTGAAGAATATGATTAGAAATAAATGTAGAAAATTAAATTTAGGAAACCTGCTCTTAGCAAAAGTCATTTCCCTTCATTAAATTTCTTTTAGCCAATTCTACAACAGTGTCTCAACTCAAACATTCAGAAAACTCTACTTTGGGAACGACTAGAGTAGGGATAGTTGCTTTTTTTTTTAGTTAATGTGAAAAAAATGAGAGAAGATAGAGATGGCAGGGGGCGAAGAGGGAGAGGGAGGAAGACAAAACAATGTTAAATGTTATAAAATGTAATGTTTTATACCAACTGAATGGAGAGGACTCGGGGTAAATCTCTGACACTGAAATTCTTTCTAAGTCAGAGTTTAACCATTATACCCATCCTGTGAGCCAGAGGACTATTTACCTTTGCTGTGTGATGGCAATTCAAGAGAAGAACATGTATTTACCTCTTTGGAGGGGAATTAAACAACATCTAGAACTATACAAACTATGATACTAAATTTGGAATAAGTGCACA
This sequence comes from Pseudorca crassidens, assembly GCF_039906515.1. Taxonomy (NCBI): domain Eukaryota; kingdom Metazoa; phylum Chordata; class Mammalia; order Artiodactyla; family Delphinidae; genus Pseudorca; species Pseudorca crassidens. Next base: position 11,916,423 of record NC_090307.1, read on the forward strand.
AGATATTCATTTTACTTACACTATCACTATAAATGCACCTCTTTCACAGATAAATGATTTGCACCGATTACAGTATTTCTCCATGATTTAAAGTTATTATTTTGATACCAGTTGCCTGGAAACATCAATAGGCCTAAAAATCTCCTGCTGAATATGGACACATGTTTCAGTGCTGTTAGCCATCTGGGAATGTGGAGTTCTTCATGGGAATTTTATTTCCCAAACTCTGCCAGTGTCTTACTGCTTTTTCACCTAGCCTAAGTACACCAAGCTCCAAGAAATTATTAACTATTTCATGTCCTGCAGGGAACAATTGACCTCAATCATTTTTAAACTGACAAATGACCTTCAATCATTTTAAACTTTAGTAGATTAAAGGAGGACAGAAGAAAATGGATAGCATAAGACAAAAAGTATGCATTCATGAAGACTGGTGGAAAGAACAGATATTTTAATAGAACGTTCTACATATTTTTCTCAGCTTTCTGGCACCAAACAGAAACCTAGGTGCAAAACTGGCATTTATCTGCAAAGGATCACCTTTGTTTTCTTATAACCACTTATGAAAGAAAATTATTGTCATTTTTATCATGTCTCAAAATTTGTAACATCGACCTAGAGGTATGAAAGGATGAATTCATTTTTCATGCATTTAAATGACAAACTAAACAAAATTCTGTTTAAATCACCTAATAAATTCTATGATATGAAAACAAATATCACTCCCCCCAAAATAATACATTTATGTTCTGGTCCTGTAAGAGGGCTACAGGGGATACTGCCTTTCTGAATATCAGTATAACTCAGTATCATTTTCTTGTCTTTAATGGTATGCCAAAAAACACATTTAAGGGTTGAGCCCCATGTAGCCTCTTTCCTAGTGCACTTATCCTTGCTGGGACTGCCCTAGTTGGCTAGTTGAGTTGTCCATTCTCCCACACCCTTTTAGGGACTATCCTGATATATATATATATATATATCCTTAAACATATGCATATATATACTCATACATATATCCAAACACATACACCTATACACACCATATCCATGCACACATTCACACATTCCTTATCTTGGAGGGAGTTATGTGGTATTACAGGGATTTTTATATTTTAAAATATCCCATAACTATGTATATAAAGAAAGCTAAAAATATGTCTTTTCTTTATAGTACTTGGCTATTTTAAAATTAATTACAACACTTTTGGTTTTAGTCCAATACAGCAGATGTGGAAGATAAATTACTTACTCTTTGCTCTGAGGTTAAAAGCATCACAATAAAGCAGAAAAAAAGAGGTCATTTGTGAGTGAGTAAGTGTGTGTATTGGGGAGAAAAAAGCATGCTTAACTTTAAATGAACAAAATAACAGGAAGGGGGGTGGTGAACAGAACTGGTGTAGGGTTATCTCTGCATGAGCTCGAGGGCCTCTGTTTCCTTCCTTTCCACCCGTCTTCAATACCCAGCCTCAAAAGTTTCTTCCTCATTAAAATGTCCTTCATAAAATCCAGGTAACTTTAATTACTCATTCTTTTTCTAGGTATGCTAAGAATTTGCTTACATAGTGTATGTTAGTTGATGGAGTTCAGGACCCACTACCTCAAAATATGGCAACTTAGCTTACTGACTATTTTAAGCTGAAGAAGTCTGAGAAAATGGCAGAAGCAAGAAGGTTACTCTGACCTTCATAAAGCCTTTATGTGGCAGGTGCTCTCTATACCCTGCCAAAAGGAGCATTCTTATCTCTGAAGGCAAAGGGACACTGAGAAGACTCTAAAGAAGCAAGCCTTGCTATGTTTCCCCGTTTGCTACAATTACCTCATGCTCTTTGACCTGCCGTATTTCTCCACTTGTCATCAAATCTAGCATAAACATACTAAGGTTCGACCATTTTTTTGAGTCTTCATTTCCTTATGACAGTGCCTGTGTCACATAAAATTTACATGGATTAAATAAATATATATGCTTTTCTCCTGTTCATCTGTCTTTGTCAGTTTAATTTTCAGACCTAACCAGGGACCCTAAAGACTGCTGAAGAAAATTGTTCCCTTCCTAAATAGCGCACAAGTATATATTAATGTTTTATGGTTTTTATCTCTTATCCTGGACTTTCTCTGATGTCCTCAATGAGGTCAACTTTATGATATGCAACAGGAAGATAAATCAGAATGCATCAAAATGCAACTGAGGCATCAAAATACGAAAAATGATAGATAGTAAAGAAAATTCTGAGATAGAAACCTAAAGCTTGCACATCACCATAGTGTGGCTACAAATGAGTTTGTCAGGACTACAACTGAAAACAAGACTGTAAAAGAATCAGTAGAAACTATTTTGAGGAGGATTTCCTTTAAGAGAGCTGCTACTGTGTTGTAAGTTACAGGTATACTCCTCTGTCCATTTGTTTTGTCTTAGAAGAGTTGTGGGGGTTTTTTGGGGGGAGGTGGGCAAAGTGCATGGTATTTTAACTTCCATCTAAGAAATAAAAAGACTAGCTTCTAATCTCATCCTATTTACTACTTACTTAGAATAACAGTTATATGCATCCACATGTAAAGTAACAGATGTTCAGAAATAAGTAAAATACATCAAGAAATCAACATGCCTGGTTTGATACAAAGCGCCTGTAAAGACTGAAAAACTAATGATAGTGACCGTCATTTAAAAATCTCTAACACCTTCCAGGTGGTTTTCATATTTCATGTCAGTCTTCATGTTAGATATTTATAAATAATAACACCTGCCATGAAATAAAGTATAAATTGAAAGGAAGTGAAGATAATAGTAGAATCTTGAAATCATTGGGTTCTCATTCCCTAGATTTCAACCCCTTGCTTATGTCAGCTATATTGATAGAATATGAAAATTCTATGACCATATACATTTGCTCCTTTCTGCCCTTTGCCAAGTAACTTTTACCTTTCCTCCGAGGAACAGCTATGTTTCAGGAATAATTTATTCACACTATTTCAGAGTCAAATGAATACCTTTCTTTGCTATATTCATTGAACTTTTGCACTTTCTATTGTCTTTTGAAGCGGTGACATCATCCTGGTGCACTTATATTGATTTGTAATTATGGAATTTAGTTTGCTTTCTTTAGAGTAGCTGTAGTTTATGAATTAAGGATGAAAAGGAAGCAGAAGCATTGTTCATAATTTCTCAGTTAGGGTTAAAAAGAATTAATGTATATTCTAAAATATTTTATATTCTAAATATTTTACATTTTAAATTCTAATATATATTTTATATTCTAAATAAATGTTTTATTTATAAAACAATAACATCTTTAAAAAGATAAACTATAACAGTGTCAACATATATTGATATTTCTTTAAATGGGTGTCACTATAAAGGCTGAAGTCTTCTTGGGAGGTGAAGATAGAGAAAGCTGAATATATTCACAGAGAAGCGAGAAAACTTCAGCTGTGTTGTTGCCATGGAATAAGTTGGCACTAATTAAATGACTATTCATTGGTAATGAATGCCAAACAGCATTAAACAGTTAGTAGAATATTTATCACATACTTAAGGACTAATTGTACCATATTAACAATCAATGGCACTATAAGAAACTAGATATATGATAATACATAATTGGTGTTAATTGAAAGCTCTTCTAGGAATGTGATTTTCTATTTCCTAATGGGACAGTAGCACAATATACACATAATTACTGAGTTTTTCTTTCCTGAACATCATGGTATGTATTTGGGTACAACCGATCTATCTAATTATAATTCTATTACCATCAAAAAGTGAATGGTACAAATTGTGTTCTTTCCATTCTTGCCTCTCTCTGGTAAAAGGAAACCTCATTTCATGACTAAAATTGCTTTCTATTTACAATAACATGATTATTCAATTCATATGAAACTTTATGAGACACCCAGCTTGAAGAAGGCTCTCTCCTCCCATGTATCTCTCAATTTTCTCTTTGGACAGAGTTGGAGTATGTGGTAAATACAACAGCAGAACAGGACCCATATTCAGTGAAAATTAGGACACTTCTCCCTCTCTGGAACCTGGTCCAAACACTTCCCCATTCCAGATAGATAGATGAAATGCCTGTTACACCTGCTGCCTTAATACCATGAAAGGATTTTTTGATATGAAGGTAGAGGAAAGGAAGTAGATGATGTTTTGACACTAGGAGCTCTTAAGGTAGACTGACATATTGATCACAAATACGCATCCTCTCTGCCCTTTACAGTGTAACTTTGCAGTTTTTCTCACTGGTGGGGGAGTTCACTTTTCAGTCCCCTGACTTTGGGCTTGGTCAAAGGGATGTTGGCAGAAGTGATATAATGTAACCAAGACTGAAAATGTGCTCAACAGTAGGGCTTTCCCTCTCCTGTTTGTATCACTGCCACGTATGTAAAAATAAAGATGGCCACATGTTCTTTGATATTCTTCCAATCTGAAGAGGTCTGTATCCTCTCTCCTCAATCTTGAGAGTGTTCACTTAAATTTAAATATACTTACCTAGCAGTTCGTACAACTCAATAACAAAAAGCAACAACCCAATCAAAAAATGGACAGAAGACCTAAACAGGCATTTCTCCAAAGAAGACATACAGATGGCCTATGGGCACATGAAAAGATTCTCAATGCTGCTAATTACTAGAGAAATGCAAATCAAAACTACAACGAGGTGTCACCTTATACCGGTCAGAATGGCCATCATTAAAAAGCCTGCAAATAACAAATGCTCGAGAGTGTGTGGAGAAAAGGGAACCCTCCTACGTTGTTGATGGGAAAGTAAAGTAGTGCACCCACTATGGAAAACAGTACGGAAGTTCCTTAAAACACTAAAAATAGTTTTGACATATGATCCAGCAATCCCACTCCTGAGCATATATCCAGATCAAACTCTAATTAAAAGAGATATACGCACCACAATGTTCATAGCAGCATTATTTACAATAGCCAAGACATGGAAGAAACGAAATGTCCATTGACAGATGAATGGATAAAGAAAAAGAAGATGTGGTATATATATATATACACACATATACACACACACAGTGGGATACTACTCAGCCATAATAAAGAATGAAATAATGCCATTTGCAGCAACACAGATAGACCTAGAGACTATCATACTAAGTGAAGTAAGTCAGGAAGAGAAAGACAAAAATCACATGATATTACTTATATGTGGAAGCTAAAATATGACACAAATGAACTTATTTACAAAACAGAAACAGATTCACAGACATAGAAAACAAATGTATGGTTACCAAAGGGGAAAGGGGGTGGGGGAGGGATAAATTAGGAGTTTTGGATTAGCAGATACAAACTACTATATATAAAATAGATAAAGAACAAAGGTCCTACTATATAGCACAGGGAACTATATTCAGTATCCTATGAACCAAAATGGAAAAGAATATGAAAAAGAATATATATATATATATATATATAACTGAATCACGTTGCTGTACACCAGAAACTAACACAACATTGTAAATCAAGTATACTTCAAAAAAAAATTGCCTAGCATAGAGTACATGAAGTTAATCTTTACTAGGAGTGTATAACAACTGAAGTGGTTAAGTTTGTATAGCAGATGTGATCTAGATGTTTATCCCCCATTAATATCCATTCTCCCCTTCTTCTAAAGTAAGAGAAACCTAGATTTTTAGTTACACATATGTATTCTCTGAAAACAGCTACAATTCCCAGGGCTCCCTTGAATACAAATAGCTGTGGCCAGATGGCTAAGTACTAAAATGTAGGATATGAAAGAAGTGGAATGTGCAAATTCCCAGGAATGTGCTTTTAGGCAAGGGCTGGCCTTTCTGATACCATTTTCTCCTTCCTACTGATTTGGATGTGATCATCAAAGCTGGTAGGTGAAGAATCCATCTAGAACCATGGGTTGATTTGGGGAATGAAAATACAGCAAAGGAGTCTGGGTTGAGACACCATGGAGCAAGAGACAGTTCTAGACTGCCTGCCCTTGAACGGTAGGTCAGAGGAAATACAAACAAGCAGACAAGAAAACCACCACCTTCCAAAACTCTCTCTTCTTTAAACCACTGTTAAAAACTAGTCCTGAGACTAATTTTAACCAATACAGGACTATCTAAATTGAAATATCTAAGCAAATACTTTTTTTTCCTAGGCATTATCTTATTTAGTCCTCACAATAATCTACAAGGAACATAACATTATCATCTACCTTTTATATTAGATAAACTCGAGGCTAAGAGAATATACGTAGCTCACCCTAAATCATACTGTGAAACCCAGATTATCTCATGACAAAGCCTGTGCTTCCAACTTCTATGTCACCGAGCTCACCTAACTGTCATCATGTGCTGAGCTTTGCAATAATTGCTTGGGACACTGGGATTAATTAAAACAAAAACAAAACAAAAAAGCAAACAGGTCATTACCTACGCTCCAGCATTACATATTCCTCCATATATTTAAGAAATGTGGTATTTTAGAATATTATTTACTGGGTTCTTCCTTAGGGACTATGGTTATAAATTTCTTCCTAGGTGCTGAATTCAACGTTAAACTGAGTAATCTTTATGACTATCGACCACTCATCGAAGCAGAGGTTCTGCTTTCCAAATCTACTAATACTTGTTACACTATATACAACACTACAACATACGAAATGCTGATTTTGAGGAGTTATAAAAGCTGTGACTCTGTAATACAAGTTTTAAAACATAGCACAATTAATTTCTTCTAAAACCTGATCAGTGATTTTGATAATTTGGTAGATACTTACTTCCCTGTGATAGTGGCATAGTCAGAAATCTTTGAAATGTGTTGATCATCTAATTCAAATTCTTACCATGTTTGATATTTTCTTTGATCATTTTGATGGAATTTCTCACTTGAATGAAAGAAACTGAAGAGATGGAAAGGAAAATGGCTGCGAGAGCTTCAGAAGCACCTGTCCAAAAAGAAAAAAAAAATGACATGACTTTTAAAAATGACTATCACAGAACAAGGAGGTAACTACATTATTGAGATTGTAGGAAATAAGAACACATCACCTCTTTTTCTTATTTGTCATGTTTATGTTTATAAAAGAGTAGTCAAAAGAAAATGATAGATAATAACTAGCATTTTATGGAAGGTTACAATTTAGAAAATATCTTCATGCGCATCAACAATAATTACCAAGGATACTTTCATTTTAAAGTTAGGGAAATTCAGGTCCCAAGAGAAGTTAGGTGACTTTCAAAGTCAAATAAAAAGTGACAACAGGGCTTCCCTGGTGGCGCAGTGGTTGGGAGTCCGCCTGCCGATGCAGGGGACGCGGGTTCGTGCCCCGGTCCGGGAGGATCCCGCATGCCGCGGAGCCTGCGCATCCGGAGCCTGTGCTCCGCAACGGGAGAGGCCACAGCAGTGAGAGGCCACAGCAGTGAGAGGCCCGCGTACCGCAAAAAAAAAAAAAAAAAAAAAGTGACAACAGAACTTAGATGTAAACCTGGGCCTTTGACCTCAAAGTCTGGACAACAGGTAGGTGTTTGCACCACCATCGCCAAGTTGTGTCCTAAGTTAAGATCTAGCAAGTCTAGGTTTCTAGTCCACGAGCCCTTTCCCCCAAATAATTAACTCACAAGTGTCTATTATGGTTATGGTGAATATTTCAAAATAATTTTCATGAAATAATTTATGTTGAGAAAATGTGATTTCAGTCTCAAGGACTACATATATCAAAACGTAAAACAGTGGAATTCATACATGTTTACTGAGTGATAAAATGTTTGTCTTCCAAATCTTTAGAATAATTAGATTGTTTATTTTGGTTTGGAAATTATGAGGTTTAACAAATTTCTCAAAGCTTAAGGATGGTCAAGCACTCTTATATATGAAAAACATTATAGAATTACAGATCTTATAGATCCTGCATGGTTTTAATCCTTTATTTTTCAAAATAGTAAATTAACAATATTGATAACTAATCACTGAGTTTTACTATGCACAAGTTATTCTGCATGCATTGTTTCACAAGTCATAAGAAGCTGATTTACAAATTTTACAGTTGCATTCTTTTTCTATTGTTTAACAAATTGTCACAAACCTAGCGGCTTAATACAACACATACTTGTCATCTCATAGTTTCTGTTGGGTCAGGAGTTGGGATGAGGCTTGGCTGAATCCTCTAGGGTCTCCCCTGGCTGCAATCAAGATGCCATCCAGCTGTGTTTCTTCCTGGGATAGGGGTCCTCTTCCAAGCTCACGTGATTGTTGGCAGAATTCATTCCCTTGCAGCTCTATGACTGAGGTCCTGTTTTCTTGCTGGCTGGCATGCATGGACGACTCAGCTTCTAAAGCTGCCCTTCTCCCTCAGTTCTTCACCACGTGACTCACTCACAGGTCCTCTCACAACATGGCACCTAAGGTCTTCAAGGCCAGCAAGAGAATCTGTCTGGTCTGCTGAGATGGAGTCTCACATGATGTAACATAATGTGGGAGTGACACCCCACCACCTTTGCAATATTCTATTGAGTAGAAGCAAATCACAGATTCCACCCACACTCAAGGGGAAGGTATTGTACTCAGGTATGACTCACTAGGGTGCACCTTAGTGTGTATCTGCCGCCATACATGAGAAAGAAAAGTAAAAAATGGTGAACTTGGATTCCCTTCCAGATTTTCAGCCCTCAAGTTCTATGTTCTACCTATTAAACCATACTTTTGATTTAATCTCCTGTTCTCTTTCCCAGGGCAGTTTTTGAATGGGTCCATAAAATAAAATGAGCAGACAACTTCACATTTGCATTCTTGTAAATAGCTTGACCTTTATTCGATTCAAATTATTGCTCCCTGGAGACTTCCCAGTCTTGATTAGAATTTGGCTTCTAACACCAGACAGGAGTGCCCTGTACATAGATGGGGGTGGTGCTGGGAGAGCAGATGTGAGAATAAGAGCTTGGGACATCTCACCTGCTTTCGTTTATCTTCTCCCCCAGGCCTGCTAAAGACTGTTCACAACAGAATGGCTGGAAAAAATTTACTGTTAGGTACCCTCATTATAATCCTGGGAATGTCTATGTGCAAACCTAGCACTGTACCTACCTTAAGTAATAGCTTTATTTTAAATGAGTGTTACAAGATATAGAGAGAAAAAAATTAGCAATGAAGGTTGTAAGTTGGAACTAAATTCCACCAGGAGCAGCCTGTTATTGAGGAAGTTATGTACAGATATCCTGGACAAGCCATCTTCAAAGCTATGAGGAAATGCCAAAAATCCTGCCAATGTCTATTTTTCTTCTCTCCAGGGCACAGGTTAGATAACCTATTACATAGTTCCTATTTCTAATGAATTTAACAACAGAAACACAAGATGATCATAAAAAGATACTAAACTTTTCAGTGAAACTTTTCCTTGAGAGTTCCAGGTAAGGACATTGTTTAATTTCAATATTTTTCTGATTAGATGATACCTTGTACGCAGGCCTCTCACTGTTGTGGCCTCTCCCATTGCGGAGCACAGGCTCCGGATGCGCAGGCTCAGCGGCCACGGCTCACGGGCCTACCCGCTCCGCGGCATGTGGGATCTTCCCAGAGCGGGGCACGAACCCATGTCCCCTGCATCGACAGGCAGACTCTCAACCACTGCGCCACCAGGGAAGTCCTAGATGATATCTTTCTTAATGAACATATCTATTGCTATTGTATTGATTTTCTATTGCTACTGTAACACATTACCATAACTTAGTGGCTTAAAACATTAGACATTTATTCTCTTACAGTCCTAGAGGCCAGGTGACTGAAAAGAGTCTTTGGGGGCTAAAATCGCAGTGGTGACAGGGCTGGCTCCTTCTGGAGGCTCCAGGGGAACATCTATTCTCTCTCAGCTTCTGGCGGCTGCCCATTCCTTGGCTCAAAGCCACATCAAATTTTACTTCCATGGTCAAACTGACTCCTCTTCTGTAGTCGATTTCCTTCTGCTTGACTCTTATAAGGACTCTTATGATCATATATGGACCCACACGGATAATCAAGAAGAATCTGTCCATCTCAACACTGTTAACTTAATTGCATCTCCAAATTTCCTTTTTCCAAATAAGGTAGCATTCACAGGTTCCAGGGATTAGGATGTGGATTTTTTAGGGGGGTGGGGAGTGGGAGATGTTATTAAAGCCTACTGTAGTTATGTACCCAGGAACCTACAGGGTTCAAGATTCATGTATATCAGAATGAAATTTAAATAAACTCCGTATTTCCCTATTGGATGGATTTTCAGTCAGGTGAAGAGAATTTGACATCCCGGTGAAAGCCAAATATTTGTAATTATACAAGCACTTGTTTTTACTTTTTAAATTCATTTTTAGATTTTTGGGATGTCATCCCTAAAAACAGGAACTCAAATATACAACCTCCTTGATCACAATAATCCATATGAAGAATTGTAACTGTGTTGGTTTTTGCCTCCATCTATGAAAAAATGTTATTATTTATATATTAATTTTTTTACTTAATTTTAATGATTGGACATTATGTAGTTGGTGCTTATTTCAGGATCCATGATTTTGTTCTAATATTTTTATTGCATTTCCAAGCCTTACTGGTTTTTTATAATTTCATCTTATGTTTATTTTTCTTTTTTAGAAGTTTGTATCAGCTTATTTATATATATATTCCTTACTGAATATATAGAAAAACAGCACAGAGCACAGTCACTATTACTGGCACGTTTGTTCATAGAGTTTCAACTCTGTCTCTGCAACTCAGAAGGGGACGTTTATTTACAACAGATATTTCTGAAAGACATCAAATGAGTTTTTCACCACTTGTTCTGGACCTATCACTATAGGAAAATATAAAAATGTATTACCACCATAGTTTATTCTTTCAGCCTAGTGCATGTGACATGTTTATAGAGCAATGAGCTCTTGTTTGGAAGCATTAGTACAGAACTGTTTCTGTGGAAAAGAGGGAGACAGATAATGCGAATTGGGAACTTCACTGATACAGGAGTCAAAACACGGGTTCACATCCCGATTTCAACATTAATTAGTTTTGTGACCTTGTAAATCATTTAGTTTTTCTAGATCTCATTTCTCTGATCTACAAATTAAATGGGCGTAAATAAACTATCTTCAACATTTTCGTGGTATTGAAGTATGTGACTTTGGCCACTGCTAGTTACTGTCGCAATTGCTTTTTATTGTACCTTTGTTATATACCACAAAGCTATAAATTGTTTAGTGACACTGGGTGATTGCTTAAAGATGTGGTAAACCATTGAGAGTTGGGAAGTATAAAGCCATCCAAAATCAAACCACTCCTTCTTTCCTTGCTTTTGCTTAGAATCAACTAAAAGTGAACAAGGAAATAAAAGTAGCCTTGCTTTGGGTTTCCCTGGTGGCGCAGTGGTTTAGAGTCCGCCTGCCGATGCAGGGGACATGGGTTCATGCCCCGCTCCGAGAGGATCCCACATGCCGCGGAGCGGCTGGGCCCATGAGCCATGGCCGCTGAGCCTGTGCGTCCGGAGCCTGTGCTCCGCAACAGGAGAGGCCACAGCAGTGAGAGGCCCGCGTACCGCAAAAGAAAACAAAAAAAAAACAAAAAAAACTAGCCTTGCTTCGATTTGTTATGGGCTGAGGTAGGTTCTTATTTTTCCCAAGCCAAATCCTTGCTCCTAATTCTATATTAGTTACAAGAAGAAACACTGGAGCAACTGGATTCATTTTTTATTTTAAATCACTGTGGGCCCCAAATTTCAGATGAACCACAGTATTTAAATTCAGCCTTCACTGACGGTACCACAGAAATGTTTTCAAAATGCCAACCGAGCCTCGAAACACATTGCATCTGTAACTAAGCAGCTGGGTGTGAGATTCTTTTATCTCCTCTTCTTGTATAAGTATTCTTTAAGAATACTGTCACTATCCACTGTAATGGACACTTTGAAGTAGAATGGAGGAGACACACCGCTGAAAACACTAGATACACATTCTGCTTGGAATCTAGACGTGCAACAAGGAGAAAGACTCCTTATATATAAAACCCTTGATCCCACCCTCCGCCGAGGACCTCTGACAGGGAGAACGCAATGGGATTAATTGCCGCAAAAAAACAGAGGCAGGTTTCTGACCTCCCCGTTCAGAGGCTGAGGTGACAGCTTCCTTTTGCCTCCTCCTTAAGTAAGCAGTGATTAAACTCTCAAGGTGCCAGGCTTAGACATTATTATATCAAGACTTCCGTTCTGGGTGGCAGTGTCTTTTTGCCTTTCCTCTTGCTCCTTGTTCTTTTCTCTTTTTTTTCACTCTCCAGAGAAAGTGATCAAGAGGCAGCTTTCCCTTGAACTACACTCTCTGTAGTTCCCTGATCTTTAGTAGGGTTTCAGACCTGTACTTGCAGTTCCTTATGCTCTGCTTTGACTTTGCAGACTCAGGGGATAAGCTGCTTCAGTTAGCGCTGAATACAAAGGTGAAGCCCACATTAGAATCTGACTTAAAAGACAAAAGACACAGCTTTGGTAAGGAAGTTCCACTGTACACGGTAGAGTGCTTTACGATGATGATGATAACAAACCTGATTACTTAAAGATAACTATAAATTTCATAAAGTTGTTTCACAGATATTATCAACCCTGGTCCCCCCAAAGCCTCAGGGAGGTAGACACAGTTTTTATCCTTATTTTACACAGGTGAAAACCAAACCTAAGGAGATTAAGTGAATTCCCCAGGGCATCACTGTTAGGAAGCATCAGAATTGAGATGAAAATCCAGAAGATCTTGTTCCAATTATTTATCCATTACACTCATCGCTTTATCTTCTATATGCTGTCTCAACTAGCATGTGTTTCCAGGTTGCTACTAGTTTTAATTTCATCTACAAAGGAAGAGAGTTCAGGCAGACCTCAGAGATACTGCAGGTTCAGTTACAGACCACAGCAATAGAGCGAATATTGCAATAAAATGAGTCACATGATTTTTTTTCATTTCACAGTGCATTTAAAATTTATATTTATACTCTACTATAGTCTATTAAGTGAGCAAAAGAGTTATATCTAAAAAACCAATATGCATACCTTAATTAAAAATTAATTGCTAAAAATTACTAACCATCATCTGAGCCTTCAGCAGGTCGTAGTCTTTTTTTTGGTGGAGGGTCTTGCCTCAATGTTGATGGATGTTTACTGCTCAGGTTATCGGATGCTGAAGGTTGGGATGGCGATGGCAATTTCTTAAAATAAGACAACAGTGAAGTTTGCAGCATTGACTGACTCTTCCTTTCACAAATGAATTATCTGTAACATGCAAAGCTGTCTGACTGTTTGATAGCATTTTACCCACAGTAGAACTTCTTTCAAAATTGGAGTCAATCCTCTCAAACCCTGCCACTGCTTTATTAATTAAGTTGATGTAGTATTCTAAATCCTTTGTTGTCATTTCAACAATCTTCACAGCATCTTCAGCAGGAGTAGTTTCCATTTCAAGAAGCCACTTTCTTTCCTCATCCATAAGAAGCAACTCCTCAACCATTAAAGTTTTATCATGAGATCACAGCAATTCAGTCCCATCTTCAGGCTCCACTTCTAATTCTAGTTCTCTTGCTACCTCCACCACATCTGCAGTTCCTTCCTCCACTGAAGACTCGAACCCTTCAAAGTCATCCACGAGGGTTGGAATCAACTTCTTTCAAACTCCTGTTAATGTTGATGTTTTGACCTCTTCCCGTGAGTCACGAACATTCTTAATGGCATCTAGAATAATTTTCACAGGGTTTTCAATCGACTTTGCCCAGATCCATCAGAGGAATCACTATCTATGGAAGCTATAGCCTTTCAAAATGTATTTCTTAAATAATGATTTGAAAGTGGAAATTACTCGTTGGCTGCAGAGTGTATCAACATGTTGTGTTAGCAGGTATGCAAACAACGTTGATCTTGTTGTACATCTGTTAAAGCTCTTGGGTGACCAGGTGCATTGTCAATAGGCAGTAATATTGTAAAGGGAATCTTTTTGTTCTGAGCAGTAGGCCTCAACAGTGGGCTGCAAATATCCAGTAAACCATGTTATAAACATCTGGGTTTTGTTGTTCCATTTACAGAGCACAGGCAGAGTAGATTTAGCATGCTTCTTAAGGAGCCTAGGATTTTCAGAATGGTAAATGAGCATTGGCTTAAAGTCACCAGCTGCATTAGTCCCTAATGAGACAGTCAGTCTTATCTTTAAATATCTGAAGCCAGGCATTGACTTCTCTTTAGCTATGGAAGTCCCAGATGGCAACTTCCAAACTAAGGCTGTTCTGTCTGCACTGAAAATCTGTTGTTTACTGTAGCCATTGTTATTACTTTAGCCAGATCTTCTGGAGAACTTGCTGCAGCTCCTACATCAGCACTTGCTATTTCACCTTGCATCTGTGGAGATGACTTCTTTCCTTAAACCTCATGAACTAACCTCTGCCAGCTCCAGACTTTCCTTCTGCAGCTTCCTCATCTCTGTTGGCTTTCATAGATTGAAAACAGTTTGGAACTTCCTCTGGATTAGGCTTTGGCTTAAGGGAATCTTGGCTGCTTTTATCTTCTATCCAGACCACTAAAACATTCTCTGTATCAGCAATCGGGCTGTTTCACTTTCTTATTATTCATGTGTTTACTGGAGTAGCACTTATAATTTCCTTCAAGAACTTTTCCTTTGTGTTCACAACTTGGCAAACTGGCACAAAAGGCCTAGTTTTTAGCCTGCCTCAGTTTTTGACATGCCTTCCTCACTAAACTTAATCATTTCTGGCCTTTGACTTAAAGTGAAAGATGTGTGACCTTTCCTTTCACTTGAACACTTAGAGGTCTTTGTAAGGCTATTAATTGGCCTAATTTCAATGTTGTTGTGATTCATGAAAGAGATGAGGAACACCCAGCTGGTGGAGGAGTCAGAACACACAACATTTATGGATTAAGTTTGCCGTCTTACATGGGCATGGCTTGTGGTACCCCCAAAACAACTATAAGAGTAACGTCAAAGATCACTGATCACAGATCACCATAACAAATATAATAATACTGAAAAGTGTGAAAAGTGAGAATTACCAAATGTGACACATACACAAAGTAGCAAATGACGTTGGAAAAATGATGCCAATAGACTTGCTGGATACAGGGTTGCCACAAACCTGCAATTTGTAAAAAATACAATTTCTATGAAGTTCAATAAAGCGAAGCACAATGAAACTAGGTGTTGTTTCAGGAGTGTTGTTTCTTTCATTCTACTTGAGACACTTATTTAGTGTACTTTGCTACCAATCTACAAGATTTGACAACTGTTAATTGGGCATTTTGGTCACTAAGTATATGGCTGTTTATCTACGAGATGCAGCAGATAAATTCAGAACAGGTGCTCGTGGGACTCCACAAACATGTGGTTCTATTAGGTAAGGACACAAAAAGACAGTACTAGTTGGAAGACTTCCTGGGTCTTTTCTAATGCCAATCAGGTAATAGGATTCAACTATATTCCACATTTGTTTCTTTATTTCTCACTAAATTAACTTTCTGGTTTTTTTCATAGTGTGTGCTTCACATTACTTTGGTTAGACCATAATTGGAAATTAACAACCTCTCTTGACCTTTCTACGTAATGACTTCTCAATTTAAATACCTACTGTCAACTGATGAGTTCTTTCTGCAATTTTGGTCAAAAATTCTCAAAAAAGAATCTGGCACAGGTTCTAGATTCATTCATTCATTCATTCATTTCTCTGAACACAGAGAAAGGTGGCTGTGCTCCAGGTACTGTTTCACGTGTTAGAGTTAGAGCAGTAAACACAACAGACATATTCTCTGTGGTCGCAGTCTTGTATTTTTGTATTTTAGTAGTGAAAGTTGCTTTCTAACTCAAGCCTAATGAGAAGGTGCAGACAAAGAAGAAGAAGAAGAGGAAGGAGAAAGAGGGGAAGAAGAAGGGGAGGAGGAGGGGGGAGGGGGGAGAAGGAGAAAAGAAGAAGAAAGATGAAAGAAGAAGAAGGAAAAAAGAAAACACTAGAGTGTTGAGCTATAGAAACTAAGGGGTCTGTTTCTTTTTTTAGCTCCCAACACTTTTCAAGCTGCTAGGTTTGGAACTGGCAAAACATATGGAAGAAAATATGTAGGGATCAAGGGTGGTATTCTATTAGAATGAGTTATGTATAATGGAAGTGAATGGATCTATTTGAAGGTTCTGTGTTTTTATTGATTGGAACTGTGTACAGCTGTAATCTTTCCATCATATATATGATATGCATCAACCAAATAATATACATATAATATAAATGGAAATGAATGACCCACTATTGATCAGGCATACTCTGGTAGTTATAGAGTATTATTTTATTCTTTCCTTGATAATTTTAAGTTTGGCAGAACTTCAGTCCTTTATTTAAGCTGGTGCATATCTAACTATCCCACTGAAATTAATTCAGTAAATGGAAAAAAATATTTATACAAACTTGAAGGAACATGCTAGGTTTATTAGAAGAGTGACAAGAACAGAATTCATAATTACATTTCAAAATGTTAATCTGGCTGGATTTTGTGGGTTAGATTGATAAGGGGCAATGCTTACGCCAGGAATGCGCTAAGGACACTGGCAAAGAAATGCAAGCAATTAATAACTGTTGCCTAGATAGTTTGCCGGCGAGAAAATTGAAGGAACAAAAGTAAAATAGGTGCTTATTTAGGAAGCAGATTCTACAGGGCTGGGACCACATGGAGAGGGAGAATTCAGCATAACTCGCAAATTTTTCTCTGGATCTCCTTTCGGCTGGGTCACAGTGTTTTCAGACTTGCACTGCAATCTGAGATGCTTCCGATTCATGCCTCTTTCCTTCCTTCTCTCCCTATACAGGTGTCAGAGCTACATCATCAGTACATGATGGCAGTGATTCTCATGCAAGTGCTCACAGATCACATTTGGAAAAGATGAACTGTTCTACAATAAAGGTCTGTACATGGGTTGAAGGTCTCCTATATACCCCATTGTTTTTTTCTACCTCTGCCATTCTGGCTTGTCTTTTAGCATATACATAACAGGTTTACCTAAGTGAATTGCATCTGTTATCCTGTTTATCTGAAGGATAACAAGACCCAACAGGGAACACTTCGTCACTCCCATTCCAACACCGATTAAGCAATTCTGGACTGAATCAGGTTTATTTTCCAGATATAGACTTGTAAATTTAGGGTGAATCCTAATAGCATAAATGTGTTCAACCTCAAATATGAGTTTTAAAAATATTGTAGAAATATTGGAGGAATGTTATATTTGACAACTAAGACATATGTTTCTCATAAATAGTTGCTGGAAAGATGCACATGTTGGTATATAAATAAATATGAATATATACATATAGTTATATAACTTCACACACACTATACTGCTAAGGAATAAACTATTTTACATAGAGAACTTTATAAATAACTAAAGTTTACCCCAAGTAACATTTTATTATTGTAAGTCTTTATTCATAACCTTAGGTAAATTATAAGACTCACATTGCTTCAGCTTTTCACCTGCAAAATGAGGATTTATAGTCTCAGATAATCTCTCACCTCCTTCCCTGGTTTAATTTTCTATGGTTTTATGATGTCTTTTAAAAAATGGATTATAAACTTTATGTAAACAGAAGACATCAAAGACGGTTTCATATTTTTGGTTTGTTGTAGATTCAGGGTCAACAGTAGGAAAACTCACCATATTGCTTCAATTTTTTATAACTTTTCTGTCATATTTTTTTGATACCTGACTGTCAAATTGACATTTCTGATCTATCCCTGGGCTGCGCTTTTCCAGGTGTCATCATTCTCAAGCTGTTTGTGCTCAACTGTTTCTTACTTGCTGTGGATTGTGAAAAATATAGCCCAAACTGCAAACAATGTGTTAAATTATCTATAGTCAATAAGATTCTGAGTGAAGACAGAAAACAATAGCATAGCTCTATAGGTGGGCCTAACAAGAGCTATTTTAGGTGATTGACATCTTTTCTCACATTTGACTCTGTTACAGAGAAATGAAGTTTCTGGAAAACAAGCCACTGGATAAGTGGCATAGCACTGGACACTGACCTTTTCAGAGAATGTATAGCATGTAAATTAGTGCCTTGGCATTTTATGCATGTTGCAGCATCTGACAGAAAAGATGGACAGAACTTAAATTAGCCTGGTTTTACACTTCATACAAATAATGTACTAGATTCTTATTTTTCAGTTAAGTGTGCTTATTAATAGTACTATTTCTTCCATTTAGGAAGTATTTCTGTCTTCAAAGTGACTACACTAAAATCTAGAACTATGTGAAACAGAGAAATATTTTACCTTTTACAAAGTATAAAGGAGAGGCAAAATGAAGAAAGTGATTTGCCCCAAATCACAGAAAGGATGATGGATCCAAAATTACAGACTGAGGACTTTTGATTCTCAGCTACTGCTACCTACGTTGATTAACATTAGTTTCCTATTGTCAACCTGAGTTTGTGAACTTTAGAATATATGAATTTCCACCATTTAACCTCATTTATATAGATTACAAATAGCATTTGAAAAACATACTCAAAAAAGTCTAGTTTGCATAATTTGAGAACATTAAACAGATATTTTTTTCTTAATGGTGTGTTAAAAGATGCTAATCATATTGGACACAGCTAGTTAACAAGACAAGTGGTAGAAACTAACTTTTATGTAGTATTTTAGCCCTAATGTCTATCAATCACTAATCAATACTTAAACTTAATTCTACTGTGCATCCATTATGCACAGTAATTAAATGAATTTTCAAAGCTAAATAAAATGGGAATCCATTTTCATGAAGCCTAGTCATGTATCCATGTAAATCCATTTGTAAGCAAAAAGCTTTCATTAACAGATTTAGATTGCTATGTTACCGCTTCAGCTGCCAATACAATAAAACAAAAAGTACAGAGCTACTCGCAATATCTAATTATGTTATGGAAAATTAAAACATCAGGAAATCGTTGTCACCTAATACAAACAGTTATTTACTTTGTTTGAGAATGGCAGTGCGTGAATAAATATGAAATAGATGTGGAGGCTTTTCAGTAAGTAAAGGCATGCGCGTGTTAGCATGCACAAAATTCTTTATCCCTTTAAGCTGTGGATGAGGCATATAAAACATGTTAAATGAGTGTTTTCCTATTAATGAACTGTTACAGAGTTTTTTAAAAAACTCTCATGGGCAATTCATAATCAGTGAACGGTTATAACCTTTCCTTTTTCTTGGCTTCTTACATATATCACTAAGTATGCAAAGTGCTGCATAAAAGAAAATCAATGAATGCAATGCTTAGATGATGAATGTTTACCATTTACCCTTTCATTGCTACTGTGTGATAATAAAAACTGCACCTAAAAAAGAAAACTGAGGATACAAACATTGAATAGCTACCTGCCCCCAACTAAATATTTTCCCTGTAGTAAAATCAGAACACTTTCATTGTTAGCATTTTACCTCATTGCACATAAATTGAAGATTTTATATAACTCATCTATCCCATTCAAAAGGAAAATGCAGAGAGTTTAGGGAAAACTTGGAATAAACTTCATTACACAGTTGGGCAAGTCAGTTTTGCATTCAACAAAAGCAACAGTAAATATGAATGAATACAGTTGGGTTATCTATAACTCTGTCTCCAAAAACATTTTTTTAAGGATGAAATATCTCAAAAGTTAAATTACTCAGTGTCACAATACTTTATGTGAAACAGCTGCAGAAAGTTTCACATCTTTTTGAAAGGTAGGACAATATCATCGGCATTTGCAATGTGTCAAGGAGTTTTCATTACTTACGAGTGCTTTGTAGGAGTGCTTTTTAAGCCTCCGAAGTCACTTCTTTCCTGCATTGGGAAAACTGTCTTGCAATTAAAGTAATGAAAGCAATCCTATTTCTCTCCTGCTGAAAACATAGTTTTCTAGAGTAACAAGACAGTCAGAAATCATTTCCCTTGTTAATACTTAAAAAGAGAGAAGAACATTTTCATTTTGAACAAGGCTAAACAATGCCCCAATAGATGCAATTTTTCTATTTTGAAAACAATGCCATGCATAATGATTCTCTTCTCTATGCATTTTTAGTGCAAAAAAAATCCAATGTGTACTTCACGGTATAAAGCCTGATTTCTTTCCTTTGAGGTTGTGTTTATTATTCGCTAAACCTGACATGAATGGAAGTGCCTTATAGAGTAGCCAAGCAGAGACCAAGGGGTCATGAATTCCTACAGCTTAAGGTCACAAAGTGCTGTGAGAGCTTTCCATAAAGACCAGCCCCAGGGCCCAGGTCACTTGTTTTGATATATTGCCATTTACTCCCCTTGCCCCAATGAATTTACATTTTTTTTAAAAAAAGTCATTTAACATAGATTTCTACCCACTATCAAGGGAAGACCAAATAAAATATTTGGAGAATCAGACCTTTAGAAAAGGGAGCTTAGAACTGATATATGTAATAGTGTACCAGGCAATCCAGAGTTAAGTCAGATATATTCACATAAGGAAAGTTATGCAAAATGATTATTGTTACTAAAATAATCTTCAAATATGTCTTGTACTTTTACTACCACTTCCTTTTCATTCTTAGGTTTTCAACAAAGAGTAAATGTTCTATGTATCCATCTACCTACCTATCTATGCTTAAATTGGTGAACCTGAAATTCTGTATGTCTTCATCTATGTCTGGCTTGATTAATTTTTTATAATTTTTTCAGTGAATGAATATACTGGTTCAATTAAAAAACTGTATTGCACTGAGCAATATCTGAAAAGGATCCTGAGTGTTTACTGTGGAATGACTAAACAACCAGCTTTTTGGATCCAAGTATACATATTTATCTAGATGTTGGAGCAGCACCCAAGCTCTGCCCTCTATGTGGATGGGGGTGGCGATATCCTACAGTTGCCAAGGTCTCCCAGATAATTCCTGTAAACATCTGGCACCCCAGTCGTGCCTTTTCTAGTGACTGGATGTCAGCAGTTCCAGTAAGGGTATGGCATCAGGTGAGGGGGTTCTCTACAATTTATGCAATCCCCAATCCCCATAGCTGCTGAGAGCTGAAAGTTGATACCACTCCCTGCACTGGGGGAAGGAGTCCTCCCCTGAAAGCAGGTATCATTGGGGCCTCATGCTGACATCACAGCAGAACCAAAGCTTCTCATCTCTTCTTGCTGACCCCAGTCTTGTAAGATTCCCTTTACCACAGCAGAGAGTATTCTTTCATACATTTTATGTGATATTGTGGAATTTTCTAGGATCATGGAGTTGTGATCAGGATCCAACATCAAGGATCCTACCTGACTTGACATCTTGATTGGGTAGTTTTTCTAAATTGGCTAGTCTATTTTTCAAAATGGTTAAGTTAGATATGTTATGATACAAAATCTGGTTGAGTTCATAAGGAACCACAGGAACCTATGATAATTGCCTTAATGTTGACATGAAAAGATTTTAAAAGAACATCCTTTGTAACATGAAAATTAGTGCTTGTAAGCACTGATAGCTTTTCCTTGATTATAAAACCTGCAACTAATGTGCTAAAAATAGCTAAATTATGCTATGCTAGGTATGTAGCAGTTATCGTGAAAGCATTTGATTATATTCATTCATATTAATGGTGCAGTCTTCACTTATAGGTTTATAAACATTTCAGATGCTATTACCTAGTAGCATTATTTCAGTCTGTTGACAGAATAAATTATCTTTTGTTTTATGGCTGAAATAGAGTACAGCAGGTAAAGAACCAATAAAATGTACATAGTCAAAATACTTGGAATACTGACTGTAAAATTATACTAAACACTGGCTACATGATAACAGGGTTTGCTTGCCTCTTTGTGCGTTATTTGTATTATTTTGTAAAGATAGGGTCAATGTGAGAGTGTCTAAATAAACTAATCATCCCTTTTATCAGCTAATATTCAGGATAATGACAATGAAAGGGACTGTCAATGCAGCTAAAGTTAATTTTCTATTTAGCTAATAGAGGTATCAATGATAGTTTGAAGATGTTTTTAATATTTATTAACATAAAAAGTAGTTACACTGTGAGTTACTTTTATAACGGTCTTGCTGGTTTGAGTAAATCAATTTTCATTTTTCTCACTTAAAATATTAAAAAAACATTTTAAAGCTTTCTCCATCAATAAAGATCAGTGCCTTGCTGAAAAAGGGAAAAATATTAACAAAGTAAAAACTGCTAAAAATTTGAATGATTACAAAATTTTAAAGCACATTTCTGTAATTATTTAGTTTGCCAAAACGATGTTAAACTATGGATCCGTTTCTTGAAACATGGGTGATTGCAATTTAGGATATTACCATTAAATTAAAACTCTCTAAATTCTTTTTTATTTTGTTTTTTTAATTTAATTTAATTTTTTTTATACAGCAGGTCCTTATTAGTCATCAATTTTATACACGTCAGATACATGTCAATCCCAATCTCCCAATTCATCCCACCCCCACCCCCACCCCCACCCCCCCGCCGCTTTCCCTGCTTGGTGTCCATACGTTTGTTCTCTACATCTGTGTCTCTATTTCTGCCCTGCAAACCAGTTCATCTGTACCATTTTTCTAGGTTCCACATACATGCGTTAATATACGATATATGTTTTTCTCTTTCTGACTTACTTCACTGTGTATGGCAGTCTCTACATCCATCCACGGCTCAATAAATGACCCAATTTTGTTCCTTTTTACGGCTGAGTAATATTCCATTGTACATATGTACCACATCCTCTTTATCCATTCATCTGTTGATGGGAATTTAGGTTGCTTCCATTACCTGGCTATTGTAAATAGTGCTGCAATGAACATTGGGGTGCATGTGTATTTCTGAATTATGGTTTTCTCTGGGTATATGCCCAGAGAAAATATATGCCAGTGGGATTGCTGGATCATATGGTAGATCTATTTTTAGTTTTTTAAGGACCCTCCATACTGTTCTCCATAGTGGCTGTATCAATTTACATTCCCACCAACAGTACAAGAGGGTTCCCTTTTCTCCACACCCTCTCCAGCATGTGTTGTTTGTAGATTTTCTGATGATGCCCATTCTAACTGGTGTGAGGTGATACCTCTTTGTAGTTTTGATTTACATTTCTCTAATAATTAGTGAGGTTGAGCAGCTTTTCATGTGATTCTTGGCCATCTGTATGTCTTCTTTGAAGAAATGTCTATTTAGGTCTTCTGCCCATTTTTGGATTGGGTTGTTTGTTTTTTTTTTAATATTGAGCTGCATGAGCTGTTTATATATTTTGGAGAATAATCCTTTGTCCGTTGATTCCTTTGCAAATATTTTTTCCCATTCTGAGGGTTGTCTTTTCGTCTTGTTTATGGTTTCCTTTGCTGTACAAAAGCTTTGAAGTTTCATTAGGTCCCATTTGTTTATTTTTATTTGTTTATTTTATTTCCATTACTCTAGGTGGTGGATCAAAAAAGATCTTGCTGTGATTTATGTCAAAGAGTATTCTTCCTATGTTTTCCTCTAAGAGTTTTATAGTCCTCGGTCTTACATTTAGGTCTCGAATCCATTTTGAGTTTATTTTTGTGTATGGTGTTAGGGAGTGTTCTAATTTCATTCTTTTACATGTAGCTGTCCAGTTTTCCCAGCACCACTTATTGAAGAGAATGTCTTTTCTCCACTGTATATCCTTGTCTCCTTTGTCATAGATTAGTTGACCATAGGTGTGTGGGTTTATCTCTGGGCTTTCTATCTTGTTCCATTGATCTATGTTTAAGTTTTTGTGCCAGTACCATATTGTCTTGATTACTGTAGCTTTGTAGTATAGTCTAAAGTCAGGGAGTCTGATTCCTCCAGCTCCATTTTTTTCCCTTAAGACTGCTTTGGCTATTCGGGGTCTTTTGTGTCTCCAGACAAATTTTAAGATTTTTTTGTTCTAGTTCTGAAAAAAATGCCATTGGTAATTTGATAGGGATTGTACTGAATCTGTAGATTGCTTTGGGTAGTAGAGTCATTTTCACAATATTGATTCTTCCAATCCAAGAACATGGTATATCTCTCCATCTGTTGGTATCATCTTTAATTTCTTTCAACAGTGTCTTATAGTTTTCTGCATACAGGTCTTTTGTCCTCCGAGGTATGTTTATTCCTAGGTATTTTATTCTTTTTGTTGCAGAGGTAAATGGGAGTGTTTCCTTAATTTCTCTTTCAGACTTTTCGTCATTAGTGTATAGGAATGCACGAGATTTCTGTGCATTCGTTTTGAATCCTGAAACTTTACCAAATTCATTGATTAGCTCTAGTAGTTTTCTGGTGGCATCTTTAGGATTCTCTATGTATAGTATCATGTCATCTGCAAACAGTGACAGTTTTACTTCTTCTTTTACAATTTGTTTTCCTTTTATTTCTTTTTCTTCTGTGATTGCCGTGGCTAGGACTTCCAAAACCATGTTAAATAATAGTGGTGAGAGTGGACATCCTTGTCTTTTTCCTGATCTTAGAAGAAATGCTTTCAGTTTTTCACCATTGCGAATGATGTTTGCTGTGGGTTTGTCGTATATGGCCTTTATTATGTTGAGGTAGGTTCCCTCTATGCCCACTTCCTAGAGAGCTTTTATCATAAATGGGTGTTGAATTTTGTCAAAAGCTTTTTCTGCATCTATTGAGATGATCATATGGTTTTTCTTCTTCCATTTGTTAATATGGTGTATCACACTGATTGATTTGCATATACTGAAGAATCCTTGCATCCCTGAGATAAATCCCACTTGATCATGGTGTATGATCCTTTTGATGTGTTGTTGGATTCTGTCTGCTAGTATTTTGTTGAGGATTTTTGCATCTATATTCATCAGTGATATTGGTCTGTAATTTTCTTTTTTTGTAGTATCTTTGTCTGGTTTTGGTATCAGGGTGATGGTGGCCTCAGAATGAGTTTGGAAGTGTTCCTTTCTCTGCAATTTTTTGGAAGAGTTTGAGAAGGATGGGTGTTAGCTCTTCTCTAAATGTTTGATAGAATTCACCTGTGAAGCCATCTGGTGCTGAACTTTTTTTTGTTGGAATATTTTTAATCACAGTTTCAATTTCATTGCTTGTGATTGGTCTGTTCATATTTTCTATTTCTTCCTGGTTCAGTCTTGGAAGGTTATACCTTTCTAAGAATTTGTCCATTTCTTCCAGGTTGTCCATTTTATTGGCATAGAGTTGCTTGTAGTAGTCTCTTAGGATGCTTTGTTTTTCTGAAGTGTCTGTTGTAACTTCTCCTTTTTCATTCCTGATTTTATTGAGTCCTCTTCCTCTTTTTCTTGATGAGTCTGGCTAATGGTTTGTCAATTTTGTTTATCTTCTCGAAGAACCAGCTTTTAGTTTTATTGATCTTTGCTATTGTTTTCTTTGTTCCTATTGCATTTATTTCTGCTCTGATTTTTATGAGTTCTTTCCTTCTGCTATCTTTGGGTTTTGTTTCTTCTTTCTCTAGTTCCTTTAGGTGTAAGGTTAGATTGTTTATTTGAGATTTTTCTTGTTTCTTGAGGTAGGCTTATATAGCTACAAACTTCCCTCTTAGAAGTGCTTTTGCTGCATCCCATAGGTTTTGGATCGTCGTGTTTTCATTGTCATTTGTCTCTAAGTATTTTTTGATTTCCTCTTTGATTTCTTCAGTGATCTCTTGGTTATTTAGTAACGTATTGTTTAGCCTCCATGTGTTTGTGTTTTTTACATTTTTTTCCCTGTAATTCATTTCTAATCTCATAGCGTTGTGGTCAGAAAAGATGCTTGATATGATTTCAATTTTCTTAAATTTACTGAGGCTTGATTTGTGACCCAAGATGTGATCTATCCTGGAGAACGTTCCATGAGCACTTGAGAAGAAAGTGTAATCTGCTGTTCTTGGATGGAATGTCCTATAAATATCAATTGAATCTATCTGGTCTATTGTGTCATTTAAAGCTTCTGTTTCCTTATTTATTTTCATTTTGAATGATCTGTCCATTGGTGTAAGTGAGGTGTTAAAGTCCCCCACTATTATTGTGTTACTGTCGATTTTCCCTTTCATAGCTGTTAGCAGTTGCCTTATGTATTGAGGTGCTCCTATGTTGGGGCATATATATTTATAATTGTTATATTTTCTTCATGGATTGATCCCTTGATCATTATGTTGTGTCCTTCCTTGTCTCTTTTAACATTATGTTAAAATCTATTTTATCTGATATGAGTTGCTACTCCAGCTTTCTTTTGATTTTCATTTGCATGGAACATTTTTTTCCAACCCCTCACTTTCAGTCTGTATGTGTCCCTAGGTCTGACGTGGGTCTCTTGTAGATAGCATATAGATGGGTCTTGTTTTTGTATCCATTCAGCAAGCCTGTGTCTTTTGGTTGGAGCATTTAATCTTTTCACGTTTAAGGTAATTATCGATATGTATGTTCCTATGACCATTTTCTTAATTGTTTTGGGTTTGTTTTTATAGGTGCTTTTCTTCTCTTGTGTTTCCCACTTAGAGAAGTTCCTTTAGCATTTGTTGTAAAGCTGGTTTGGTGGTGCTGAATTCTCTTAGCTTTTGCTTGTCTGTAAAGCTTTTGATTTCTCCATCGAATCTGAATGAGATCCTTGCTGGGTAGAGTAATCTTGGTTGCAGGTTCTTCCCTTCCATCGTTTTAAGTATATCATGCCACTCCCTTCTGGCTTGTAGAGTTTCTGCTGAGAAATCAGCTGTTAACCTTATGGGAGTTCCCTTGTATGTTATTTGTCATTCTTCCCTTGCTGCTTTCAATAATTTTTCTTTGTCTTTAATTTTTGCCAATTTGATTACTATGTGTCTCAGCGTGTTTCTCCTTGGGTTTATCCTATATGGGACTCTCTGTGCTTCCTGGACTTGGGTGGCCATTTCCTTTTCCATGTTAGGGAAGTATTCGACTATAATCTCTTCAAATATTTTCTCTGGTCCTTTCTCTCTCTCTTCTCCTTCTGGGACCCCTATTTTGCGAATGTTGTTATGTTTAATGTTGTCCCAGAGGTCTCTTATGCTGTCTTCATTTCTTTTCATTGTTTTTTCTTTATTCTGTTCCACAGCAGTGAATTCCACCATTCTGCCTTCCAGGTCATTTATCCAGTCTCCTGCCCCAGTTATTCTGCTATTGATTCCTTCTAGTGTAGTTTTCTTTTCAGTTATTGTATTGTTCATCTCTGTTTGTTTGTTCTTTAATTCTTCTAGGTGTTTGCTAAACATTTCTTGCCTCTTCTCGATCTTTGCCTCCATTATTTTTCCGAGGTCCTGGATCATCTTCACTATCATTATTCTGAATTCTTTTTCTGGAAGGTTGCCTATCTCAACTTCATTTAGTTGTTCTTCTGGGGTTTTATCTTGTTCCTTCATCTGGTACATAGCCCTCTGCCTTTTCATCTTGTCTATCTTTCTGTGAATGTGGTTTTTGCTCCACAGGCTGCAGGACTGTAGTTCTTCTTGCTTCTGCTGTCTGCCCTCTGGTGGATGAGGCTATCTATGAGGCTTCTTCAAGTTTCCTGATGGGAGGGACTGGTGGTGGGTAGAGCTGACTGTTGCTCTAGTGGGCAGAGCTCAGTAAAACTTTAATCAGCTTGTCTGCTGATGGGTGGGGCTGGGTTCCCTCCTTGTTGGTTGTTTGTTTGGCCTGAGGCAACCCAACACTGGAGCCTACCTGGGGCTCTTTGGTGGGGCTAATGGTAGACTCTGGGAGAGCTCACGCCAAGGAGTACTTCCCAGAACTTCTGCTGCCAGTGTCCTTGTCCCCACAGTGAGCCACAGCCACCCCCTGCCTCTGCAGGAGACCCTCCAACACTAGCAGGTAGGTCTGGTTCAGTCCCCTGAGGTTACTGCTCCTTCCCTTGGGTCCCGATGCACACACTACTTTGTGTGTGCCCTCCAAGAGTGGAGTTCCTGTTTCCCCCAGTCCTGTCAACATCCTGTAAGCAAATCTCACTAGCCTTCAAAGTGTGATTCTCTAGGAATTCCTCCTCCCATTGCTGGACCCGCAGGTTGGGAAGTCTGACGTGGGGCTCAGAACCTTCACTCCAGTGGGTGGACTTCTGTGGTATAAGTGTTCTCCAGTCTGTGAGTCACTCAGCCAGCAGTTATGGGATTTGATTT
Source organism: Pseudorca crassidens (assembly GCF_039906515.1). Taxonomy (NCBI): domain Eukaryota; kingdom Metazoa; phylum Chordata; class Mammalia; order Artiodactyla; family Delphinidae; genus Pseudorca; species Pseudorca crassidens. Next base: position 11,944,475 of record NC_090307.1, read on the forward strand.
TACTGTGATTGTGCCCCTCCTACCGTCTCATTGTGGCTTCTCCTTTGTCTTTGGATAAGGGGTATCTTTGTTGGTGAGTTCCAGTGTCTTCCTGTCGATGATTGTCCAGCAGCTAGTTGTGATTCTGGTGTTCTCATTGGAGGGAGTGAGCACACATCCTTCTACTCCGCCATCTTGGTTCCACCCCTAAAACTCTCTAAATTCTGCAAGCACTTTGTACGTGGTTGCATCTACAGTGTACAGATCTGTGGCCTACCTATATCCATGGCTAAACCTAAATGCAATATTGGAGTTGACCTTTCAGTGTTGAGCTACTTGCCTCCACCCGAGGCAAATATGTGACCGATCAAGTTTTCACGTTATAACAGTTATATAGTATTACCTGACAGGAAAATATACCGACACCGAAGTTAATAGAGAATCAAAAGTGCATTTGAATTTTTAATCATTGTAGAGGCTTTTAAAAGCCAAAGCAGAGAATGCCAAATATCTAGACTGATAGGTCTATCAGAGAGGTTAATCTGCCCCCTTCTACAACTCCCTTTAAAATAATCTGCCTCTGCTCTCAGCCCTGAAGGCCCTTTTACACTATGTGAATCTTTCCCTTTTGTACAGGTAACTGAACATATCAAAGACAACTGAACTAAGGTGGATTAATCCACTTCTTAAATCAGCAAATCTAATTTTTTTTTCATTGAAAATCTAAGTAAATAAACAAGTGGAACTTCACTGAACTAAAGAACTTCTGCACAGCAAAAGAAACAATCAGTACATAGAAAAGGCAACCTACAGAATGGGAGAAAATATCACATCACAAATTGTATCTGATAAGGGGTTAATGTCCAATGTAAATAAAGATCTCTCAACTTGATGGCAATGAAACCAAATAACCCAATTAACAATGAGCAAAGGACATGAATAGACATTTTTCCAAGGAAGACATACAAATGATCAATAGGTTATATGAAATTGTGCTTAACATAACCAATCATCAGGGAAAAACCACAGTGAGGTATCACCTCACACTTGTTGGGATGGCTATTAAAAAGAAAACCACAAGTGTTGGCAAGGATGTGGTTGGTTGAATCCATGGATGGGGGACCCACAGATACAGATGGCCAACTGTACTATGCCATTCTATATAAGGGACTTGAGCATACGAGGATTTGGGTATCTGCAGAGGGTCCTGGAGCCAATACCCCCATGGATGTTGCAGGATGACTGTACTCAGTTTGTTTCCTTCTGCCCCATCCTGCAGCCCTTACACCTTCACAAATGTCTTTCCTACGGTCACTCACCAATATACTTGCTGCACACAAACCTCAGTCCAGAATCTGCTTCCTGGGAAATACAACTTCCAAAACTATATTAAGATCTATGTTATTTCTTAGTGTTTAAGACCATGGCCTCTTGAATAGGACTTGAATTCTAGTCCTAATACACCACTTTTTAGCTGTGTAACTTTAGAGAAGTATTTCACTTCTTCATGCTCACTTATATAAAAGTAATTATTATAATACCTTACCTGAGGGTTGTTTGTAAAATTAAATTAGTAAATGTGTATAAAGCACTTAGAATTAAGGTGCTTAGATAAAGGAAAAGATAAAGAATAGTTACAATTATTCAATTGATTAATTATATAATCTTAATCATAATAATGCAACTGATAAGATTAAAAGTGTCTCTGCTTATTATCATGTCCAGTGACTCATTTAGGATATACACACGTGCACATGCATACACACATATTAAATCAAATTTTATCAATAATTCAATCATTTGTCAATCATATCAGTCATTATTATGACACAAAGAGAGCCTGTCTTGTGAATTAGGACTTATGCAAGTCCCAAGTAGATCCTGATCTTAATCCCATCTTCCTGAAAGCTGCGGTAGAAAACATATAAGAATGGTGTTGGACCTATCTGTGGAACCAATGAATAGCAGTAAATATTTACTATGTGGTTGAGAATAGTAAGTTTGATTTACACTGCAATTGGAGAGTGATAGAAGAATAATCCAGTCAATGTTAGCCTTTGCCATTGTTCAGAACATCTACTTAGCATGATGGTAAGGACACAAGGGCCACACTTCCTCTGATTAAACTAAAACTATCACTGATAATGATGGGGCAGATAGTGACATAACATTACCAATCTTCTAGGATTGAAAAACAAGTGAGACCCCGCCTCTCCCCAGTATAGCTTAGGCAGCCTTATGCAGACTGTCACTTAGACAAAAATTTTACTGTTGAATATACTTTGAGTGATAATTTTTTCTTATTTACTTTTTCTCTGATGTTAATATGCATGTGAATCACCTAAGCATATTTTTAAACTGGGTTCTGGTTGATGAGATTATGCCTTTCCATCAAGCTTCCAGATGAATGTTAATGTTGCTGCTGACCCACAGGCCATAATTTGAGTAGCAAAGTCTTAAGCAGAATCTTGATTTGTGTTTAGGATCTAGGAAGACTCATGTCTTGCTGGACTTCCTAATGTTATATTTTAAAGTCAAATAACTCTTACTTATATCATCTTCTTCTACACACAAGTACTCCATCCATAGTTATATTACGGTGCATTTTTAGAGCCCTGAATCTTAACATTGACTTGTCCTAATACCAAATTATAAGATATGATTGCTCTCCCGGCCCTTCTAGCCTTCCTGTATCTTAAGGATTAAAGAAAAAAAAAAGTTATACTAATGAGGAACACATGTGAAGGCCACAGTCCAGGAACAGAGACTCACTGAAAGTCTGCTATTTAATCATAAGAATATAGAATAGTCCTCCCCCACAACCGGCCACTACCACAAGTCACTTAGTATAACTGCAGTGAGTTGCAGCTAAAAGGCCTTCATGACACAGAATCTGAGGAGTCCTTAGGAAAGCCCAAAGTCAAAGAGGGAGACAAAAAAAGTAGAAGATACTTGAGGAATTTAAAGCCTCTGTTACCTACACTATAGAAAACATAACATAGAGACAACTCCTAACCAGATTAATATAAATTTTCTCATTAAAAGGACATATTTATTTCAGTTTCTGTGATTGAATTCGTCTGGCTGTGAACAAAAAATAAAATGGCATTCCAAAAGTAAAAAAGAAAAGTCTCACAACTCACTCTGAAGAAGTACAATAATAATGAGAAATAGATTCATTCCAGACATAGATGTTAGAATTATCAAGGAGAGAATTTAAAGTAACTAATATTAGTATATTTAATATTAAGGGATGTAATGGAAAAATACATGGCATGCAAGATCAGATCTAAGCAAGGAGACAGAAATTCTTAGAAGGAAGCCCAAAAAAATGCTAAAAAAAAAAAGAAAAAGAAAACAGAGCAAAACATCCAAGAACTATGGGGCAATTTCAAAAGATGTAGCATACACATATATACAACAATAAGAATTACAATGGACCTCTTGTCAGAAATCACAAAAGCAACAAGAAGAGAGAGGAGTGAAATATTAAGGAAAAGAAAACCTGCACCAACTTAGAATGCTGAATCTAATAAAATTATACTTCAAAATTTAAGAGAAATAATGAAATTACCTGACAAACAGAAACAAAGAGAATTAATTCATCACTACCAACTTTCTTTGCAAAAAATGTTAAAAGAAGTTCTTCAGGAAGAATAAAAATTATATACATCAGAAATTCAGATCTATATAAAGAAAGGAAGTGCATAGAACTTTAAGACTTACTATAAAGCTATAATATTTAAAACACTGATACTGGAAAAATAATAGATCAATGGAATAGAATAGAGTTCAGCAATATATATATAAGCAATATATATATATAAGCTATACATATATAAGCAATATATATATAATATATATATAATATGATATAAGGTAATTCAACAGATAAAAGATAATCTTTCAACAAATGAAGCTAGATCAATTTGAAGCCCATAGGCAAAAAAAAAAAAAAAAAAAAGTGAACTTAGGCATATACCTTATACCTTCCACAAAAATTAACTCAAAGTGGATCATAGGCCTATATGTAAAATACAAACTAACATTTCTAGAAAAGAACATAGGAGAAAATCTAGATAACCTTGGATTTGGTAAGCAAGTTCTTAGAATTAACACTAAAAGCACAGCCCATGAAAACAAAATTGTAAAGTTTGACATTATTATTATTTTTTTAACATACTTATTGGAGTACAACTGCTTTACAATATTGTGTTAGATTCTGCTATATAACAAAGTGAATCAGCTATACATATACATACATCCCATATCTCCTCCCTCTTGCGTCTCCCTCCCACCCTCCCTATCCCACCTCTCTAGATGGTCACAAAGCACCGAGCTGATCTCTGTGTGCTATCTGGCTGCTTCCCACTAGCTATCTATTTTACTTTTGGTAGTGTATATATGCCCATGCCACTCTGTCACTTTGTCCCAACTTACCCTTCCCCCTCCCCGTGTCCTCAAGTCCATTCTCTACGTCTGCGTCTTTATTCCTGTGCTGCCCCTAGGTTCTTCAGAAACTATTTTTTTTTTTTTAGATTCCATATATATGTGTTAGCATACAGTATTTGTTTTTCTCTTTCTGACTTACTTCACTCTGTGTGACAGTCTCTAGGTCCATCCACCTCACTACAAATAACTCAATTTTGTTTCTTTTTATAGCTCAGTAATATTCCATCATATATATGTGACACATCTTCTTTATCCATTCATCTGTTGATGGACACGTAGGTTGCTTCCATGTCCTGGCTATTGTAAAAAGAGCTGCAATGAACATTGTGGTACATGACTCTTTTTGAATTTTGGTTTCCTCAGGGTATATGCCCACTAGTGGGACTGCTGGGTCGTATGGTAGTTTTATTTTTAGATTTTGAGGAACCTCCATACTGTTCTGCATAGTGGCTGTATCAATTTACATTCCCACCAACAGTGCAAGAGGGTTCCCTTTTCTCCACACCCTCTCCAGCATTTCTTGTTTGTAGATTTTTTGATGATGGCCATTCTGACTGGTATGAGGTGATACCTCATTGTAGTTTTTATTTGCATTTCTCTAATTATTAGTGATGTTGCTTCTTTGGAGAAATGTCTATTTAGGTCTTCTGCCCATTTTTGGGTTGTTTGACCTTTTGATATTGAGCTGCATGAGCTGCTTGTAAATTTTGGAGATTAATCCTTTGTCCATTGCTTCATTTGCAAATATTTTCTCCCATTCTGAGGGCTGTCTTTTTGTCTTGTTTATGGTTTCCTGTGCTGTACAAAAGCTTTTAAGTTTCATTAGGTCTCATTTGTTTATTTTTGTTTTTATTTCCATCTCTCTAAGGAGGTGGGTCAAAAAGGATCTTGCTGTGATTTACGTCATGGAGTGTTCTGCCTATGTTTTCCTCTAGGAGTTTTATAGTGTCTGGCCTGACATTTAGGTCTTTAATCCATTTTGAGTTTATTTTTGTGTATGGTGTTAAGGGGTGTTCTAATTTCATTCTTTTACATGTAGCTGTCCAGTTTTCCCAGCACCACTTATTGAAGAGGCTCTCTTTTCTCCATTGTATATTCTTGCCTCCTTTATCAAAGATAAGGTGAGTATATGTGTGTGGGTTTAATCTCTGGGCTTTCTCTCCTGTTCCATTGATCTATATTTCTGTTTTTGTGCCAGTACCATACTGTCTTGATTACTGTAACTTTGTAGTATAGTCTGAAGTCTGGGAGCCTGATTCCTCCAGCTCTGTTTTGCTTTCTCAAGATTGCTTTGGCTATTCGGGGTCTTTTATGTTTCCATACAAATTTTGAAATTTTTTTGTTCTAGTCCTGTTAAAAATTCCATTGGTTGTTTGATAGGGATTGCATTAAATCTGTAGATTTCTTTGGGTAATACAGTCATTTTCACAATGTTGATTCTTCCAATCCATGGACATGGTATATCTCTCCATCTGTTTGTATCATCTTTAATTTCCTTCATCAGTGTCTTTTTGTTCTCTGCATACAGGTCTTTTGTCTCCTTAGGTAGGTATATTCCTAGGTATTTTATTCTTTTTGTTGCAATGGTAATTGGGAGTGTTTCCTTCATTTCTCTTTCAGATTTTTCATCATTAGTGTATAGGAATGCAAGAGATTTCTGTGCATTAATTTTGTATCATGCTAGCTTACCAAATTCATTGATTAGCTCTAGTACCTTTCTGGTAGCATCTTTAGGATTCTCTATGTATAGTATCATGTCATCTGAAAACACTGACAGTTTTACTTCTTCTTTTCTCATTTGGATTCCTTTTATTTCTTTTTCTTCTCTGATAGCTGTGGCCAAAACTTCCAAAACTACATTGAATAATAGTGGTGAGAGTGGACAACCTTGTCTTGTTCCTGATCTTAGAGGAAATGTTTTTAGTTTTTCACCATTGAGAACAATGTATAGCTGATTCACTCTGTTATAAAGCAGAAACTAACACACCACTGTAAAGCAATTATACTCCAATAAAGACGTTAACAAAAAAAAAAAAGCACATAAACAAATCTATTTGTATCCTTCAATAACTGCATGTCAGAAGTCATATAAAATATCAGTAAGCATTGCCAGAAACCAGTTTGGGCTTACACTCATTTATACACATTAGATTAAAATTGGAAATGTTCTGTGGGTTTTAAATTTTGTTTGTTGGACATAAACAATTAGCTGACTCTCCAGAATATTCACAGGCTTGGAAGCATTTGTTCAATAGCAGAGGCCTGATCTGCTTTTACTTAACTCTGGCATTAAATGTACACCCTGCTGTTTTTGCTGTCATTTGTCTTGTACATTTTCATTAACAAAGTTTGGTTATCCCTAAACTAAAAGCTTCACAGATTAAAGGCTTTGTCTTCTTAACTATCTTCATTGCTTAGAAATGACCGCTCATAATTAGGTACTTCATAAATGGAGTCTTAAGATGGTATAAATAAATGCCAGAATACTCATGTGATATTTTAATTCAGAAGTCTGTCAGAATACTCATGTGATATCTTAATTCAGAAGTTTAAGTACTTGTGACTCATTAATACCTGTTCTGCATAATGAAAGCATATGGTTTATGTTTGCATATCATTTTTGTTATTGATAATATATTTAGTTCAGTACAACTAAAAGTTATATCAACTATAATGTTGAGGAAGAAATACTCCATCATTATCAAGATTTGCCCCCAATTAGTTGATTCCTGAGATAGTCAATTAAGGATATGATTCAATTTGCTTGTATTAAAAGTGAGGTTTTAATAACTATATTGTATTCCCTCTAGATTGGCTTTAAGTATTAAATAAGACAAAGCACATAAAAGTAGTTATCTTTGTGATATAAAATATCGAGCACTTGCCAGTATTAGTTGGACAGCTGGTGAATCATTCACTCAGACTACCCTTGAGCTCCCAGTTCCTAATAATGTTTAGCAAATATGCTCACTAATTGAGCTCTAAACCAAAAGAACTCTCCTCCTAAGTGTCACCTTTGAAAATGTATTCTCAACACCAATGTCTTTTTGGATTTCTTACTCATTTGAATAGGGTATAAAATATAACAATAATAAATGTTATATTTTTTCTGTCAATATGAATCCATGTTAGTCCTAAAGGAAACACATTCAAAATGACACATGGTGACAGATTACAATAGAATATGAAGGAGGCACAAAGTTATGCAAAGTCCAAACTTTGGCAGGTCTTTTGGTTTTACTGCCAGTTCCTTGTCAAAAACCTATTTGATAGATGAGAACAATTTGTCTTTTTGGACATTCATGAATCAGACACTGCAGACATTGAATTATACATACAGAGGTGAAATCCACTTTTCATATCTGAATTTAGTAGGTGAATATGCAAGTAGAATTAAACGTCCCAGATGTCTTGCCAACTTAAACTACAATAAATCTAAGTGTTCAGACTAGTTCACCTAAATCACAGTATCTGGTACACAGAAGCATTCCATAGAGGTTTATACTTGATACTAATGATACTAATAGCTTCTTTGAAAATATGCATATAGAATACCTTACTCATTATTGGACACTTTTATTCTGAGGGACAGAGTTTATATTTCCCACCACAAACGAGCTCATCTGATGTGCAAATTTTGAGGTTTCTCTGGGATATGAAACACTGGCAAAAAGCAGGTTGAAATCTCAGGGCAGATCATGAGTAACATATTTCAGATTTTGTATTAAGGATAATGGAAGGCAATAGCACTTCAAAGGTATTGTTCATGAAGCAAAGGTGTAAAGGATTAGGCAGGCCAATATATCTGTAAGAGTAAACAAACATTTAAACAAATGTTCACAGTACAAAGTGTAAATGCTTGACAGAAGTACTGTCAGCTCTCCATACCCATGATTCCATATCCATGGATTCAATCAATTGCTGATTGAAAACATTTTTTTAAAAATCCATAAAGTCCCAAAAAGCAAAACTGGAATTTGCTGAGTGCTGGCAACTATTTATATAGCATTTACATTGTATGAGGTGTTACAAGTAATCTAGAGATGATTTAAAGTATCAGAGGATATGCATAGGTTAGATCATATGCAAATACTACACGTTTTGTATAAGGGACTTGAGCATCCATGAATTTTAGTATCTGCAGGCAATCCTGGAACCAATTCTCTGTGGCTACTGAGGCACCACTGTAGATACAAAAATTGGGACATCCTTCTAAGAGAAAATTATATTTGAGGTCATTTTTGAAAAGGAAGTTTCCGGGTGGAGAAGCGACTGATCATTCTAAGTAGAGGAGACACATAGTAAAGTCTACTAAAGCTCATTGTGCTTATATTTGAAAAGTGTCCATGAAATGAAATATAGAACATTATTTTGTGGACAGAGAGAAAAATGCCTTGAGTATCTGACTTTGGGTTTGATTTTTATTCTGTCTACCATAAAGATTATTCAAAGGATTTTAATTAGAATAATGACAAGATTGAATTTGTGTTTCAGAAATGTAACTCTAGTCACAATATTGTGAACCAACTAGAAGAAGTAGAGAAGAGAGACTTAAAATTCTTGAAGTGAAAATTATAAGATATTAAACTAACCTAATAACAATGAAATGACTCAAGAAAATGATTTGAGATATATTTCAAAAGAAAAATATGACAGAAATTTGTGAATTATTAAATGTGGGAGATAAAGGGATATATGAAAAGGTATGAAGAGGCATATTCATTATTACATGCACTTTCAATAAATGTCTATAGAACTGTTTTTGACATTTCAGTCTTAAGTATCTATATATAGCATTGCAAGAGAGATAGCACATAGGATAATTGAATATTTAACAGAAAAAAGAAAAGTTCAGTCTCTTACATGTGATTATTGATGTACCAATGCAACATCTGGTGGTTTTCCATTGCATATTGTAAATAAAGACTTACAGGTTGAAAAACGCCAAAATTACTTCAGACTCAATAAGTTAAGTTGAAAACATGAGCATTTATAAAATGTCCATGGAGCATGGTCATGCAGAAATAAGGAGAGAATAATTTGTAAGGGGGAGTTTTCAAGTTCTCACAGAAAGATGTTATACAAGATTATCTGATTTGTTTTTCTCTTTCCAACTTACTTTGCTCTGTATGACAGACTCTAGGTCCATCCACCTCACTACAAATAACTCAATTTCGTTTCTTTTTATGGCTGAGTAATATTCCATTGTATATATATGCCACATCTTCTTTATGCATTCATCTGTTGACGGACACAGGTTGCTTCCATGTCCTGGCTACTGTAAATAGAGCTGCAACGAACATTGTGGTACATGACTCTTTTTGAATTATGGTTTTCTCAGGGTATATGCCCAGTAGTGGAATTGCTGGGTCATATGGTAGATCTATTTTAATACTGTATGCTAACACATATATATGGAATCTAAAAAAAAAAAAAAAAAAAGGTTCTGAAGAACCTAGGGGCAGGACAGGAATAAAGACGCAGACGTAGAGAATGGACTTGAGGACATGGCAAGGGGGAAGGGTTAGCTGGGACAAAGTGAGAGAGTGGCATGGACACATATACACTACCAAATGTAAAACAGATAGCTAGTGGGAAGCAGCCGCATAGCACAGGGAGATCAGCTCGGTGCTTTATGACCACCTAGAGTGGTGGGATAGGGAGAGTGGGAGGGAGATGCAAGAGGGAAGAGATGTGGGGATATATGTACATGTATAGCTGATTCCCTTTGTTATACAGCAGAAACTAACACACCATTATAAAGCAAATATACTCCAATAAAGATGTTAAAAAAAAAAGATTTTCTGAGTATATCAGTTTCTACATGGAGTTCCAAAATGAAATAGAGAAAAAAATGAAAGCCGAGCTAGAGAAGTTATCTTTAATAAAGTTAGGTTTCACAGTCCCCTGGGCTTTTTTTTTGGTTGGATCTGAGTCTGATAGTGAGGGCTGGGAATATTTGGAAGGTTTAAACAATGGTTAACTCAGGTAAGGGATAGCCTTTCCTCCTCTAATCTCCCCTAAAATCTGAATTTAACAAAATACAGGTTAAATACCATTCTATAGCCTTTTCTTTTGTAAGAGCTTTTATATAGAGATAAGCCTAATATTTTAAAATTAGTGAATTTAAACAACTTGTGAGTATTTTGTAATGTTCTAACTAGTGAAAAATATATGTTCTTCAAATTACACTTTAAAATTTTCAATGATTTAAGGCAATTTACCGATGGAATACATGAATACAAAAAGCTGGTACTATAAATATTTTTAAGTCTTCAGTTTAGGGTAGCAAATGACATAATGAAACACAAATTCTCCTAATAATCTAAGAAAATATTTTCTTTCAATATCTTCATACCACAAATATGCACATTATATATATGGGAGCTGTATATACACATATATATGAAAAAGTGTAAAATATGTATAGATATACACATGTATATATGTTATATATATACATTTTTGTGTGAGTATATGTATAGATACATACACACATGTATCAGTTGAGCTATATTTAAGAAACTATTATTTAGAAGACATAAAAAATACAAAAATACAAATAAATCTCTGGGGCTAATATTTTATACTTTTAAAGATAAAGCCCAAATTTTGACAAAGTTTTTAGGAACAGCATAATGCAATATACATATATACCAATTTTCCTGCCAAATATTGACTTAAGAGGCAAAACTTTTTCTCATTTTGCTGCAATAGCTCAAAATCTCATGGGGGATCCTCTTTTGGAAACACTTTCAGAGACATTTTACTGGTAATTTAAGAAAATCAATCTCAATTACTTTAAATTCATACCTAATTTTAAACTCCAAATGGATTTTCTCAATGTGATTGCTCACCTTGTTTGCCAGATTTAGATCCAAAAGGGTATTAAAAACAATTAAATTCTCCCCCAAAATATGAAATGTTGCTTCAACAATGAATATTCAAAAGCATGCTCTAAAATATCTGAAGGAAATTTTAGAAGAGTTCTAGTCTTTTTAAGATTAATATGCATTAACTTTATACCTACAGATGACCACGAATTCTAGAATTTTTAATGTATATATTAAGATTCTATCATATTATTATTAAATTCCAGGCTGTACTGTTTTACCATCGTATAAATATCAATGTTTAAATACATAAAGTCATTGCTCAGATGTCAAGCTGTCAATTTAATGTTGAAAATATTCTGGCCACCATTCACCATCACTGAATTATACATTATCCTGTCTTAATTGTAAGATATAGAGGCAAAACATAAAAAATATAAACATATTAAAAGGTAGCATGGTTATTTGTTGTTTTGTTTTTGCTCTTTTTTCTATTGAGGTGTAGGAGTTCCTTATGTTTTGAATATTAACCCCTTATCAGATATAGGATTTGAAGATATTTTCTCCCATTCTGTACATTGCCTTTTTAATTTTTTGATTGTTTCTTTTGCTGTGCAGAAGTGCTTTAGCTTGATATAGTCTCGATTGTCTATTTTTGCTTCTGTTGCTTGTACTTTTGGGGGCATATCCAAAAAATTATTGCCAAGACTAATGTCAAGAATATTTTTCCCTATGATTTCTTCTAGGAATGTTAGAGTTTCAGGTCTTATATTTAAATCTGCAATCTTTTTTGAGTTAATTTTTGTGTATGGAATAAGATAAGCATTCAACTTCATTCTTTTGCACACTGACATCCAGTTTTCCTAACACCATTTGTTGAAAATAATTTTTTCTCCATTGTATATTTTTGACACGTTTGTTGAAGGTCAATTGATTATATATGCATGGGTTACTTTCTAGTATCTCTCTTCTGTTCCATTGGTCTATATGTCTGTCTTTATGCCAGTACTGTACCGTTTTAATTCCTATATCTTTGCAATATATTTTGAAATTAGGAAGTGTGATGCTTCCAGCTTGTCAAGGCTGCTATGGCTATTCAGTATCTTTTTTGCTTCCATGTGAATTTAGGATTTATTTTCTTTCTGTAAAAAATGCCACTGGGACTTTGATGGAGATACAGTTGAATATGCAGATTGCTTTGGGTAGTATGGACATTTTAACTGTAGCAAGTCTTCTAATCTAAGAACATGGGTTGTCTTTCCATTTATTTATGTCTTCTTTAATTTATTTCATCAATGTTTTGTAGTTTTCAGAATGTACAAGTCTTTCATTTCCTTGGTTAAGTTCATTACTAAGTATTTTCTGATGCTATCATAAATGAGGCTGTTTTCTTAATTTTCTTTTTGGATAGTTCATTGTTAGTATATAGAGACACATCTAAATTTTGTTATGTCTATTTTGTATCCTGAAATTTTACCGAATTTGATTAAAAATGAGCAAAGTACTTGAATAGACATTTTTTCCAAAGGAGACGTACAAATGGCCAGATATATGAAAGGGTACTCAACACCACTAATCATCAGGGAAATGCCAATCACAATGAGATATCACCTCACACCTGTTAGAATGGCTGTTAAAAAATATCACAAGGAAATCACATTTTCTGTGGGTCAGAAGTCTAGGCATGGCTTTGATGTGTCTCTGATTTAGGATGTATCGTAGACTGCAGTCAAGGTGTTGGCCGGGGCTGCAGCCTCATGTCAAGGCTCTACTGAGAATGGATCTTTTCTAAGCTCAGATGCCTCTTGGCAGAGTTAGTTTTTTCCATGATATTGGATGTACAGGCCTCAGTTCCTTGCTGCTTCTCAGCAGGAAGCTGACCTCAGTTACTCATGATGTGGGCCTCTCCACAGAGCAGTTCCCAGTATAGTAGCTTGTTCCATCAAAGTCAGCAAGAGAGAGAATTACAAAATAGAGGGGATAATTTTATGTATTCTACCCTTCAGAAACAAGTCATAAGGTCCACCCACTATGACCTTGAGAAATGCATAATACTTAAAGATGTTTCTGAGGTGGACAGTGGTAAATTACATAATGTGGTTATTCTATACTGTATTGTGAAATGTGTCAACATCTGAGAGATCTTCATAACTAAGTGAACCAATATTTTCCAAATGACCAATGCGGATGCAGAAAACTTCTTATATATCATCCATCACCCTAGCAGAAACCCTAACAGTTAGAGGTTCTGAAGCTTAATATATGTATATGTGTGTGTGTGTATGTGTGTGTGTGTGTGTGTGTGTATACATATATATATAGAGAGAGAGAGAGAGAGCTGAGAACAGTGCCAACAAAATTGGAATGTGGCCACTAAAGGATAGGTAAGTAGGGTTATCTACCAAGACACTTTATTATGCTTCTTAGAGTCTTGCTTGGGAGGGTATCATGCAGTTATGATAAATTTTCATTCTGATCTCAAATCTGTGAGTCAAAGGTTGGATGACATGGTCAACCACTTACATGATGCAGCAACATTAATTTAGGCACAAGAGATCAATAGATTCAAAATCTTGCCTCTATCTCAACTTTCAAAAGGGGAGATATTTTTTAATGCTATGTTAGCTATAATAGTTTGAATGCCTGTTAAGCAGACATTATGTACAAGCACATTGATTTAGTTCTTACGCCAACCTGTGAGATGAATATTTATTCTTTTTAACAGACGACTAACCTGATATTCAGAAAAACATATCTGTCTATACCAATGGGACTGAATTTCTTATTTAATATTATTAAATAGAGTCATTTAATCAAGTTTCTTCTAACATTTACCTAAACTTGTAGAACTTTATAAATGTTGCCAATGTCAACCAAATTTTTTGAATAACTCTGAATATAAAGTCCATAACAAATTTTAAGAAACCTTTTCTCAATGTACAAGAATTTAAGTTTTTCTGTAAGGCCTGTGTTGTATTTAGTGTTTGTGTGTGTGTTACATGTGTGCATATGTGTGGTTGTATAAAAGAAGAAAGAGTAGAACAATTTTATGATGTTCCCTGTGAGCTCCTTTGTGTTACAGTACTTAATGTGTGCTGATCCATCTCTTGCAGTCCTTTAGTTCTAATCAAGGTATTTTTCACAATGGATAATTAGCAGCCTATACAATATTGGCTAATGAAATTCTTTAGAGTTCCTGTTATTATATTGAAAGTGGAATTCATTTTAAAAGATTATGCAAATAACTTTTATTTCATAGGATACTTTCCTTGATTTTTAGTAATTTCTATTGTTTCCATCAATATTGACAAAAGTGAGACCCAAGACCTTTTGGAGTCAAAAAAGCCTTTGATTTCTTCCAATAGAAAATACACAGTGAAGAAGGTTCTGGAAGTTGTTTCCAGGTACCATATACAAAAACGAATTTCTTTTTCTGGGAGTTGCAGTCTAGAATGAAATATCTTCAATAGTGAAAACCCTGATGGGGAAGGAGTGGATATATTAATGTGGCCTCTTAAATACAGTATGTACTAAAGACTTGGTGATATCAAACTATGAGCAATTTGGCTGAATTATTTTGTGAAGGGTTTAGTACTGAATTTAGCAAATTAGGAGCTGGGAAAAAATCCTGAATTACATATCTCAAATATGCAATACAACCTTAGGAATTAACTTACTGTTTATGAAGTCACAGCAGTACCTGGCCGAAGAGATGTTCCTTTGTTCTGAAATATAATAAAAGACAAATAGGTTTTTTTCTTTATTTTAATCAAGTTAGGTAAATGACTGACAATACTATTGTTCTAAAAGCACAGTTCAGTTGAAAGAAACACCAGATTGTCTCTAGATTATATTCTTCCCCAATGCTCAAATTGTCACTACTCTATTCATCTGGTATTTTACATGCCATATTGAAAGAATATGGAAGTAGTATAGGATTGCTGCAAGAATTATCCTAGAAAAACATAAAAGGTATCTTGATCATTGCAGGGGTCTTTATTCTTAATTTTAGATTCGGTAGGCATTCAAGGCCTTTGTGGAAGCTAGACATGTTTTCCTACCTTAGTTATTAAAACATTATGCCTATATTTGTCTAGGTTTATGTACATTTTAGGAATTTTTCTGCCACCCATCTGATAGCAAGGAATGGTATAGCAGATTTATTCCATTAATACTTAGGAGCTGGTTCAAATTTTGCTTAAAGAAGTAACACTATTTTGAGATGCAACATAAGATAAGGTACAAACCGTGGGCTCTAGTGTGGTAGGAAATAATTGTTTTTTAATCTCATATTTGCTAAACACTCTTACATTATATAACCATTCAGAGTCTTACTTTCCTTATCTTCATAATAGGCACTACTAATCCAGTTGTCCTAAGGCTGTTATGAAAATGGCAAAAAATAGATGACCGATGATGCTAATGTTTTGTGATATTTTCAAAATATTGATAAAGAAAAATCTTTTATGTTTGCTTATGTGCTGTTTTACCAACTAGTCAATAGAGATTATTTTGCATAGTCATCGGACAATTCAGCATTACTTAAGAAGCATTTAAAAATGCACTTTAATATTTGAAATGAAGAACATAAATGTAACATATTAACATTATTAGAACAATAATTCCTATTTAAATGTATTAGGTAATTTTTCTTTGTGGAACTCTATACAGAGGGTTATAAAGTGAAAATCACCTGTTTTGTTTCAATTAGTCATTTGGAGAAAGCAAGGCAAGAAGGAAAGAATTCTCACTTTGCAACCAGACAACCAATGTTTTCAATTCTGTTTCTACTAGATATAAGTTTTTGTGCATGTGGGAATATTTGTTTATCTTTTAAACCTTAAAGTTAGTTTGGCCATCTGCAAAATGAAGCTATTGGTACATCAGTGTTCCTGTAAGGATTAATACAGAGTTTAAGAAACACCCAACACAGTAACTTGGCTCTTAGCAGAATCTAAACAAATATTAGTTTTCATTCTTCAAATTAAGGGAAACAAGACAAATTGGTATATTCTCCTATCTATATATAATTTTCATGCCTGAGGCTTTTTGTTCTTATTTTGATTAATATTTATGGAAGGATTCTTGAAGAATAAAATAAATCACATATCTACAGCAGTTATCAGACCAATGAAGCCCCAAATTCTTGTTTAATGAAGGTACCCAGACCACAGTAGACAATGGTTTTCATTCTATTTCAAAAACTAGATTATTACACAACACATTTCTAAATATGAAAAAATTTTAAAGAATACTACATAAACACAATTACAACATAATCACAACTAAAATCTTACCACGTCTATACAAGCATTCATGACTAACATCAATTACTCACTTTTTTCTATAGCGTAGATCCAGTGACTCCCTTGGCTAACTCTCAGAGACTGACAATGTAACATTCACCTATGTTCTGGTCATGGTGGTCTTTCTTAGAATTATCTTAATGTTATCATTTATTTGAAGAAGGCAGCATATCATTATAGGTTAAAACCATGATGTGTTCATTTAAAGATCCTGCCTTAATACTGTTTATAGTTAACTGTTACAGAACTAAGTCTTATGTATTGATGAAAGTTCACTGGAACATTTGGAGAGAGCATGTGGCACTCAATGTGCTAAAATTGAAAACTACAAGTTAAGAAAATAAATAGAGATTCAATAATTCTTTTATCATACATGTTCTTTATAATAGTAACAATATGGCAAAACATTTTAATTTGTACTCAATAAATATTTAAGAAGTAACTATCATGTATGATTTTTCATACATGGTTGTTTATAGGGAAAAACCAATGAATATGATCTTTTCCATTATGGAAAAGAGGTAATGGAGGAGACAGACGTTACACAAACAAATATATAAGCCTTCAATGCAAGTTATGGTAAGTACGATGAAGAATGGATTGTTTTGAGAGAATAGGAGAAAAATAATTGAAATTAGTGGGCTTAAGGAAAATCTCTCTGAGAAAGTGACATTGAGCTTTGAACATCCCTGAGCATACTGGAAGACCAAAGTGACTGAACAGAGCGATGATGAGTGGGGAGATAAGAGCGCATGTGAGATGATATCATGCAAGCAGTGTTCAGGAACTAATCTTTTATTCTAAGAGTAATGGACAAATGAAAGTTTCTAAGCAGGTGAGTGACATTTATCAATTAAAAATTTCTTCATAACAAATGTACCTCTCACATAATAGGATAGATGCATTTCATCCAGTTCGAAGTAAAGAAACTTTCTGAAAGTCAATATACACTTTTCACTGCTTTCCTTTATAAAAGCAAACAGTTTCCTAAGAAGAGTTAATATGGTGAAAAGGTCTACTTGGTGCCAGGCATCTTCATACAGACGTAATTCCATTGTAATTTATTTTTCTTTCTCCATTATATACAAAATTTTGAAATAATCTGATCCTTCACTTTTGGTCTTTCTAACATCAACCAAACTAAATATTGCATTGAGATTCCACAACTCTAAATTTGCAATACATGGAACATTATTATGTTTTCAATATCACAATGTCTAACAGCATCTGCTTGTGGATACTCACTTCTCGAAACTTCCCTCCTCTAAGCAAAAATCCTCCCACTTCAGTATAAAGTGAATGATGCCTCATTTGAAATTATACTGAAAAAAAACTTTCAAATTGCTAACTAAAATTGTATATATTAAATGTACTCAGAATGAAGAATAACTATTTGAATATGCCTTGTCAGTAGCTGATCATATAAATGGGGTAAATATTTATTGCAGTATAAATGATATATATTTTCCTTAAAATTCAGAATTGCATTAGCCAAATGAATTCACAATAAAAATTCCCATATATTTTTGCTTTGTCGATACCTCAAAAATAAATAAATAAATCGCAATGTATGCTGAGCAAATAAAATATGATCACCTTTTGGGGAATAATCTAGGGGTAGACAAATTTTTAAACAATGCAAACATTTCTAGAATCTGGTATGTCTATGTTTGACTCAACTGTCCTTCTGAGAAGAAGAGATCAGCCCTCACTGTTACAATTTCCTTACACAGGATGAGTTACTATCTGAGCCAAAAATTAATTTGCACCTTAAGAAATGTAAGCGAAGACAGAGTTACCCATCTGCCAGGTAAGAAACTGCTTCAAAACAGAATAAAAGTGTTAGCTTTCCTTAAAATTGAATTTACACCTTGCTTCAGCGGGGTGGACGATAGGTAATGAGTTCGCTCTATTATGTGGTTTATAGTGTCTGCACAATTTTTCTGTACTTTCCCAAAGGATTCCATCTCCTATTTTTATGGACATACAGACAGATACCTGTAGGTGGAGTCAAATTCAGCACAAAAATAGCTCTTCAAGAGGCCAAAAGGTAATTTAATCACTTTATCTGTTTTATATTGGATGTTTTCAAACGACTGGCAAAACTGAAACAATTAGAGAACGATCTTTAAGTACCACCGTTATAAGTGCTACCAAAGGTCACACTTTATCGTTGTTTTAGTACGCTGCTGATTTTGAACTGGCATGTCGGATCCAAAACAGTCTACTGCCCCCTTTCTATAATTATTACTTTCCCTTGAGGTTTTGAGGTGGGGCTTAAATATGTGCTGGATTGAAGTTAAAAAATGTTCATCTAACTCAGTGGTTTGTATGCAGATCACTAGCTGTGCAGCACAGAATATGCTGGACTGTCATAAAAACAATGAATTTTAATTATGGGGGCACTGAGTTCATTAGGGTGCTGAGCAGAGTAAGTAATGGAATCACCAGGGAAGCTACTAGGCAGTAATTAAAATACTCAGGCCAGGAGCCTACTGAGCCTACAAACCAAACAGCATCCCCTGAACCTGAGTGCTAACAGTATCTGTACCCATTTTATTCCCTTGTCTGGAAATTTCTTAGATTATACTCGCCTTGTCCTATCTGAGGGTGTAATCACTCATTTATTCAAGGTATATTGGCATCTACTATATGTTCAGGACACTGATAAAGGTGCCAGGGAAATAGTGACAATTTTTAAAAGATTCAATTCCAAGTTTAGAGCAAAAAAAAGTTTAAAATGCAGGTCTAAATAGTG